>NC_092725.1:142791657-143510412 GCF_047496885.1 Scyliorhinus torazame
CCAACACGTTTTTCCTTTTCCCCCCAACTCAGGATTCACTTCCACTGTGGCTGACAGGACCCTCGCCCCTGGCCCGTTTCCTCGCCCCTGCCCGTTCCTCGCCCTGCCCGATCCTCGCCCTCACAGAACCAAGATAGTCCCCCTGGTCCTTCACCTTCTATCCCACCAACCCCCACAGTCACAGAACAAAGAAAAGTACAGGCACAGGAACAGGCCCTTCGGCCCTCCAAGCCCGTGCCGACCATGCTGCCCGACTAAACTAAAATCTTCTACACTTCTTGGGTCCGTATCCCCCTATTCCCATCCTATTCATGTAGGGTGGGCTATTGCCAATTTAAAAAACTCCTCCATATCCACCGTTTGGTCTCATTACTTGTCCCGTCACAACTCTTATCGTTTACACACCGGATCCCCTTTTGCCATTTACTCACACTGCCCTGTCGCAGACCTTCCCCTTTTTGTTCTCGTCTCTCCCCCTTCCCCATACTCTGTACTTATTAGAAAGCTATTATTTCTCTAACTACTTGGGGCTGTTTAGCACTGGGGGCTGTTTAGGCACAGGGATAAAATCGCTGGCTTTGAAAGCAGGAACCCAGGCAGGCCAGCAGCACGGTTCAATACCCGTAACAGCCCTCCCGAACAGGTGCCGGAATGTGGTGACGAGGGCTTTTCACAGTAACTTCATTGAAGCCTACTTGTGACAATAAGCAATTTTCATTTCACTTCTAATTTTGACAAATGTTTCAGAACCTGAAACGTTAACCGTTTTTCTCTGTAGAGATATGAAGGAATCGATGGATATGGAAGTGGACGGTAATGATTTGGAAAACCCATAGCGGCCTTGATTGTATTGAATGGCGAAGCAGGCTCAATGGCTTTTATAGTCCATTTCTATTCCTTTTCTTCTGCTGTCTTCTATTTGTCTCCACCCTCTACAAGATTATTTTGTCTTCTCCTCCGTACTGAACTCATGCTGGGATACATCTAACTAGTTGTATTTAAGGTCAGGTGCCCTTAAATGTCACTATCGTCCCTACTTCCACCACCTCCTCTGGCAGCGAATTCCAGGCACCCACTATCCTCTGTATAAAAAAAACGTGCCCTCGTACATCCTCTAAACCTTGCCCCTCGCACTTTAAACCTATGCCCCCCTAGTAATTGACCCCTCTACCCTGCGAAAAAAGCCTCTGACTATCCACTCAGTCTATGCCCCTCATAATTTTGTAGACCTCTTATCAGGTCGTCCCTCAACCTCCGTCGTTCCAGTGAGAACAAACCAAGTTTATTCAACCTCTTCCTCATAGCTAATACCCTCCATACCAGGCAGCATCCTGGTAAATCTCTTCTGCACCCTCTCTGAAGCCTCCACATCCTTCTGGTAATGTGGCGACCAGAATTGAACACTATACTCCAGTGTGGCCGAACTAAGGTTCTATACAGCTGCACCATGAATTGCCAATTCTTATACTCAATGGATAATTTTCTGTCACCTTCAATGTTGATTCCGCCATCCTCCCCTTTCGGCATTCTGAAGGGGACTCTGTGACCTTGGTCCACTCTCCGTTTGCCCTATTCCCTCCTAAATATGGATGTGGAGATGCTGGCGTTGGACTGGGGTGGGCCCAGTCTTACAACAGCACGATAGCACAGTTGCCTCACAGCTTCAGGGGTCCCAGGTTTCGATTCCCGGCTTGGGTCACTCTCTCTGCGGAGTCTGCACGTTCTCCCCGTGTGTTCCTCCGGGTGCTCTGCTTTCCTCCCACAGTCTAATGATGTGCAGGGTTAGGTTGCATTGGTCATGATAAGTTGTCCTTAATGTCCAAAAAGGTTAGGTTGGGTTTACGGGCGTAGGGTGGAGGTGTGTGCTTAAGTAGGGTGCTCTTTCCAACGGCTGGTGCAGACTCGATGGGCCGAATGGCCTCCTTCTGCACTGTAAATTCTATCAACAACCAGGTTAAAGTCCAACAGGTTTGTTTCGAATCACTAAACCTGTTGGGACTTTAACCTGGTGTTGCTGTGCCCTCCTAAATAAGCATGTGAGATGCAACCATCTGTGTTCCCCTCCCCACTGTCAGGGGGCACCGAACTCTGCTCCCTGGTGAAAAGACATTCACTTTAACTTTGAATGATGGAGGTTGAGGGCGGGTGACCTGATAGAGGTCTACAAGATTGTGAGGGGCATGGATAGAGTGGATGGGCAGGCACTCTTTTCCCAGGGTGGGAGGGGTCAGGTCACCAGGGGGGCTTAGGTTTAAGGTCCATGGGACAAAAGGTTAGAGGAGATGTGCGAGGCAGGTTTTTTTTAATGCAAAGGGTGGGTGAGTACCTGGAACGCGTTGCCAGGGGAGGTTGTGGAAGCAGATACATTAACGACGTTCAAAAGACATCATGACAAATACATGGATAGGACGGGTATAGAGGGATACGGCACAAGGAAGATGCAACGGTTTGGTATCCTGACTAGTACAGCTTGGAGTGCCGAAGGGCCTGTTCGTGTGCTGTATTGTTCTTTAAGGGGGGGGAAGGAAAAAGATGACATCATTGATTTGTTTTAGCAGTTGTTTGTCTTGTACCAAAATAATCCCTGGAGATTTGGCGTTGGGGGTGAATCACAGCTGAGCCATGTTGCTGTTCTCGCCCAAGCATCAAAATATGTACACTTTACAAATTGATAATGGTAACAAGCACGAACCTTGGATTCCAGGCTTGGGGGGTTTTCTTTTAAAGAACAGTTAGGCAGAGCCTTGCAACAGTACTCTGGAAGAGATTTATGAAGCACTGATAATCACTGTGAGGGAGTCAGAGGAGCTAACAGCTAACGTACTGCCACGTTTCATAGAATCTACAGTGCAGAAGGGGTCATTCGGCCCATCGAGGTCCTGCACCGGCTCTTGGAAAGAGCACCCCTCTTAATCCCAGCGCCTCCCACCCTATCCTCGTAACCCAGTAACCCCACCTAACCTTTTTCGGACACTAAGGGCAATTTAGCATGGCCATTCCATGTAACCCTGCACATCTTTGGACTGTGGGGGGGAAACGGAGGAAACCCACGCAGACCATGGGGGAGAACGTGCAGACTCCGCACAGACAGTGACCCAAGCCGGGAATCGAACCTGGAAACCCTGGTGCTGTGAAGCAACTGTGCCAACCACTCTGCTACCATGCCGCCCCTTTTCAGAAAGAATAATGTAATTGTGAGCATTCTGAAGGATCAATAAGCCACTAAACTGCAGCTGACACAGCGTTGGAAGGGCTTGGCTTGACAACTATCTCAACGTATTTGAGGAAGTGAGAAACTAAATGGACTGTGGTCAGATTTCCCAAAGGCATCTGACAAAGATACAGAGCAGCAAAGTGCAAGAGTCGGGACTCGGGGTAAAAACTTGGCAATGGTTAAGAAATTGATGAAGGATAGAAGATGACGGAGTTGGTGTAAGGTGGGGCGGTGGAGGGAGAACTGAGTGAAGTGTGCCAGGGTACGTTGACAGGACCAGTACCATTTCTTTTTAAAAAAATTTAGTGTACCCAATTAATTTTTTCCAATGAAGTTGCAGTTTAGCGTGGCCAATCCACCGAGCCTGCACACCTTTTGGATTGTGGGGGCAAAGCCCATACAGACACGGGGAAGAATGTGCAAACTCCACACGGACGGTGACCCAGAGCCGGGATCAAACCTGGGACCTTGGCGCTGTGAGGCAACGGGGGCTAACCCACTGCGCCACCGTTGCTGCCCTGTACCATTTCTAGGTTGACAATAATTTGGATTCAGAAACTCGGTGCTATTTGGTCAGTTTGCAGACAACGTCATCCAAGGAAGGGTAGTGGGATCAAAGGAGGAAGCTCAAAAAATACAGAACCAGTTAAACAGACTAATGTACTGCATTGAGAAATAAAACAAAAACAAGTGACTATTTGAAATAGCAACAGATGAAGTGGACAGTGATTATGTGAATGGTACGTTGTATATGTCTAACCAGTACAGAGCAGGAATGATGAACCACGAGGCTGAAACCATGGATTACTGTACAACTCAAGAGGAAGTTGTACAGATCATGCCCATGAGTGCTGTGTGCACTTCCGGTTGCCAGGAAACAGGGCAGTGCCGAAAACAGGCCACAAAGCTGATCCTTTCTTGGATAATAGTTGAAGAAAAGGTTGATGAAATCTAGGCTTTTCATTCTTGAAAGGGGGTTTTTGGTGAGAGGGGTTCTTGGAGAGCTATCTGGGATACTTAAGGAAATGCAACAGCTTTAATGCAGAATTCAGCTTTTAAATTGAACTGATATTAGTACAAGAGGATGCAGATACAGTCAAGAGGAAGGTGAAACTTAGCACTGATATCAGGAAGTTCTCTCTGGACAGAGTACTTCTGGATAGAACAGTGGGGTAGCAAAAATCCTGGAATCATTTAAAACAATTAGGCAGAACAATGGGGTTGTTCTTGATCGATGAATTCATCATCTGGTGATTTTCTGTTAATCGCTAATGTGACATTTTCTTTTTAAAAGAAAATATATTTATTAAAGTTTTTTAACACAATTTTTCTCCCTTACATACAATAACCCCCCCCCTCGGAACACAAAAACCCGCGAAATCGCACAGAGCAAGATATATACATGGCAAAATGATATATTTACACAGCTTTGTACACTGGCCCTCACCCGTACGTGCCAGTTTCCCCAACCCTTCATGTTTATCTCTTGCTCATCCACCCTCCCAGGCAGTTCTCCCCCCCCCCCCCCCCCCCCAAGGTTTGCTGCTGCTGCTGACCGACCTTCCTCTAACGCTCCGCGAGACAGTCTAGGAACGGTTTGCCACTGCCTGTAGAACCCCTGCGCAGACCCTCTCAAAGCGAACTTAATCCTCTCCAACTTTATGAACCCAGCCATATCATTTATCCAGGCTGGGGGGGCTTCGGCCTCCTTTCCACATTAGCAAGATCCTTCGCTGGGCTACTAGGGACGCAAAGGCCAGAATGCCGGCCTCTTTCGCCTCCCTGCACTCCCAGTTCGTCCACTACTCCAAATATTGCTAGCCCCCAGCTTGGCTTGACACGGAACTTTCACCACCTGAGATATTGCTCCCGCCTCTCCTCTCCAGAACGCCTCCAGTGCCAGGCATGACCAAAACATATGGACGTGGTTCGCTGGGCTCCCTGAGCACCTTCCACATCTGTCCTCCACCCCAAAGGACCTACTCAACCTCGCCCCCGACAAGTGCGCTCTGTGGGACCACCTTAAATTGTATCAGGCTGAGCCTGGCACACGAGGAGGAGGAATTAACCCTACCTAGGGCATCAGCCCACAGACCTTCCTCGATCTCCTCCCCCAGCTCCTCCTCCCACTTACCCTTCAACTCTTCTAATGTGACATTTTCTTATGTACTAATAATGGTATCATTGGAAAATATGTTCTGAAAACCTGTAAAGATATAAATGTGACAACTAATTTACCAAACAACATTCAGATGGTCATACAGAGTTGAAAACAAACTGCCTGTCCTTTTATTTTCCGTAAATCCAGTTAATGAAGAATTGTACCGACAAATAGCTGCACATTTGGCTGATATAGGAGACAGACTGGATCAAAGTATTAATCGTGACTTGGTTGAAGAATTTATCCGTGAGACTGAAAGGATTCAACCCCAAATGGTAGGCTGTCAAATCTATTAACTAGACTTTCAGAAGAATGTAGATTTAATCTGTATTTCTTTGGACACATATGCTTCAAGAACACTTTTGGCTTTTCACTCAGAGTCAAAGAGGTTTACAGTATGGAAATTGGCCCTTCGGCCCAACTTGTCCTTGCCGCCCAGTTACTATCACTAAGCTCTTCTCGGACAACTTCAACTTGCTTAACTGATCTTTCGTATCTAACTTTGATGCTCCTGTCGCCTGTGAAACCATCACTGCTATTGCCCAAGTACAGGCCGAACGTACTCCCAGATGTGTAACCCTGCTTTGCCTTTTTGTTTTGCATGACTTCCATTAACTCTGGAGAACAAGGACTATCCAGGACCCCTCTATTTTCTACAATCGGCCATTTCTTCTGTTCCAGCCGCCCTCTTAGACACAAAATGCAAGGAACGCATGGATTTTTGCATAAATCATCCATGGAGCTTCCCCCGCTGCATGCTCCCCCTAAACCTTCGCTTCGTGTTTCTCATCCCTCTGCAGTTTCGATTCTATCTTTCCCCTTCTTAACATTCATCTAATTTATAAGTGAAATAAAAATGAGGATGGAAATTTTAAATGCAAACAAAGAGAAAAGGCTGGAAAATCTCAACAGGTCTGGCAGCATCTGTATTGGAGAGAAAAGGTGCGTTGGGCATTGCACTGTCAATTTAAGTCACGGAGGATTGGGCAGCACGGTAGCACAGTGGTTTGCACAATTGCTTCACAGCTCCAGGGTCCGAGGTTTGATTCCCGCTGGGTCACTGTCTGTGCGGAGTCTGCACGTTCTCCCTGTGTCTGCATGGGTTTCCTCTGGGTGCTCCGGTTTCCTCCCACAGTCCAAAGATGTGCAGGTTAGGTGGATTGGCCATACTAAATTGCCCTTAGTTTTGGGTGGGGTTACTGGTTTATGGGGATAGGGTGAAAATGTGGGCTTGGGTAGGGTGCTGTGCTCAAGAGCTGGTGCAGACTCGATTGGCTGAATGGCCTCCTTCTGCACTGTAAATTCTATATTCTATATCAAGGATGGGAGTGATGGGCAGATAAAGCTGCGGAGCATTTGCCTCTGTGCCCTGTGTCCACCATCCCCTACAGCCTATATTCTGACTCCTGCTTCCATCGACCAACTCTGGTTTTTGCCCATGTCCCTGTTCACCACAATGAAGCCGTCTTCAGATGATTTGATCCTACTCGCTTGAATTTCCCTCTCTCTTTTTAAAAAAAATTGATATGAAGCTTTTAGTAATTTTCCCTAAGCAGTCTTTCCTGTCTCTGAATAATAATCTTTATTAGTGTCACAAGTAGGCTTACATTAACACTGCAATGAAGTTTCTGTGACAAGCCCCTAGTCGCCACACTCCGACGCCCGTTTGGGTACACTGAGGGAGAATTCAGAATGTCCAGTTCACCGAGCACGTCTTTCAGGACCTGCGGGAGGAAACCGGAGCACCCGGAGGAAACTCACGCAGACACGGGGAGAACATGAAGACTCCGCACAGTGACCCAAGCGGGAATCAAACCCAGATCCCTGGCGCTGTGAAGCAACAGTGCTAACCCCTGTGCTATCGTGCCGTCGCTGTGTCAATGAAATCTCTTTGGATGCAAGTGGAAGTTGCAGGTCCCAAAAACTATTGTCTGTTGATTCTGTGCTTGCCTGTATTCCAAATGTGAATTTTAATTTCTATTCAGGTTGAAGTTTATTTTAAGCAGAGCCGACCGATTAGTCCGTTGTAAAGCACTGATAAAAATACAAAATTAAATGTAGAATTCAAATTGATAGCAGGCACAGTGTAAGGCTAACACAGTTTGGGTCCTTACAAAGGTTGGCATCTATGCCACATAATGAAAAGGAGCAGAAATAGTTTCAGAAACGAAAATAAAATGTTAATACTTTGCCGTAAATCCATTTAATAACACTGTCACCTTGCTGCATCTTTACATTATAGTATCAATATTTTTAAAAATACATTTAGAGTACCCAATTATTTTTTTTTCCCAATTAAGAGGAAATTTAGAGTGGCCAATCCACCTACCCTGCACATCTTTGGGTTGTGGGGGTGAAACCCACGCAGACACGGGGAGAATGTACAGACTCCACACGGACAGTGACCCAGAGCCAAACCCGGGTCCTTGGCGCTGTGAGGCAGCAGTGCTAACCACTGCTCCGTGCTGCCCTTAATGTAGAAATGTGACTGTAATTTTCAAAAGTAGTGGGAAATATCACCGGTGTCTTTCTCTAACTCCTTTGCAAGTTGTAGCAATGTTAATTAAGGAAATGATATGCACTTCAATTTAAAAGCTCTAGTTCTGAGTCACAGACTATCTAAATGAAAGGAGGCACCAGTTTAGTTTTGACTGAACAGAATTTGTGTGAAAACCACCTGTTGTGTCGTTTCCCCCTTGTGCACATAGAACTGCCATCTGAATCTCACATTTGAAAGTCTTGTGACGTGATTTCGTACTCAAAAATGATTATTTTAAAAATAAATTTAGAGTACTCAATTATTTTTTTTCCAATTAAGGGGCAATTTAGCGTGGCCAATCCACCTACCCTGCACATCTTTGGGTTGTGGGGGTGAGACCCATGCAAACATGGGGAGAATGTGCAAACCCCACCCGGACAGTGACCCAGAGCCCCGGGATCGGACCAGGGACCTCGGCGCCGTGAGGCAGCAGTGCTAACCACTACGCCACCGTGTCACCCCAGTACTCGAAAGTGCAAATGCAACAGAAACTTCAGGCGAGAGAAGATGCACGATTCAATGTAGAGATCCGTACGAGATGTGCTGCTCTGCCGCTAGCCTGTCAGAAGTGGCACCTCTCATTTGGCCTGCCATGGACATGCACTGAGCAGCGTGAAGGTTCTATATTTGCATGGCAGTAACAAATTAAACTCGCCTGAGAAAGTTAGAGTTGGGTTAAAGTGATGCAGGGCACCAATGCGTGTCATTTAATGTCTGCATATTTAATTTAACTTGGATTGACTGTCTTTTAGCAATATAATTGTTTTAAAATTACTGCCAATGAAGCCGTGAACTTAGAATTAATTATTAAAAATTACAACTGTTGAATATTTTAAAAAATATGCAATTTAAAATTGGCATTTTTGCCTTGTATCTTTTTTTCTCATCACATTGGATTCATCCATTCTAATTTATACTTGATTTTCATTCTCTGTGCTGTTTATTTCACAATCTTCAAACTGTCTTGTCAAGGTGATACCAGGCTGCTTGCCCTGTCCACTAATTTGCCTGATTTGCCTCACTGTACTTTTCAATCAACATTTCCAGCAACTTGTGGCTCAAAATATTGGCAAGATTAAACAGCCAAGAGAAAGTCCAGCTGATGGCAGATATTATTATTTTAAAGTTTAAAAAAAAAAAAAAAATTTAGAGTACCCAATTCATTTTTTCCAATTAAGGGGCAATTTAGCATGGCCAATCCACCTACCCTGCACATCTTTGGGTTGTGGGGGCGGAACCCTCGCAAACACGGGGAGAATGTGCAAACTCCACACGGACAGTGACCCAGAGCCGGAATCGAACCGGGACATCGGTGCCGTGAGGCAGCAGGGCTAACCCACTGCACCACCGTGCTGGATGGCAGATATTATTAGATACCGCAAATTATAACTTTATATTCATGTGACTAAAACATAAAATAGAATTTGTAAGTAATGGAAAATGAGGCAACAGGCCATCTTGGACTCGGTATTGTGAAATGAGAAAGGATTAGTTGACAATCCAGTTGTGAGAGAACCCTTCGGGGTGAGTGACCATAACATGGTAGAATTCTTTGTCAAGGTGGATAGTGAGGTAGTTGATTCTGAGACCAGAGTCCTGAACCTCAATATAGTTAACCATGATGGTATGAGGCATGAGCTGGCTATGGACGGGGAAACATTACTGAAAGGAAGGACAGTGGACAGGCAATGGCAGCATTCAAGGAACAAATAGGTGAATTTCAAATGTTTTCCCTATTTGGCGCATTAGAAAGGGAACTGTCGCCAAACCATGGCTTGCAAGGGAAATTCGAGATACTATTAAATTCAAGGAGGAGAATACAAATTGGCCAAGAGAAAGCAATAGACCTGAGGATTGGGATCAGTTTAAAATTCAGCAAAGGCAGATCAAGGGATTGAATAAGAAGGAGAAAATACAATTTGAAAATAAGCTAGCGGTGAAAAAACGGACATGTTTCTATAGGTGTGGGCGTCATGGTGGCGCAGTGGTTAGCACTGCTGCCTCACGACACCAAGGGCCTGGGTTCGATTCCAGTCCTGGGTCACGTCTGTGTGGAGTTTGCACATTTTCCCCGTGTCTGCATGGGTCTCACTCCCACAACTCTCAGATGTGCAGGGTTGGTGAATTGGCCACGCCAAATTGCCCCTTAATTGGAAAAAAAATAATCTATTGGAATTCTTTGAAGATGTAACTAGTAGAGGTAACCAGGGAGAACTGATAGATCTGGTTCATTTAGACTTTCAGAAAGCTTTTGATAATGTTTCATCTAGCAGATTACTATTAAAGTGGATGGGATTACGGGTAGTGTCTTGAGATGGATAGAAAGCTGGTTAGCAGACAGGAAACAAAGATTTGGAATAAATGGGTCTTTTTCTGATTGGCAGGCAGTGACTAGTGGGGTACCGCAGGGATCTGTGCTAGGACCCCAACTGTTCACATTATATATTAATTTTTTGGTTACGGGAACTAAATGTATTATCTCCAGATTTGCAGATGATACAAAGTTGGGTGGGAGGGTGAGCTGCGAGGAGGATGCAGAGATGCTTCAGCGTGACTTTTGGTGACAGCCAAGGAAGCACATTAGGTGGCTCCTGCCCGAGGTGGAATTGTTCTGGACTGTTTACGTTTTTTGCGGGGGGGGGGGGGGGGGGGGGGGGGGGGGCGGGGGGCCGGGGGGGGGGGGGGGGGGCGACGCAGGTGTAGGAGTATCAAGAACTAAGATTTCTCCTTCGGTAGGGAATGCATTGGACATACCAAACCAGGAGTGGAACAAATAATGGGCAACAGTCAGACCAGGAAGACACTCCAGTGCGGCAGAGGGAAAGCTGGCGGAGAGCTCTGTGGTGTTTGTCTACAAAATTATGAGGGGCATAGACAGAGTGGATAGTCAGAGACTTTTTCCTAGGGTAGAGGGGTCAATTACTATGGGGCATCGGTTTAAGGTGCGAGGGGCAAGGTTTAGAGGAGATGTACGAGGCACGTTTTACACAGAGGGTAGTGGGTGCCTGAAACTTGCTGCCGGAGGTGGTGGTGGAAGCAGCGACGATAGTGACATTTAAGGGACATCTTGACAAATACATGAATAGGTTGGGAATAGAGGGATACGGACCCTGGAAGTGCAGAAGATTTTAGTTTAGACTGGCAGCATGGTCGGCGCAGGCTTGGAGGGCCGAAGGGCCTGTTCCTGTGCTGTACTTTTCTTTGTTCTTTTTTCTTTTTTTGTTGTTGCCCGCACAATAATGAACAGGACAACTGGTGGAATTTCTGACGGCTAAACTTCAACAACAAAGGAAGGAGGCCTCAGAAGACCTGGCCAAGGTGGCTGAGCTGATTTGGGCGTCACTCCAGAAGGTGGAGGGGTCAGGGGCTGGCCGTGAAGATCGGTTGGCCTCACTGGAGGCAGAGATAGTGTTGGTGGCAGAGGGCCAAAAGGAGTTCGGAGAGAAGATGGATGATTTGGAGAATCTCGGGATCATGGGACTGCACGAGGGGATCGAGGGTGCGCAGGCCACAAAATATGTGGCAAAGGTGTTTGAGAAGCTGGTAGGGGAAGGGCTCTTTGACCTGAAGTGGATCGGGCGCACAGGTCGCTGAGGAGGAAGCTGAACGTGGGAGAGCCTCAGAGGGTGATCAATGTGCAGCATTTGGACAAGGAGAAGATTCTGTGGTGGGCAAAGGAGATGAGAGCGTGCACCTGGGAAGACCGTGCGGTGTGTATTTATCAGGACCCGGGAGCGGAATTGGCCAACTGATGGACCGGGTTCAATAGAGTTAAAGCAATCCTATTCCGGAACAAAGTGAGGTTCGGTGTGTTGTACCTTGCTCGTTTGTGGGTCATGTACCTGGGTCGGGAGCACTATTTTGATACGCCAGAGGAGGGGAGTCAATTTCTGAGAGACATGGAATCTCTACAGTACAGGAGGCCATTCGGTCCATTGAGTCTGCACCGACCGTCTCCCATCCTATCCTGGTAACTTATAACCCCAGTTAATCAGCACATTCCTGGACACTAAGGGCAATTTTGGACACTAAGGGGTAATTTAGCATGGCCAATCCACCTAACCTGCACATCGTTGGACTGTGGGAGGAAACCAGAGCCCCCGGAGGAAATCCACGCACACACGGGGAGAACGTGCAGACTCCACACGGTGACCTGGAATTGAACCTGGGTCCCTGAAATGAAATGAAATGAAAACCGCTTATTGTCACAAGTAGGCTTCAAATTAAGTGACTGTGAAAAGCCCCTAGTCGCCACATTCCGGCGCCTGTTCAGGAATTGAACCCGCTGCTGGTCTGCTTTAAAAGCCAGCTATTTAGCCCTGTGCTAAACCAGCCCCCTTGGCGCTGTGAGGCAGCTTTGCTAACCATTGTGCCGTTCCCATGCACTTGAGGACTTATGAATACTTTGGGATTTGGGTGGATACACCTGTGAGTGAATTGTTTGCGTGTTTGAATGTTGGCTGTTATTGTTTTACCCACCGTGTTTCAGTAGTTACTAGTTATATGTGTTAAATTGAATACGCTGTGTTTCTTTTTACCCTCCAACGGTGGGAGTTGTGTTAGTCATGGATTAAAATGTGGGCCGTTTGGTGGGTGGGGGGGGCGGAGAAAGAGGTGGGGACAGAAGCTAGGGAGAGCATGAGGGCTAGAAGGGGTGGAGGCTCGCTTTGGGATACTGAAGGTGGTTGCCTTGGGAGGAAGGGGGGTCACCATGCTAGCAGGTATGCTCGTTAACCGAGGGGGGGGGGTTGTTTGTGGTTGCGGAGGTGGGGCTAGGGTGGGTTTGGGTAGGTGGGTTGTTTGGGGCAGGGGGGTTTGCTGACCTGGAGGGGACCGAGGCGTGGCCCGGAGGTACCAATTAGGCGGGGTGGAGGGTGCGGCGGAGCAGTGGTCTGGAGCTCCCCGTTCTCTCTGAGCATTAGGGGATTAAATGGGTCGACTACGAGTTTGCGAGTCTTTGCTAATTTGAAGAGTTTGAAGGCGAATGTAGTGGATCCGACGCGGTTTTGGAAAGGTAATAATAATCTTTATTAGTGTCACAAGTAGGTTTACATTAACACTGCAATGGAGTTTTCTGTGAAAATCCCCTAGTCGCCTGTTCGGGTTGCACTGAGGGAGAATTCAGAATGTCCAATTCTCCTAACAGCACACCTTTTGGGACTTGTGGGAGAATACAGTGCTGCATCCTGGGTCATGCCCCAGGTCCCTGAAGGTGCTGGCGATGGCTAGGGAGCTCCTGGGATTATAGATGAGGTGGGCGGTGTGGACCTTTGATGTTTTGGGAAACCGAGAGCGAAGGAATTCTCGTTTCTTTCCGTATGACCACCGGGTGTATTCCTGGTTCGATTTCTTTGTCTTGGACAAGATGATGTTGGTGGGGGTGGTTAGGTCAGAATATTCTTTTTTTAATATAAATTTAAAGAACTTAAGTCATTTATTTTTCCAATTAAGGTGTAATTTAGCGTGGCCAATCCACCTACCCTGCACATCTTTGGGTTGTGGGGGTGAGACCCACGCAGACACGGAGAATGTGCAAACTTCACAAGGACAGTGGCCCAGAGCCGAACCCGGATCCTCCGCACTGTTAGGTAGCAGAGCTAACCACTGCGCCACCGTGCTGCCCTTAATGTAGAAATGCGACTGTAATTTTCAAACTTAGTGGGAAATATCACCATTGTCTTTCTCAAATCCTTTGTAGGTTGTAGAAATGTTAATTAAGGAAATACAAAGGAAATGATATGCACTCCAGTTTAAAAGCTCGTTCTCTGTCACAGACTAAATGAAAGGAGGCACCAGTTTAGTTTTGACTAAACAGAATGTGTGAAAACCACCTGTTGTGTCGTTCCCCCCTTGTGCACATAGAACTGCCATCTGAATCTCACATTTGAATGTCTTGTGACGTGATTTTGTACTCAAAAATGATTATTTTTAATATAAATTTAGAGTACTCAATTATTTTTTTTCCAATTAAGGGGCAATTTAGCATGGCCAATCCACCTACCCTGCACATCTTTGGGTTGTGGGGGCGAAACCCAAGCAAACATTGGGAGAATGTGCAAGTTCCTCACGGACAGTGACCCAGGGTCGGGACCAAACCTGGGTCCTCAGCATCGTGAGACAGCAGTGCTACCCACTGCGCCACCCCGTCGCCTGGGTCGGAATATTCTACGGTCGTGGTTTCCGACCACGTGCCGCATTGGGTGGAGAGTGGACGGGGGGGCGGGGGGGACTCCCAGCAGCCGCAGTGTAATTGGCCAAGTGATGTGCTGGGTATTTGCCGCCGAGAATTGGCGAGAAGATGGAGGTGGCTTTCTTGTTTGGAGCACGATAGGACGGGTGAGGTCTCCGCCTCTGTGTTGTGGGAGGCGTTGAAGGTGGTGGTTAGATGTGAGTTCATCTAACCAGGCGTACGGGGAGAAGGAGCGGTCAGAGAGGCAGAGGTTGGTGCAGTCCGTTCTGGCGGTAGACCGGAGGTATGCAGAGACCCCAGAGGAGATGTTAACGGAAAGGAAGAAGCTCCAAATGGAGCTCAGGCTTGTATCTGCAGGGAAGGCAGTGGGACAGTTGTGTCGGGCCAGCGGGGTGATGTATGATGGGGTTCCGGCAGAGTTTTAGAAGCAATTCTGTTGGGAATTGGGGCCCCCTATTGGTTGAGATGTATAATGAGTCGGAGAGCTCGCACCCTCGCCGTCTCGGACTTCCATTTTGTTCATTTTTAAAAAGGACAAGGACCCGGAGCAGTGTGGATCAGATTGCCCGATATTGTTGTTTTTTTTCTAATTCCGAGTACCCAATTCTTTCTTTTTCCAATTAAGGGGCAATTTAACGTGACCAATCCACTTATTCTGCACATCTTTGGATTGTGGTGGTGAGACCCACAAAAACACGGGGAGATTGTCGATATCACTGTTGAATGTGTAGCCCGAACAATTGGCGAAGATGCTGACAACGCATAGAGGGGTGATGGGGAGGACCAGACTGGGGTCGTGAAAGTGCGGCAGTTGTCACCTAATGTCTGGAGGTTACTAAATGTGATTATGATGCCCCCAGGAGGCAGTAGTGTTAGCAGATGGGGAAAAAGCGTTTGACCAGGTTGAGTGGGCATATCGATTCGAGCTGTTGGGATGGTTTGGGTTTGGGCAGGGATTTGTAGATTGGATTAGGTTGCTGTACAAGGCTCCTAAGGTGAGTGTCCGGTCTAATAACAATAGTTCGGAGTACTTTGGGTTACACCGGGGGGACGAGACCGATGAGTCCGTTCTCGACTGTTGCTCTCTGCTTTAACGATTGAGCCATTGGCTATGGCACTTAGGAATTCAAGGAGGTGGAACATTGGGTCTCCCTGCTGTATGTTTCAAACCCGATGGAGAGCTGATAGGATTGTCCGGATATTGGGAGAGTTTCATTTGTTTTTGGGGTATAAACTCAACACGAGGAAGAGCGATATTTCCAATCAATGCGCGAGGACAAGGGGAGAGGTTGGGGCGAGCTTTCGATACCTGGGAATACACATGGTGTAGAGCTAGGCCCAGCTGCACAGCTTAAATTTGGCGAATGTAGAGAAGGGAATGAAGGAAGATTTTTAAGATGTGGGATGTGTTGCTGTTGTTGGTAGCTGGGAGCGTTGCTGAAATTTTTATTGGTCTTCCAGATCGTTTGTGCCCAAATCATTTTTCAGAACGGTCAATAAAATGATCAAGGAGTTTTTAATGGGTGGGTAAGTTGTCTCTGACTTGGAGAGGGATAGACGGAGGGGGGAATTAGTGTTACTGAACTTACAAAACTATTACTGGGCAGCAAATGTCACAAAGGTTAGAAAGTGGGCAGTGGAGGAGAGGTCGGTGTGGGGACGGATGGAGGAGGCCTCGTGCAGAGGGTCAAGTTTGAAGACATTATTGCTGGTGCCTCTTCCGTTCTCGCCGGCCTGGTACTCCAAGGACCTTGTAGTGGTATCAGCGCTGAGGGTGTGGAACCAGTGCCAACAGCACATTAAGATGGAAGGCAGGTCATTCTGGGCACCGACTTGCAGCTATCATAGGTTTATCCTGGCTGGACTGGACTCTAAATTCAGGGTGTGGGAGCAGGCGGGGATAGAGAGAGAGAGAGAGAGAGACCATCGGTTGAGGAGGTAAGACAGAAGTGGAAGGAAGAGCTTGGGTGGGTCTTTGAATCTGGGATACGGAGTGCGGCACTGTGAAGGGTAAATCATCGTCATCACGTGCGAGGCTGAGTCTCATCCAGTTTAAGGTGGTGCATAGGACTCGCATGACGGTGTCCGGGATGAGTGGGTTCTTTCCCAGAGTCGGGGATAGATGTGGGAGGTGTGTGTGGTGGGGGGCAAAACAAGTCCCCATGTTCCGGGCATGTCCGAAGCTGGAGGGGTTTTGCAGAAACAATGGCGAAGATTGTAGGGGTACAAGTGACTCTGAGCCTGTGCGTGGCAAAATTTGGAGTTTCGGAGGATCAGGGAGTGCAGGTGGGGAGAGAGCAGTCTTTTATTTATTTTTTAAAATAAATTTACAGTACCCAATTAGTTTTTTTTTCAATTAAGGACCAATTTAGTGTGGCCAATCCACCGACCCTGCCCATCTTTGGGTTGTGGGGGTGAGACCCACGCAGACACGGGGAGAATGTGCAATCTTCACACGGACAGTGACCCAGAGCCGGGATTGAACCCAGGTCCTCGGCGCCATGAGCCAGCAGTGCTAACCACTGCGCCTCCCTTGCCAGTGAAGTGAGAGGCTGACATGTTGGCCTTTTCCTCCCGGATAGTCCGGAGGCAAATAGTACTTGAATGTCGGGATGCAGGGCCACCTAAAGCGAGGGTTTGGGATGAGGTGCGGAAGAGCAGTTCTTCTCGAGGTGGAAGCCGTTCGTCAACTTCAAAATGTCAGCGGATGGGGTATGTTGGGAGAGGTTTGTTTTTGGGGCTGTTATTAAAATCAAAACGGGGCAGAGGGAGTGGCGTAGGACATGGAGGGGTGTGAGGATGAGGTTACTGTTTGATGAGTATTGGTGTTCTGTTTTTAAAAAAATATATTTTGTTCAAAATTTTTGGCCAACCATGACAGTACATTGTGTATCCTTTACACAGTAATATAACAATATAAATAACAATGGCCAGTTTTAAGCAAGAAATAAATAATATATATAAACAACATCAAAATTAAAAAACAAAACAAAAAACAAAACAAAACTAAATGGCAACTGCCTTGTCCCAAATAAATACTCTCCAAAAATACAATTCAGCAGTCCAATATACAATTACCTATAACAACCTATACATATTATACATATGCACTAACATCCCTGAGAGTCCTTCTGGTCCCTCCCCCCCACACCCCCCCCCCCCCCGGGCTGCTGCTGCTGTCTTCTTTTCCATTCCCTCTATCTTTCTGTGAGGTATTCGACGAACGGTTGCCACCGCCTGGTGAACCCTTGAGCCGATCCCCTTAGGACGAACTTAGTCCGTTCCAACTTTATAAACCCTGCCATGTCATTTATCCAGGTCTCCACACCCGGGGGCTTGGCTTCCTTCCACATCAACAGTATCCTGCGCCGGGCTACTAGGGACGCAAAGGCCAAAACATCAGCCTCTTTCGCCTCCTGCACTCCCGGCTCCTCTGCAACCCCGAATATAGCCAACCCCCAGCTTGGTTCGACCTGGACCCCCACCACCTTCGAAAGCACCTTTGTCACCCCCACCCAAAACCCCTGTAGTGCCGGACATGACCAGAACATCTGGGTGTGATTCGCTGGGCTTCTCGAGCATCTCGCACACCTATCCTCTACTCCAAAAAATTTACTGAGCCGTGCTCCAGTCATATGCGCCCTGTGTAACACCTTGAATTGTATCAGGCTTAGCCTGGCACACGAGGACGATGAGTTTACCCTACTTAGGGCATCAGCCCACAGCCCCTCCTCAATCTCCTCCCCCAGCTCCTCTTCCCATTTCCCTTTCAGCTCATCTACCATAATCTCTCCCTTGTCCCTCATTTCCCTATATATGTCTGATACCTTACCGTCCCCCACCCATGTCTTTGAGATCACTCTGTCCTGCACCTCCTGTGTCGGGAGCTGCGGGAATTCCCTCACCTGTTGCCTCGCAAAAGCCCTCGGTTGCATATACCGGAATGCATTCCCTTGGGGCAACCTGTATTTTTCGGTCAGCACTCCCAGACTTGCAAACGTCCCATCTACAAACCGATCTCTCAATTGTGTTACTCCTGCTCTTTGCCATGTTCCAAGTCCCCCATCCATTCTCCCCGGAACAAACCTATGGTTATTTCTTATTGGGGACCACACCGAGGCTCCCGTCTTACCCCTATGCCGTCTCCACTGCCCCCAGATTTTCAGAGTAGCCACCACCACCGGGCCTGTGGTGTATTTCTTCGGTGAGAACGGCAACGGCGCTGTCACCATAGCTTGTAGGCTAGTCCCCCTGCAGGACGCCCTCTCCAATCTCTTCCACGCCGCTCCCTCCTCTTCTCCCATCCACTTACATACCATTGAGATATTAGCGGCCCAGTAGTACTCACTTAGGCTTGGTAGTGCCAGCCCCCCCTATCCCTACTACGCTGCAAAAATCCCCTCCTCACTCTCGGGGTCTTCCCGGCCCACACAAAACTCATGATATTCTTCTCAATCCTTTTGAAAAAAGCCTTCGTGATCACCACCGGGAGGCACTGAAACACAAAAAGGAATCTCGGGAGGACCACCATTTTAACCGCCTGCACCCTCCCTGCCAGTGACAGGGATACCATGTTCCATCTCTTGAAGTCCTCCTCCATCTGTTCCACCAACCGCGTTAAATTTAACCTATGCAATGTACCCCAATTCTTGGCTATCTGGATCCCCAAGTAGCGAAAGTCCCTTGTTACCTTCCTCAGCGGTAAGTCCTCTATTTCTCTGCTCTGCCCCCCTGGATGCACCACAAACAACTCCCTTTTCCCCATGTTCAGTTTATATCCTGAAAATTCTCCAAACTCCCCAAGTTTCCGCATTATCTCTGGCATCCCCTCCGCCGGGTCCGCCACATACAACAACAAATCGTCCGCATACAGAGATACCCGGTGTTCTTCTCCTCCCCTGAGTACTCCCCTCCACTTCCTGGAACCCCTCAATGCTATTGCCAGGGGCTCAATCGCCAGTGCAAACAATAATGGGGACAGAGGACATCCCTGCCTCGTCCCTCTATGGAGCCGAAAATATGCAGACCCCCGTCCATTCGTGACCACGCTCGCCATCGGGGCCCTATACAGCAGCTGTACCCATCTAATATACTCATCTCCAAAGCCAAATCTCCTCAACACCTCCCACAAATAATCCCACTCCACTCTATCAAATGCTTTCTCGGCATCCATCGCCACCACTATCTCCACTTCCCCCTCTGCTGGGGGCATCATCATTACCCCTAGCAGCCTCCGTATATTTGTATTCAGCTGTCTCCCCTTCACAAACCCAGTTTGGTCCTCATGGACCACCCCCGGGACACAATCCTCTATCCTCATTGCCATTACCTTGGCCAGAATCTTAGCGTCTACATTCAGGAGGGAAATAGGCCTATAGGACCCGCATTGCAGCGGGTCTTTTTCTTTCTTTAGGAGAAGCGATATCGTTGCCTCTGACATAGTCGGGGACAGCTGTCCCCTTTCCCTCGCCTCATTAAAGGTTCTCATCATTAACGGGGCGAGCAAGTCCACATATTTCCTGTAAAATTCAACTGGGAATCCATCCGGTCCCGGAGCCTTCCTCGCCTGCATGCTCCTAATTCCTTTCACTACTTCCTCCATTTCGATCTGTGCTCCCAGTCCCACCCTCTCCTGCTCCTCCACCTTAGGAAATTCCAGCTGTTCCAGAAAACACATCATTCTCTCCTTCCCATCCGGGGCTGAGCTTCATCTAATCTTTCATAGAATGCCTTGAACCACTCCATTCACTCTCTCCGCTCCCCGCTCAATCTCTCCCTCCTCATCCCTCACTCCCCCTATTTCCCTCGCTGCTCCCCTTTTCCTCAATTGGTGGGCCAGCAACCTGCTCGCCTTCTCCCCATATTCGTATTGTACACCCTGTGCCTTCCTCCACTGTGCCTCTGCAGTACCCGTAGTCAGCAAATCAAATTCTACGTGTAGCCTTTGCCTTTCCCTGTACAGTCCCTCCTCCGGTGCCTCCGCATATTGCCTGTCCACCCTCAGAAGTTCTTGCAGCAACCGCTCCCGTTCCCTACTATCCTGCTTTCCTTTGTGCCCTGATTGATATCAGCTCCCCTCTAACCACTGCCTTCAGCGCCTCCCAGACCACTCCCACCTGGACCTCCCCATTATCATTGAGTTCCAAGTACTTTTCAATACACCCCCTCACCCTTAGACACACCCCCTCATCCGACATTAGTCCCATGTCCATTCTCCAGGGTGGACGCCGTTCTTTTTCCTCCCCTATCTCCAAGTCCACCCAATGTGGAGCGTGATCCGAAATGGCTATAGCCGTATACTCCGTCCCCCTCACCTTCGGGATCAACGCCCTTCCCAAAACAAAAAAGTCTATTCGCGAATAAACTTTGTGGACATAGGAGAAAAACGAAAACTCCTTACTCCTAGGTCTACTAAATCTCCACGGGTCTACTCCTCCCATCTGCTCCATAAAGTCTTTAAGCACCTTGGCTGCTGCCGGCCTCCTTCCAGTCCTGGACCTCGATCTGTCCAGCCCTGGTTCCAGCACCGTGTTAAAATCTCCACCCATTACCAACTTCCCCACCTCTAGGTCCGGGATACGTCCTAGCATGCGCCTCATAAAGTTGGCATCATCCCAGTTCGGGGCATATACGTTCACTGAGACCACCGCCTCCCCCTGTAATTTGCCACTCACCATCACGTATCTGCCCCCACTATCCGCCACTATGGTCTTTGCCTCAAACATTACCCGCTTCCCCACTAATATAGCCACCCCCCTGTTTTTCGCATCTAGCCCCGAATGAAACACCTGCCCCACCCATCCTTTGCGTAGTCTAACCTGGTCTATCAGTTTCAAATGCGTCTCCTGTAACATAACCACATCTGCCTTAAGTTTCTTTAGGTGTGCGAGTACCCGTGCCCTCTTTATCGGCCCGTTCAGCCCTCTCACATTCCACGTGATCAGCCGGGTTGGGGGGCTCTTTACCCCCCCCCCCCTTGTCGATTAGCCATCCCCTTTTACCCAGCTCCTCACCCGGTTCCCACGCAGCTGTGTCCCCCCAGGCGGTGCCCCGCCCACCCCACCCCATACCAGCTCCCCCTTCTCCCCAGCAGCAGCAACCCAGTAAATCCCCACCCCCCCGCTAGATCCCCCACTAGCGTAGTTACACCCCCCATGTTGCTCCCAGAAGTCAGCAAACTCTGGCCGACCTCGGCTTCCCCCCGTGACCTCGGCTCGCACCGTGCGACGCCCCCTCCTTCCTGCTTCCCTATTCCTGCCATAATTATCATAGCGCGGGAACAAAGCCCGCGCTTCCCTTTTGGCCCCACCCCCAATGGCCAACGCCCCCAACTCCTCCACCTCCCTTCCTCCCTCCCCCACAACCTGTGGAAGAGAGAAAAGTTACCGGGTCGCAGGATTAACAACATAAAAATCATCTCTTCCCCCCTTTTTCCCCCCTCTTCGCCCCCCCTCTTCGCCCCACCACTTTGTCTCAAACGTTCTTTTTTAATAACCCACTCATTCCAATTTCTCTTCAACAATAAATGTCCACGCCTCATCCGCCGTTTCAAAGTAGTGGTGCTTCCCTTGATATGTGACCCACAGTCTTGCCGGCTGCAGCATTCCAAATTTGATCTTTTTATGAAGCACCGCCTTGGCCCGATTAAAGCTCGCCACCTCCGCACTCCAGTCTTGATATACGCGGATCACCGCGTTCTCCCATCTACTGCTCCGAGTTTTCTTTGCCCATCTTAGGACCATCTCTCTGTCCTTAAAACGGAGGAATCTCACCACTATGGCTCGAGGAATTTCTCCAGCCCTCGGTCTTCGCGCCATAACTCGATAGGCTCCCTCCACCTCCAGCGGACCCGTCGGGGCCTCCGATCCCATCAACGAGTGCAGCATCGTGCTCACATATGCCCCGACGTCCGCCCCTTCAGGAAGACCAAGAATCCTTAAATTCTTCCTCCTCGCATTATTCTCCAGCACCTCCAGCCTTTCCACACATTGTTTATGGTGTGCCTCGTGCATCTCCGTCTTCACCAGCAGGCCCTGTATATCGTCCTCGTTCTCGGCAGCCTTTGCCTTCACGACCCGAAGCTCCCGCTCCTGGGTCTTTTGCTCATCTTTTAGCCCTTCAATCGCCTGTAATATCGGGGCCAACGGCTCCTTCTTCATCTCCTTTTTAAGCTCTTCCACGCAGCGTTTCAAAAACTCGTGTTGTTCAGGGCCCCATATTAAACTGCCACCTTCCGACGCCATCTTGGTTTTTGCTTGCCTTCCTTGCCGCTGCTCTAAAGGATCCACCGCAATCCGGCCACTTTCCTCTCCTTTTTCCATCCGTATCCAGGGGGGATTCCCTTCTGGTTTACCGCACAGTGCTTTTAGCCGTTAAAATTGCCGTTGGGGCTCTTATTAAGAGCCCAAAAGTCCGTTCCACCGGGAGCTGACGAAACGTGCGACTTAGCTGGTCATCGCCGCACCCGGAAGTCTGTTGTTGTTTTCTTGTATGTATGAAAATGCCTCCAATAAAAATATATTTTTAAGAGATGCTTTTGCTGGATTTGGACAGACTGAGTGAGTAGGCACATGGCAGCATAATGTGGATAAATGTGATGCTTTCCACATCGGGACCAAAAATAGGAAGGCAGATTATTATTTGAATGGATGTAAATTGAGAGAGGTGGATACCTTGGTGTCCTCGTGCATCAGTCACTGAAGATAAGTGTGCAGGTACAGCAGGCAGTAAAGAAGGCAAATGGTATGTTGGTCTTCAGAGTGAGAGGATTTGAATATAAGAATATAAATGTTTTACTGCAATTGTATAGGGCATTAGTGAGGCCACGCCTGGATTATTGTGTGCAGTTTTGGTGTCTTTAGCGCAGGGAGGATGTGATTGCTCTGGAGGGAGTGCAGCGAAGGTTTACCAGGCTGATTCCTGGGATGAGGAGAGACCAAGTCGGTTTGGATTATATTCATGGAGTCTAGCAGAGTGAGAGGCAAAGGTAGGATCAGTGTATTGAATTTTGAGTACAAATTCTCTTTTTCCAATTAAGGGCAATTTAGCGTGGCCAATCCACCTACCCTGCACATCTTTGGGTTGTGGGGGTGAGACCCACAGAGACATGGGGAGAATGTGCAAACTCCACACGGACAGTGACCCGGGATCGACACTGGGTCCTCGGCGCTGTGTGGGATCAGTGCTAACCACTGCGCCACCGTGCTTCCCACCAGTTTAGTTATATGTATTTATCCTGCAGGCTTGCATTTTTATAAATTGTACTTGTAAAACGATGTATTAACTGCATGTAAATAGTCAATAATTGTCAGACAAATTTGATTTACCTTTGTTTTATTTTAATAACCCAGGATGGAACCATTATCATGTCTTCCATGATTACCCGTTTGACCAATCAAAGAATTGATGCTACTCAGGATATGCCCCAGGAGAAGGTTTTCCTGCTGCTCGCACTGATGCTGTTCAAAAAAACTGTGGTCGAGAAACCGGTGTTGCTGTCCCGCATCTTCCGCACCACTGTCCAGTACATCAACAATAGGCTCCAAGATTACATTCGGAATATTGGAGGATGGGTAGGTTTCCTAAATGTTTTGAGATATTTAAGCTACAGCATAGATTAGTATGGCGGTAAGATTGATGTAGCAAAAGTATTTTTTAAAATTCAGTTCAATGCATTTGAAAATGTTCGAAGAATTGCTGGAACTCTTTAAAGTTGTGACGCAAGATGAAAGACCAGGTGGGTCAAACCCACACAGACGGTGACCCAGAGCCGGAATCGAACCTGGGACCTCGGTGCCGTGAGGCAGCAGTGCTAACCCACTGCGCCACCGTGCTGCCCTGGCCAGGAGTTTCAAAAGCTCTCAACCCTCTGAGAAGAAATTCCACAAGATCATAAAATATAGGAGCAAAATTAGGCCATTCAATCATGGCTGATATATTTCTCATCCCCCTTCTCCCCGTAACCTAGTCTCCTACAAGTGTAAACATCCTCTCTACATCCACTCTATCTTTGCTTCTCAGTATTTTGTAAGTTTCAACGAGATTTAAACCCTTTCTAAATTCCATAAAGTACAGGTCCAGAGTCCTCAACCACTCCTCATTCCTGCCCATTCACTAGTTCTCCATCCATGTCAATATATTACCTCCAATACCACGGGCTCTGATCTGATGACTTAACCTTTGTGGTATCTTGCTGAATGCCTTCTGGAAGTCCAAAGCCATCTACTTGTTCCCCTCTATCCACTCTGGTTGACTCTTCTTCAAAAAAATGAATAACTTACACAATGCTTGATTAGATTATGATTTTCCAAATCTGCTATTACTTAATAATTGATTCCAACAATAAATGTTCGGCTAATTGGCCTCTAGTTACCTGCTTTTTGCTGCCCTCCCTTTTTGAATAGCAGTGTCACATTGGCAGTTTTCCAATCGTCTGGGACTTCTCCAGAATCCAAGGATTTTTGGAAAATTACAACCAAAGCTAAAGGGAAAGCCAGGATGTCAAAACTATCTCGCTAGCTGCTACTTTTAGGATGCTAAGATGCAAACCATTAAGGCCAGGAGACCTATCTGCCTTTAGGCCCATTAGTTTGTTTAATATTACTTCTCTAGTAATGAAATGAAAATCGCTTGTCACAAGTAGGCTTCAATGAAGTTACTGTGAAAAGCCCCTAGTCGCCACATTCTGGCGCCTGTTCGGGGAGGCTGGTACGGGAATTGAACCATGCTGCTGGCCTGCTTTCAAAGCCAGCGATTTAGCCCAGTGAGCTAAACCAGCCCCTATACCTATGGTGATGGTATTTAATTCCTTCTCATTGTTTAGTATTAATGGCATGTTCAAAGTATCGTGCACTGTAAAGTCTGATGCAAATTGTCTGTTAACTGCTCTGCCATTTCCTTATTTTTAATATAAATTTAGAGTTTCCAATTAAGGGCCTATTCACCTAATCTGCACATCTTTGGGTTGTGGGGGTGAGACCCACGCAGACACGGGGGAAATGTGCAAACTCCACGTGGACAGTGACCTGGGGCTGGAAACGAACCCGGGTCCTCAGCGCCTCAGTAGGCAGCAGTGCTAACCACTGCGTCAACGTGCCGCCCTAGGCCCTTGTTTGCTACACACTTACAGATTCCAACTCAAATGCACATGATTTACATTCATAGAATTTACATTTGACTGTCAACTCTTTTTAAAAAAAAAAAAAAATTCTATTACTGCTATGGCTGAAAGTTTAGATTATAGCTAAACTGTTCACAATTATTGTTAAAATAAATCCTTTGCAGCTGTTCATACTCTTTCAGCATTATTACCTCAAACTTAATCTTTGTTTGTTTCTTTCACAGCAAAACATACATTAAAACGTCAAGCAAGCAACAGAGATACCTAAGATTCTGCTTTACCTGGTTCAACTTAAGTGTTGTAAAACTGTTACACTGCAAGTCATTTTATGGAGCCTTTTAAATTCTCGCATGAAATTATTGAAATGGGAGGGGAGGTAGTATCAAAAGCCTCAAAATTTAACAGATAAAAACCATCAGAAAATTGAAAAGTCACTGAGAAGGTTGCTGCAAGGTATCACGCTGAACCATACTTTTGCATTCCTGTTTATTTTTAAAACCTTCAATTCCACGTTAAAATGTACATTTTTATTTTGTGACTGCAACTTCCAAATTCATGCCACTTTGAATGGATTACAAATGTTAACAGGGAATGAGTGACTACATTGCCATGTAAAAACTGATAGTGAACAAGGAAATGTTAAGTTTGTGAATCTTTTGAATTTCATAGTTTGAGGAAAGTGTTTGAGATGAATACTGTAAGAAAAGGAATTTCTTGCAACTTTTATAAATATATACATTTGTTTTGGTCTGGTATTTGTGTTTATTTTAAATACAACGATAAAAAGGATAAGTGACCCTTTTATATAAGTAATCAAAAATCCTCAGCCATATTTTTAAGTGCATTTATAATATTTTCCACAACCTAAACACATCCCAGAATGCTTCACAGGCAATGAAGTGCCTTTTTGAAACACAGGCATAGTAACAATGTAGACTGGCTTTATCTGAATAAAGGTAAAATTGCCATAGTCCCAGATGACCATAGGCTGCTTTCCCCTCTGAGGAGGAGAGCTGACTGGTGGTGATTTAACTGGAGGTTCACCGCACCTCAGGGTGAGAGGTGCAAGGTTTAGAAGGTGGGCCTTCATGGATAACCTTTGAATAACTAGCACCAAGCGGTCAACAAAGTTGTAGTTGGATATTATTGGGTTATTCTGTAATTGGGCAGCACTTGCTGAACAATCTGGTGTGTTAATAACTACACCAACAACAAATCTAAGATAGTTGAGGTTGTAATTTGGCTCTCACTTGCTAGAAACAACATATTCTTAGACCGGGACCTATTCTGCAAATAAAAAGAACACGTTCAAGCCAGTAACAACCCAATGGTAGGGACTTCCGGGGGGGTGGGCGAGCAGGGTGGCCGCAAAAAAAAAAAAAAAAGCTCCCGCCGGTGACTGCAATTTCTGGGAAATCCCAGAGTCTTCACGCCCCCCCCCCCAACTATCGTTGGCCTTTGGGGCCGCCACGAGCAGCCAGCGGGGCCGGTTTAAAAACCGGCGAAGAACCCCGCGCGGGGGGGGGGGGCTGAGCAGCGGGGGCGGAGTACAAGGAGGTCGAGGCAGCAGGCCCGAGGCCAGGGCATCACGTAGGGAGGGTGCTCCACGTTGGATGGCTCCCACCTAGGAAGAAGAAAGAAGGTTGAAGCCTGGTCCCAGGTGAATGCTGAGGAGAAAGAAAAAAATTTAAGGAAGTTTGGTAAAAGTTTTTTTTTCAAAAAAGAATGTCAGATTGATGAAGGGCAGGAGGGTGAAGGGGGAAGAAAGGAAAAGATAAAAAATAAAAAACAATAAGCCGCTAAAGGATGCGAAAAGCAGCGTCGAAGAAAGGAGGAAACGTGGGTTCGCTGCTGAAGAAGACGAGCAAAAGTGTTGACAGGATGGCGGAAGCCAAACTGCAAGGCAGGGCCGCACTACTTACGGTGGAGAAGATGACAGAGGTGATGGTGGAGCTGGAACAACGTTTGGTGAGGCACATGGAGGTCCTGAGGAAAGGGATGGCGGTCGTGTTGAGGTCATTGTTGGAGGAGGCAATCGGCCCGATGGTGGAGGTGGCAAAGGTATTGGCCGAGGTGAGAGAGCAGGGCGAGAAGATGAAGGAGGTGGAGGAGGCCGTGACACGACACAGCGACCAGGTCACCTCGATGGGGGACGAGCTGCGGAGGGTGGTGGAGGTTAACAGAGGACTCCGAGCAAAGCTGGAAGACTTGGAAAACCGCTCAAGGCGGCACAATGAGAATTGTGGGCTTGCCCGAAGGGGCAGAGGGCCCAAGGCCAATGCAATACTTCGCTAAGAAGTTGGCGGAGCTGATGGGGGAGGGTGAAAGCCCCACCCTGTACGAGCTAGACCGAGCTCATCGGTCATTAAGGCTGAAGCCCAAAGTGAACGAGCAGCCAAGGGCAGTAATTATCTGCTTCCATAAGTTTTGCATGAAGGAGAAAGTATTAAGCTGGGCGAAGCAGGAGCGTGAGGTGCTGTGGGATGGTACTGCGGTTCGGATCTACCAGGACTGGACAGTGGAGTTGGCAAAAAGACGAGCGGCGTTTGGGCGAGTGAAGGCAGCTTTGTACAAGGGGGTGCGATTTGCTGTGGTGTACCCGGCGAACTTGAGAGTAACATATAACGCCAAAGACTTTTATTTTGAGACAGCTGAGGCGTTCGTGAGGGCAGAAGGCTTGGGACAGACGTGAAGAGCGGAACTGGAAGAGAGACTGTGGACTGTGTTTGAGTGGCTGGACAATGTACAAATGTTACAACTTTCTTTTTACTGATTTGTATTGAAATTTACTTCTCTTTGCATTGTTACAGAGTTCAAGTTAATGGCATTCTGTGTTGCGACAGTTAAATGTTATGTTAGTGAATTGTAGGGGTTGGATTGTTGGGTTTGTTTTGGTGTTTCTTTCTCTGGGACTGGGCGGAAGGGGGCGAGAGGTCTTGGCGCGGGGGGGGAGCCACCCGCGCTAGCTAACTAAAGTCAGTTAGTGAACGGGGGTGAGGTGAGAGGAGGACTGCTGACGTTGGAGCCTGAATAGCAGGCTTCAATGGGCCTACGAGGCAAGCAAGAGGGGGCGGAGGGATGGATGTTGGGGGATGTTTTTGTAGGGGGGGGTTCGATGTTGACAATGGACAGGGGCGGGTCAGGCCTATGGGGGTATGATGATGGTGGATAAGAAAGGTGGGGGGAGGGGTGAGAGACCCCCAGTGAGGATAATCACATGGAATGTGAGAGGGTTAGGAGGTCCGGTCAAGAGGTCAAGGATGCTTGCACATCTTAAAAGTTTGAAAGCCGATGTAGCAATGCTGCAGGAGAATCACTTGAGGGTGAAGGACCAGGTGAGACTTAAAAAAGGCTGGGCTAGCCAAGTGTTTCACTCCGGATTTGATGGAAGGGCTCGAGGGGTAGCGGTGCTGGTCAGCAAAAGGGTACGCTTCCAGATGGAGAAGGTGGTGGCAGATCAGGGGGGTAGATATGTGATTGTGACAGGGGCACTGGAGGGGAGATTAGTGGTGCTGTTAAGTGTATACGGCCCCAATTGGGACGATGTGGGATTCGCGAGGATGGTGTTTGGGGCTATCCCCGATTTGGACACGCAGGAGCTGATTGTGGGGAGGGACTGGAACTTGGTGCAGGAGCCAAGGTTGGACAGATCACGGCCGCGCTCGCTGGTCCCATCAGGGGGGGCAAAGGCGCTGGCTGGGCTAATGGTGGAAATGGGAGGGCTGGACCCTTGGAGCTTTTTTGTGGTGGGGAAGGCTTTGCTGGCTGGAGTCAAGGGGTCGGAATACTCTGGAATTGCAGTGTCAGATCATGCTCCACATTGGGTGGATATGGTGCTGGAGAAGGGGGCAGCGCAGAGACCGGGGTGGAAACTGGATGTGGGGCTTTTGGGGAACCAAGTGTTCTGTGAGAAAATTGAAAAGGTAATTAAGGAATATGTAGGTTTCAATTGTACGGGGTGAGGTGTCGAAGGCAGTCGCCTGGGAGGCTCTAAAGGCGGTGGTGAGAGGTGAGGTAATTTTGTTTAAGGTCAGGGTGGATAAAGAGGAGAGGTTGGAGCGGCAGAGGGTAATAGATGAGATGTTGGAGGTAGATTGGAGTTGTGCAGAGGATGGGGACCCGGCGAAGCTGGAAAAGAGGAAGGAACTACAGGCGAGCTTCGGCCAACTGCGACGAGCAAGGGGTGCAGTTTATGAACATGGAGGAGGGAGGCAGCGGCAAGGGAAATTCTTCAGGTGAAGGATAGGGCAGGAAAGTTGGTGGTGGCCCCAGTGCTGATTAACAAGGTTTTTGAGGAGTTTTATGAGAGGTTGTACAAGTCAGAGCCACTTGGGGGAGACAGCGAGATGCAGGAATTTCTAGATGGGTTGGAGTACCCGAGGCTAGGGGAGGGGGACAGGGCTACATTAGAAGGAGCAATAGTGGAGCAGGAGATAAAGGATGCGATTGGGAGGATGCAGTCGGGGAAGGTGGCAGGGCCGGATGGGTTTCCGGTGGAATATTATAAAAAATTCAAGGATAGGTTGGCACCCCTGATGGTGGGGATGTTTGAGGAGGCGATAGGGCAGGGGGTGTTGCCGCAAACCTTGGGGCAGGCATCGATTTTCCTGTTACTAAAAAAAGATAAGGATCCGACGGAGTGTGGGTCGTATCGGCCCATATCACTTCTGAATGTGGACGTAAAAGTGTTGGCGAAGGTACTGGCGGGTAGGCTTGAGGAGTGCCTTCCGAAGGTGATAGGGGAGGATCAGACGGGGCTAGTGAAAGGGAGGCAGCTGTTTTTGAACATTAGGAGGGTTTTGAACGTTGATATGGCACCGGCGGAAAGAAAGGAAACAGGTAGTTGTGGCATTGGACGTCGAGAAGGCGTTTGATCGGGTAGAACGGGGGTACCTGATGGCAGTGCTGGAGTGGTTTGGGATTGGACCAAGGTTTGTGACCTGGGTAAAGCTGTTATATAAGGAACCGAAGGTGAGTGTCCGCACAAATAATATCAGTTCGAGATACTTTTCTCCCCCGTGGGACGAGACAGGGATGTCCGACGTCTCCCCTGCTGTTTGCAATTGCAATTGAGCCGTTGGCCATCGCATTGAGAAGTTCGGGAGCATGGAAAGGAATAGTGCGGATGGGATAGAGCATAGGGTGTCCTTATATGCTGACGACTTGCTGCTGTATGTGTCGGAGCAGAGTGTGTCGATAGGAGGAATATTGCGGGTATTTGGGTCTTTCTCTGGGTACAAGTTGAACCTGGACAAGAGTGAGTACTTTGTGTTGTCTCAGTGGGGGCAGGGGTGGGGGGGGGGCTGCCATTCCGTAGAGCAGGGACGCATTTTAGGTATCTGGGGGTGCAGGTTGCCCTGGAGTGGGGAGGCTTCGCAGGTACAACATCACTAGTTTGGTGGGGAGAGTGAAAGCCAATCTGGCAAGGTGGGATGGCCTACCTCGGTCACTGGCGGGTCGGGTACAGGCGGTTAAAATGAATGTATTGCCGCGATTCCAGTTTATTTTTCAATGCCTACCGATTTTCCTGCCAAAGTCTTTTTCAGGGAGATTGAGGGAAGGATTACCTCATTCATATGGGGAGGGAAGGTGGCCAGAGTGAGAAAGGTGCTGCTACAGAGGGGAAGGGGGGAGGGAAAGAAAAGTGCACAGAAGTTGGAACAGGGCAGTGAGACTTTCTGCTGATTTAATGTAGGCTCTAACCAGCCCTGTTAAAACCAGAAGAAATTATCTTTAAAATAAATTTAGAGTACCCAATTCATTTTATTCCAATTAAGGGGCAATTTAGCGTGGCCAATCCAACTACCCTGCACATCTTTGAGTTGTGGGGGTGAAACCTACACAGACACGGGGAGAATGTGCAAACTCTACACGGACAGTGACCCAGAGCCGGGATCAAACCTGGGTCCTCAGCGCCGCAGTGCTACAGCCAGAAATTAACTACTTATATAAGTAGAATTTTAAAAACACAATAGCTATGTTTATCATGTGGCTACCTAACCAGCTGCTGTTTTTTTTTTGAGGGGGGGGATAGGGCAGTTTAAACACTACAACAGTTTTAGTTCTTTCAAATCTGAATTCTATTGATTGTAAGTTAGAACTGAAGGGCAAAAATAATTTTACACTCACAAAATAGTCCATGTTTTATTGTGATTCATTTATGAAATTCAGTACAAATTGCAACGCTGGTGCCTAGGTAACCACTTTGAAATCACTTTCTTTTTATATTCACTGGGGATTGTGTGCATCATTTTAACACCTCTTTGTACAAGTACAATTAAAAGTTAAATACAGACTTCTAACCAAGTACAACCAAAATGATCTATGTGAAGAAACTGAACACCACATCTATTATTGTCTCGGCATCAGCAGTAGTAACAATAGTGAAATCAATGCCTACATTAAATCTTTTTGTTTTTAAATTTAAAGTGCTCAATTCTTTTTTTTCCCCAATTAAGGGACAATTTAGCAAGGCCAATCCACCTACCCTGCACATCTGTGGGGGTGAGACCCACACAGACAGTGACCTGGGACCAGGATCGAACCCGGGTCATCAACGCAGTGAGGTAGCTGTGCTAACCACTGTGCTACCGTGTCACCCACCTACACTAAATCTTACCTTTTAACCGAATGCACAAATGCATTTGATCAATGAAGTTCTCACTTTTTATTAATGAAACAGGTTCCATTATCTATGAAAAGAAAATCAGACCAAACTGCTAGCGGGGAAAAGGAAAAAATATGCAACCGAATCAAACCTTATATAAATGCTTATCGCTGAACGGGATGAAATTAAACTACAGTCATAATGCTCAAAGCTAACATATTACATTGGAAAATAGTGTTACAGCTATTTAAGAATCAAAACGATAAAGGAGGAATTAATTTAGATTATTAAAAAAAGGTCTCTGTTAACTCAGACCTGAATATTAGTTTCCCAGAAAGAACTTCAAACACCCCTTTTCCATACCAAACCTTCACCAAAGGGTTTTGTTCCTCTGCACAAGGATTTTAACACTTTAGGCATTATTTAGAAATTTACCAGCATTTTCATTCTCAAAGATACTACAGTATATAGAAAGAACATGTCCTGTACGCCACAATTTCCTTTACAGTGAAGATTTAAGTTTATTTCCTCAGTATATTAGTACTGCCCTGCATTCATGTAATATGTTGATTATCTATCCCTACTAACCATGGTTTTTCTTCATTGATCTGCAATGAAACTGAATAAATAGGCTTAATTAGTCACAATAATCAATTGTAGAACAGAAAGCCTTCCCAATTACCCTGCTCAATAGCAACTGCTCACTTATTAAAATCTTCTTCTCCAGGCGAGAGCCATGCCCACTACTACAGCTAGCATCGCAAAAGCAGCAGCTCCACCATAAATCAAAACAGATGCGTTTGATTTTGCAGGAACTATTTCTTCAGTATCCTTCGGCTTAGCCAGAGGTTTTATTTCAACCGTCTCGCCCTTTTCAACATCCAGTTTGGTTGTTGGGGCACCTTCCCGGACACCTTTTTTAATCTCTTCCAATTGCTTTCTTATTTCTTGCAGTGAAGCTGATTGATGCAGTTCGCTGGATTCAACGGCTTTTTCTTCTGCTTGCGTTACAGTTTTTCCCTCTATTTCAGTGGTTGCTATTGGGCTTTGTGCTGATAAAAGATCAGTTTTCTCCACTTCAGCAGAAGACCGATCCTCCACTGGTGCAGTCTGTTGAGCAGCTAGAGGTGCTGCCTCAGCTGCAGCTGCTGTAGGCATCACAGTCTTTAGCTCCATTTCCTGACTCTCAACTGCTTCAGTAATCTCTTCTTTTTCCACATGGACGATGTCAGAATTAGAAGAATTGTTTTCGCTTCTCTCTTCACCACCACCACCGTTACTGTCCAAGCTCTTCATGTCCTCTGGGTCTATAGATAATTGCTGCCAGGATTCAGTTCCAACAGAAACTGGCATGCCTTCAGTCTGCCAGCTTTGGCTAGTAGACAGGGAAGCTGGCAAGCCAGCCGCGTGCCAGGAACTGGCGGCAGTAAGTGGCTCAGGAGGACTTACTTGACCAGAGTTGTCACTGGTTAAGATGTAAATATCATTGCTATCATCTACTCCTTCTCCACGTTCTTCCTCCTCCGAATCCAGACTGAAAATAGTCCCCTAGGAATAACAAACATAGATTGAAATCTGGTGCTTTAAACCTTTTGTACAAATTGCACACTTGCATCAAACATTAGATTGGAATTTTTCCACAAGGTAACGCAACCTTGCAAACAGGTGATGATAAACTATAGCAACAATGCACCGGTTCATGAAGGATCGGGGTTTATATATTGAACTCCACATTGATGGGTGGAATGGAAGGGAAATCGGACAGAGAAATTTGAGAGATTAGAGGAAATTTGAAAGGACAGGTTAGAGAACAAAATGAATTTGGTACATTAATAACATGATCAGCACAGGTGTAGGGACAGTCTTCCAAACAAAAAATAGATGAGATTGTTAGGAGGAAGAAAAATATTTTGGAACATGCCTTTTCAGACAGCAGTTTTTAAAGTTCAAATCTGATTCTAAATTTGTTCTTTTCCCCGAATTTAACTCAAATTTAGGCTTTCGAGAAGTAGAAAGCTACAATAACTGCAGCATAAAGTCCAAATCTCCCTCCCTCTCATCAGTGATGTTCACAAAATCAAATCTTTCAGATTGCATTTCTTACATTGTACTTCAGACTATTAAAGCGAATATAGAAAGCAGAGTGCAGAAACACTCATTAATACCAGCCTGACGAAAAGTTGGTTCACAACTTAATCCAAATCAGACTCCATACTTCACTATGTAAGACTTGTCATTTAGTGCCATCTACAGTTGTGAATTTGCTCCTGCACCATAAAAGGTGTGTGGAAAAAGCAAACATATCTACCTACACCAAAACTGTTGGAAACTGAAGCTTAACAATTTGCAACATTATAAAATTAGTTTTATTATATTCCAAATTATGCTGCTCACCTGGTCCAATACTGCATTCCTCATTGAAAATAACACTGAAAAGACAAGAGCTCTGATTGAGATTATCTCTTATTCAACTACCTTTTATTGAGCGATCACAGTGCAAATTAAATCAGGCTCAATTAATTTAACAGCTGTAATCTTTCCAGAGCTAATGCCTTCTTTTGGGTATCATATAGTTAGCTGGAGTACTTGCTAATTTGCCCTCCCTAACCAGGGCCACATTTATTGGATAAACCTACAGATTTAAACTAAACAAAATTGGTATTGGGAAAAAAAAATACAGACATTAAAGTGAGGTTACAATGCAACAATTGATTAAAAGTAGTAATAAACAAGCAGATTTTCTGATTTACAATGGTTGTAAATACTTCACAAACTTTCATTATAATAAAAAGATAGTTTGGTACAATATACAGCCCCTTGTGGATGACATTTTAATCAAGTCGTGCATAATGACAATATGTAACAAATAGGACATACAATGCTCAGGCAATTCTTAGGAAACAAAAGAGAGCCAGGTTTCACCTAGACAAAAAGGTCACAAACTTTAAACCATTAACTCCGTTTCTCCACAAAAGTTGCCAACCCTGCTGAGTATTTCCAGCAGTTTCTGTTTTTAGTTCCGATATCTCATATCCACAGTATTTTGCTTTTGTGTTTGTGACTATCAGGTTCTTCTCCCATCCAAAATGATTAGAAATAGTTGGGGACTTGGGGTGATACTCTGGGGACTCGCGCTGAATCCTACCACGGCAAATAGTGGGATTTAAAATCAATAAAAAATAAAATCTGGAATTAAAGTCCAATGATGACCATGAAACCATTGTCGATTGTCATAAAAACCCATCTGGTTCACTAATGTTCTTTAATATCCTTGCCTTGTCTGCTTACCTGCAACTCCAGATAAAAACTCCCTCTCAAATGGCCTTGCAAGTTACTCAGTTGTATTGAACTGCTAAAAAGTCTCAAAGGAATGAAATCAGACAGACAACTTGGTATTGAACTAGGCACCAGAAACAACGACAAACCCAGCCCATCGATCCTGCAAAGTCCTTACCAACATCTGGGCTGGGGATTTGTGCCAGAATTGGGAGAGATGCCTCAGACTGGTCAAGCAACTGCCTAACAGTCATTCTCATGGAATCTTACAAACAATGGGTATCACCATCCGAGAATATGCCCTTTCCCACCGGCAGGACAGACCCAGTAGAGATGGTGGCAGCACAGTGGTACGCAGGTGGGACGGGCTGCCCTGGGAGCCCTCGACATCAACTCCGGACTCCATGAAACCTCATAGCCACGTCAAACACCGGCGAAGAAACCTAATTGTCATTAAATAATCTGCTGCAATGAATGATCGAGATAGACACCATTGCATCCTTCAAGAGAAAACGGAATATTTAAAGTAGAGGAAGATACAGGGAAAAGAACTAGGCAGTAGGATTAGATCTGGAATGCGCTACAAAAAGCTGCAGAAAACGATGCTCTAAACTTGCCTGGTTCTTTCTACAAGTAAATCAACAGACAGGTTGACTTGCCTTAATTTTAATATTCAAATGCATAGCTTTTCAATTTTAGTTGGTGTACAATCCTTTCCTGCTTTGCCTCACCCCATGTGCCAAAATGCTGGAGTGTGTTCAGCATGGCTATCAGGAGGACCACGTTGCTTGGAGAATAGAATAGTAGCTCTGCCAATATACGATCAGAAAAACGTGTGCAACATCTGCAAGGACGGAAGCTAGAAATTATCCTGCGGGGTAATTCTCGACCTTATATTTCTTAGAGGATTATCGTACTATAAAAAAAAAAGGAAAATCCAAGAGGCAATTTATTATGGATTACTTGCAATAAAACCTGCATTTTAAAATAGCTTAGCTTTATAAATTCTGTTATGTATAAAATGAAACCTTATCAGCTTTCCCCACCGAGTTAAGAAAATCAGAGTTAAACCTCTGTAATGTGTCTCTATAAATAGGTAGGTTAAAAGACCCACTACCATTCACTGACATTACTATTGTGTAACCTGGCAATCTGAAATATGATAAACTACATTTTGATTTTGCAAGAACTAATTAAACAAATGTTCTTCCATTGTAATCTGTGACAGGACAGAGTCATGGGTGACTGAACTACAATTCCTATAACAGGATCATTCTTTGCATTGAATTACTTTGTCTGATATCCAGTAATATTTGGGCAGAAGATAATTACAGCAAGTGTAGACCAATTTTTGAAAGTAGAAAATTCAATATTAAAACACTACATCAAAGCACTTTGTCAGAACTACATTCTACAATTCTATTCCAAATCAGTTCCCCAAATGTACTAACTGATCTTGCAAATTGAAAAACTATTACTAAAAAGCACCAAAGATATTGAACAATGTTGAAAAGAGATGCAATCCCAAACTCCCAACAAAACAAAATGGCAATATAGCAGCAAAGTAGCTGCAGAATAACATTCAGTTCCTCAAAGCCTGGCCACACTAATAAAGCTGGCAGCAATGCCTCCAGTGCTGAGCTGCGACCTGCTCCAGCCCGACTCGGTCAACCTGGCAGGGCAGAATGACATCAGCCACCTCAAGATCTTCAATCTGTGCTTCCACTGCTTACAGGAGCAGCTCGGGTGCAGTAATGGGCTGGCGAGTACGTAATATTTCTACAAAGTGCTTTAAAAACACATTTTCACGTATAGAAATGGATTGGATTTGTTTATTGTCACGTGTACCGAGGTACAGTGAAAAGTATTTTTCTGCGAGCAGCTCAACAGATCATTAAATACATGGGAGAACAAGTATAAGTTAAGTAAAAAGTGGATCTGTTGGGGAGAGCTCGCAGAGTCACCTCGCTCCAGCGCCATCTTGGTAAAGCTTATATTTTGATGTATAACTTCTTCTTTATTCATTTATGGGATGTCGATATTGCTGGCGAGGTCAGCATTTGGTGCCCATCAGAAGATGTTGGTGAGCTGCCGACTTGAACTGCTGCAGTCCCAGAGGTGTAGGTATTCCACAATTTTGACCCCGTGACAGTGAAGGAATGACGATATATTCCACTGTCAGGATGGTGAGTGACTTGGAGGAGAACGTCTAGGTGATGGTGTTCCCAGCTATCTGCTGCCCTTGTCCTAAGGAACACGAGTTACTGCAGTGCATCTTGTAGATGGTACACACGGTTGCCACCGTTCGTCAGTGGTGGAGGGTTTGAATGTTTGTGGAAGGGGGAGCACTCAAGCGGACTGATTTATCCTGGATGGTGTCGAGCTTCTTGAGTGTTGGAGCTGCACTCATCCAGGCAAGTGGAGAGTATTCCATTGCACTCCGACTTGTGCCTTGTAGATGGTGGACAGGCTTTGGGAGATCAGGAAGAGAATAACTTGCTGTAGGATTCCTAGCCTTTGACCTGCTCTGGTGGCTGCAGTATTTATATGGTTAGCCCAGTTTGGAATTTTACATTTTAGAAACAAACGGAACAAAATTACAAAATACCAGGGATAGCAGCAAAGAGAAGTTTCAACAAACATGGGCACAAAATGGAACAAGAGAACATCACAACTGCTCAGTACAATCACTGGACAAAAACAAGCAATCAGGAACCAGAGAGCAAGGAAAGAACAGGATTCTGTCACAAAATATTGACCACAGCGCCGGGCCTGAAAACAGGATATTGACCACAGCGCCGGGCCTGAAAACAGGATATTGACCACAGCACCGGGCCTGAAAACAGGATATTGACCACAGCACCGGGCCTGAAAACAGGATATTGACCAGAGCGCCGGGCCTGAAAACAGGATATTGACCGCAGCGCTGGGTGGGCATGAAAACAGGATATTGACCAGAGCGCCGGGCCTGAAAACAGGATATTGACCACAGCGCTGGGTGGGCATGAAAACAGGATATTGACCAGAGCGCCGGGCCTGAAAACAGGATATTGACCACAGCGCTGGGTGGGCATGAAAACAGGATATTGACCAGAGCGCCGGGCCTGAAAACAGGATATTGACCAGAGCGCCGGGCCTGAAAACAGGATATTGACCAGAGCGCCGGGCCTGAAAACAGGATATTGACCACAGCGCTGGGCCTGGAAACAGGATATTGACCAGAGCGCTGGGTGGGCCTGAAAACAGGATATTGACCACAGCGCTGGGCGGGCCCGAAAACAGGATATTGACCACAGCGCTGGGCGGGCCTGAAAACAGGATAATGACCACAGCGCCGGGCCTGAAAACAGGATATTGACCACAGCGCTGGGTGGGCCTGAAAACAGGATATTGACCACAGCGCTGGGCAGGCCTGAAAACAAGATATTGACCAGAGCGCCGGGCCTGAAAACAGGATATTGACCGCAGCGCTGGGTGGGCCTGAAAACAGGATATTGACCACAGCGCTGGGCGGGCCTGAAAACAAGATATTGACCAGAGCGCCGGGCCTGAAAACAGGATATTGACCACAGCGCTGGGCCTGAAAACAGGATATTGACCACAGCGCTGGGCGGGCCTGAAAACAGGATATTGACCACAGCGCTGGGCCTGAAAACAGGATATTGACCGCAGCGCTGGGCGGGCCTGAAAACAGGATATTGACCAGAGCGCCGGGCCTGAAAACAGGATATTGACCACAGCGCTGGGCCTGAAAACAGGATATTGACCACAGCGCCGGCAGGCCTGAAAACAGGATATTGACCACAGCGCCGGCAGGCCTGAAAACAGGATATTGACCACAGCGCTGGGCGGGCCTGAAAACCGGATAATGACCACAGCGCTGGGCGGGCCCGACAACAGGATATTGACCACAGCGCTGGGCCTGAAAACAGGATATTGACCACAGCGCTGGGCCTGAAAACAGGATATTGACCACAGCGCTGGGCCTGAAAACAGGATATTGACCACAGCGCTGGGTGGGCCTGAAAACAGGATATTGACCACAGCGCTGGGCGGGCCTGAAAACAAGATATTGACCAGAGCGCCGGGCCTGAAAACAGGATATTGACCACAGCGCTGGGCCTGAAAACAGGATATTGACCACAGCGCTGGGCGGGCCTGAAAACAGGATATTGACCACAGCGCTGGGCCTGAAAACAGGATATTGACCGCAGCGCTGGGCGGGCCTGAAAACAGGATATTGACCAGAGCGCCGGGCCTGAAAACAGGATATTGACCACAGCGCTGGCAGGCCTGAAAACAGGATATTGACCACAGCGCTGGGCGGGCCTGAAAACCGGATAATGACCACAGCGCTAGGCGGGCCCGACAACAGGATATTGACCACAGCGCTGGGCCTGAAAACAGGATATTGACCACAGCGCTGGGCCTGAAAACAGGATATTGACCACAGCGCTGGGCGGGCCTGAAAACAGGATATTGACCAGAGCGCTGGGCGGGCCTGAAAACAGGATATTGACCACAGAGCCAGGCCTGCTTAGCCCAGCACCATGCTTAAAAAATACTTCAATTGGAGTTTGCACATTCTCCCAGTGTCTGTGTGGGTCTCACCCCTACAACCCAAAGATGTGCAGGGTAGGTGAATTGGCCACGCTAAATTATCCCTAATTGGAAATAAAAAAAGACTAAAAATTATGCCCCAGGACCTCTCTTTCAACCCTGAATCCAACCCCATCCAGGCCAGGACATATCCCCACTCACACAAGGAAAGGATAACACTAGTCCTAGCCAGGAAGGGACCCCTATCTGATGGAAGAATAGTCATGACACTCATCTGTTAGGTGGCGTGGCAGTCCTTGCCCAAACCTCAAAACCACAACCTCAGGCCAGACTAGAACCAGGACTGGCACCACATTTCCCCAGATACGACAAGAAGAGACGCCAGGGAGGCGACTCCCAAACCAATTCACAGACACCACCACCACCATACAGAAGGATACCCGGGGTCACCTTCTATCCTCAACCACAGATACAGACCCCACTTCGGTCTGCTCTAATAATAGACAAGACACGATCAGCTCCAATAGTACCGAAAAACAGACCATGTCAGGAACAGAGCTAAACTCGACCCAAAGGAAAGATCAGATAGAACCCGCTCCTCTCCACAATAAAGGATAAAAGCACGGATTCTTAAATTCAAATCAAAAAGAGAAACAAATCCCAGCTCTAACTGAGGGGCTATCCTCAATCACAGGGCGGACGAACTAATCCTACCAAACCCAACCTTCCACCCCTCTCCCTGCTCCATTCATCTTCCCATCAAACGAGACAGGGGGATGAAGACAAAGAGCAACCCCCCCCCCCTCCCCCAACCACAAGGATAAGACACTATACGGCATGATAAATTTCAGGATTAAATCTACGCACAAATCCATTTTCCATTTAGTCAAACATGAACTTGTTAAATCAGGATAACCAATGTTGCACCCATAATACACACCCCTCTGTCGGAAAAAAAGACAGGATCAACAGGGAGCAATGTCATGGATAATAACTGAAGTGCATGCGCTGGGGATGGGAATTTGAAGGGGGAGGGGGTGTGAGAGAGAGAGGAAATGACTACCGGTACAGCCACCTCTTAGCGCCAAAGGACCAGGGTTTGACTCGGACCTTGGGTGACTGTGTGGAGTTTGCATATTCTTCCCGTGTCTGCGTGGGTTTCCTCCGGGAGTCCGGTTTCTTCCCACAGTCCAAAGATGTGGTTAGATGGATTGGCCATGATAAATTGTCCCTTTGGGCAGCGAATTGGGCCTATGTAGGGTGGCCTTACAAAGAGTTGGTCCAGACCCGATGCGCCGAATGGCCTCCTTCTGCACTGTAGGGATTCTATGAATCCAGTGTAAATGAGGGTAGTGCAGTTGACGTAGTTTACATGGATTTAAGCAAAGCCTTTGACAAGGTCCCACGTGGGAGACTTATTAAGAAGGCAAATGCACATGGATACAGGGTGATTTGATAAGGGAGATTCATAATTAGCTTAGCGGTAGGAGATAGAGGGTGATGACAGAAGCCTGCTTTAGTGTCTGGAAGCCAGTGACCAGTGGCGCACCACAGGGATCCATGTTGGGCCCCCTAATGTTTGTCAATTATATAAATTTTTATTTTTTATTTTTATACATTTAGAGGACCGAATTATTATTTTTTCCAAGGGCAATTCAGCGTGATCAATCCATCTAACCTGCACATCTTTTAGGTTGAGAGGGTGACACCCGCAGACACGGGGAGAATGTGCAAACTCCACAGGGACAGTGACCCGGGGCCGGGATCGAACCCGGGTCCTCCTATAATCTTACAATAATCTTTGTCACAAGTAAGCTTACATTAACACTGCAATTAAGTTACTGTGAAAAGCCCCTAGTCGCCAAATTCAGACAACTGTTTGAATACATGGAGGGAGAATTCAGAATGTCCAATTAATTCAACAAGCACGTCTTTCGGGAGGAAACCGGAGCACCCGGAGGAAACCCGCGCAGATACAGGGAGAACGTGAAAAGAATGCAGCCAGACTTCTGGGTGCGGCGATGACCAGCTAAGTCGCACGTTTCGGCAGCTCCCGGTGGAACGGACTTTTGGGCTCTTAATAGGAGCTCCATCGGCAATTTTAACGGCAAATAACACTGTGCGGTAATCCAGAAGGGAATCCCCCCTGGACACGGATGGAAAAAAGAGAGGAAAGTAGCCGGATTGAGGTGGATCCTCAAGAGCAGCGGCCAGGAAGGCAGACACAAAGCAAGATGGCGTCGGAAGGAGGCAGTTTAATATGGGGCCCTGACCAACAAGAGTTCCTGCGGCGCTGCGTAGATGAACTCAAAAAGGAGATGAAGAAGGAGCTGTTGGCCCCGATATTACAAGCGATTGAGGGGCTAAAGGAGGAGCAAAAGACCCAGGAACAGGAGCTTCGGGTCGTGAAGGCAAAGGCTGCTGAGAATGAGGACGACATACAGGGCCTGGTGGTGAAAACGGAGATCCACGAGGCACAACACAAAAGATGCAAGTCACAAGTGGCGTACCACAAGGATCTGTTCTGGGCGTTGCTGTTTGTTATTTTTATCAATGACCTAGAGGAAGGTGCAGAAGGGTGGGTGAGTAAATTTGCAGACGATACTAAAGTCGGTGGTGTTGTCGATAGTGTGGAAGGATGTAGCAGGTTACAGAGGGATATAGATAAGCTGCAGGGCTGGGCTGAGAGGTGGCAAATGGAGTTTAATGTAGAGAAGTGTGAGGTGATTCACTTTGGAAGGAATAACAGGAATGCGGAATATTTGGCTAATGGTAAAGTTCTTGAAAGTGTGGATGAGCAGAGGGATCTAGGTGTCCATGTACATAGATCCCTGAAAGTTGCCACCCAGGTTGATAGGGTTGTGAAGAAGGCCTATGGAGTGTTGGCCTTTATTGGTAGAGGGATTGAGTTCCGGAGTCGGGAGGTCATGTTGCAGCTGTACAGAACTCTGGTACGGCCGCATTTGGAGTATTGCGTACAGTTCTGGCCACCGCATTACAGGAAGGATGTGGAGGCTTTGGAGCGGGTGCAGAGGAGATTTACCAGGATGTTGCCTGGTATGGAGGGAAAATCTTATGAGGAAAGGCTGATGGACTTGAGGTTGTTTTCATTGGAGAGAAGAAGGTTAAGAGGAGACTTAATAGAGGCATACAAAATGATCAGGGGGTTGGATAGGGTGGACAGTGAGAGCCTTCTCCCGCGGATGGAAATGGCTGGCACGAGGGGACATAGCTTTAAACTGAGGGGTAATAGATATAGGACAGAGGTCAGAGGTAGGTTCTTTACGCAAAGAGTAGTGAGGCCGTGGAATGCCCTACCTGCTACAGTAGAGAACTCGCCAACATTGAGGGCATTTAAAAGTTTATTGGATAAACATATGGATGATAATGGCATAGTGTAGGTTAGATGGCTTTTGTTTCGGTGCAACATCGTGGGCCGAAGGGCCTGTACTGCGCTGTATTGTTCTATGTTCTATGCGTGGAAAGGCTGGAGGTGCTGGAGAACAATGAGAGGAGGAAGAACTTAAGGATTCTTGGTCTTCCCGAAGGTGCAGAAGGGGCGGACGTTGGGGCATATGTGAGCACGATGCTGCATTCGTTAATGGGATCGGAGGCCCCGACGGGTCCGCTGGAGGTGGAGGGAGCCTATCGGGTTATGGCACGAAGACCGAGGGCTGGAGAAATTCCTCGAGCAATAGTTGTGAGATTTCTCCGATACAAGGACAGAGAGATGGTCCTCAGATGGGCCAAGAAAACCCGGAACAGTAGGTGGGAGAATGCGGTGATCCGCGTATATCAGGATTGGAGTGCGGAGGTGGCGAGAAGGAGGGCAAGCTTTAATCAGGCCAAGGCAGTGTTGCATAAAAGGAAGGTCAAATTCGGAATGTTGCAACCGGCAAGACTGTGGGTCACACATCTAGGGAAACACCACTATTTCGAAACGGCAGACGAGGCGTGGACATTTATTGTCGAGGAGAAGCTGGAGTGAGCAGGCCAGAAAAAGAACGTTTGGGACAAAGGTGGGAGGGTGAATTTGTGGGATAAAGGGGGGGAAAATGGGGGAAGAGGACTTCCCAGGTTGTTAAACCTGCGACCCTGTAACTTCTCTCTCTTCCCCATGTCATGGGGGAGGGGGTGAGGGAGGATGAGGAGCTGTGGGCGCCGGCCATTGGGGGCGGGGCCAAAAGGGGAAGCGCGGGCTTTGTTCCCGCGCTATGGTAATCATGGCGGGAACAGGGAAGCAGGAAGGAGGGGGCCTCGCACAGTGAGAGCCGAGGTCACGGGGGGGGGGGGGGGGAAGCCGAGGTCGGCCAGAGTTTGCTGACTTCTGGGAGCAACATGGGAGGTGCAATTACGCTAGCTTGGGATCTAGCGGGGGGGGGGGGGGGGGGGGAAACTTAAGGCAGATGTGGTTATGCTTCAGGAGACGCATCTGAAGCTGACAGACCAGGTTGGACTTCGCAAAGGATGGGTGGGGCAGGTGTTTCATTCGGGGCTAGATGCAAAAAACAGGAGGGTGGCCATACTAGTGGGGAAGCGGGTAATGTTTGAGGCAAAGACTATAGTGGCGGATAGTGGGGGCAGATACGTAATGGTGAGTGGCAAACTGCAAGGGGAGGCGGTGGTATTAGTGAACGTGTATGCCCCAAACTGGGATGATGCCAATTTTATGAGGCGTATGTTAGGACGAATCCCGGACCTAGAACTGGGGATGTTGGTAATGGGTGGAGACTTTAATACGGTGCTGGACCCAGGGCTGGACAGATCGAGGTCCAGGACCGGAAGGAGGCCGGCTGCAGCAAGGGTACTTAAGGATTTTATGGTGCAGATGGGAGGAGTAGATCCCTGGAGATTTAGTAGACCTAGGAGTAAGGAGTTTTCGTTTTTCTCCTATGTACATAAAGTATTTTCACGAATAGATTTTTTTGTTTTGGGAAGGGCACTGATCCCAAAGGTGACGGGGACGGAGTACACGGCTATAGCTATCTCGGATCATGCTCCACACTGGGTGGACCTGGAGATAGGGGAAGAAAAACAACAGCTTCCACCCTGGAGAATGGACATGGGATTATTGGCAGATGAGGGGGTGTGTTTAAGGGTGAGGGGGTGTATTGAAAGGTACTTGGAAATTAATGATAATGGGGAGGTACAGGTGGGAGTGGTCTGGGAGGCACTGAAGGCAGTGGTTAGAGGGGAGCTGATATCTATTAGGGCACATAAAGGAAAGCAGGAGGGTAGGGAAAGGGAGCGGTTGCTGAAAGAACTTCTGAGGGTGGACAGACAATACTCGGAGGCACCGGAGGAGGGACTATACAGGGACAGGCAAAGGCTACATGTAGAATTTGATTTGCTGACTACGGGTAAGGCAGAGGCACAATGGAGGAAGGCACAGGGTGTACAGTACGAATATGGGGAGAAGGCGAGTAGGTTGTTGGCCCACCAACTGAGGAAAAGGGGAGCAGCGAGGGAGATAGGGGGGGTGAGAGATGAGGAGGGAGAGATGGAGCGGGGAGCGGAGAGAGTGAATGGAGTGTTCAAGGCATTTTATGAAAGATTATATGAAGCGCAGCCCCCGGACGGGAAGGAGAGAATGATGTGCTTTCTGGATCAGCTGGAATTTCCTAAGGTGGAGGAACAGGAGAGAGTGGGGCTGGGAGCACAGATTGAGACGGAGGAAGTAGTGAAAGGGATTGGAAGCATGCAGGCGGGGAAGGCCCCGGGTCCAGACGGATTCCCAGTTGAATTCTAAGAAATATTTGGACTTGCTGGCCCCGCTACTGATGAGAACCTTTAATGAGGCGAGGGAAAGGGGGCAGCTGCCCCCGACTATGTCAGAGGCAACGATATCGCTCCTCCTAAAGAAGGAAAAAGACCCACTGCAATGCGGGTCATACAGGCCCATTTCCCTCCTGAATGTGGATGCTAAGATTCTGGCCAAGGTAATGGCAACGAGGATAGAGGATTGTGTCCCGGGGGTGGTCCACGAGGACCAAACTGGGTTTGTGAAGGGGAGACAGCTAAATACAAATATACGGAGGCTGCTAGGGGTAATGATGATGCCCCCACCAGAGGGGGAAGCAGAGATAGTGGTGGCGATGGATGCCGAGAAAGCATTTGATAGAGTGGAGTGGGATTATTTGTGGGAGGTGTTGAGGAGATTTGGCTTTGGGGACGGGTATATCAGGTGGGTACAGTTGCTCTTTAGGGCCCCGATGGCGAGCGTGGTCACGAATGGACGGGGGTCTGACTATTTTCGGCTCCATAGGGGGACGAGGCAGGGATGTCCTCTGTCCCCGTTATTGTTTGCATTGGCGATTGAACCCCTGGCCATGGCACTGAGGGGTTCCAGGAAGTGGAGGGGAGTACTTAGGGGGGGAGAAGAACACCGGGTATCTCTGTATGCGGATGATTTGTTGCTATATGTGGCGGACCCGGCGGAGGGGATGCCAGAGATAATGCGGATACTTGGAGTTTAGGGATTTTTCAGGGTATAAACTGAATATGGGGAAAAGTGAGCTATTTGTGGTGCATCCGGGGGAACAGAGCAGAGAGATAGAGGATTTACCGTTGAGGAAGGTAACAAGGGACTTCCGGTACCTGGGGATCCAGATAGCCAAGAATTGGGGTACATTACATCGGCTTAATTTAACACGGTTGGTGGAACAGATGGAGGAGGATTTCAAGAGATGGGACATGGTGTCCCTGTCATTGGCAGGTAGGGTGCAGGCGGTTAAAATGGTGGTCCTCCCGAGATTCCTTTTTGTGTTCCAGTGCCTCCCGGTGGTGATCACGAAGGCTTTTTTCAAAAGAATTGAGAAGAGCATTATGAGTTTTGTGTGGGCTGGGAAGACCCCGAGAGTGAGGCGGGGATTCTTGCAGCGTAGTAGGGACAAGGGGGGGCTGGCACTACCGAGCCTAAGTGAGTACTACTGGGCCGCCAATGTTTCAATGGTGTGTAAGTGGATGGGAGAAGGGGAGGGAGCGGCGTGGAAGAGATTGGAGAGGGCGTCCTGCAGGGGGACCAGCCTGCAAGCAATGGTGACGGCGCCGCTGCCGTTCTCACCAAAGAAATACACCACAAGCCCGGTGGTGGTGGCTACATTGAAAATTTGGGGGCAGTGGAGACGGCATAGGGGAGGGACGGGAGCTTCGGTGCGGTCCCCGATAAGAAACAATCATAGGTTCGTTCCGGGGAGAATGGATGGGGGATTTGGAGCATGGCAAAGAGCTGGGGTAGTACAATTAAGAGATCTATTTGTAGATGGGACGTTTGCGAGTCTGGGAGCGCTGACGGAGAAATATGGGTTGCCCCAAGGGAATGCATTTCGGTATATGCAATTGAGGGCTTTTGCGCGGCAACAGGTGAGGGAATTCCCGCAGCTCCCGACGCAGGAAGTGCAGGATAGAGTGATCTCAGAGACATGGGTGGGGAACGGTAAGGTGGCGGACATATACAGGGAGATGAGGGACGAGGGGGAGATCATGGTAGATGAGCTGAAAGGGAAATGGGAAGAAGCACTGGGGGAGGAGATTGAGGAGGGGCTGTGGGCTGATGCCCTACGTAGGGTAAACTCATCGTCCTCGTGTGCCAGGCTAAGCCTGATACAATTTAAGTTGCTACACAGGGCGCATATGACTGGAGCACGGCTTAGTAAATTTTTGGGGGTAGAGGATAAGTGTGCGAGATGCTCGAGAGGCCCAGCGAATCACACCCATATGTTCTGGTCATGCCCGGCACTACAGGGGTTCTGGGTGGGGGTGGCAAAGGTGCTTTCGAAAGTGGTGGGGGTCTGGGTCAAACCAAGCTGGGGGTTGGCTATATTTGGGGTTGCAGAAGAGCCGGGAGTGCAGGAGGCGAGAGAGGCGGACGTGTTGGCCTTTGCGTCCCTTGTAGCCCGGCGCAGGATATTGTTAATGTGGAAGGAAGCCAAACCCCCGGGGGTGGAGACCTGGATAAACGATATGGCAGGGTTCATAAAGTTAGAACGGATTAAGTTCGTGTTAAGGGGTTCGGCTCAGGGGTTCACCAGGCAGTGGCAACCGTTCGTCGACTACCTCACAGAAAGATAGAGGGAATGGAAAAGAAGTAGATAACAGCAGCAATCCAGGGGGGAGGGGGGGAGGAATCGGACGGACTCTCAGGGATGTTATTGTATATGTATAGGTATTTGGTATATGTAATTGTATGTTGGATTGTTGGATTGTATTTTTGGAGAGTATTTATTTTGGACAAGGCAGTCGCCATTTAGTTTAGTTTAGTTTTTTGTTTTTGTTTATATAGTACTTATTTATTTGTTTAAAACTGGCCACGGTTATTTATATTGCTTTATTCTTGTGTAAAAGAAACACTACGTATTGTTATGTTTGGCCAAAAAACTTGAATAAAATATATATATTTTTTTAAAAGAATGCAGCCAGTAGTTTTACAGACACACAAGCAAGACACTGGGTGCATGTTCTAATTTCTACAACTGCCAGATAGCAAGACTGGGTGCTGCCAGATCTGGCAGGGATATGCTTAGAAACTACTAACATAACAAAGCTAATTAAATTTTTTTTAAAAAAACAAACAGGGACTGAGGGGCTTATGATTAGGTATGCTGTTGAATATTGTAACAAGTATGAAGCTGCATTTGCAGGTTCGGTTGAAATAACTTGGGAAAACTACTGCTCGACAAAATGTAAATTTTGATAAGCAAACTGAAGTAAATAACTAGCTGGAGGCTAACAGGGGACATTAATTATAGCATTAACAAAGTTACGTTAAGTACAGCATGAGATTTATAGACATCAGTAACATTCCTCAAGGTCACCTGACAGTAACATGCCAGAGGTCACTTTAGTCATTAGTTAAAGATCAAACCAGCTAACTTATACGCTTTTGGAAAAAAAAGGCAGCACATTTTGCATTTCCACCAAGTGGGAACAGATAGAAAATCCTAATACTGTAGTAAGTAGAAGCAACATTATAGTTCTCCTGCTAAAACAATTGACGTTGTGCTTTTCTGATCCAAAAATGTCAATTCACACACTTCTAATATATCGTCTTCAAGTAACTATTTTAGGAATAACAAAACAAAATGCTGGAAATACTCACCAAGTCAGGCAACAGAGTTAACGTTTCAGGTTGATGACCTTGCATCAGGCCAGTTGGTTGCTCTGATTAAGGTCACTGACCTGAAACATTAACTTGGTTTCTTTCCACAGAGGCTGCCTAACGTGCTGAGTACTTCCAGCATTTTTGCTTTTTATTTCAAATTTCCACAGTATGCTTTTGAACTATTTTAGGAAGAAACTTGGGTGATAATTGAAGCTCTAACCGATTCTGCCTACACAGATGCTACCAGATCAGAGTATTTTATTTACTCATTTACAGGGTGTGGGCATCGCAGGCTGTGCCAGCATTTATTCCCCATCCCTGGTTGCTCTTCAGAAGGTGGTGGTGCCTTCTTGAACTGCTGCTGGCCGAGGTGTAGGTATACCCACCATGCTGTCAGGGAGGGAGTTCCAGGATTTTAACCTAGCGACAGTGAAGGAACGGATAATATATTTTCAAGTCAGGATGGTGAGTGACTTGGAGGGGCACCCCCAACATTTTGCTTTATCATAAGAACAGTGACACCTGGCATCCAAGCGACTTTTTTTTGCAAAGGGGCAATTTAGCGCGGACAATCCACCTACCCTGCACATCTTTTTGGGTTGTGGGGGCGAGACCCACGCAGACACAGGGATAATGTGCAAACCCCACATGGACAGTGACCCGGGGCCAGGACCGAACCCGGATCCTCAGTGCCATGAGGCAGCAGTGCTACAGAGCCACCCGACAACTTTATTTTTAACCTGTGGAACTATGATGAAAATGATAGAATTCATATTGCATAGCAAAACACAATTGCTGTTTTATAAAACTATATTCGTTCATGGATGTGGGTATCATTGGCCGGGTGAGCATTTATTGTCCATCCCCAAGGTCATTAAGATTCAACCACATTGCTGTGGGTCTGGAGTCAACTGTAGGCCAGACAAGGTAAGGATGATAGATTTCCTTCCCGAAAGGACATTAGTGAACTAGTTGGGTTTTTTACAATAATGGTTTTGTGGTCACCATTCGATTTGACCTGGTAGGATTCGAACCCGGGTACCCAGAGCATTACCCTGGGTGCCTGGATTATTAGTTCAGCGATGGATACCACTACGCCACTGCCTCCCCTTTTAAATGCATGGTAGTTTAATTCATCTCCAGAAAAGGATCACTCAACATTGTAATTCATTGACCAGAAATGCCCAGGAAAACATTTCTAGCTCCGAGCTGCAGAGTGTTGTAAATTTTCAATTCAAGCGATGCAATGACGGAACTTAGTTGCAGCAATAAACCTATTCAAATCAGGAATAGCTATTACGAATATTAATCAGGCTGCAAATTTAAACACCTAAAAAACATCTTAAAATCTTTCTTCTTGAACCGTATTCCTCCCAAAACAAAAATAAATTACTGATCTTGCTTGTTGTTGCTTCCGATTTAATTGCATTTGGCTAATACAACAGCTTCTTTAATCATGGTCAGAACACATGGTTATATCAGGAGATGTAACACCACATCAATGCAATCAGCCGAGTAAATCTTTTGACCTCTACACTGTTGAAAACAAGGGGCTGCCAATGGAGGGGTAATTTTTGTAGATAGTTGGTAATTATACGCCTAGGTGAGAGAATTCATCTAAACTGAGGACTAGAACAAAGGATACACTGGAGTTCGCCCACAAATCTTGTTGCTAAATTTTCAATCGAAGGTCATTACAAACTCAGGTCCAAGAAAACAGCTTGTGGGGCTCAGTCATGTCAGTCACTCGCGTAAGCAGCCTGAGAATTTGTATTTTATGGATGTCAACACACACTTTTCTATATTACATCCACAGAATCACAACCCAGGGTTATAGCAATATCCCATTGAGACTAGAAACTGACATCCATGTCTTTCACTTGCACATTTCACCAATCTCTTTGAAAGCAGATCAAGTTAACATGGTGAGAGACACAGCATAAATAATGCAGTTTACTAATTGTTATCCTATTTTGCGGTAAATCAGTAAATACCAATTTTTACAGTGACCAAACATATAGAACCAGTTTATGATCACTTAGTCCAATCAATCCAGTTCACTCCCACAGACAAAGACACTCCATTTTCCCTCACATTAGTGGACCATCCTACTTCACTCCAACAATAAAAAAGGTCCTGTAATTGTTCTTGGAGACTTTGAACAGCTCCAAAGCATTTGCAGTGATCCGTTTAAAAGTCCAAATGCTCCCGCAGCTTATTAGTTTCAAAAGGCCACTCTCAATTTATCCGTTGCAGACTAAGGCTCCCAAACACAATGCTTAAGTGCTCAATTACTCAGACAAGCAGTCATCCCTATTGTTTTCCCACTGGGTGAACAACTTCTTACAGCATATTAACAAACTTAAAAACAACCATTAAGCTAAACCCTTGTTTTCAAATATTTTTTGTGGAAGATCAAAACTTCTGAATGTGTCAATCGAAAAATAATCCAATATATTTTCTAAGCATAGGAACACGAAATAGAGTGTTCTCTCTGACTGAGGGGGTAATCTCTCTGACTCTTCATATCTGTATCGCCTATCATTAAATTAAATTACGGCTAATGTGTATCTCAACTCCATCCAACTCTTTGGCTCCATATTCTGTTATACTTTTGGCTAGAAAAAAGATTCTTGATCTCAGATTTAAAATGAATTGAGCTAGTGTTGACTTTTTTTTTTTAAATGGGAGATAGTTCTACCACAATGTGAATGAATTTCCTAACCTCCCTCCTGAATGTTCCAGCTCTAATTAGGGAATGTTTTTTCCAATCTACTTCATTAATCATTTTCAACAATCTTGAAAAGCTCAACCAAACCATCCTGTAATTTTTGACATTCCAGGGAAAACAAGATGGGTTTACGTATTCTCTCCTGACTCTTGGAGCTCGAGTAGCATTCTGCAGAATCGGCACGACACTGCATTGCATTTTCTAAGGTATTGTGACCGGAACTAGTGCTCCAGATGTGGTCTATCAGGGCTTCATACAACGGTCACAAAACTTCTGCCCTTTTAAGTTCTAGCGTTCAAACTATTCTGTGATCCCATAAAGGCTAATTTTCCATTAGCCCTTATTTTGTTTTTGAGCAGGGTGACACAGCGGAAGCGTGCTGGGACCATAACCCAAAGGTTGATGGATCAAAACGGTCCTCTGCTCGGCTTTCTCACTCAGACATGTTGGTTTTACTCGGCCCTTATTTTGGAATGACTTTAGTTGTGTACACACAGACCCCTATACCTTTCTGGACCTCTTCCGTTCCTAGATTTTCTCAGATTAATCCATTTTTTGCCCCCATCCAAAAAAAAGTGTTCATGCCTACCTGCTAGAGTTTTTTCCACTCACTTAATTCAACGTCTCTTTGTAATTTAATGCTCTAACTGCACTACTTACTACCACCACTGTCAGTGGCATGCTCGGATCTACGGCTCTCTGTTATTCAATTCATTAATACAGCAACTAGTTGAGCCCTAGAACAGATTCTTGGGGAATACAAGTAATCACTTCCTTCCACTGAGTACATATCCTTATTTTGGCTTTTAATTCCATGAATGTTAATTTGAGCCAAGTCTCTTATGTGGAATCCGATCAAATATATCCTGTAAATCCTCACAATCTACATCCATAGACATTCCCTAGTCCACTGCTTTGGTTACCTCCTCAAAAAATTCAATTAGGTTCATTAGACATAGCCTACCCTTTATAAATCAATACTGACGCTCACCAATCAGCTCAATTTGCTCCAAGTACTCAATCACTCCCTCCTTAATTGCTTCACTGCTCCAGGGTCCCAGGTTCGATTCCCGGCTTGGGTCACTGTCTGTGCGGAGTCTGCATGTTCTCCCCGTGTGTGCGTGGGTTTCCTCCGGGTGCTGCGGTTTCCTCCCACAGTCCAAAGATGTGCAGGTTAGGTGGATTGGCCATGATAAATTGCCCTTAGTGTCCAAAATTGCCCCTAGTGTTGGGAGGGGTTACTGGGTTATGGGGATAGGGGGGAGGCGTGGGCTTGGGTAGGGTGCTCTTTCCAAGAGCCGGTGCAGACTCGATGGGCCAAATGGCCTCCTTCTGCACTGTAAATTCTATGATTAATTACAGATGAAAACAACTCCTTACAACAGATGTTGGTCTATACATTTTCCTGATTTTTCTCATTCCATTCTGTATCAATGGGTTACATTTACAATGTCCTAATCTAAAAGAGAGAGAGCACTTTGGAAGATTGCAGCAATTAAAGCATTTGCAATTTTCTCACCTCCTTCTTTAAAATACTGAGGTGGAGGCAATCAGGTCCTGGGGATTGTCTGTCATTTTTAAAAATATATATTTTCCTGCTTATTTTAACTTAGTGAGTGTCAGGGTGACATGTGGCACAGTGGTTAGCACTGGGACTGCAGCGCTGAGGACCCGGGTTCGATCCCGGTTCTGGGTCACTGTCCGTGTGGAGTCTGCACATTCTCCCCATATCTGCGTGGGTTTCACCCCACAACCCAAAGATGTGCAGGGTAGGTGGATTGGCCACGCTAAATTGCCCCTTAATTGGGAAAAAAAAAGAATTGGGTTCTCTCAATTTAAAAAAAAAAAAAGTGCGCGAGTTCCACTCCTTCATTCATTATTTCCCCTTCCTCCACTGTGAGGATTGACAGCAAATATTCAACAAGTCTGCTACTTCCTTATTTTCATTTGCAATATTACTTTGAATTAGCACACTCTTGATTACACTTTCTTCTAATGTAATTGCAGAAGTGTGCGTTAATCTTGATATCCCTTTCAGGATTCAGGTGCCGCAGTAACAATATTCTTTCAGCTTTTACTTGAGGTTAATTAGATTGAATAAAAGAAACGCTCTTCCCTCAAATAATTTCAATAGTGCTAGATCAAGGAGAGCGAATTTGGATCTGGGTGCAGAGTAAACCACAATTTCACATTCAAGTCATAATCCCTTCAAAACCAACAGCAGCAAAGGACATATCAATGTTGGTGTATATTTTAAAAATAAATTTAGAGCACCCAAACTCCACACGGACAGTGACCCAGAGCAGAGATCGAACCTGAAACTTGGCGCCGGGAAGCAGCAGTGCTAACCACTGTGCCACCGTGTTGCCCGAATGTTGGTGTATTAAGGGATTATGCTGCAAGATTGATATTTTGCCAAGTGGGTACCCAATTCCTTTTTACTTTTGAATTAAGGGGCAATTTAGTGCGTCCAATCCACGGAGAGAATGTGCAAACTCCACGCAGACAGTGACCCGTGGCCGGGATTGAACCCGGATCCTCAGCACCGTGAGCCAGCACTGCGTCACTGTGCCGCCCACATTGTAGCTGATCTAACACACAATTTGGCTTGATGCTGTCAAAAGGAATACTTTCCGAGTGTCCGGTTGCGGCAGGGATGAGCTAGCCGCACGTTTCGGCGGCTCCAGCTCCGACGGAACTTCGGGCTCTTTTAAGAGCCCCAACGGGGACTTGGACGGCCATAAAACGGAGGGAAAAACCGGCGGCGGCGGCTGCAGCCCGAAGAAACTGCAGCCAGAAGATCAGAGAGAGAGAGGGAGTGAAACAAAATGGCGGCGGAGAAACCACAGGTGACATGGGGGCCTGAGCAGGACGAGGTGCTGAGACGGTGCGTGGACCTGCTGAAGAAGGAGGTAATGACCCCGTTGTTACAGGCAATTGAGGGGCTTAAGGAGACTTTAAAAACCCAGGAGACGGAACTTCGCGTGGTGGAGCAGAAGGTGTCAGGTATTGAGGACGAGGTCCTGGGCCTGGCGGTCACGACTCAGACGCACGAAGCACTTCATAAAGTGTGCTGACAGGATTGAGGCCCTTGAAAATGGAGCCTTAGGATACTAGGTCTCCCGGAGGGTGTGGAAGGAGTGGACTGTGGAGCGTACGCAAGTAAGATGCTGAGCTCACTGATGGGTGCCGGGGCCCCTGCGGGCCCCATGGAGGTGGAGTGGGCAAATCGGATCCCGGCGAGAAGACCAAAAGCGGGAGAACCACCGAGGGCGATAATCGTGCGATTCTACCGCCTTAAGGACAGAGAAGAGGTCCTGAGATGGGCCAAAAGGTGCGGAGTAGCAGATGGGAGAATGCGGTGGTAAGGATCTACCAGGATTGGAGTGCGGAGGTGGCGAGAAGGAGGGCGAGCTTCAACCGAGCCAAAGAGGTTTTGCACAAAAGGAAGGTGAAGTTTGGGATGCTGCAGCCGGCAAGACTATGGGTCACGCATCAGGAGAGACAATATTATTTTGAGACGGCGGAGGAAGCATGGTCCTTCATCAATGAAGAGAAACTGGACCGGAACTGAGGGACTGATGCTGCAGGGAACTGTTATTGTTGTTATTATTGTTTTTGTTAATGGGATGGTGAAAGTTAAGCGAGAAGTAAACAGGGAAGGGGGGGGGGGGGGACACTGGGGAAATGTGGGCGCCGGTGAGGGGGGAGAGGCGGGACATAGTCAGAGAATGGGGAAGGAGAGGGTAGGGGAAAGGGAGCTGCGCCATAAGAGGCGGGACAGGTAAAGGGATGTTCCCGCGCCAGAAAGAATAAGGCGGGAAAACAGGCGCAAGGCGGATGGGAGTTCCCTCACACCGGGGGGGCCGAGGAGCGAGAAGGAGTAGCCGGGGTCAGTTGAAGTCAGTTGACTTACGGAAGTGATATGGGGGGAGCAATCAAGCTAGATAGGGATCTAGCGGGGGGGGGGGGGGGGGGGAGAAGGGGACAACTGGGTTGCTGCTGCGGAAATCCAAAAGGAAATGGCTAAAGAGAAGGTGGTCGGGGGCGGAATGCGACGCTGGGGGAGCGAGCGGGAGCGCGGAGGCGGGATATGGGACTGGCCTAGAGAAGGTAATGGCTAGTCGACACGGGAGGGGGGCAGGTAGCCCCCCAGTGAGGCTGATCACGTGGAACGTGAGAGGCCTGAATGGGCTGATAAAAAGGGCACGAGCGCTCGCGCATTTGAAAGGACTAAGGGCAGACGTGGTTATGCTCCAAGAGACGCACCTAAAGGTGGCGGACCAAGTTAGGCTAAGGAAAGGATGGGTGGGACAGGTGTTCCACTCAGGACTGGACGCAAAGAACAGAGGGGTGGCCATTTTGGTGGGGAAACGGGTAGCATTTGAAGCAAAGAACATCGTAGCAGATAGTGGAGGTAGATATGTAATGGTGAGTGGTAGGCTGGAGGGAATGGAGGTCGTGTTGGTTAATGTGTATGCCCCAAATTGGGACGATGCGGGGTTCATGAGACGGATGCTGGGGCGTATTCCGGACCTGGAGGCAGGAAATGTGATTTTAGGAGGGGACTTCAATACGGTGCTGGACCCGGGGCTAGATAGATCCAGCTCAAGGACTGGAAGAAGGCCGGCAGCGGCCAAGGTACTTAAGGGGTTTATGGACCAAATGGGGGGAGTGGATCCATGGCGATTTCTTAGACCCAGGGCTAGGGAGTATTCCTTCTTCTCCCACGTCCATAAAGTGTACTCCCGGATAGATTTTTTTGTTCTAGGAAGGTCGTTGATCTCTAGGGTGGAAGAAGCTGAAATACTCAGCCATAGCGGTTTCGGATCATGCCCCACATTGGGTGGACCTGGAAGTAGGAGAGGACAGGGAGCAGAGAACACTCTGGCGATTAGATGTGGGACTGATGGCGGATGAGGGAGTGTGTGCAAGAGTGAGGGGGTGTATCGAGAGATACCTGGAGGTCAATGACGACGGCGAGGTCCCTGTGGGAGTGGTCTGGGAAGCACTAAAAGCGGTGGTCAGAGGAGAGCTGATTTCTATTGGGGCCCACAAAAGGAAAACAGAGGCCAAGGAAAGGGATAGATTACTGGGGGAGATTTTAAGGGTGGACAGGGAATTTGCAGAGACCCCAGAGGAGGAGCTGTACAGGGAGAGGAGACGACTCCAGACCGAGTTTGACCTTCTGACCACCAGAAAGGCGGAGGTACTGTGGAGGAAGGCACAGGGGAGGAGGTATGAATATGGGGAAAAGGCTAGTCGCCTGTTGGCGCACCAACTGCGAAAGAGGGCAGCAGCGAGGGAGATAGGAGGAATTAGGGATGAAAGGGGAGACACCGTGCGAAGGGCAGGAAAGATAAATGAGGTGTTTCAAGACCTTTTATGAAGAACTGTATAGGTCTCAGCCCCCAGAGGGAGGGGAGGGGATGCGGCAGTTCCTGGACCAGTTGAGGTTCCCGAAAGTGGAGGAGCAGGCGGTGGCAGGCCTGGGGGCGCCGATTGAGGTGGACGAGGTTATTAAGGGACTGGGAAGCATGCAAGCAGGGAAGGCCCCGGGGCCAGACGGGTTCCCGGTGGAATTCTACAGAAAATATGTGGACTTGTTGGCCCCGTTGTTGGCGAGGACGTTCAATGAGGCCAGGGGAGGGAGGACACTACCCCCGACAATGTCGGAGGCGACGATATCGCTAATTTTGAAGAGGGACAAAGATCCGATGCAGTGTGGGTTCTATAGACCTATTTCACTATTGAACGTGGACGCCAAACTGCTAGCAAAGGTGCTGGTATCGAGGATAGAGGACTGTGTCCCAGGGGTGGTGCACGAAGACCAGACAGGGTTCGTAAAAGGGAGACAATTGAATGTTAACGTGCGACGGCTATTAGGGGTGATAATGATGCCCTCAGTGGAGGGGGAGGCAGAGATAGTGGCGGCAATGGACGCAGAGAAGGCATTTGATAGGGTGGAGTGGGAGTATTTATGGGAAGTGTTAAGGAGGTTTGGGTTTGGGAACGGATTTATTCGCTGGGTTAGACTACTTTATGGGGCACCAACGGCAAGCGTAGTTACAGGTCGACATAGATCGGAGTATTTCCGATTATATAGGGGAACAAGACAGGGATGCCCGCTGTCTCCATTGTTGTTTGCGCTGGCAATTGAACCTCTGGCCATGGCGCTGAGAGACTCCAGGAAATGGAGAGGGGTGACTAGAGGGGGAGAAGAACACAGAGTCTCGTTATACGCGGATGACCTATTGCTATACGTGTCGGACCCAGCGGGGGGGATGATAGAGGTTATGCGAATCTTAAGGAGGTTCGGGGAATTTTCGGGGTATAGGTTAAACATGGGGTGAGTGAATTATATGTGATACATCCAGGGGACCAGAGTAGAGAGATAGAAGGCTTACCGCTAAGGAAAGTGGAAAGAAACTTCCGATACTTGGGGATTCAGATCGCTAGGAGCTGGGGAACCTTGCACAGACTTAATCTGACACGGCTGGTAGGACAAATGGAGGAGGACTTTAAGAGATGGGACATGCAGCCTTTATCACTGGCGGGCAGGGTGCAGGCAATTAAGATGATGGTCCTCCCGAGGTTCTTATTTGTATTTCAATGTCTCCCTATTTTAATCACCAGGACCTTTTTTAATAAAATAGATAGGAGCATTACGAGCTTTGTGTGGGCAGGGAAAGTTCCGAGAGTAAGGAGGGGGTTCCTGCAGCGCAGTAGGGACAGAGGAGGACTGGCACCACCGAATTTGGGAGATTATTATTGGGCCGCCAATGTGGCAATGATACGTAGATGGATGATGGAGGGTGAGGGAGCGGCGTGGAAAAGGCTGCAGAGAAAGTCCTGTAAAGGGACGAGTCTAGAGGCGCTGGTGACGGCGCCGCTACCGTTCTCACCGAAAAAGTACACCACGAACCCGGTGGTGGCGGGAAACACTGAACATATGGGGACAGTGGAGGCGACAGAGAGGGGTGCGGGGAGCCCTGGTGGGGTCCCCTATCAGGAACAATCATAGGTTCGCCCCAGGAAGAATGGATGGAGGATTTCAGAGCTGGTGCCAGTTGGGAATTAGGAAGGTGGGAGATTTATTCATAGGTGGGACTTTTGCGAGCTTGGGAGCACTGGAGGAAAAGTATAAGTTACCCCGGGGGAATTTCTTGAGATATATGCAGGTGAGGGCGTTTACTAGACAACAGGTGAGGGAATTTCCGCGGCTCCCGACACAGGGGATACAGGACAGGGTGCTTTCAGGGGTGTGGGTCGGAGAGTGCAAGGTGTCAGAGATTTATAGAGAGATGAGGGAAGAGGGGGAGGAGTCGGTGGGCGAACTAAAAAGAAAGTGGGAAGAAGAATTAGGGGATAGATAGAGGAGGGTATGTGGGCTGATGCCCTAAGCAGGGTAAATTCCTCTTCCTCATGCGCCAGGCTTAGCCTGATTCATAGAGCACACATAACGGGGGCAAGATTGAGCAGGTTCTTTGGAGTGGAGGACAAATGTGGGAGGTGTGGCGGGAGCCCGGCAAACCATGCACATATGTTTTGGGTGTGCCCGGCACTGGAAGGGTATTGAAAGGGAGTGACGGGAGTGATTTCGCAGGTGGTGAAGGCCCGGGTCAAACCAGGCTGAGGGTTAGCTCTATTTGGAGTTGCGGAAGAGCCGGGAGTGCAGGAGGCGAAAGAGGCCGATGTCGTGGCCTTTGCGTCCCTCGTAGCCCGGCGCAGGATCCTACTCATGTGGAAGGAGGCGAAACCCCCCGGACTGGAGGCCTGGGTAAACGATATGGCGGGGTTTATTAAACTGGAGCAGATAAAGTTTTGCCCTGAGAGGATCGGCTCAAGGGTTCACCAGGCGGTGGCAGCCATTTCTCGACTACCTAGGGGAACGTTAGAGGGAAGACGGATGACCAGCAGCAGCAACCCAGGGGGGAGGGGGGGGGGGGAGAAGGGGGGGGGGGGGAGGCAGTTGAGTATAGGTCAATAGAGTACGGGGTTTTGTTACTTGTATATTGTTACTACTATTATTATTGTTAAAAAGTTTAAAAATTTCTGTTTTGTTACTGTTATCGTTTTGCTTGTTTTGTAAGCGGGAAAAATGTTGCTCAGGGAAAAAAATTTCAATAAAATATATTTTTAAAAAAGGAACACTTTCCAACTATGGCATTTGGATCGTTGATTAAGCCACAAAAAGTTTTTGAAATTGGAATTAGTTGACAAACCTACCCATCCTCCTTGCTGGATGATATAATCAGCATCGGTCTCCTCGATGTACTTCACTCCAACTTCCACCAGATCCTTTAGTGGCTGCTGGCTGTGACTGGTTAGCAGCTGTTGTAGCAACACTAGGGAGATCAGAACCTACAAAATAAGTAATAAAAATACTGCAGTTCAAAGCAGGAATCAGCTACCAAGCACAGATCACATAACTTCCCACTTTGAGAATGAGAACAAATATTTTTTCTATTGTACTCATACAAATTAATTCAAGAGATATATAGACAAAGATAATCAAGTACTTTATGGAGATGGTTGATGCTGCTTCCTGTACCCTTATATTGTGCCTTAACCCAACCTCAGGACATCCAAAAGCACATTACAAGTAAATGGATTACTTTTTCCAAATGTGGTCATTGATGTACAGGCAAACAGCATTGCTAGGACCAGATAGGTAACATTAGAATTTACGAGGGGAGGAGTGGGGGACAGACGTTGATTTCTACTTTATTAACTTTGAAGAGCAGGGAGAACTTGTGTGAATTTTTGCCTTTGGAGACCAAATCAGCAATGACAAACTATAATTATAACTAATAATTTCAGGGACAGCAGACAATAAATGTCCATTTCTTGTTCTTCAACTTTCATAGTCACCATCTTATTACAAGAGAAGCGGAAATGGCTTTTCTTTTATTCATGGCTTGTTTGTGCGCTTTGGAAGTCGAAGCTCAGCTGCAATGAGTGAAAGTATTTAGGGAATGAAAAAGATCAAAGCAACATCAAGATTGATTTTGTTCCATACAAAATGTAATATGCAAGCCTCCAGCATTAATTTCCTGCATCAAACTTTTAGTATGGCTTCAATTAAGTCAAATTAAAGTGGTCCACATTATAGCACGACAAAAGAAACGAGGTCAGCTCTCCAATTAGTCACATGGCATGATTCCCCTACTTGCATCAGTCTCACTAAAATGCTCCGCATATGTAGGGGTCAGTTCAGTGAATCTTAAGGTTGCAATATGTATATTTATAATGTTTGCAGTGCTGGAAGTCAAGCATCCTGGTAATTTATCCGTGGCCTTTTTACTCTTTTGGTAATCAGTGTTTTTTGACTGTGTCATAGAACCCTCGTCAATTTACAAACAGTTCAGCTACTGCTAAAATACAACGAACTGGAGAGGGAAAGATAACGGTTGACTATTTTCAGGCCATTTATAGACTTTACAGTGCAGGAGGCCATTCGGCCCATCAAGTCTGCATAGGCCCATGGAAAGAACAGCCTAAGCCTACACCCCCACCCTCCCCATAACCCAGTAACCCCATCTAACCTTGTTGGACACTAAGGGCAATTTAGCGTGGCCAATCCACCTAACTTGCACATCTTTGGACTGTGGGAGGAAACCGGAGCACCCGGAGGAAACCCACGCAGATACAGGGAAAATGTGCAGACTGCACACAGACAGTGACCCAGCAGGGAATCGAACCTGCGACCCTGGAGCTGTGAAGCAACTGTGCTAACCACTGTGCCACCATGCTGCCCCCGGTGTAACAGGGTTTGTACTATTTTAGTGATAAATTTGCATGTACTAACTCATTGTTGGGTGCATCACAGTACTGTAGCTTTCTGTTATACGCCCCACCAGACCCAGGGGGACAACCAATCAATCTCATGGAACACAAGCTCCCCTTCTGAGGGGCTTGTTAATTCCCCGAGATAAAAGCCGTCCCAAAAGGGAACCACATCTCAGGATGGCCCCGGCTGCTTTAGTTCAGTGTTTTTCAAACTCCCCCTCCCCAAAGACCCACTTTTGCCAACCGGTTGACCTGCGGGACCCAAGCTGGCCGACCCTCGTGACCCACGCCACGTTCGCTTACCTTTAATGTGAAAGGGTAGCTTGTTTGGTCCTGACAATCTCCTCCAATCAGGTTCACAGGAAGAGAGGGCAATGTGCATATCACATGAAAACTTCAGCCAGTTCCTTTGTGCTGTTCACCTTTGTGAAATCGGAAAATCCAACCTGATACATGTAGGTGGTCATGAAGGGCAATAGCAACAAAATGCTCATTTTACTCAGCACTGGAGACGACTGGGAGTTGCTACTCCAGAATGCTGACAGCCTCAGGGGTTAATAACTGACTCTGGGGTCAAGTTCAAAAGAACTTTTCCACCCACCATTTCTTTTTCAAAAACTGAAACTTCTCCTCTCATTTGTCAATATTTCCCTGCATGTAACACACGGGCTGTATCCTTATTTGCATTGGCACAACTGACAAAACCATAACTGAAATCATCTTTATACTGCTTTGTTCCAGAGTTGTAGGCTGTTAACTAGAGGCCCTGGAACTCTGTACAGAGGTAACACTAGCATTGCTCGGTCTTGTCTTGAACTCTCCCAAGTAGCTCTCTCCAGCAGATTCAGTTGTGAGATCCTGTCCAGTAGGTACACTGTCTATGTCTCTCTCTGGACATCTCTTACTTGTAAGAAAACAATTCATCTTCATAGTCCTCTTCCATTTCAAGAAGCTCTCCATGATTTGGCACCAAAAGCAAGGCCGCCTTGTGTGTGGGGTTCACGACATGGCAACCCAGTGGAAACTGGCTGAACCGAAAAGGACTTTTAGGGGAGAGCGCGGAGGAGATCAGGAGGCTCTAGAGTATCTCAGAGATGGAGGTAAATAGCATAGGATGCCTCCCATTCAAGTGAGCAGAGCCCCCGAGGAACAAAACTACTGAGACCCAGCCCTTTCCAGAACGTCAAGCTAGACCCGTTGGACGAGGGCCGCTGCTGCCAGGCGAGACATCTCCCCGAAGCAATGGAGGAGGATTCAAGAGGTGCTGCACCTGGGGCTGGAGAAACCACAGGGACCAGCATCACCAGGTCAGCCAACAAGCATGTCGCCCTGGTCAAGTCAAGCGCCCACTTAGAACCAGGACCTTCCACCTAAAGCAGCCCGATGAAGGAGAGTCGTGCAGTTGAATTGCATTGCTGCAGGTTGCCCCTATCAAAGTCACCATAGAGGTGAGTGGTCACCCACTCACAATGGAACTGGACACAGGGGCTGCGGTCTCAGTGATTGGCAGACGTTCAAAAAAATCAGGACGGGAATCCAGCGTTTGAATGTGAGGGACACAAGAGCCGAAGTTGGCAACATATACGAGAGCCACGAGCCATCGCGGGCACAACAATGACCCCAGTTGCCTACGGACAGCAGTCTGTCAGATTCGATAATCATAAGGGCTCTGTCCAGAGTCTGCTGGCCCGTGATTAGACTGTCAGCAGATTTTCAGGATGGGCACTGGGGAAGTACCCAGAGGTTTTCCACAAGGGCCTGGGTAAGATCAAAGGTGCAGTGGCCAGGTTTCACATATCCAGAGGTCTCATGTACTTCAGGGCCCATCCAGTTCCCTATACATTGATAGCTGAAAAAGGTAGAGGATGAGCTCAACCACTTGGAAAGCCAAGGTACAATTTGCAGATTGGGCAGCGCCTGTAGTTTCGGTACTGAAACCAGATTAAACCATCCGCCATTGTGGAGATTGCAAGCCAACGGTGAACAAGGTTTCTCGTTTGGACAGAAACCCAATGCCATGACTGATTACCTCAGCGCAAAGCTCGTTGGAGGGCTCTGTCTCTGAAGTACACAGACCTCTAATAAATGGAGCTAGATACGGGTTCCAGAAGGTTCGTGACCATTAATACTCAGAGGCCTCTCCGAATATACAAGGTTGCCATTCGGGGTATCATCGGCTTGTGCTATTTTCCAGAGTCATGGAGAACACTCTCCAAGGACGACCGCGGGTGGCGGTTTACTTGGATGATGTCCTGATCATCAGAGCCACCAAAAAGGAGCACCTGAGCAACTTGGAGGAAGTCCTCCGCTGGTTTTCCGAGACAGGCGCCTGCTTAAGAGAGGAAAATGCACTTTTTTTTCATGCAAAAGTAGTCATGTACTTAGGGCACCGTGTTAACCGAGCCGGTTTGCACACAGTAGAGAAGATGCGAGCAATCAAACAAACCTCCACGTCCGAGAACATGACCAAATTGCGGTTGTTCTTATGACTCGTGATTATTACAGGAGGAATTTATCCCTACTTGGCAACCATCCTAACACCGCTACATGCGCTATTGAGAAAACACCAGCATTGGGTGTGGAGAGCGCCGCAAGAAGTATTCGCCAAAGTGAAGCAGCGACTGTCGTTATCGGGTTTATTGAGCAACTACGACCCCTTAAAGCCCTTTTTGGTCATTCGTGATGCTCCCTCCACGGAATCAGAGCGGTATTATCCCACCCCAAGGGCGGAACGGAGAGATCAATAGCCTTTGCATCGCAAACTTTGGCCGCTGCAGAGCTCAACTGAGCTCAGATTGAGAAAGGAGGACTGGCCGTCAATACTGTCGTGAAGAAATTCCGCCAGTACGTGTATGGGTGTCGGACAAGGCGATTCCGTCAACAGCATCTGCCTTGATACAGCGTTTGACCCTATTGTTAGCGGTGTACGAGTACATGCTTGAATATTATGCAGGGGTGCAGATAATAAACACGCACGTTCTGAGCCCAACGGCTGCCATTGCCGACATGACATCTCCACCAAGGACTAACGAGGTTGCATCGACCTTAAATTTTATGGCTATCGTGCCAGTCACCGTCACACAAGTCTGTGACTGGACGCAGAAGGACCCAGTTAAGCCATGTTGCCTTTCATGGAGAGTCAGAAAGGGAAACTTCTCAAGGAGCTGTGAGTTTCTGAGACCAAGCAGCAAGTGCTCGGAGGACGCCACCTTCCTAGGGAGCTCGCATTATGATTCCAAGTCAGGGCAGACAGATCTACACAATGGACACCTGGGGGGTGTCAAAGATGAAAATGCTGACCAGGAGCTACGTATGGTGGCCAAGCCTGATGGCAAATCGAGCGACTGGCCCAGCAATGCACCACTGCCAGGAACGTCAGAAGCTCCCGCCAGTCGCACCCCTCCACCCATGGGAATGGCCCTACCAGCCTTGGGTGTGCCTGCATGCAGATTTAGCCGAACGTTTTCAAGGCTCAATGTTCTTGCTGATAGTGGGCGTCCATTCCAAATGGTTAAATGCCCATCGAATGCAGTCTCGGAGAAGCTAATAATCTCATTCAGTACCCATGGCATCTTAGAGGTATTAGACATGGGCAATGGTACCCCACTCACTAGCGAGGTGTTTGCACTCTTCATGAAGACAAATGGGATGAAGCACATCCAGACAGCCCCATACCATCCTTCCTCAAATGGTCTGGCTGAATGAGCAGTGCAGACTTTCAAGAAAGGTATGAGAAAGCAGGATCCATGGAGGCACATTTTTTGTTCAGGTACCATACCATGCCACACTTAAACCCAGAGCGGTACCGGCGGAACTGCTGATGGGCCAGAAGCTAGAAGACACCGTAGCCTAATGTTCCCCGATATCAGCGGCAAAGTGGAAAGGACACAAGTCCTCCAGAGGCAGTACCGAAGCAGCTGGACGCAGGACAGAAGTTTCCGACTAGGGTACATGGCATACATCCGAAACCTGGAGATGGTGCCCGCTGGATACCAGGAACCATGGTGATACAGACTTGACCGGTATCTTGTATGGTAAAAACACAAGAACGGGCAGTGCAGAAGGATCTGGACTACGTCCCAAGCAGGGAGCTAGCATTAGGACCGACCCCATCGGAGGAACCGTTTCACAGCTCTGCCTGCCTGGCGCAAGAGGGCCTGAGGACATCTCTTCTTAAGGGCTCTGACACAGATGCAGGAGGTGGAAGATTCAGGATCCAACATGGAAACTCGGGTATCCATGTGTTCGGACAACAGGCTAATTCGCGGTCGCCGACGGTACCTCCCAGCCAATCGACGTGAAAACAACATTTCCCGACATGCTACACATCCCCCAACCCAGGCCCACAACAGCCAGAGGCTCAATCACAAAGTGGAGGAGACAGTCTCCTCCACTCCCTTTGACAGAGGGACTTGCAGACATTGAGGAGAGAGGGGTGTTATAACCTCCATGAGGATGACCGAATCGAGGCTCATGGAATACGAGCTCCCTTGCTGTTGGGCGGAGGCCCAACAGCGGAGCTCGCTAATTCCCCCGAGATAAAAGTCAGCCCAAGAGGGAGCCGGCATCTCAGGAAGGCCCCAGTTGGGACTGGAGTGTTGCTTAGTTGCTGTTTTTCCGAACTGCGAGTAGGAAATAAACTACTTTGGACTTACCTTTCCGGGGCTCCTCATTGACTACAACCCTTAAAGGAGCCACCAACATGAGGGAGATTCTGAATCATTACAGAATTAAGGAGCATATTTCCAGCACTTTAAAATAAATACAAATGGTTTGAAGAGTCTATTCCTACATTAACCATCTACATATTTCTTAGTCACATGAAGCATTGGGAGCTGTTGACTGAAAGACAATTTCAGCACTGCCCACAAGCCGCTTCGTTAAATCGTTTCCATTTGCACACAGCAGGCTGTGGAATAGCAACTCTGCTTCTCACGGTCTTGATACTAGGACTAGATTCAGGTCCATGGCTATCTTGTTTGGAACTTTAAACTATTCTTACCTTATTCCATCCACTGGTGTGGCTGGCAACTTGATTCACTTGTTCTTTGAAAACCTGATACTCAAGTGGCCTGTAAAATGACACAAATAGAGGAGTGAAGCTATACAGCGTTTGATTGCAATACAGAATTGGAATTTGTATTTAATAATTCAAAGAAACGCTTAAGTATCCGTAATGGAAATGGGAATTGGGAGAGACCAATTTTAATTTAAAACATTCCTCTTGCACAAAAACAACATAAACAATATTTATTGCTGACTAATGCCTCGCCACCTCTTTGACCCTTTTGTTAAATTACAATTGTGTACTGTCTTGGGGCGGGGTGGGGGATGTTTTTCTACTTTTAAAAAAGTGCTATACAAAGGCAGAAGGCGGGGCGGCACGTAGCACAGTGGTTAGCATTGCTGCCTACGGCACTGAGGACCCGGGTTCGACTCCCGGCTCTGGGTCACTGTCCATGTGGAGTTTGCACATACTCCCCATGTCTGCGTGGGTTTCACCCCCACAACCCAAAGATGTGCAGGTAGGTGGATTACCCACGCTAAATTGTCCCTTAATTGGAAAAAAAATAAAATAATTGGGTACTCCAAATTTATAAAAAATAAAAAAAATAAAGGCAGAGGTAAATGCAATCTAATTCATGGTGTAGCAGTTCGTCTTCTCACCAATTTGTCTCTTCCCCACCACAGGAGGGTGTAAGACTTAATTAAATTCAGGATTCATCTTACAGACGCTGGTCACGATCTGACTAACCCAACACCTGCAGAAATCTTATTTTTTTTTTTTAGAAATTTAGAATACCCAATTCATTTTTTCCAATTAAGGGGCAATTTAGCGTGGCCAATCCACCCACACTGCACATCTTTGGGTTGTGGGGGCGAAACCCAGTCAAACACGGGGAGAATGTGCACACTCCACACGGACAGTGACCCAGAGCCGGGATCGAACCTAGGACCTCGGCGCCGTGAGGCAGCAGGGATAAGCGGAGTTATTTTTTAATAAACCTTTGGAAAGGTTTATGTTACATTCTTTCTGCTCCTTTGTAAGTCACACAAAATTCAGCTTGAAGGAGTGCTGCTTTAACTTGGGAATTTGGTGAGTGAGGGACTTTGGTGCAGTGACAGAAGGGGTGCAAATCTGGTCTTCTAAAAGATGAGGTCTGAATGAGATTGTGGGACAATCAGGCCCAAGAGCTGAAATCCAGAAGCATTATTTAGGTAAGCAAGTTGTTGATTGGATGAGAGTTCCACCCCCCTCCAAAATAGAAGTTCAAACTGGGACCGTGAAAGTGAAAGTCCAGTAATTTACAGCTCAACTTGTTAAAACTACTTTATGTTATTACGGGGCTGGGGTTTAAGAGAACCAAGTGTATCATGGAGTTCATCTGACCCACAACTTTTAACAGATTTTGGTTATGGGGAGCTCAAGGGCCCATTCTACAGGTGTGATGCAACAGAGATCGAAAGTACTTTTAAAACAAAACAATAATTATTCTATGAATCCAGTTAAAATTTTATAAACACACAGTAAACATATTAGCAACTATCAACTCAAATACTCCCCCCCCCCAAAGAATACAGTACTCTGTAAGTAACCCTTAATCTTTCCTAGCAACAAAGACAAATACCCTCTTTAACAAAGGCAGCAGATTTAAATTCTCTACTGTGAGCAGTTATCACTTTTAAATTAGCAAGTGATCGGAAGACATTCTTTTCATGCAGAGGGAGATCAAAATTACACCTTTTTTGGCTGGGTGTGGCTCCAACTCTGAAAACTAAACTAAACACACACTGTAGCTGCCAGCTCAAAACCAAAAGTTGACAGACAGTCCAGCTCCACCCACACTCTGACATCACTGCAGCTATTTGATAAACACCCCTTTCTTAAAGGTACTCTCACGTGACAATACAACTACAAATAATGACTGAAAAAGACTTGAATCAATTAAATAAAGGAAGTCTGAGGTATGACAGAGTAGGTGAGAGTCTGGACTGCAGAATGTGGGAGTTTGTGGATGGTGAGACTGTTGCAAGCAAACATGTCTGCAGGAGAATGAGGATTCAGAATGCACTGCCTAAGAGGGCAGCAGAGGCAGATTCAACTGTGACTTTCAAACAGAAGTGAATCATTATCTGAAGAGGAAAAAATTGCAGGGTTACAGGAAAGAGTGGCACTCAGCGAATTGCTCTTGCAGGCAGCCTGCGCAAGCACAAGGATTGAATGGCCTCCTCCTGTGCTGGAACCATGATATGATTTTATTATATTGCATGATTCCATGAGATGTCTCCACCTCAAATCTCTTTGGCTCAAATTCACCAAGCTGGAATGCGAGTCAAAGACATATTGCGGAGATGGTTTCTAGACAGATTTATCCAGAATATGAGCAAATGTCAGGGAAAACGATAAGTTTAAGAAAGGGAGGGTTTGACTGATAGGGAGCTGGGATATAGAAGAGGTTGAACAGGAGGTCCTGCAAACACTAGGTCTGTCCAGCAGATACAATGTACTCGCTACCTGTGAAGGCAGGAGAAAGACTGCAGAAAAGGACAGCCACAATGCAGACTCAAGCACAGTAATTCAGAAGGCTTTGCAGGACGAGTGAAAGAGAGAGAACAGAAATATGGTAGTAATAGCGGACTGATTATTAGGGGAGAGAAATAGCATTGTTTAAAAGCTAAAGACGAGAATCCTGAAGGGTGTTACCTACCTGATACCAGGATATGGATATATCACAGCAACTAAAAGGAAAGTTAAGAGCTGCACGGTGGCGCAGTGGTTAGCACTGCTGTCTCACGGCACCGAGGACCCGGGTTCAATCCCGGCCTCGGGCCACTGTCCAATGTGGAGTTTGCGCATTCTCCAGTGTCTGGTGGGTCTCACACCCACAACCAAAGATGTGCCGGCCACGCTAAATTGCCCCTCGATTGGGAAATTTAAAAAAAAATTTTTTTTTTTTTTTTAAAGGAACTTGGAAAGGGAGGGGAGTAAATCCAGTTGTTGTGGTCCTTGCTGAAACAAAACGGCATAGGTAGGAACAGTGAGGAGGTCCTGCTGAACGAGAATAAGGATTTCAGCTCTAAATTAGAAAGTAGATCCTAAAAAAGGTAATAATCTCTGGATTATTGCCAGTACAAATTAGATCATTGGGAATTAACATGTAGTTGAAGGGCTGATGTGCAAGAGAGTGTTCCTTTTCATCGGACACTGGCACCAATTCTGGGACAGGAAGCTGTGCAAATGGGATGGGCTCCATATTGAAGTGGGAAGGATATATATCGGGAGGTGGAAAGAGTTTTAGATTAATAAAAGTATCTACAAGAAACAAAAGCAGTCTAAATGTAAACAAAACCAGGCAAGAGGACATAGGAACAATGATTCCACTAAGACCTGTACAATCGTGGCAACTAATATTTGCATTACTCAAGTGCCAGGCAAAAACCATCTTTAACAAGAGAGAATTGAACCATCGCTGAATCACCCAATATCATCCTGGAGGTTACCAAACTGACTGGGGCAACCACACAAATACTGTGGCTGCAAGAACAGATCAGGGGCTGGGAATTCTACAGCGGATAACTCACCTACTGACTCCCCAAAAGCTGCTCACCACCTACAAGGCAGATGTCACCAGGAGTGTGATGGAATACTTGCCTGGATGAGTGCAGCTCCAACAACACTCAAGCTCAACACTGTCCAGGAGAAAGCAGCCTGCTTAATTGGCATCCCTTCCACCACCGATGTACGCCATCTACAAGATGCACTACAGCAACTCACCAAGGCTCCTTCAACAGCAACATCCAAACCCCCAACCATTACCATGTAGAAGGACAAGTGCAGCAGATGCATGGTGACACCACCACCTGCATGTTCCCCTCGATGTCACACGCCATCCTGACTTAAGGGCTATATCACTGCTCCTTCACGGTCACTGGGCCTGGAACTTCCTTCCTAATAGCATAGTGGGTGTACCTACAACACGTGGCCTGCAGTGGTTCAAGGCAGTGGTTCATCAACATCTGTCCAAGGTCAATAAATGCTGGCCTAGCCACTGACACCCAGTTACCGTGGGCAAAAACAAAGGGAAGTAGTATTTTTGAATGGTTGTCTAAAAAGATGGTTCAACATAAAGTGAGAGGAAATCCTATTAAAAATAAGTTCAATGTCTGTACAGCAATGCACACTTTTCCTCCAGTTCTCCTGTTTTATTACGAACAATCATGCTTTGGGAGGAAGCAGACACCAGAGATTACGGAGACTCGGCTACAGAACGCCTGAACTGGGAATTAAGCATTGTAGGTATAACGTATCGAGAAACAACAAGAAGGGAGGTAAAGTAGCGAGATCAGAGATAACAATAGAAGTGGGGGGGAAAGGAACAATGATCAACAAGATAAAAATTGAATCAAGGCGGCACTGCTGCCCGAGGGCCTGGGTTCGATCTGTCACTGTCCGTGTGGAGTCTGCACATTCTCACCGTGTTTGCGTGGGTCTCACCCCACAACCAAAGATGTGCAGGGTAGGTGGATTAGCCACGCTAAATTGTACCTTAATTGGGTACTCTAAATTTATTTTTAAAAATTGAACCCAGAGATAGAAATAAAACGTAACAGAGAGGTCTACAGGCCACCCAACAGTGCAAGGGAGGTGGAGAAAGATTACGTAGACGAACTAGGGTAGTGAAAACCACAATCATCATGGGGGAATTCAAATAACCGGATATTAAAATAGACAGAAGAGAAGGGAATAAAGGAATGGAATGAAAGAAAAATACTGTGGATGCTAGCAATCTGAAATAAATAGTGCTGGAAAAACTCAGCAGGTCTGGTAGCATGTGTGGAAAGAGGAGCAGTGTTAACGTTAGAGTCTAACAGGAGCGTTTCAGAGAGGGATGTGGAATCAGAGTACAAATGGAGAACAGATTGCTAGCTGGTTTCAAGAGTGACAGCAGAATGGGAGTGGAGGATCGTCATTTGGAGTGGTAGAAGGAAGGCAGGTCTTGTGATGCAGTGGGTGGCGTCCCTGCCTCTTGAGCGAGGAGCTTAGGGTTCAAGTGAAATGAAATGAAAATGGCTTGTCACAAGTAGGCTTCAAATGAAGTTACTGTGAAAAGCCCCGAGTCGCCACATTCCGGCACCTGTTCGGGGAGGCTGTTACGGTTCCACTCCAGGGCCAGGTTTTTCCAGCCTTGCTGTGGCGGGACCACCACAGGAGATTTGGCAACCCAGCCAAAGTGGACTGGACTGGATGATCCAGGTGTTGAGCAGAGCCAGAAAATCCTGTCCGAGGAGGTGATGGTCAAGGAAGTTATGTTAACAGCATGGCCAAGCAGGTTAAGTATAAACTTTTCAATCCTGCCAATGGCAGGCAGTAGTGCAGAGTGTCGAGGCCGGTCATGTGATGGAAAGAAATTGGAGCCTCGACCAGCACTATTCTTGGCTACAACATGTAAAAGTGCATTCTGTCGCACCAACTCGGACTCCCTGGAATTTTTTTTTAATATATAAATTTAGAGTACCCAATTTTTTCCCCCCCCTCAATTAAGGGGCAATTTAGTGTGGCCAATCCACCTGACCTGCACATTTTTGGGTTGTGGGAGCGAGACCCACGCAGACACGGGGAGAATGTGCAAACTCCACACGGACAGTGACCCGGGGCGGGGATTGAACCCGGGTCCTCGGCACCGTGAGTTAGCAGTGCTAACCACTGCGCCTCCGTGCGACCCCGGACTCCCCAGAATTTATCACATGGAAGGTGCAAGTCTAGGTGGGCTCGGGGGAAGAAAAGGAATCTGAGATACATCAATTAAGTAGCACCACAGGATAGCAAGGCCACAATAAAGCACACCAAGCACGAGGCTTCACTCCTAGGCAGATAGAATTTAAAAACAAATTGGGTAGGTATGCGAACCCATGCCCAACCGCACTAAAGAGTACTGCATGCAGTTCTTCTCACTATGTTATTTGAAGAGTACTGCATGCAGTTCTTCTCACTGTTATTTGAAGAGTACTGCATGCAGTTCTTCTCACTATGTTATTTGAAGCAAGTGCAGGGAAGATTTAGAGATGTATCAGAAATGCATGAACATTTGACATACTTAATTTTGTTTTTTTCACTACATGATCCAATTAAATTTTGGTATGAGTTAATTGCTTACAAAATAAACAAATGGCAAGTGTGCAATATGGTATAATGCATCAAACAAATTTAGCAGATATTAATTCTATTGTTGTTAATGAAAGCTACTTTGCTACTTGGAAAGATCCCTAGCTATGTTAAATAAAGTTTTGAACTTTTTTCCAAACAATTATTAGAATAACGAGCGTTTCTTGTAGATTATGAACTTGCATTACATAATAAAAATGGTTCACATCTACCCATCCTGCCCTCTCTCTCCTCCCCATTCAAAGCTCCCTTAACTCTCACATGCAGCCAAATTCAAAGGTTAGTGCAAATCCATGCAGTCAATTCCCTACAATGGTGAGATGTTCACAAAATAAACCCGTTGATGTTGGTAGATAGTCATCAAAGCCGTCAGCAAACAATTTCAAGGCAATATCCTGAAAATTACTTTGCATACCTGCTTGATATTACATACTCATAACACTCCTGCTTATATAGTGGGCTGTCTACATAAAGTATTTTTGCACGACATATTTGATAGGATGAATTGAGTTGTGGCAGAGAAGTGATTTTATTATTTCCAATCCAATCTTCGTTACGTCAGTTTAAGCCAGTGGAGACCAGTTGTTTCTCTAGGGAGAGAGTTCAAAGTGATGCTGGCCAAGCTCTAACAAGGTTGCCTGCCCAGAACTGACCAACTGGTGCTCAAGGTTTCTTATTGGTTACTTATCTGCAGAGGATACAGCAGGACATAGATAGGTTGGAGACTTGGGCAGAGAAATGGCAAATGGAGTTTAATCCGGACAATGTGATAGGTCTAACACGAGAGAAAATATACCGTAAATGGCAAAACTCTTAGGAATGTAGAAAGTCAGAGAGATCTGGGCGTGCAGGTCCACAGATCTTTGAAAGTGGCAACACAAGTGGACAAGGCAGTCAAGAAAGCATACAGAATGCTTGCCTTCATTGGACGGGGCATAGAGTATAAAAACTGGCAAGTCATGCTCCAGTTATATAGAACCTTGTAAGGCCACACTTGGAATATTGCGCATAATTCTGGTCGCCACACTACCAGAAAGACATGGAAGCTTTGGAGAGGGTGCAGAGGAGGGCGTTAGCTATGTGGAGAGGCTGAAAAGACTCGGACTGTTTTCATTAGAAAGACAGAGGTAGAAGGGTGACCCGATAGAGGTCTACAAGATTATGAAAGGCATGGATAGAGTGGATGGGCAGGCACTCTTTCCCAGGGTGGAGGGGTCAGTCACCAGGGGTCATAGGTTTAAGGTCCATGGGGCAATATTTAGAGGAGGTGTGCGAGGCAGTGTTTTTTTAATTTAAATGCAGTGGGTGGTGAGTGCCTGGAACGCACTGCCAGGGGAGGTTGTGGAAGCAGATACATTAATGGCGTTCAAAAGGCGTGGATAGGATGGGTGTAGAGGGATACAGCACAAGGAAGTGCTGAGGGATTTGGCCAAGGTTGGTATCATGACCTGTCCAGGCTTGGAGGGCTGAAGGGCCTGATCCTGTGCTGTATTGTTCTTTATAATGAGGAATAAAAAAGGTGAGATTCTGTTTGTTGCAGTGAGAGTAGGGTGTATGTTATAAGGGATGCTACTCTGTGCTTTCCATTTAACCAGAATTTTACCAATGCTGCAAACAACAGAAACACATAACTCACTTGCTGAGAATATTTTGGAGTGCTGTCTGCAGTTGCAGAGCAAGTTCCCGGAATACTTTTTCTCCAAGTTGGGCCAGGCTATCTTCTATTGAACTTTCAGGATTTGCTGGACTAAATACTGGAGAAGCGTGACATTCAAATCCTGTACTGGCAAAGGCTAGAAGGAAAGAGTTGAGAGAGAGAATTAAAAAAAAAAAATTTTTTTGTAAACAACAAAGAACTTAAAGAGAGCTCCTGCTCTGTGGCGAGGTGATCATTAATATGGGATTAAATTTATTACAGTACAATGTTGCTTTCCCTACATTTGTTACGCTATTATGCTGCTTTACATACATTTTGTACTAACATCTGCAAATTTGATCCCAAAACTTCCAGATTAAGAGGAATGTAACATTTTCATTAGGTTTTGGTATTTTGCAGCACAAAAAAGTTATACAAATTCCACCACAACCACCTCCAGGTTCCCATCCCAAAGTCAGGAATGGGATCCTGAAACTAAAAGTCAGCCCTTTTCTTTTTAAATTTAGAATGTCCAATTATTTTTTCCCCTATTAAGAGGCAATTTAGCACGACCAATCCACCTACCCAGCACATCTTTTGGGTTGTGGGGATGAGACCCACACAGACACGGGGAGAATGTGCAAACTCCACACGGACAGTGACCCAGGGTCCTTAGCGCCGTGAGGCAGCAGTGCTAACCACTGCACCACCGTGCTGTGCGGCCCCTAGTTCAGCCCTTTTCTGCGGCAGTTATTTCATAGATATTAAAATGCCATTTCACAATAAAAAAATATTTAAAATTCAAATTAGATAATGATCAAAAAAACTCATAGCAGAAATTTACATTATTGACAGAAAACACAGCAAACATGTATAATTCAAAATTTCTCATATCAGATCAGGTGTTAAAAAATTCGAAAAAGTGGAAATAACTATCGGCAAAAGTAACTATTATGAAGCACAAGTGTGCATGTATCAATAACTGTATCTAGGCCAGCTAATATCCACGTTGTTAAGTAAAATATTTTCACAGTAATTTCATTGCAGTGTTGATGTAAGCCGACTGGTGACACTAATAAAGATTATTATTGTAAATCCTACACTTGGGCTTCACATTACATTCACTAGCAACCATCAGAAGTATTGTTTTCTCTTTCACCAGTAGAACATAGGAGAATTTCTGCATATCCAAATACATTAGAACATCACAATATGCTCTGACATCCTTATATTGATAATGAATCATAAATAGCAAGCCCCTTCTTTTAATTTATTCATCAAGATAGTTGTTACAATCTGCATTTCAAGTCAAATGCATCCAGTCATCGAACGCACTCAAGTGGTGCTTCACCAATAACAAACCAGCATGGTGGCATGGTTGCACAGTGGTTAGCACTGTTGCTTCACAGCGCCAGGGAACCAGGTTCGATTCCCGGCTTGGTCACTGTCTGTGCGGAGTCTGCACGTTCTCCCTGTGACTGCGTGGGTTTCCTCCGGTTGCCTCCCACAAGTCCCAAAAGACACGCTTGTTAGTTGAATTGGACATTCTAAATTCTCCCTGTGTACCCGAACAGGTGCTGGAATGTGGCGACTGGGGGCTTTTCACAGTAATTTCATTGCAGTGTTAATGTAAGCCTACTTGTGACAATAATAAAGATTATTATTGTATTTCATTGTATTTATCAGTTAAACCAACCTTTATTTATCTCATCGTGCAGGAGTTTGAGTTCTTCTTTTACTTCCATCTTAATTTTCTCGGCTACATTGCTCTGTAAAGGTGGCCTCGCTGTTGATTGCGTCCCTATAAAAGCAGTCAGCAGCATATCACCAATTTAACCCGGTGAGGTTACAGAACATAAACGCAAGGACAAGAAAACGCAATTGAAGGTAATCCCTCTACTAGCCTAATGAATTAAATCAGCGATGCATTCAAATTGAATTGACAAAGATTCCTCCAACTTTCACATCATTGGTTCAGCTTCCACATTTCATGTTAAACCTTGTAAAAACAAATAATTATTGCCCGTCTATCAAGACTTTTGCGTTTCCAAAGCAGTGCACTTTAAACTAATAACCTATGACATGTTGTCAGAATTCATAACACATCATGCAGAAATCGAGTAGACAGGTTTTTTGTAGTCATGCATAACCTATCAGAAGGCTTACTGTCCAAAAACTAATAATTTATCAAGGCAGCATAACAGAGTCCAAAACTACTACTGCTTGTAAAATATAAACTCAGCTTGTTCCTAATGCAATCAATAAAAGTCTGTGCTTCTTTAAAATTCGGCCAAAGTACAAATGGAACAAAATTTGCCAAGTGTGTTTGAGGATAGACTACTACTTTATGGCACAGCTCTTGTAGCTACATCAATTACGGTAACATTTTATTTGAAAACAATACACAAATCAGTCCACACACAATTTTAAGAAACTTGCTTTTATGTTTTCTAAACACTTTTTTGAAATTACCTTCTCCTAATTGCTCTGGAGTCTTTTCTTGTGAAACCAGTCCCAAGTAGTTCAAGACAACGTATCTGGTCTCATAGTGAAAGCCTTCAGGAATGGCTGTAGCCATTTTCACGGTGTCGGGATGGTAGTTGAAAGTTGCAACTATGTGATTGATGATGCATATGCCGGGGAAGAGGGGGAGGAGTTGAAGGACAAAAAAAAAAAGTTTTTGTTACAGCAAAAAGCAAACGAAAAGGGACAAGCAGGACCTGCTATCTTGGCAAATTAAAGCTAGCTAAACACTTTACACATTGTCCATATTCTTCTTATTTGCCAATAAGTTAAAGTTGACATTCTAGAGTGGGCATGAGTCCGGAATATTTTTCCATTATTAAGGTGGTGTTAGAAAGTTCCATGTATACCAAAAAAAAGAGTAAATGGTGAAAGCATCGAAGGTTAAAATCCGAATTAAGATGTCCAGGCGCTTGCAGATATGTTTAACATATCCCTTTAAGGCAGGCAACCCGCAGAACAGAACAAAGTCAGTTTGTCCTTCGTTCAGCCACCCCCACCCAGTGCCCCTGTCCACTTCCAGATCAGTCATGCGGCCTGATTCTGTGTCTGTTCTGTGGCTCTGCCGCTATTAAACCCCAAACCGGCGCAGCCTTTACACCCATTGGATCCTTTATCCCAGATTACACAAAACGGGAAAAAATGCGCACATCATTATAATTGTAACATTCAGGTCAGAATCCCCGGGCTGCATCTCCGCCCATTCCAGCCTCACAATGACAAGGATTGTGACCGGCAGCACATCATTCAGCCTCCAAACTGATCATCAGTTAATCCAAGGAACGCTCCCTTTCCCCCTGATGACCCCCCCCCCCCCCGCGTCAGAACTGTACCCCCTATTCTGTACCCCCTATTCTCCCCCCCGGGTCCGACTTTACCCCCTATTCTCTCTCCCCCCCCCCCCGGGTCAGACTTTACCCCCTTACTCCCAGCCGGACAGACTTTGCCCCTACACAGACCTTACCCCATTCCCACTCCCAACACCACCCGGAACAGGCTTTACCCCGGGACAGGCTTTACCCCCTTACCTCCTACACCCATGGGACAGACTTTAACCCCTTATCTCCCCCCCCCCCCAGGATAGAATGTACCCCCCAGGACAGACTTTAACCCCTTACCCGCTACACCTGGGACTGGTTTTACCCCCTACAGCCCCCCCCCCCCAGGACAGACTTTACCCCTTACCCCTACCACCGGGACTAACTTTACCACCTGCACCCCCCCCCCCCAGGACAGGTTTTACCCCCTTACTCCCCACCCCAGAACAGACATAACCCCTCATACACCCCGACCCCCGGGACAGACATTACTGCCTCCCCCTGAACGAACTGTACCCCTACCCCCCTCCCCGGGACAAACTGCGCCCCCTCCCCCAGGACAAGCTGTACCCCCTCCTCCCCCCGGGACAAACTGTACCCCCTCCTCCCCCCGAGCAAAACTGAACCCCCATCTCCCCGGGCAAATCTGTACCCCCTCCTCCCACCCCGGGCAAAACTGTACCCCCTCCTCCCCCCAGGACAAACTGTACCCCCTCCTCCCCCCGGGACAAACTGCACCCCCTCCTCCCCCCGGGGCAAACTGCACCCGCTCCTCCCCCCGGGGCAAACTGCACCCCCTCCTCCCCCCGGGGCAAACTGTACCCGCTCCCCCCCCCGGGCAAAACTGTGCCCCTTCCTCCCCCCGGGACAAACTGTACCCCCGCCTGACCCCAGGACAAACTGTAACCCCTCCTCCCCCCGGGACAAACTGTACCCCCTCCTCCCCCCGGGACAAACTGTACATCCCTCCTCCCCCCGGGACAAACTGTACCCCCTCCTCCCCCTGGGACAAACTGTACCCCCTCCTCCCCCCGGGACAAACTGTACCCCCTCCTCCCCCCGGGACAAACTGTACCCCCTCCTCCCCCCGGGACAAACTGTACCCCCTCCTCCCCCCGGGCAAAACTGTACCCCCACCTGCCCCCGGGACAAACTGTACCCCCGCCTGCCCCGGGACAAACTGTACCCCCACCTGCCCCCGGGACAAACTGTACCCCCTCCTCCCCCCGGGACAAACTGCACCCCCCTAACCCCCTTACTCCCCACCCCAGAACAGACTTAACCCCTCATACACCCCGACCCCCGGGACAGACTTTACTGCCTCCCCCTGAACGAACGGTACCCCTACCGCCCCCCCCCCCTCACCGGGACAAACTGCGCCCCCTCCCCCAGGACAAGCTGTACCCCCTCCCCCCCGGGACAAACTGTACCCCCTCTTCCCCCCGGGCAAAACTGAACCCCCATCTCCCCGGGCAAATCTGTAACCCCTCCTCCCACCCCGGGCAAAACTGTACCCCCTCCTCCCCCAGGACAAACTGTACCCCCTCCTCCCCCCGGGACAAACTGCACCCCCGCCTGCCCCCGGGACAAACTGCACCCCCGCCTCCCCCTGGGACAAACTGCACCCCCTCCTCCCCCAGGGACAAACTGTACCCGCTCCTCCCCCCCGGGCAAAACTGTGCCCCCTCCTCCCCCCGGGACAAACTGCACCCCCTCCTCCCCCCGGGACAAACTGTACCCCCTCCTCCCCCCGGGACAAACTGTACCCCCTCTTCCCCCGGGGACAAACTGTACCCCTCCTCCCCCATGGGACAAACTGTGCCCCCTCCTCCCCCCGGGACAAACTGTACATCCCTCCTCCCCCCGGGACAAACTGTACCCCCTCCTCCCCCCGGGACAAACTGTACCCCCTCCTCCCCCCGGGACAAACTGTACATCCCTCCTCCCCCCGGGACAAACTGTACCCCCTCCTCCCCCCTGGGACAAACTGTACCCCCTCTTCCCCCCCGGGACAGACTGTACCCCCTCCTCCCCCCGGGACAAACTGTACCCCCTATTCTCCCCCCCCCCACCCCGCGTCAGAACTGTACCCCCTATTCTCCCCCCCGGGTCCGACTTTACCCCCTATTCTCTCCCCCCCCCCCCGGGTCAGACTTTACCCCCTTACTCCCCGCCGGACAGACTTTGCCCCCTACACAGACCTTATCCCATTCCCACTCCCAACACCACCCGGAACAGGCTTTACCCCGGGACAGGCTTTACCCCCTTACCTCCTACACCCATGGGACAGACTTTAACCCCTTATCTCCCCCCCCCCCCAGGATAGAATGTACCCCCCAGGACAGACTTTAACCCCTTACCCGCTACACCTGGGACTGGTTTTACCCCCTACAGCCCCCCCCCCCCCAGGACAGACTTTATCCCTTACCCCTACCACCGGGTCTAACTTTACCACCTGCACCCCCCCCCCAGGACAGGTTTTACCCCCTTACTCCCCACCCCAGAACAGACATAACCCCTCATACACCCCGACCCCCGGGACAGACATTACTGCCTCCCCCTGAACGAACTGTACCCCTACCCCCCCTCCCCGGGACAAACTGCGCCCCCTCCCCCAGGACAAGCTGTACCCCCTCCTCCCCCGGGACAAACTGTACCCCCTCCTCCCCCCGAGCAAAACTGAACCCCCATCTCCCCGGGCAAATCTGTACCCCCTCCTCCCACCCCGGGCAAAACTGTACCCCCTCCTCCCCCCAGGACAAACTGTACCCCCTCCTCCCCCCGGGACAAACTGCACCCCCTCCTCCCCCCGGGGCAAACTGTACCCGCTCCCCCCCCCCGGGCAAAACTGTGCTCCTTCCTCCCCCCGGGACAAACTGTACCCCCGCCTGACCCCAGGACAAACTGTAACCCCTCCTCCCCCCGGGACAAACTGTACCCCCTCCTCCCCCCGGGACAAACTGTACATCCCTCCTCCCCCCGGGACAAACTGTACCCCCTCCTCCCCCTGGGACAAACTGTACCGCCTCCTCCCCCCCGGGACAAACTGTACCCCCTCCTCCCCCCGGGACAAACTGTACCCCCTCCTCCCCCCGGGACAAACTGTACCCCCTCCTCCCCCCCGGGACAAACTGTACCCCCTCCTCCCCCCGGGCAAAACTGTACCCCCACCTGCCCCCGGGACAAACTGTACCCCCGCCTGCCCCGGGACAAACTGTACCCCCACCTGCCCCCGGGACAAACTGTACCCCCTCCTCCCCCCGGGACAAACTGCACCCCCCTAACCCCCTTACTCCCCACCCCAGAACAGACTTAACCCCTCATACACCCCGACCCCCGGGACAGACTTTACTGCCTCCCCCTGAACGAACGGTACCCCTACCGCCCCCCCCCCCTCACCGGGACAAACTGCGCCCCCTCCCCCAGGACAAGCTGTACCCCCTCCCCCCCGGGACAAACTGTACCCCCTCTTCCCCCCGGGCAAAACTGAACCCCCATCTCCCCGGGCAAATCTGTAACCCCTCCTCCCACCCCGGGCAAAACTGTACCCCCTACTCCCCCCAGGACAAACTGTACCCCCTCCTCCCCCCGGGACAAACTGCACCCCCCGCCTGCCCCCGGGACAAACTGCACCCCCGCCTCCCCCTGGGACAAACTGCACCCCCTCCTCCCCCCGGGACAAACTGTACCCGCTCCTCCCCCCCCGGGCAAAACTGTGCCCCCTCCTCCCCCCGGGACAAACTGCACCCCCTCCTCCCCCCGGGACAAACTGTACCCCCTCCTCCCCCCGGGACAAACTGTACCCCCTCTTCCCCCGGGGACAAACTGTACCCCTCCTCCCCCATGGGACAAACTGTGCCCCCTCCTCCCCCCGGGACAAACTGTACCCCCGCCTGACCCCAGGACAAACTGCACCCCCTCCTCCCCCCGGGACAAACTGTACCCCCTCCTCCCCCCGGGACAAACTGTACATCCCTCCTCCCCCCGGGACAAACTGTACCCCCTCCTCCCCCCTGGGACAAACTGTACCCCCTCCTCCCCCCCGGGACAGACTGTACCCCCTCCTCCCCCCGGGACAAACTGTACCCCCGCCTGCCCCCGGGACAAACTGCACCTCTCTTCCCCCCACCCCCCGTTCATACTGCAACCCCTCTCACCCCCCCCGGACAAACTGCAACCCCTCTCCCCCCCCCACTGGACAAACTGCAACCCCTCTCCCTCCCCCCCCGGACAAACTGCACCCCCTACCCAGCCCCCCCGGGACAAACTGCACCCCCCTGCCCAGCCCCCCCGGGACAAACTGCACCCCCCTACCCAGCCCCCCCGGGACAAACTGCACCCCCCTACCCAGCCCCCCCCCCCAGACAAACTGCACCCCCTACCCAGCCCCCCCGGGACAAACTGAACCCCCCTACCCAGCACCCCCAGGACAAACTGCACACCCCTACCCAGCACCCCCCCTGGGACAAACTGCACCCCCCTACCCAGCCCCCCCCCCCGGGACAAACTTCACCCCCTACGCAGCCCCCCCCGGGACAAACTGCATCCCCCTAACCAGCCCCCCCCGGGACAAACTGCATCCCCCCAACCAGCCCCCCCCCCCGGGGCAAACTACACCCCCCTACCCAGCCCCCCCCCCAGGACAAACTGCACCCCCCTACCCAGCCCCCCCCCCCGGGACAAACTGCACCCCCCTACCCAACCCCGCCCCCCCGGGACAAACTGCACCCCCCTACCCAGCCCCCCCCCGGGACAAACTGCACCCCCCTACCCAGCCCCCCCCCCCGGGACAAACTGCACCCCCCTACCCAGCCCCCCCGGACAAACTGCACCCCCCTACCCAGCCCCCCGGGACAAACTGCACCCCCTACCCAGCCCCCCGGGACAAACTGCACCCCCTACCCAGCCCCCCAGGACAAACTGCACCCCCCTACCCAGCCCCCCCCCCCGGGACAAACTGCACCCCCCTACCCAGCCCCCCCGGGACAAACTGCAACCCCCCCCGGGACAAACTGCACCCCCCTACCCAGCCCCCCGGGACAAACTGCACCCCCCTACCCAGCCCCCCGGGACAAACTGCACCCACCAACCCAGTCCCCCCGGGACAAACTGCACCCACCAACCCAGTCCCCCCGGGACAAACTGCACCCACCAACCCAGTCCCCCCGGGACAACCTGCACCCCCCCGGGACAAACTGTACCCCCCCCCGGGACAAACTGCACCCCCCCCCCGGGACAAACTGCACCCCCCCCCCGGGACAAACTGCACCCCCCCCCCGGGACAAACTGCACCCCCCCCCCGGGACAAACTGCACCCCCCCCCCGGGACAAACTGCACCCCCCCCGGGACAAACTGCACCCCCCCCCGGGACAAACTGCACCCCCCCCCCCGGGACAAACTGCACCCCCCCCGGGACAAACTGCACCCCCCCCGGGACAAACTGCACCCCCCCCCGGGACAAACTGCACCCCCCCCCCCGGGACAAACTGCACCCCCCCCCCCCGGGACAAACTGCACCCCCCCCCGGGACAAACTGCACCCCCCCCCGGGACAAACTGCACCCCCCCCCGGGACAAACTGCACCCCCCCCCGGGACAAACTGCACCCCCCCTACCCAGCCCCCCGGGACAAACTGCTCCCCCCCCTACCCAGCCCCCCGGGACAAACTGCTCCCCCCCCCTACACAAAGTGCACCCCCGGGGGGGAGGAACTGTGTCCCCCGCTCCCTGCCCCTGGGGGGGGGGAGGGGGTGGGGAGAGGGACTCTGCCCCCGAGCGGGGTACCTGAGGGGGGTACCTGGGGGGGAGGAGGAGGGGGGGGGGGGAAAGAGGGGGGGGAGGAGGGGGGGAGAGGGGGAGGGAGGGGGTACCTGAAATGGGGGGGGTGGGGAGAAGGACTCTGCCCCCGGGCGGGGTACCTGAGGGGGGGGGGGGGGGGGGGGGTACCTGAAATTGGGGGGGGTACCTGGGGAGGAGGCGCCGCTCTGCCGCCCGAGCACAAGTTGGTGATTTAGCCGCGCGCCATCTTGCGGGGCAGCGAGGCCCCGCCCCCAGGTGGTGTCAAAGGTTACAGCGTCGGTTTAAAAAACAAACACCAGCTGCTTGCCCAAAATGTCATCAGAAAAATAAAATTAATAAAATTAATAAAATAACCGAGAAAGCCCGAAAACCAGCGTCCACCAGCTGGAAATTAACCCAGAAAACCGTGGGGTTAAAGGTCAAATACATAAAAATAAATTGCAGTTGGCAGACGTTGTGAAAAATCGTTCGACTCGAATCTTTATTTCCAAAACCAATGAAACCATAAACCATCCTCCCTGAGGAGAGGAAACGTGTTTTTGGAAACCTTTGTGAGGAGAATGGACTGATCTCCCATCATGCAGTGGGTCAGGCTCCTGCGCGCACGCGCGCGGGCGGTTCGGTTCATGTTTTGAATTCAGTCACAGATGAGAGCCGCGCACAGCGCCTGCGCGGCGCGCGCACACACACACACACACACACACACAGCGCCTGCGCGACGCGCGCACACCCACAACCCCGCGGCACAAACAGAGCGCATGCGCCGTACTTGCCCCGCCCCCCCAGCTGCATCAGGTGACCTCCTCCAGCCTCAGGGTTTTGGTGCCGTCAGCTGAGCCTCGGCCTTTGTCCCGAGAGCAGCGCCTGCCCGCCCCGCCCGTCCGAGCCCCCAGGCCGGCCCCCGCAACGAGTCCGCCTCCAGCACTGAGGCCCCCGGTTTCCTCCATCCGACACATCAAACCTCGGCCACAATGGCGCTGAGCGATGCCGATGTTCAGAAGCAGGTGAGTGAGGGGAGGTGGAGGGACGGTTGAGGGTGGAGGTTGAGGGGGAGGGTGGAGGTTGAGGGACAGAGTGAGGGTGGAGGTTGAGGGACAGAGTGAGGGGGGAGGTTGAGGGACAGAGTGAGGGGGGAGGTTGAGGGACAGAGTGAGGGGGGAGGTTGAGGGACAGAGTGAGGGGGGAGGTTGAGGGACAGAGTGAGGGGGAGGTTGAGGGACAGAGTGAGGGGGAGGTTGAGGGACAGAGTGAGGGGGGAGGTTGAGGGACAGAGTGAGGGGGGAGGTTGAGGGACAGAGTGAGGGGGGAGGTTGAGGGACAGAGTGAGGGGGGAGGTTGAGGGACAGAGTGAGGGGGGAGGTTGAGGGACAGTGAGGGGGGAGGTTGAGGGACAGAGTGAGGGGGGAGGTTGAGGGACAGAGTGAGGGGGGAGGTTGAGGGACAGAGTGAGGGGGGAGGTTGAGGGACAGAGTGAGGGGGGAGGTTGAGGGACAGAGTGAGGGGGAGGTTGAGGGACAGAGTGAGGGGGGAGGTTGAGGGACAGAGTGAGGGGGAGGTGGAGGTTGAGGGACAGCGTGATGGGAGGGTGGAGGTTGAGGGACAGCGTGAGGGGGAGGGTGGAGGTTGAGGGACAGGGGGAGGGTGGAGGTTGAGGGACAGGGGGAGGGTGGAGGTTGAGGGACAGGGGGAGGGTGGAGGTTGAGGGACAGGGGGAGGGTGGAGGTTGAGGGACAGGGGGAGGGTGGAGGTTGAGGGGCAGGGGCAGAGTGAGGGGGTGGTTGAGGGGCAGAGTGAGGTGGAGGGGTGAGGGACAGTGGCAGAGTGAAGGGGTGGACGGTGAGGAGTTGAAGGAGTGAAGGACAGTGAGGGAGGGGGAGGGGGGGGGGTGGGAAGAGTTTGGGTGATGGGCTAATGACATGAGCACCGGGTGCATGAGGGGTTCAAGCCTACAGCACAGGGTTAGGGAGCGATAACGTTCAGATATTCCTGGGCCTCGTCTGTTTACTGCATTTTAAACAGTTTAGTTCCCATTTTCTTTTCACCGTGTGATGGAAAATGGACTTCCACTTTCTGTCTGCACATTATTACTCAGTTTCAGCAATTTTGCAAGCATATACATTGTTAAACAACTGTCCATTCATGTCTATTGATGTGCAGCAAACGTCCATCGAAGATTCTGTTGGAACATTGCCTTGTGTCAGTGTAACATACAGCCTGTATGGAATAAACTCCACATTTCACTAACACTTGTCCAGATGTGAATTTCCGTCCTGCACTTTGTGGGGGAATGTTAACCTAGTACATTGAAATGGATGGAAGATTAAAAAAAACAAATATTGACAATCTTAGAATTGCATCTGAACCGACAACGAGCTAGCAAGTTGGGTAAACCTATTAAACCAATTCCTTGAATCATTGTTCATTTTAATTCAGTTTGGTCAATTTTCAAGCTTTTAGAATAGGGAAATAAAGAACAAAGAAATGTACAGCACAGGAACAGGCCCTTCGGCCCTCCAAGACCATGCTGCCCGACTAAACTACAATCTTCTACACTTCCTGGGTCTGTATCCCTCTATTCTTATCCTATTCATGTATTTGTCAAGATGCCCCTTAAATGTAACTATCGTCCCTGCTTCCACCACCACCTCCGGTAGCGAGTTCCAGGCACCCACTACCCTCTGCGTAAAAAAACTTGCCTCGTACATCTACTCTAAACCTTGCCCCTCTCACCTTAAACCTATGCCCCCTAGTAATTGACCCCTCTACCCTGGGGAAAAGCCTCTGACTATCCACTCTGTCTATGCCCCTCATAATTTTGTATACCTCAGTCAGGTCTCCCCTCAACCTCCTTCGTTCCAGTGAGAACAAACCGAGTTTATTCAACCGCTCCTCATAGCTAATGCCCTCCATACCAGGCAACATTCTGGTAAATCTCTTCTGCACCCTCTCTAAAGCCTCCACATCCTTCTGGTAGTGTGGCGACCAGAATTGAACACTATACTCCAAGTGTGGCCTAACTAAGGTTCTATACAGCTGCAACATGACTTGCCAATTCTTATACTCAATGTCCCGGCCAATGAAGGCAAGCATGCCGTATGCCTTCTTGACTACCTTCTCCACCTATGTTGCACCTTTCAATGACCTGTGGACCTGTACTCCTAGATCTCTTTGACTTTCAATACTCTTGAGGGTTCTACCATTCACTGTATATTCCCTACCTGCATTAGACCTTCCAAAATGCATGTTTTGAAGCAGGCATGTATTTCGATGAACATTTTGTTTTGCATGTGTTCACACTTTTTAACTAGTCTTCCTTGCTCTGTTTTGACTTTAGCCAGATAAGAGTTGTCAGTAAGCAAAACTGTACTTTGCTGTTGGAATCCAGTTTGAGCTGGTTGGACCTGGTTGGAAGGAGTTCTGGTCTTGTCTGTTCCAGTGGGGGAGGCAGAGTTACTTGTGCTAGGTCCCAGGTTTCACATTTCTTAGAGGAGTCTGTTTACCTGAAGGGAGGATGAAAGCGGATGTCATTAGAAATTAATCTCTTTATAAAGTTATGAGAATAGTCATACATTATTATTGCTGATCTTGAACCATTTTTGTCTGAGAGAAGCTTTCGAGTCCATCCCACAATTCCGCAATTGGAATAGATTCAGTTGTGCCAAGTAGGGGGAGGTTGTGATAGTGGTATTATTGCTTGACTAGTAATCCGGATGCTATCGCTTGACTAGTAATGCTCTGGGGACCCAGGTTTGAATCTCAGCAAGGCAGATGAAGAATTAAAAAAGTAATGAAACCATAGTTGATTGACATAAATCACATCTGGTTGACTGATGTCCTTTAGGGGAGGAAACCTGTCATCCTTACTTGGTCTGGCCCAGCCTACATGTTACTCCACAAGTAACTCTGCCTCCCACAACGGCTAACATCTGGGGCCTTGTGCTTGTCCAGCGACAGCCTGACATAGTCATGCTCACTGAATCATACCTTTACAGATCTTTTTTTCTGAAAGATTTTTTTTTTTAAATTCCAATTAAGGGGCAATTTAGCTTGGCCAATTCATCTAAACTGCGCATATTTGGGTTGTGGCGGGGTGAGACCCACGCAGATACTGGACGAATGTGCAAACTCCACACGGACAGAGACCCGGGTCTGGGATCGAACCCGGGTCCTTGGCGCCGTGAGGCAGCAGTTCTAACCACTGCCGCCCTTATCTTTTATAGATCATGTCCCAGACACCACTATCACCATTCCTGGGTATGCCATGCATTGCCAGCAGGACAGATCCAGCAGAGGTGGTGGCACAGTGGTATGCAGTTGGGAGGGAGTTCCTTGGGACTCCTGAACATTGACTCTGGACCCCATGAAATCTCGTGGCATCCGGTCAAACATGGGTAAGGAAACCTCCTGCTCATTACTATGTACTGTCCACCATTAGCTGATGCATCAGTACTCCTCCATGTTGAACATCACTTGGAGGAAGCACTGAGGGTGGCATAGGTGCAGAATGTACTCCACAGACAGGGGACTTTAATGTGCCACCACAGACCGAGTTAGCTGGGTCCCAAGGACATAGTTGAGAGACTGGGACTGCAGCAGGTGGTGAGCGAACCAACAAGAGGGGAAAGCATACTTGACCTCATTCTCACCAACCTGTCTGCTACAGATCCTTCTGTCCATGACAGTATAGGTAGAAGTGACCACCACACAGTCCTTGTTGAGGCGATGCCCCGTCTTCCATTGAGGATACCCTCCATCGTATTGTGTGGCACTACCACTGTGCTAAATGGGGTAGACTTCGAACAGATCTAGCAGTTCAAAGCTGGGCATCCATGAGGCGCTGTGGTCCATTAGCAGCAGCAGAATTGTATTCAACCACAATCTGTAGTCTCACGGGCCAGCATGTCCCCCCCCCCCCCCAACCCCCCACTCTACCATTACCAACAAGCCAGGGGATCACCCTGGTTCAATGAATAATTCAGGAGGGTATGCCAGGAGCAACACCAGGAATATGTAAAACTGAGGTGTGAACCTGGTGAAGCTACAGGACTACTTGTGTGCCAAACCGCATAAGCAGCAAATAATAGACAAGGCCATGCAATTTGTTAGGATCCGGACTGGAACCCAACTATTTTCAATTTGCAAAACTGAGGAAATGTTACTGCACCACAAGAGATAACTCTGACCAATTGTTAAAACAAACTTTAATTTAAAAACAGAATTAACCACAACAGCAACAAAGAAATAGGTTTACAGTTAACAGTTGCAACAGTTCTCGTAGAAGAGAGAACCTTAACTAACTTCCTAAACCTGTCACTATGTTCCAATTAAGCAACCCAATATATTTCGACTACCACTCATGAATAAATTTAACAACCTAATTTCTACTTGCTTTTCAATCTTTGGAGAGAGAACCTTTCAGGACCAAAACTGAAACACCTCTGTTCAGATGGGAGTTCTGGGACCAACTGTCTTTTCAGACAAACCTGGCTTCTCATATTAGCTGCATCATCTGTATCCAGAGCAAAAGGCATTATTTTGTCTCGTCTTGCAAAATGTCCCTTGACTTTTTATGTCAGGAACAAACACTATACTCCTAAATTATCCACCTCCGGGGTCCTTCAAACCTAAACAATATTCCATTAGCTAGCTATCTGTAAACAAGTAAATGTTTCTCGATCTATTAGCAGGACTCTTCACCTACAAATCAATGATTACCTCACTTTTATAACACCTTAATCACCACCCTAGCAGTCATTCTGTAAACATCTTATCCTAATGTTCAATAATGGGGGCAGCACGGTAACACAGTGATTACCACAGTTGCTTCACAGCTCCAGGGTCCCAGGTTCGATTCCTGGCTTGGATCACTGTGCGGAGTCTGTACATTCTCCCGTGTCTGCGTGGATTTCCTCTGGGTGCTCCTGTTTCCCCTCTCAGTCCAAAGATGTGCAGGTTAGGTGGATTGGCCATTCTAAATTGCCCTTTGTGTCCAAAAAGGTTGTGTGGGGCTACGGGGATAAAGGGGATGGGGTCGAGGCGTGGGGCTTAATTAGGGTGCTCTTCCCAAGGGCCAGTGCAGACTCGATGGGCCGAATGGCCTCCTGCACTGTAAATTCTATGATTCCATAATATGGGCAGCACGGTAGCATTGTGGATAGCACAATTGCTTCACAGCTCCAGGGTCCTAGGTTTGATTCCGGCTTGGGTCACTCTCTGTGCGGAGTCTGCACACCCTCCCCGTGTGTGCGTGGGTTTCCTCCGGGTGCTCCGGTTTCCTCCCACAGTCCAAAGATGTGCAGGTTAGGTGGATTGGCCATGCTAAATTGCCCATAGTGTCCAAAATTGCCCTTAGTGTTGGGTGGGGTTACTGGGTTATGGGGATAGGGTGGAGGTGTTGACCTTGGGTAGGGTGCTCTTTCCAAGAGCCGGTGCAGACTCGATGGGCGGAATGGCCTGCACTGTAAATTCTATGATAATCTATGATTAATCTAGGACAAGGGTTCGGCACAACATCGTGGGCTGAAGGGCCTGTTCTGTGCTGTATTTTTCTATGTTCTAACATTGCTGCAAAAAATATATAATGACTTTCTTTCATTCTTCACAAATCCCACAACCAACGGATCAGACCTAAGCTCTGCAGTCCTGCCACATCCAGCCGTGAATAGTGGTGGCGGCTTAAAATAACTTGAGGTGGTTCCTCAAATATCCCCATCCTCCATGATGAAGGGGCCCAGCACACCTGTGCAAAAGACCAGGCTGATGATCCATCTCGTTCTCCGGAGGTCCCCAGCGTCGCAGATGTCAGGCTTCAGCCAATTTGATTCCCTCCATGTTAAATCAAGAAATGGCTGAAGGCACTGGATACTGCAAAAACTTTGGGCCCTGACCATGTTCCAGGACTAGTGCTGCAGACTTGTGCTCTAGAGATCATTGTGCCTCTAGCCAAGCTGTGTGAGTACAATTACAACACTGCCATCTACCCGACAATGTGGAAAATTGCCCCGCTGTGTCCTGTACACACAAACCAAGAAAAATCCGAACTGTCTAATTACTGCCCTATCAATCTACTCTATCATCAGTAAAGTGAAGGAAGAAGTCATTCAACAGCAGCCCTTACTCAACAATAACCTGCTCAGGGATGCTCAGTTTGGGATCCATGGTTCAAATGTGGACAAAAGAGCTGAAAGCCAGAGATAAGAGTGGCTGCTCTTGCCGTCAAGGCAGCATTTGACCAAATGTGGCAGCAAGGAGCTCGCGAAAAAGTGGAGGCAATTGGAATAGGGGGGGAGGGGGGGGGTCATACCTGGCACAAAGAAAGGTGGTTGTGGTGATTGAAGGTCAATTATCTCCATTCCAGGGCATCACTGCAGGAATTTTTAGGGTGGTATCAGGAGGGTAATGGAATAGTATCCATCTACCAGGGTGAATGCAGTTCTAAAAACACAAAGTTCACCACCATCCAGGACAAAATAGCCGGCTTGATTGCTCCCCTTCTGCAAACATTCAATCCCTCCACCGCCGACACAGTGGCAGTATGTACCATCTACAAGATGCAGTGTAGTAACTTGCCAAGGCTGTTCAGGCAGCATCCTCCAAACCCACGACCACTGCTATCTGGAAGGTCAAGAGCAGATATCTGGGAACCCACCACCTGGACATTGCCCTCCAAGTCACTCACCATCCTGACTTGAAATTTTATCGCTGCTCCTTTACTGTCGCTGGGTGGGAATTCTGGAACTTCCTCCCTAACAGCACGATGGCTGTACCTACACCTCAATGACTGCAGCGGTTAAAGGAGGCAGCTCACCACCACATTCGAAGGGCAACTAAGGATGGCAATAAATGCAGGTCTAGTCAGTGATATTAATTGTAAAAATGTTTTTGATTTCGTTTTCCATCAAGAGCATGCCGTAAAGACATGGGGAAACAATTTGCAGGTTAGACTGTAAAGTACTGTGTTGGTTTGAAACCCTAGAGTAGAAAGGGTTGGGTTGTGGGGATGGGCTGGAGGTGTGAGCCGGTGCAGACTCGGATGGGCCGAATGGCCTCCTGCACTAAATCCTGTGAAATCTATCTATACTATCGAAGGAGGCTATTCAACCCATTGTCTCTGTGCCAGCTCTTTGGTAGAACCAGCCATTATTCCCACACTCTATTTTTGCAATACCCCTGTATTCTTTCCCCTCCCAAATATTTGTCCAATTCTCTTTTGAACGTCAGTGTTGAATTTGCTTCCATCATTCTTTCCAATTCCAAATTCTATTTTATAAACTAAAGGAATTGCCATTCACCATAAAAGATGTCATGGAATCCCTACAGTGCTGAAGGAGGCCATTCGGCCCATAACGTCCGCATAGTGACAGCAGCTGTGCAATTTTGAAAGGGTGACAATGGGGTCATTATAGCTATTACGTGCGATGAATGTAAGAAATTGTTATCTTGTATGTTATATCTGCAGTAATGTTATTAAAATCCAGGGTTAAGGTATATATCTGTTGCAGTAATATTACTAAACAATTTAGGTTAAGGTACCCTCTCTCTGTTTTCTAAAGCTGTAATTAAAGTATCGTAGAAGGTGACGTAATCATTCATTCCAACCACTTCCTTGGTTACAGATAATGGGCTAATGGAACATTGTTTTCATTTTGGATGGTTCCTGGGAGTATAGGTAATTTGAGGATTGCATTTAGTACAGGTAATTTGAGGATTGCATTTAGTACTAGCTAAGCAGGTCATGGAACTTAGTGGTAATGGGCGGAACCATGTCTGCCTGTTGTTCTGCAGTCTGTTGTAGGATTTTACGTTGAAGAGCAATTTTGCCAAATGCTGTTGGGTTGAGTTACTGAATGTGCTCTTGTAAGGAACTTTCTCCAGAAGTCTCTACACAGCTAAGCAAATAAACCTGTTTTGTTCACTTTATTTCTAAGTGACATTTGAATTGTATTGGGTTGCCTAATTGAAATTAGTGTCAGGTGTAGATAGGATGTTCAAGTTTGTTTTGCTTTTGTTTGAGGACTGTTTAACTGATAATTGTAAAACTATTTATTTTATGTTAATGTGGTTAACTCTGTTTAAAGTTTGTTTTCACATAAAAGATACCCATTGGTCAGAGACATTACTCCTGGGGTGAATTATCCTTTCCTCACAGTTTTACAAACTAAAATTTAAAAAAATTGGGGATTCTCATCCGGTATCCAAACACGAAGGAAAAGGAGCAAAGCTGGGCAAATAATGTTTAGGTACAGAAATTGGCATTGATGTAATTGATAGATGAACATACACTGGGATACTGTTTATGTGCAGCCTAACTTCTGCGTGAGAGATTTTGTATTTAAATTCACTGTTGATGCTCCGATTCATAATTTTATTTCCTTGCTAATTTCATTCCCTGATCAGAGATATTGTTTTCCTGATGTAATTTGGTTCCATGAGTGCTATTTGTCTTCCACTTGTTCACCCAGAGGTCATTTTTATGTACCTGTATTGTGAGCTGTGATCAGAAATATCTATCTGGTCATGGGAGACCTCAGCCTTTCCCTTAGTGTCACACTGTGTACGTCCAGCAGGCTTAGCTTCGATCTTCCCTTGTTCTGCATGGTCTAGCTTCACACCCGATGAACATATTGACCCACTGTGGTAGACATTCTACATTTAGTGGTAAATAATCAGTAAACATGATGATTGCACTGAAGTTAATTTAATTGTGGCTACGATGCTGGTTGCAGTAGTCATGTTTAAATTTGGCATAATATCACTATTCCGAAGCATTTCCTTGGGTGCTGTGTTGTTTAATTTGGCAGCTTGACACCTTGGTGATTGAGAGATGCATTTCAACCCTACTGTATGAGCTGCTTGTGGGAAAACATCACTTGGTCGTTACTGACTTGCTGACAGCCAAATGTAGCTAAAACAAAAACAAATTCAGTTTTTAATTCCTTTTTGTTCTGTAGAATCCTTAAAGAACTTGTGGCTAAACAAAGTAATGCATATGGATTGGGAGACTCCCACGCGGGGAGGTCAATGGGACGGCGGGGGAAGCCAGGGTCAGCAGGCATCAGCTGACTTACGGGAGTGACATGGGGGAGGACGACTGCCTGGGAGGGTGGATGAGCAAGAGATAACATGAAGGGTTGGGGAAACTGGCATGTACGGGTGAGGGCCAGTGTACAAAGCTGTGTAAATATATCATTTTGCTATGTATATATCTTGCTCTGCGCGATTTCTTGGGTTGTGTTTTTTGTTACGAGGTGGGGGGGGGGGGGGGGGGGGGGTTATTGTTTGTAAGGGAGAAAAATTGTGTTAAAAAACTTTAATAAATATCTTTTTTTGTTTATAAAAAGAACTTGTGGCTAAATCTTAACTGAATTAGTTGATCTGATGCCAGTCATGATGCAGAGCGAGTAAAAGGTTCATATAAAAAGTAGTGAGTCTTGTTAAACATTCTAATTTATGCTCAAGATTCAGCATGAGAGATGGGCGTTTTTGACATTTTTAGAAAATTAATACATTTATAATTGTAAATATATTCCCTTATTGACAAGCTATTTCTGCAGTGCAGCATAAGCAGTTATCAAATTCACATGCCAAAGGTCCTTGGTTCCATACCAGACAGAAACTTAAGTACTGCTCACCCATCTATAATATGATCAGTACGTTTGTCTTTCGGTTCATAATTGAGCTGTGGCCTGATGATCACCCACCACCTTCAAAATCAATCAACTAGCAGTGCACAGTATATTGCAATAAACTGGAACTTGGTGAGATAGCTTCTTGATTAAAGGGTAAAGACACCCTACTTGTGTGTGGCGGGGAGAGGAAGGTGAGAGATCTGTGTGAGAAGTGTCAATTGCCACTATATCACGGAAAATGTGTGGCGAGAAAAGTCATGATAATAGTACGACTGTAGAGGTGAGATTTACAATTGTGTGTTCTCTATTTTTGTTCCATAGATCAAACATATGATGGCCTTCATTGAGCAGGAGGCCAATGAAAAAGCAGAAGAAATAGATGCAAAGGTGAGGTTTTACTTTATTTTGTCATTTTTGTGAGAAACCTATATTTTTCCAGCCTAATATTTATGTACACCATCAGCTTTACAGTATTATAATTCTGCATTATGTATAATTTACTAAAGCAGCATCGATTGCAAATAAGGTCCATATAAATTCCATGTAGGGATTGAAGAAATAGTTTGCAGTCTCTTTCCCCCTTTAAAGATGAGTAACTTATCAAAAACTGCATGATCCAGTTTGTTTTTTGTTTCCCCTGCACACATGTATTTATCCAAAAAATATTATCTATATTTTATCCAAAAAATGTTTCTTGCCCTGAAAACTTATTACTGTGCCATTAATTCTGAGAAAAGTCACATTCAAGTCCGTCACTGCCTTCACTGATCCTATGTAACAAAATCAGTAAGGGTAGTAAGTTTATTTTTTGGTTGATTCTAAGCATTCTCTGGACCACTGGGAGCTCTTCCGGGGCAGGTGTGACCTATATAAGAAGGACGGGTTGCATCTAAACTGGAGAGGCATAAATATCCTGGACGCAAGGTTTGTTAGTGTCACACGGGAGGGTTTAAACTAGTATGGCAGGGGGGTGGGCACGGGAGCAATAGGTCAGAAGGTGAGAGCATTGAGGGAGAACTAGGGAATAGGGACAGTTCTGAGGCAGAGCAGAAGGGAGAAGTTGCTGAACACAGCGGGTCTGGTGGCCTGAAGTGCATATGTTTTAATGCAAGAAGTATTACGGGTAAGGCAGATGAACTTAGAGCTTGGATTAGTACTTCTTGTTGCCATTACAAAGACCTGGTTGAGGGAAGGGCAGGATTGGCAGCTAAACGTTCCAGAATTTAGACGTTTCAGGCGAGATAGAGGGGGATGTAAAAGGGGTGGCGGAGTTGCGCTAATGGTTAGGGAGAATATCACAGCTGTACTGCGAGAGGACACCTCAGAGGGCAGTGAGGCTATATGGGTAGAGATCAGGAATAAGAAGGGTGCAGTCACAATGTTGGGGGTTTACTACAGGCCTCCCAACAGCCAGCGGGAGATAGAGGAGCAGATAGGTAGACAGATTTTGGAAAAGAGTAAAAACAACAGGGTTGTGGTGATGGGAGACTTCAACTTCCCCAATATTGACTGGGACTCACTTAGTGCCAGGGGCTTAGACGGGGCGGAGTTTGTAAGGAGCATCCAGGAGGGCTTCTGAAAACAATATGTAGACAGTCCAACTAGGGAAGGGGCGGTACTGGACCTGGTATTGGGGAATGAGCCCGGCCAGGTGGTAGATGTTTCAGTAGGGGAGCATTTCAGGAACAGTGACCACAATTCAGTAAGTTTTAAAGTGCTGGTGGACAAGGATAAGAGTGGTCCTAGGATGAATGTGCTAAATTGGGGGAAGGCTAATTATAACAATATTAGGCGGGAACTGAAGAACATAGATTGGGGGCGGATGTTTGAGGGCAAATCAACATCTGACATGTGGGAAGCTTTCAAGTGTCAGTTGAAAGGAATTCAGGACCGGCATGTTCCTATGAGGAAGAAGGATAAATACGGCAATTTTCGGGAACCTTGGATAACGAGAGATATTGTAGGCCTCGTCAAAAAAAAAAGGAGGCATTTGTCAGGGCTAAAAGGCTGGGAACAGACTAAGCCTGCGTGGAATATAAGGAAAGTAGGAAGGAACTTAAGCAAGGAGTCAGGAGGGCTAGAAGGGGTCACGAAAAGTCATTGGCAAATAGGGTTAAGGAAAATCCCAAGGCTTTTTACACGTACATAAAAAGCAAGAGGGTAGCCAGGGAAAGGGTTGGCCCACTGAAGGATAGGCAAGGGAATCTATGTGTGGAGCCAGAGGAAATGGGCGAGGTACTAAATGAATACTTTGCATCAGTATTCACCAAAGAGAAGAAATTGGTAGATGTTGAGTCTGGAGAAGGGTGTGTAGATAGCCTGGGACACATTGAGATCCAAAAAGACGAGGGGCGTCATTCTCCGACCCCCCCCCCCGCCGGGTTGAAGAATCGCCGGGGGCTGCCGTGAATCCCGCCCCTGCAGGTTCCCGAAGTCTCCGGCACCGGATATTCGGCGGGGGCGGGAATCGGGCTGCGCCGGTTGGCGGGCCCCCCCCCGCTCGATTCTCCGGCCCGGATGGGCCGAAGTCCTGCCGATAAATTGCCTGTCCCGCCGGCGTGGATTAAACCACCTTTTGCACGGCGGGACAAGGCGGCGTGGGTGGGCTCCGGGGTCCTGGGGGGGGTGCGGGGCGATCTGGCCCCGGGGGGTGCTCCCACGGTGGCCTGGCCCGCGATCGGGGCCCACCGATCCGCGGGTGGGCCTGTGCCGTGGGGGCACTCTTTCCCTTCCGCCTCCGCCACGGTCTCCACCATGGCGGAGGCGGAAGAGACTCCCTCCACTGCGCATGCGTGGGAAACTGTCAGCGGCCGCTGACACTCCCGCGCATGCGCTGCCTGGAGATGTCATTTCCGTGCCAGCTGGCGGGGCAACAAAGGCCGTTTCCGCCTGCTGGCGGGGCGGAAATTCCTCCGGCGTCGGCCTAGCCCCTCAATGTTGGGGCTCGGCCCCCAAAGATGCGGAGCATTCCGGCGCAATGCCCGTCTGATTGGCGCCAATCGGCGGGCATCGCGCCGTTTCGGGAGAATTTCGCCCGAGGTGTTGGGTGTCTTAAAAAATATTACGGTAGATAAGTCCCCAGAGCCTGATGGGATCTACCCCAGAATACTGAAGGAGGCTGGAGAGGAAATTGCTGAGGCCTTGACAGAAATCTTTGGATCCTCACTGTCTTCAGGTGATGTCCCGGAGGACTGGAGAATAGCCAATGTTGTTCCTCTGTTTAAGAAGGGTAGCAAGGACTTCCGGGTGCGGCGATGACCAGCTGAGTCGCACGTTTCGGCAGCTCCCGGTGAAACGGACTTTTGGGCTCTTGATAGGAGCCCCAACGGCAATTTTGACGGCTAAAAACACTGTGCGGTAAACCAGAAGGGAATCCCCCCTGGATACGGATGGAAAAAGGAGGAGAAAGTGGCCGGATTGCAGTGGATCCTTTAGAACAGCGGCAAAGAAGGCAAGCAAAAACCAAGATGGCGTCGGAAGGTGGCAGTTTAACATGGGGCCCTGAACAACAAGAGTTCTTGAAATGCTGTGTGGAAGAGCTCAAAAAGGAAATTAAGAAAGAGCTGTTGGCCCCGATACTACAGGCGATCGAAGGGCTAAAGGAGGAACAAAAGACCCAGGAGCGGGAGCTTCGGGTCGTGAAGGCAAAGGCAGCCGAGAATGAGGACGACATACAGGGCCTGGTGGTGAAGACGGAGACGCATGAGGCACATCAGAAACGATGTGTGGAAAGGTTGGAGGCACTGGAGAACAACGCAAGGAGGAACAACCTGAGGATTCTTGGTCTTCCTGAAGGTGTGGAGGGAGCGGACGTCGGGGCATATGTGAGCACGATGCTGCACTCGTTAATGGGAGCGGAGGCCCCGGCGGGTCCGTTGGAGGTGGAGGGAGCATACCGAGTGATGGCGCGAGGGCCGAGAGCAGGAGAAATTCCCAGAGCCATAGTGGTGAGATTCCTCCGTTTTAAGGATAGAGAAATGGTCCTTAGATGGGCAAAGAAAACTCGGAGCAGTAAATGGGAGAACGCGGTGATCCGCGTTTATCAAGACTGGAGTGCGGAGGTGGCGAGAAGGAGGGCGAGCTTTAATCGGGCCAAGGCGGTGCTTCACAAAAAGAAGATAAAATTTGGAATGCTGCAACCGGCAAGACTGTGGGTCACATATCGAGGGAGGCACCACTACTTTGAGACGGCGGATGAAGCGTGGACTTTTATTGTGGAAGAAAAACTGGAATGAGCGGGTTATTAAAAAGAACGTTTGAACAGAGTGGTGGGGCGAATGTGGGGGGCAAAGAGGGGGGGTTAAAAAGGGGGGAAAGAGGAGTTTTATGTACTAATCCTGCGATGTGGTAACCTTTCTCTCTCCCACAGGTGGTGATGGGGGGAGGAGGGGAGGTGGAGGAGATGGGGCGTTGGCCATTGGGGTTGGGGCCAAGGGAGAAGCGCGGACTTGGTTCCCGCGCTATGATAATCATGGCGGGAATAGAGAAGCAGGAAGGAGAGGGCGTCGCAAGGTGCGAGCCGAGGTCACGGGGGGAAGCCGAGGTCGGCCAGAGTTTGCTGACTTCTGGGAGCAACATGGGGGGAGTAATTACGCTAGCGGGGGATCTAGCGGGGGGGGGGTAGGAGGGGGGAATTACTGGGTTGCTGCTGCTGGGGAGAGGGGGGAGCTGGTATGGGAGGGGATGGGCGGGGGGGCACCGCCTGGGGGAGATACAGCTGCGTGGGAACCGGGTGAGGAGCTGGAAAAAGGTGGTGGCTAATCGACAAGGGGGGTTGGGGGGGGGGTAGGAAGCCCCCCAACCCGGCTGATCACGTGGAACGTGAGAGGGCTGAACGGGCCGATAAAGAGGGCACGGGTACTCGCACACCTTAAGAAACTTAAGGCAGATGTGGTTATGTTACAGGAAACGCACCTGAAACTGATAAACCAGGTTAGGCTACGCAAAGGATGGGTGGGGCAGGTGTTCCATTCGGGGCTAGATGCGAAAAACAGGGGGGTGGCTATATTAGTGGGGAAGCGGGTAATGTTCGAGGCAAAGACTATAGTGGCGGATAACGGGGGCAGATGCGTGATGGTGAGTGGCAAATTACAGGGGGAGGCGGTGGTCTTGGTAAACGTATATGCCCCGAACTGGGATGATGCCAATTTTATGAGGCGGATGCTAGGACGCATTCCGGACCTAGAGATGGGAAAGCTGATAATGGGGGGAGATTTTAATACGGTGTTGGAACCAGGGCTGGATAGGTCGAAGTCCAGGACTGGAAGGAGGCCGGCAGCAGCCAAGGTACTTAAAGATTTTATGGAGCAGATGGGAGGTGTAGACCCGTGGAGATTTAGCAGACCTAGGAGTAAGGAGTTCTCGTTTTTCTCCTATGTCCATAAAGTCTACTCGCGAATAGACTTTTTTGTGCTGGGAAGGGCGTTGATCCCGAAGGTGAGGGGAACGGAGTATACGGCTATAGCCATTTCGGATCACGCTCCACACTGGGTAGACTTGGAGATAGGGGAGGAAACAGGAGGGCGCCCACCCTGGAGAATGGACATGGGACTAATGGCAGATGAGGGTGTGTGTCTAAGGGTGAGGGGGTGCATTGAAAAGTACTTGGAACTCAATGATAATGGGGAGGTCCAGGTGGGAGTGGTCTGGGAGGCGTTGAAGGCGGTGGTTAGAGGGGAGCTGATATCAATAAGGGCACATAAAGGGAAGCAGGAGAGTAAGGAACGGGAGCGGTTGCTGCAAGTACTTTTGAGGGTGGACAGACAATATGCGGAAGCACCGGAGGAGGGACTGTACAGGGAAAGGCAAAGGCTACATGTAGAATTTGACTTGCTGACTACGGGCACTGCAGAGGCACAATGGAGGAAGGCACAGGGTGTACAGTACGAATATGGGGAGAAGGCGAGCAGGTTGCTGGCACACCAATTGAGAAAAAAGGGGAGCAGCGAGGGAAATAGGGGGAGTGAGGGATGAGGAAGGAGAGATGGAGCGGGGAGCGGAGAGAGTGAATGGAGTGTTCAAGACATTTTATAAAAAATTATATGAAGCTCAACCCCCGGATGGGAGGGAGAGAATGATGGGCTTCTTGGATCGGCTGGAATTTCCCAAGGTGGAAGAGCAGGAAAGGGTGGGACTGGGAGCACAGATCGAGGTAGAAGAAGTGGTGAAAGGAATTAGGAGCACGCAGGCGGGAAAGGCCCCGGGACCGGATGGATTCCCAGTCGAATTCTATAGAAAATATGTGGACTTGCTCGCCCCGGTATTGACGAGGACCTTTAATGAGGCAAAGGAAAGGGGATAACTGCCCCCGACTATGTCTGAAGCAACGATATCGCTTCTCTTAAAGAAGGAAAAGGACCCGCTACAATGCGGGTCCTATAGGCCTATTTCCCTAGATCCTGGCCAAGGTAATGGCAATGAGAATAGAGGAATGTGTCCCGGGGGTGGTCCACGAGGATCAAACTGGGTTTGTGAAGGGGAGACAGCTGAACACGAATATACGGAGGCTGTTAGGGGTAATGATGATGGCCCCACCAGAGGGGGAAACTGAGATAGTAGTGGCGATGGATGCAGAGAAAGCATTTGATAGAGTGGAGTGGGATTATTTGTGGGAGGTGTTGAGGAGATTTGGTTTTGGAGAGGGGTATGTTAGATGGGTGCAGCTGTTGTATAGGGCCCCAATGGCGAGCGTGGTCACGAATGGACGGGGATCTGCATATTTTCGGCTCCATAGAGGGACAAGGCAGGGATGCCCTCTGTCCCCATTATTGTTTGCACTGGCGATTGAGCCCCTGGCGATAGCGTTGAGGGGTTCCAAGAAGTGGAGGGGAGTACTTAGAGGAGGAGAAGAACACCGGGTATCTTTGTATGCGGACGATTTGCTACTATACGTGGCAGACCCGGCGGAGGGGATGCCAGAAATAATGCGGATACTTGGGGAGTTTGGGGATTTTTCAGGGTATAAATTGGACATGGGGAAAAGTGAGTTGTTTGTGGTGCATCCAGGGGAGCAGAGTAGAGAAATAGAGGACCTACCGTTGAGGAAGGTAACAAGGGACTTTCGTTACCTGGGGATCCAGATAGCCAAGAATTGGGGCACATTGCATAGATTAAATTTAACGCGGTTGGTGGAACAAATGGAGGAGGATTTCAAGAGATGGGATATGGTATCCCTGTCACTGGCAGGGAGGGTGCAGGCGGTTAAGATGGTGGTCCTCCCGAGATTCCTTTTTGTGTTTCAGTGCCTCCCGGTGGTGATCACGAAGGCTTTTTTTAAAAGGATTGAAAAGAGCATCATGGGTTTTGTGTGGGCCGGGAAGACCCCGAGAGTGAGGAAGGGATTCTTACCTTGCGAGGCAACAGGTGAGGGAATTCCCGCAGCTCCCGACACAAGAGGTGCAGGACAGAGTGATCTCAAAGACATGGGTGGGGGATGGTAAGGTGTCAGATATATATAGGGAAATGAGGGACGAAGGGGAGACTATGGTAGATGAACTAAAAGGGAAATGGGAAGAAGAGCTGGGGGAGGAGATCGAGGAGGGGCTGTGGGCAGATGCCCTGAGCAGGGTAAACTCGTCGTCCTCGTGTGCCAGGCTAAGCCTGATTCAGTTTAAGGTATTACACAGGGCGCATATGACTGGAGCACGGCTCAGTAAATTTTTTGGGGTGGAGGATAGGTGTGCGAGGTGCTCGAGAAGCCCAGCGAATCATACCCATATGTTTTGGTCATGCCCGACACTACAGGGGTTTTGGATGGGGGTGACAAAGGTGCTTTCAAAAGTAGTAGGGGTCCGGGTCGAACCAAGCTGGGGGTTGGCTATATTTGGGGTTGCACAAGAGCCGGGAGTGCAGGAGGCGAGAGAGGCCGATGTTTTGGCCTTTACGTCCCTAGTAGCCCGGCACAGGATATTGCTAATGTGGAAAGAAGCCAAGCCCCCGGGGGTGGAGACCTGGATAAATGACATGGCGGGGTTTATAAAGCTAGAGCGGATTAAGTTCGTCCTAAGGGGGTCGGCTCAAGGGTTCACCAGGTGGTGGCAACCGTTCGTCGAATACCTCGCAGAAAGATAGATGGAATGGAAAAAAGAAGGTAGCAGCAGCAGCCCAGGATCGGGGGGAAGGGGGGGAGGAGGAACCAGAAGGACTCTCAGGGTTGTTAATATATACTGTATAATATGTATAGGTCGTTGCTACAGATAATTATATATTGGACTGTTAAATTATATTTTTGGAGAGTGTTACTTGTGATAAGGCAGTTGCCAATTAGGGTTAGTTTTCATTTTTGTTATTTATTATTGATTCATTCATTTTTTGTTTATAAAATAGGTCATTGTTATTTGTGTTATAATATTGTGTAAAGGATGCACAATGTACTGTGTTGGTTGACCAAAAATTTTCAATAAAATATTTACAAAAAAAAAAAAAAGAAGGGTAGCAAGGATAATCCAGGGAACTACAGGCCGGTGAGCCTTACTTCAGTGGTAGGGAAATTACTGGAGAGAATTCTTTGAGACAGGATCTACTCCCATTTGGAAGCAAATGGACGTATTAGTGCGAGGCAGCATGGTATTGTGAAAGGGAGGTCGTGTCTCACTAACTTGATAGAGTTTTTCGAGGAGGTCACTAAGATGATTGATGCAGGTAGGGCAGTGGATGTTGTCTATATGGACTTCAGTAAGGCCTTTGACAAGGTCCCTCATGGTAGACTAGTACAAAAGGTGAAGTCACACAGGATCAGGGGTGAGCTGGCAAGGTGGATACAGAACTGGCTAGGTCATAGAAGGCAGAGAGTAGCAATGGAAGGATGCTTTTCTAATTGGAGGGCTGTGACCAGTGGTTTTCCACAGGGATCAGTGCTGGGACCTTTGCTGTTTGTAGTATATATAAATGATTTGGAGGAAAATGTAACTGGTCTGATTAGTAAGTTTGCAGACGACACAAAGGTTGGTGGAATTGCGAATAGCGATGAGGACTGTCAGAGGATACAGCAGGATTTAGATTGTTTGGAGACTTGGGTGGAGAGATGGCAGATGGAGTTTAATCTGGACAAATGTGAGGTAATGCATTTTGGAAGGTCTAATGCAGGTAGGGAATATACAGTGAATGGTAGAACCCTCAAGAGTATTGAAAGTCAAAGAGATCTAGGAGTACAGGTCCACAGGTCACTGAAAGGGGCAACACAGGTGGAGAAGGTAGTCAAGAAGCATACGGCATGCTTGCCTTCATTGGCCGGGGCATTGAGTATAAGAATTGGCAAGTCATGTTGCAGCTGTATAGAACCTTAGTTAGGCCACGCTTGGAGTATAGTGTTCAATTCTGGTCGCCACACTACCAGAAGGATGTGGAGGCTTTAGAGAGGGTGCAGAAGAGATTTACCAGAATGTTGCCTGGTATGGAGGGCATTAGCTATGAGGAGCGGTTGAATAAACTTGGTTTGTTCTCACTGGAACGAAGGAGGTTGAGGAGCGACCTGATAGAGGTCTACAAAATTGAGGGGCATAGACAGAGTGGATAGTCAGAGGCTTTTCCCCGGGGTAGAGGGGTCAATTACTAGGGGGCATAGGTTTAAGGTGAGGGGCAAGGTTTAGAGTAGATGTACGAGGCAGGTTTTTTACACAGAGGGTAGTGGGTGCCTGGAACCCGCTACCGGAGGAGGTGGTGGAAGCAGGGACGATAGTGACATTTAAGGGGCATCTTGACAAATACATGAATAGGATGGGAATAGAGGGATACGGACCCAGGAAGTGTAGAAGATTGTAGTTTAGTCGGGCAGCATGGTCGGCACGGGCTTGGAGGGCCGAAGGGCCTGTTCCTGTGCTGTACTTTACTTTGTTCTTTGTTTGTTCTAAACACTGCAATGAGTGTGGTAGATGCTGTCTTACCAAATGGCTCCAAATTGTTTCTCATCTGTTCCTCATTCTGTGCTCAAAACCTGAAAACTGCATTGAAGAATGAGAACTGTACCGACAAAGCTTCAGAAACAGCATTTAGAAGATTATCCAAATAGCAACCAGGGAATGTACACCCAGATCTACACAGAATGGAAGATTGTACAATATCATTGTTCTGTTGCTTCTTGGTAGTGCATCACTAAGCAACTGATCATTGCACAGTAATACATTTTGCCGTATAGTGACTGTGCCTCTGATCTAGTAATCCAGCAAGCATAAATTCAAATCCTACCGTCACTTTGAGAAATTGTAATCTTTTTTTTATTAAAAGGGGATAATTACCATTGTTGACTCTTAAAGACAATCTGAAAAGGCCCAACAAACCAGTTCCATTCAAGAAGGAAACCCCATCACCGTCACACAGTAACTTTCAGAGGAGCAGGAAATGCTGGCATTACCAGTGGTGCCAACGTCTGGAAAATAATGTAAATTGTGTCATTAGCAAGCTATATATAGAGGAGCCAACTATGGAACAGGCCATCCTAGACTGGGTACCGTTCAATGAGGACGGAATCATTGGCTATCTAGTTGTGCGAGACCTCTTGGGGGTGAGTGATCTTTGGAGAGTGACGCAGTTGATTCTGAGACTCGGGTCCTGAATCTTAATAAAATAAACTACAGTAATATGAGGTGTGAGTTGGCTTTGATCGAATGAAATGAAAATCGCTTATTGTCACAAGTAGGCATCAAATGAAGTTACTGTGAAAAGCCCCTAGTCGCCACATTCCGGCACCTGTTCGGGGAGGCTGGTATGGGAATTGAACCGTGCTGCTGGCCTGCCTTGGTCTGCTTTCAAAGCCAGCGATTTAGCCCTGTGCTAAACAGCCCCAATGTTACTGAAAGGAATGACCATGATAGCAATGTAAAACATTCAAGGAGCGCATGGAGAACCAAAGATGGCCAATCCATGGTTTACAAGGAAAATTAGAGATGGTATTCAATCCAAGGAGGGAGCATTCACACTGGCAAAGAAAAGCGCCAAGTCTTGAGGATTGGGAGCAGTTTAGAATTCAGCAAAGGGGTGGTCGGCACGGTGGTGCAGTGGTTAGCACTGCTGCCTCACGGCGCTGAGGACCAGGTTTTGACCCCAGCCCCAGGTCACTGTCTGTGTGGAGTTTCCACATTCTCCCAGAGTCTGCATGGGCCTCACCCCACAACCTAAAGATGTGCAGGCTAGGTGGATTGGCCACGCTAAATTGCCCCTCAATTGAACAAAAAAATGAATGGGGTATTTTAAATTTAAAAAAAAAAAAAAACAATTTAAAGGATTGATTTAAGAAGGGGAAAATAGAGTACAAGAGTAAGCTTGCAGGGAACATAAAAAACAACTGTAAAAGTTTCTATAGGTATGTGAAGAGAAAAAGATTGGTGAAGACAAATGTAGGTCCTTTATAGCCCGAAACAGGGGAATGTATAATAGGGGACAAAGAAATGACTGAGCAACTAAAACATACTTTGGTTCTGTCTTCACAAATGAGGACACAAATCAGATAACAGAAATGTTGGTGAATGCAGGGTTTAATGAGGGGGAGGAAATGAAAGAGATCAGTATTCGTAGAGAAATTGTGTTGGGGAAGTTGATAGGATTGAAGGCTGATAAATCCCCAGGGCCTGATAATCTACATCCCTGATTACTTAAGGAAGTGGCTCTAGAAATAGTGGGTGAATTGAGTGCAGTTTTGGTCTCCCTATCTGAGGAAGGATGCTCTTGCACTCGAGGGAGTGTAGTGAAGGTTTGCCAGATTAATTCTTGGGTTGGTGTGACTGACGTTCCCGATGGTGGGTGTGTCCAGAACCAAGGGTCACAATCTGAAGTTATGGGGTAGGTTATTTAGGGCAGAAGTGAGAAGAAATGCCTTCACCCAGAGAGTGACGAGCCTGTGGAATTCGATACCATAGCATGTTGATGCCAAAACATTATCTGTTTCCAAGAAGTGGTTAGATATAACACTTGGGGCGAAGGGGATCAAAGGGTAGCTCTGGTAAGTAGGCTTCTGATATATTGCTGGACATCTGTGTGGGTTTAGCCATGAATGTTAATTTGCTGTAGGGGTGATCAAAATCAGACCTTATGTTGTCTCTTTGTTTTGGCGTCTACAGATGAGCAGTTCCAACAGGGCTACTGACATTCAGTCAGTAAGGAGGGAGCCTCTTTTGACCAAATGCTTTAGAATGGCTAACCTCAGCAGAAGTAGCATTCACATTTGGCACGGAGATCTGTAGACAATTTCTGTTATTGTGGTTCAAACCACATCATGTGACGCATTTGCCAATTAAGCTGTTGGGAGGCAGCTTTAGATTTCTTCCCGTATAGGGCGGCGCACTGGTTAGCACTGCTGTCTCACAGCGCCAGGGACCCGGGTTCGATCCCGGCTCTGGGTCACTGTCCGTGTGGAGTTTGCACATTCTCCCCGTGTAAGCGTGGGTTTCACCCCCACAACCCAAAAGGGTACGTGAATTGGCTACACTAAATTGCCCCTTAATTGGAAAAAAAATAATTGGGGCTCTTTATTTTAAAAAGATTTCTTCCTTGAATTTGCCGACAGCCACATTTTAGTTGGGTTGCTTTTCTACAGATTAAGTTGGAAATAATTCACTTTACAAAAAAAGAAGTGTTTTATTCCAAACGCACATGCACACGCACACACAGCAACATAGCACACAATAAGCAAAATACATAACAGTTGGTTAAATTTTCTACCCTTTTAATCCCCAGCCCTCCTGTGATGAGCATTTCCTCAAACACAGACAGAAACCGCCTCCAACACATGTAAAACCCCTCAAAGAACAAACAAAGAACAAAGAAATGTACAGCACAGGAACAGGCCCTTCGGCCCTCCAAGCCCGTGCCGACCATACTGCCCGACTAAACTACAATCTTCTACACTTCCTGGGTCCGTATCCTTCTATTCCCATCCTATTCATATATTTGTCAAGATGCCCCTTAAATGTCCCTATCGTCCCTGCCTCCACTACCTCCTCCGGTAGTGAGTTCCAGGCACCCACTACCCTCTGCGTAAAAAACTTGCCTCGTACATCTACTCTAAACTTTGCCCCTCTCACCTTAAACCTATGCCCCCTAGTAATTGACCCCTCTACCCTGGGGAAAAGCCTCTGACTATCCACTCTGTCTATGCCCCTCATAATTTTGTATACCTCTATCAGGTCGCCCCTCAACCTCCTTCGTTCCAGTGAGAACAAACCGAGTTTATTCAATCGCTCCTCATAGCTTATGCCCTCCATACCAGGCAACATTCTGGTAAATCTCTTCTGCACCCTCTCTAAAGCCTCCACATCCTTCTGGTAGTGTGGCGACCAGAATTGAACACTATACTCCAAGTGTGGCCTAACTAAGGTTCTATACAGCTGCAACATGACTTGCCAATTCTTATACTCAATGCCCCGGCCAATGAAGGCAAGCATGCCGTATGCCTTCTTGACTACCTTCTCCACCTGTGTAGCCCCTTTCAGTGATCTGTGGACCTGTACTCCTAGATCTCTTTGACTTTCAATACTCCTGAGGGTTCTACCATTCACTGTATATTCCCTACCTGCATTAGCCCTTCCAAAATGCATTACCTCACATTTGTCCAGGTTAAACTCCATCTGCCATCTCTCCGCCCAAGTCTCCAGACAATCTAAATCCTGCTGTATCCTCAGACAGTCCTCATCGCTATCCGCAATTCCACCAACCTTTGTGTCGTCTGCAAACTTACTAATCAGACCAGTTACATTTTCCTCCAAATCATTTATATATACTACAAAGAGCAAAGGTCCCAGCACTGATCCCTGTGGAACACCACTGGTCACAGCCCTCCAATTAGAAAAGCATCCCTCCATTGCTACCCTCTGCCTTCTATGGCCTAGCCAGTTCTGTATCCACCTTGCCAGTTCACCCCTGATCCCGTGTGACTTCACCTTTTGTACTAGTCTACCATGAGGGACCTTGTCAAAGGCCTTACTGAAGTCCATATAGACAACATCTACTGCCCTACCTGCATCAATCATCTTAGTGACCTCCTCGAAAAACTCGATCAAGTTAGTGAGACACGACCTCCCCTTCACAAAACCGTGCTGCCTCTCACTAATACGTCCATTTGCTTCCAAATGGGAGTAGATCCTGTCTCGAAGAATTCTCTCCAGTAATTTCCCTACCACTGAAGTAAGTCCTCCGACCTGAGGGAGGATTTTCTCTTCTCCAGCCTGACAAATCCCCCAACCAAGTCGCGACTCCTAGCGGTGCTGCGACCTCCAGTTCAGTAGTATCCGTCGCTAGGCAACCAGAGGGGCGAGGCCACAACATGCCCCCCCCTTCCCCTCCTGCAGTCCCGGCGCCTCCCAACACCCCAAAGATCGCCACCATAGGGTCCAGCGTCATCCTGACCCCCACAACCCCCGACAAACTCTCAACCACCTCCTCCCAAAAATTTTGCCCACTCCCAAATCATGTGAACATGGCTCGCCAGCCTTCTCGGGAAGAACCTACTCATCCGGGTCTGAGCCATATGAACCTAATGTACCACTTTAAACTTTACAAGGCTCATCCTCGCACAAGAGGAGGTTGAGTTGACCTCCTTCCTCCTGCCAGCCCCCTCGTATATCCCATCCATCCCATGCGGTACAAACCTATGCTTTCCATATGCCCTAATTTGTGCTGCCTCAATTGATTCCGGATCCTAATGGAAGATTCCACCACTGGGCTACTCGCATACTTCCCATCCAAGCCTCCTTTCCCCCCTCACTAGTCCCATCTTCTCGGCATTCACTGCCCAATAATAGTGCAGGAGGTAAGGGAGCGCCAGCCCCCCTCCCGCCGTCTCCTTTGCAACAGGGCCCGCCTATCCCTCGGCATCTTGCCTGCCCAAACAAACTCTGAAGTCGTCCACCCTTCGAAAAAGGCCTTGGGCAAGAAAATTGGGAGAGATTGAAAAATAAACAAGAACCTCGGCAACACATTCATCTTTACCACCTGTATCCTCCCCACCAATGTCAAATGCAGTGGTGTCCCATCTTTTGAAACCCCCCAACCCCCTCTATCAGACCCGTCCAGTTCCCCCAAAATTTGGCTGAGTACAGCATCCCAAACTGAACCTTGTGCTGAAAAAGTGCTGTCTTGGCCTAACCCTGCCCCTGTCTTGATCAGGTCGGCACCAACGTCCTGCTAGATCCGAATCCTTCCCTGTTGCAGCTCCAACTCGCCTTGGCCCACTTCAAGATCTTTTCTTTGTGCCTTTGCGTACGTTTGAGGACAATCACAGCCCACAGTGGCTCCCCCGCTCGTGGCTTTTGCCTCGAGGACCTGTGGGCACTGTCCACCTCCAGGGCCTTGTCGAAGACCCTCTCCTCCGCCAACATCGCAAACATCTTCACGGCGTAGCCCGTGGCAGTCGTTCCCTCCACTCCCTCCGGCAGGCCCAAAATGTGAAAATTTTGCTGCCGAGACCGATTCTCTTGGTCATCCACTCTCGCACGCAGCACCTTACAGATATCGCCCAGAATCGCCATCTCCTCCAACGACACAATCCACTCACTCTGGTCGAACGCCATCTTTTCCACGATTGAATCATCGCTCTTTGGCTTCCAAGCACTTTTCCACCTGAACCAAGGCCCCACGAAGTGGTGCTACTGCCCCCTTAATCGTGTTTGACCGTCTCCCTGCATCTCCTTTTTGTTGCTGCTGAAATGCCTCCTTCAGAAAACTCATTAATTGCTCCATTGGCAGATTAACCATCGACAATGACCCCCTCCCCTTCTGTCATCCTCTCACCTTGTGCTGAATCTCCTCCAACTCCTGGGCCAGGGCGTTCTCGAATTGAACTGTATGATTCCAATCCAAGGAAGTAACAATCGCCTTCCACACTCCTCACACTTTATCCATCAAAATCCCCCATTAATCGGGCAATCTGCAACCGATCAGACCATGGCTGCCAGTGGAAGTCTCTGAAATCATTCACACTGATGGATAGTTGGGTGCCATTGTCAGAGTTGTGAAGGGGTCTGTGCAGTTGCCGATACCAAGGAGAACTTTACTGCATGCAAAGACAAACTGTTTTAATGTAGAATTTGGTGTAGGGTGGTTTATGTAATATGCACAGAGTTCACTCTGAAGCCCGTGCAAGTGAAAGTTTGTAAAGCATTATCAATCCTACTTATTTTGTTCATTTGATACTGGAGCCATGTTTAAAATCAATCCTTTGGTTTGCAGGCAGAAGAGGAGTTTAACATTGAAAAGGGCCGTCTTGTACAGACCCAGAGGCTAAAGATCATGGAGTATTATGAAAAGAAGGAAAAGCAAATTGAACAGCAGAAGAAAATGTAAGAACTAAGTAAAATAAAATTAGTCTGTTAATATTTTGGTCCTTTTCAAATTGCCCTGTTGCAACATTTCTTGCTGTACATCAATGGGATTTACTAATTTAGGTGATACCGTAACTCATGTAATTATTAGGAGAGCATATTAATTAAAATATGTAACCACTTAACGTCGAAGTTCGGTGGGTGGGGAGGGATTATTTTGTTGACAAATTGAATATTCCACTTTATGCAATTTGTTTTGATTCTGACTATTGGGTGTACTGAAATCTTGTGCTTGAATTGACGTGCTGCCTATGTTTTTTGTAACTTTTTTGCTTTTAGTCAAATGTCCAATTTGCTGAACCAGGCTAGGTTGAAGGTCCTCAAAGCCAGAGATGACCTGATTTCGGTAAGATTGCTGATCTATTAAATGTACTAAACTGCAATTTCATGAAGACTCGAAGTTCAGGAAATGCACGTCTTCATAGTATTTTCCCTGCATGTAAGGAGTAAAGATCACAGACACTAAGCGAATGGTTAGTTAATTCATCTCCGCAATGGCCTTTTTTTTTTCAGTTCATCTGTCCGCATCAGTATAACTCTGGTCCTATTAATGCCATGTCAAAGTCAACGGATGGTTATTTTCACAAACCATTGTTGCCTTGCTATCAATATGGCAGTCAATCAGGTTGCCCTTTTATTTACATATCGATACTATATTGCTCTGAGTCGCCAGGTATCAATGATACCGCCACAAGGTTCAACCGGGTATTGATCAAAGAGCCAAACAACCAGTTAGTTAGTTCAAGATCAATGGTACTTTATTTACACTCAAGATTAACTTACACATGCAACATAAACACTACGAGTTAAACTACACCTAACAACTATGACAATCTGTACTTGACTTCAGGCACCCGGCTTGGGTCAGAAGAACAGTGGCCTTTGTTCGAATCTGGATCTACTGGGTCTGGAGAAGTAACTGCTGCTCAGCTGGGCTCATCCGTCTGGTAGTGGGCGTTGAACTTGAACTTGCTTCTGGTCGTGGTGTTACAGTTGGAGATGGATATTGCCGGAGCACGTTGCCGGATCGAACACATGGCAGTTACTTAGTCAGGGTTCTCATTGTCGATCACTATTCAGTATTTCAATTTGGCTCCTGCTTGATCTCTCGCAGGCCAACAATTCAGACAAGGTCCTGGGTTCGATCCCCGCCCCGTGGCTGCAAGTTTTTTCCCTTTTGAGAAAACAAAAATACAACGCCCTCATTTAATTATTTTGAAATTGAAAAGAACTATTGTTGGTGGTGATGTAGATTGGCCATGTCCCCAGAGATGTCTGTGGTGGATGTTGTCAGCTGTTGCTAGTTTTCCAGGTTGACACTTGGAACCTTCTTATTGGGAGCTTTTATTTGGTTTCCAGGATTTGTTGAACGAAGCCAGACAGAGACTGGGCAGGGTGATGAAAGATCCTCCAAGATACCAGACATTGTTGGATGGACTTATACTGCAGGTAAGGAGGAGATAATATTGTAAATGTGCAGAACTGTTTTTAAAAATCTCTACTGCATAAGTACAGTCCCACTCCCATGTCATAGAATCCCTACAGTGGAGATGAGGTCATTTGGCTCCACACCTCTGAAAGAGATCCTATCCCTGTAATCCCACCTAACCTTTGGACACAATTTAGCATTGCCAATCCACCTAACCACATCTTTGAACTGTGGGGGAGGAACCAGGGCACCCAGAGAAAACCCATAGAGGAAACCATTTCTGTAGTTTTCTTTTTATGCCAAAAAATACTTTATTCATAAAACATCTGAAAGAACATTGCAAACATTTCAAAATGGCCGTCACACACCGTGCAATAATATTCTGGTTCTCTACATGCATCATATTGCTCTCTGAGACATTACAATCAAGAAACATCACAGGCATTTCAAAATGGTTGTTACAAACGGTGCAAAGGATTTCAGCTGTCTGCATAGATCAAGTTGTACTCTTGAGGTGCTTCAATACAATTGTGATACATGTAGTATTCATTGTACACATTCAGTGTGAGTCATACAGCTCGAGGGAGTTCAGTACAGTTCCCCTCCCATCCGTTCACTGGCTGAAAGGCCCTAGACAGCGACCATCCCCCATCGCGCCACTGCGGTGGCTGACCCAAGCTTTAGTGTCCCCCACAGCACGTAGTCCTGGACTTTGGAATGTGCCCGTCTGCAACACTCGGCCGGGGACAACTCTTTGTGCTGGAAGACCAATAAGGTTCGGGCAGACCAAAGAGCGCCTTTCACCGAGTTGCTGACCCCTCAGCAACAGCCGATGTTTGTCTCCGCGGCCCTGGGAACAGACCTGAGAGCACAGAGTCCTGTGTCACGGAGCTGCTCAGAATGACTCTCGACAAAAAACACCTCTCCAGACCTTTGCAAAGATGCATTCCTCAAGGAAGTGGACAGTGGTCTCCTCCCTGCCACAATCACTTCAAGGGCAACATGTGGGTGGGTGAGACTCCGGGCGTGTAGGAAGAATCTGACGGGGAGGGCCTTTCTCACCACCAGCCAAACTAGGTCTTAGTGCTTGTTTGAATGATCTAGCGATGAGGCACTCTGCCAAATGGTCTTGACAGTCTGCTCAGGGAACCATCCAACAGGATCCACCATTTCCTTTTCTAACACATGCCCTAGTCCCTCCGAACCGTGTCTCCAGCACCTTCAGATGGTCGAAACTGGCGGTGAAGGGAACAAGGAATCGGTCAGCCCGGTTCCAGAGAACATTGCCTCACTCTTGCCGTGGACCTTTGCACAGAGGCCGATTCAGACTGGTCGCAGATGTGGATCGGTCTATGCACCGACAGCAGATCAGAGCAGAAGACAGCGACGACCGGGACACTTTGACTTCTGTCTCCACTGACTGGGATTGTCACTCCTCTTAGACTGAATCCTTCCTGATGGACACTCCCATTTAGATATCATTAGAAATGATACTGGGTTCTAGGTGGCAATCTGTTTTCTGCTTGCTCCTACTGGGGGTTCTCTTTTTGCTTGGGACAGATTCTTGGTGCCATTCTTTTTCTCAGGCTATTAGAAAGATGGATTTATAACCAAGAATGGAACTAAATTTTAATAAGTGCTGGTAACTTGCCTTCAGAATAGCTTTTACAATGCTGTAACACTTCCTATTTACATTCATTGTAAATGATCTAATCTCTATTTTGAGGGTTAAAATTGTCTTGTAGATATGTTCTGGGTTTTGTTGTATTTTCTGTTGCAATGTAAAATGTGTAGCTCTAAAATTGATAGTAATTTTCCTTACATTTAGGGTTTTTACCAACTGCTGGAATCTATAGTGATTATTCGTTGCCGCAAACAAGACGTTGCAGCAGTTAAGGTAATGAAATGAATCCTTAGTGCCAGGCTGCCGTTCTTTACATTAACACATTTACCTTGCATGTGGTTGGAGTTAGAATGCCTCCACACAAGTTATTTTTATCTCCTTCATCGCCATTGCATGAAGTGGAGGTGGGTTCGTCAGTACTGAGTGCACACACCACATTGAACATGTTATGGCTAGAGTTAAAGTAAGGAAAAGGTATATTACCAGACTATCCATTTTGCCTCAATTGGCTAAAGATGGTGGTGTTGGAGAACACGGTACCTGAACCTGTCATTCTATGAAGATGAGGGTGGAACAATGGCCATATGTTCTAGTAACTCTTGTGGGTTTTTTTTTTTAATAAGTAAAAAATGCGCATGGTATCAAATTTCGACAGGTGGAATAAAATAATGCTTGAATGTGTTAGCTGTATTTCTATTTTGGATGTGGCGCCTTACCCCAACACAAGTAGCAGCATATCAGAGAGCTTCTGTAGGGAGAGAGTTTTGAGTTTAAATGACATAAATTCGATCAAGTTCAGGGATGGCACGGTGGCGCAATGGTTAGCACTGCTTCCTCACGGCAGCGAGGACCCGGGTTCGATCTCGGCTCCGGGTCACTGTCCGTGTGGAGTTTGCACATTCTCCCCATGTTTGTGTGGGTCTCACCCCCACAGCCCAAAGATGTGCAGGTCAGGTGGATTGGCCACACTAAATTGCCCCTTAATTGGGGGGAAAAAAGAATTGGGTAGATCATAGATCACAAACCTTACCGTGCCAAAGGAGGCCATTCGGCCCATTGAGTCTGCACCGGCCCTTGGAAAGAGTACCCTACCTAAGCCTATCCTATATAACACCTCCACCCTATCCCAGTAACCCCACCTAACCTTTTTGGACACGAAGGGCAATTTAGTGTGACCAATCCACCTAACCTGCACATCTTTGGACTCGTGGGAGGAAACCGGAGCACCCGGAAGAAACCCATGCAGATATGGGGCGAACGTGCAGACTCCACACAGACAGTGACCCAAGCCGGGAATCGAACCCTGGAGCTGTGAAGCAACTGTGCTAACCACTGTGCTACCGTTGCCCCCCCCCCCCTTAAATTTTAAATAAATAAATAAATTGCATCCACTTCTGACCTGAGTATTTCCAGAGTGTTCTGAAGTTTTCCCTTTCTCTCTCTTTCCGAAAGATGACATTTGCTGTTGGGAGTGTGCAGCACCACAGGCCTATTTCCCACTACTTTCAGCTTGTAGGTATGCCTGCAGCTGTTAGAATGTTGGACACTGTTTACCTTGGCCAGGGATGTTTCTTACATCTGCTCCCTCTCCACAGCTGTAACTCTGGGAGCCAATCAAAAACAAACAATTATTTTGTTATCTTTGGAAAAATTTTGGGCTGAATTCTCCGCTTTGCTTGTGGAACCAACAATAACAAATGCAATCGAGCGGAGAGTAGCGCGCAATGGAAAAATCGTGATTTGCGGCCGGTGCCATCGCCATGCTCCGGTCACGCACTGTAGGCGATATCTAAGTTTGCTGGAGGGTCCAGGGGAAACAGTCATTTGCATTAGGCGGAAGTCATGCCGGTGGTACAAGTATTTGCGAGCAGGGCCTGAGCACCATGCTTATGGAAGGGGAGCGAGAAGGAAACTCCAAAATTGTCATGCTTGCTGGGGGCTGGCTGCCTGGGCTGGGGGTAGTAGTGGGCAACGACTTGGTGCCAAGCCCATGGACTCGAGGCATCTCCCCCGCATCGGAAGGCCTGACTCTGACCATTTTTGCTGCAGTATGTGATTTAAACGTACCTCTTTAACGCTACTTACAGGCCCCTGGCTGTTTGCCCTGCTGACTACTCACTGTGTCCTGTAAATGCTCAGAGAGCCCATGGTCATCAGGGAACCCAACCTGGCCGCCACTTGGAGAACCTCAGACCCCAGCAGTATCATCACCGGGATTACCATGACCATTCTCAATCCTCTAGTGAATTAGGCCATAGGAATATTTAGGAATTTCTGTCCATTGATGGGTGCAGATTGCTGGCCCCTTAGCATGTCCTGAACGAATGGCGCCCCCCAATGGAAACACAAATCACATGCTATTCAGTTTTGGTGAGAACGGTTAATCTCCTAAATGGAAAATCCCAGCCCTAATTTTGAAATCTTCAGTGGAAATGTGCACCACTCCTCATTTGTTCAGCTTACTATACTTTTTCTTTTGAGATACTAGCTTCTGATTCACTTGGCAATGGGATGGGTGATAACTAAAAGGCCTGGTGTCTAGCTGAATGCTTCTCATCGTCTCTGAAATCCACAAGGGATTTCTCATCTGCAAATTGCCCATTTTTCATGCCTCATTTCTTCCTCCCTCCCCCTCATTTCTCAAAAACAAGTAACTTCTGGACAGACATTGTACACTTCAGTTCAGGTTTTGGGAGATTTTCATGTACATTTAGTCTCGAATGGTGCTACTCATGACAAATAAGGAACTATTTTATCACCAGTAGAACATTATAGAATCTAAAGCCTGTGTTACACATTTATCTTCAATTGGTCACCTTCCAATGAGTCACTCATTCTTCTCGAGCATAGAACATTTGGGTTTTTCAGTTGGAGGGTCAATTAGAATCCCTCCGATATTGTGGCTGGAGTATTTTCTGTCTTTCGAGAATGACCACCTTTAAATTTTTTTAAAAGAAAAGCCTGGGTGTGTATCAAAACAGTGTCAAACATGACAATGGTACCCACCTTCACCTCTGATGTATCAAATCTTTCTCTTGTTTATGTTTCTGGATGGATATATCTAAGCTCCACTACAGGGGCATTGTAAAGGTTTTATTAGTGTGATTGATGAATTTGTCTACTGTAACACTGGCAGTCCCTAAGTAAAAGCCCTTAAAATTAGACCTTGTTGAATAAGGTTTTTAACAGTACTTTGCCATCACCGTCCAGTACATTCAATGGTCCTGAATGGATGCTTTTAATTTTGTTGAATATCAAATTTCCCTATAATAAATTCCCCATAAAACAAATTTTAAATGTTTGGATCAAGGTAGAAGCCAAAATTGGCAATTACAGTCACTTATTTTACTGTCTGAAATTTTAAACTAAAAGTGATTTGAACTTTCTGGCGTATGATGTGTTTCCTTATCTGCGTGCTGATTTCACTGGTGCTAAATACTAAGACATCCACAGTGCCAGATTTTAAATTGCTGTCGGGATAAGGGATAAATCACACTAGATGTTTATAGGTTGCTTTCTTTGAGGTCAGCACTAAGGTCCCTTGCTTTCCTGCTTGTGGCAAAATCCAGACCATTATAAATTCCAAGGTTGTGCAGTTTGTAATGAAATGGATACTCGTTGCTCTGTGTTCATGTCCCCTTGCAGTGAAGGAGCTGTATATAGGGCTACCTGTGTTATTTTAGAACAGCATTTTCTCTGAAATGAACTGTGACTGAATTCTATACATATATCTCCACTTTTTAAAATCCCGAACAGACCACCATCAACAAGAATGTTCCCATTTACAAGAACTGCGTAAATAAGGATCTTGACGTTCACATTGACCAGGAAAACTTTCTATCTGAAGACATGTAAGAATTTACAGAAGCTTTCTCTGTTTTGAAGCGACAGGTTCATTTCTACCCGCTCGTGATAGTATTTTTTTTAGCTGAAAACGGGTTAGCAAAAATGGTTTTTTAGGAGTGTAACCTTGTTCTAAGTCGGTGGTGTCCTCTTATACGCCAAAAGACACATGAATATTCCATATTTTATTAGTTTTCACATACAAGTAGATATTTTAATATGGTTTAACATACAAATTACGAGCAGGTGTAATCTGGTCCCTCGAGTCGGTTAGCCATTTGATATGATCATGTCTGACTCTGTCCTCGCTTCACTTTCCTGTCTACACCGGTAACCTTTTGACTCCTTTATTGATCCAAAATCTCTAATTCAGCCTTAAAAAAATATTAAATGACCCCACCTCCAATGCTCTCGAGGAAGGGAATTCCAGAGACCACCTACCCTCTTAATGAAAACATTTCTCCTCGTCTCCATCTTAAATGGGAGATGCCCTATTTTAAAAAAAAAAAAAGTTTAGAGTACCCAATTCATTTTTTTCCAATTAAGGGGCAATTTAGCCTGGCCTATCCACCTACCCTGCACATCTTTGGGTTGTGGAGGCGAAACCCACACAAACACGGGGAGAATGTGCACACTCCACACGGACGGTGATCCAGAGCCGGGCTCGAACCTGGGACCTTGGCGCCGTGAGGCTGCAGTGCTAACCATTGCGCCACCGTGCTGCTCGACGCCCTATTTTTTTTAAATCATTTTATTGAGGTATTTATGGTTTTACAACAACAAAAAATAAGAAATGTACATGAATTTATAAACATAGTGCAAAAGCCGTCTTCCTCCCCTACAGGTCCCACCTTTATTAACCCCCTACTCTAAGCTAAACTAACCCCCCCCCCACACACACACACACACACACACACACACACACACACACACACACACACCAATGCAGCCTGATACAGCAACCTGGCCCAGTCAATAAAGCCCCGCCCAAATCCGAACTGTCTCTCAGATATTCCCATTCTACTGATCAAAAGCCTTCTCTGTGTCCATTGTGATCACTACCTCCACCTCCCTACCTTATGGGGGCACCATGATCACATTTAACAACCTTCTTACATTGGCCTCCAACTGCCTTCCCTTAACAAACGCGGTCTGGTCCTCCACAATCGCGTCCGACACACAATCCTCAATCCTAGAGGACAAAATTTTGGCCAGCAGTTTGGCGTCCACATTCAATACGGATATCGGCCTGTAGGACCCCCACAGCTCCAGGTCCTTGTCCCGCTTCAGGATCAGTGAAATCGTGGCCTGTGACATCGTCGGGGGCAGCACCCCATGCTCCCTTGCCTCATTGAATGTCCTCAAAACAGCGGCCCCAATATCCTAGAGAACTTTTTATCAAACTCCACTGGGTACCTGTCCGGCCCCGGGGCTTTACCCGACTGCATGGCCTTCAGACCCTCTGCTATCTCTTCCATCCTGATCGGGGCCCCCAGACTTCCTCCACCTTCGGGAAATTCAGCCCCCCTAATAAGTGCCTCATCTCCTCCGGTCGAGTTGGGGGCTCTGACCCGTACAGCCTACTATAAAACTCCTTGAACGCCTTATTCACCCCTGCTGAGTCTCCAACCGGCCTCCTGTCCTTATCCTTTACTTTCCTTATCTCCATAGCTGCCGCCCTCTTTCTAAGCTGCTGTGCAAGTATTCTGCTCGCCTTCTCTCCATGCCCATAAATTGCCCCCCCCCCCCCCCCCCCCCCCTCTCCTTTCTCAGCTGCTCTACCGCCCTCCCTGGGGTTAACAAGCTGAACTCTGCCTGTAGCCTCCGCCGTTCCCTTAAAAGCCCTGCCTCTGGGTTCTCCGCATACCTCCTGTCGACCTGTATTATCTCCTTTGCCAGTCGGTCCGTCTCTGCCCTGTCTACCTTCTCCCTGTGAGCGGGTATCGAGATCAGCTCCCTTCTAACCACCGCCTTCAATGCCTCCCAGCCCACCGCTGCTGAAATGTTACCCGTGTTGTTGACATCCACGTAGTTCTTTTTATAAAAAAAAAAAAAAAAAAAAAATTTTATTGAAAATTTTGGCCAACCATCACAGTACATTGTGTATCCTTTACACAGTAATATAACAATATAAATAACAATGGCCAGTTTTATAAACAAGAAATAAATAATATATAAACAAAAATACAAACAAAACTAAATGGCAACTGCCTTGTCCCAGATAAAACATATTTTTGGAGAATATTTAACAGTCTAATATACAATTATCTATAACAACAACCTATACATATTATACTTATATATTAACATCTCTGGGAATCCCTCTGGTTCCTCCTCTTCCTCTTTCCTCCTTCCCCCCCCCCCCCCCCCCCCCCCCCCCCCACCCCACCCCGGGCTGCTGCTGCTGTCTTCTTCTTTTCCATTCCCTCTATCTTTCTGTGAGGTATTCGGCGAACGGTTGCCACCGCCTGGTGAACCCTTGAGCCGATCCCCTTGGGACGAACTTAATCCGTTCCAGCTTTATAAACCCTGCCGTGTCCTTTATCCAGGTCTCCACGCCCGGGGGTTTGGCTTCCTTCCACATCAACAGTATCCTGCGCCGGGCTACTAGGGACGCAAAGGCCAAAACATCAGCCTCTCTCGCCTCCTGCACTCCCGGCTCTTCTGCAACCCCAAATATAGCCAACCCCCAGCTTGGTTCGACCTGGACCCCCACTACCTTCGAAAGCACCTTTGTCACCCCCACCCAAAACCCCTGTAGTGCCGGACATGACCAGAACATGTGGGTGTGATTCGCTGAGCTTTTTGAGCATCTCGCACACCTATCCACTACTCCAAAAAATTTGCTAAGCCGTGTTCCAGTCATATGCGCCCTGTGTAACACCTTAAATTGTATCAGGCCTAGCCTGGCACACGAGGTCGATGAGTTTACCCTACTTAGGGCATCAGCCCACAGCCCCTCCTCAATCTCCTCCCCCAGCTCCTCTTCCCATTTCCCTTTCAGCTTGTCTACCATAATCTCCCCCTCGTCTCTCATCTCCCTATATATGTCTGACACCTTACCGTCCCCCACCCATGTCTTTGAGATCACTCTGTCCTGGACCTCCTGCGTCGGGAGCTGCGGGAATTCCCTCACCTGTTGCCTCGTAAAAGCCCTCAGTTGCATATACCGGAATGCATTCCCTTGGGGCAACCCATATTTTTCGGTCAGCGCTCCCAGACTTGCAAACGTCCCATCTACAAACAGATCTCTCAATTGTGTTACTCCTGCTCTTTGCCATGTTCCAAATCCCCCATCCATTCTCCCCGGAGCAAACCTATGATTATTTCTTATCGGGGACCACACCGAGGCTCCCGTCTTTCCCCTATGCCGTCTCCATTGCCCCCAAATTTTCAGAGTAGCCACCACCACCGGGCTTGTGGTGTATTTCTTCGGTGAGAACGGCAACGGCGCCGTCACCATGGCTTGTAGGCAAGTCCCCCTACAGGATGCCTTCTCCAATCTCTTCCACGCCGCTCCCTCCTCTTCTCCCATCCACTTACATACCATTGAGATGTTGGCGGCTCAGTAGTACTCACTCAGGTTCGGTAGCGCCAGCCCCCCCCTATCCCTACTACGCTGCAAAAATCCCTTCCTCACTCTCGGGGTCTTCCCGGCCCACGCAAAACTCATGATACTCTTCTCAATCCTTTTGAAAAAAGCCTTCGTGATCACCACCGGGAGGCACTGAAACACAAACCGGAATCTCGGGAGGACCACCATTTTCACCGCTTGTACCCTCCCTGCCAGTGACAGGGATACCATGTCCCATCTCTTGAAGTCCTCCTCCATCTGTTCCACCAACCGCGTTAAGTTTAACCTATGCAATGTACCCCAATTCTTGGCTATCTGGATCCCCAAGTAGCGAAAGTCCCTTGTTACCTTCCTCAGCGGTAAGTCCTCTATTTCTCTGCTCTGCTCCCCTGAATGCACCACAAACAGCTCACTTTTCCCCATGTTCAGCTTATATCCTGAAAATTCTCCAAACTCCCCAAGTATCTGCATTATCTCTGGCATCCCCTCCGCCGGGTCCGCCACATACAACAACAAATCGTCCGCATACAGAGATACCCGGTGTTCTTCTCCTCCCCTGAGTACTCCCCTCCACTTCCTGGAACCCCTCAATGCTCTTGCCAGGGGCTCAATCGCCAGTGCAAACAATAATGGGGACAGAGGACATCCCTGCCTCGTCCCCTTATGGAGCCGAAAATACGCAGACCCCCGTCCATTCGTGACCACGCTCGCCATCGGGGCCCTATACAGCAGCTGTACCCATCTAATATACTCATCTCCAAAGCCAAATCTCCTCAACACCTCCCACAAATAATCCCACTCCACTCGATCAAATGCTTTCTCGGCATCCATCGCCACCACTATCTCCGCTTCCCCCTCTGGTGGGGGCATCATCATTACCCCTAGCAGCCTCCGTATATTCGTATTCAGCTGTCTCCCCTTCACAAACCCAGTTTGGTCCTCATGGACTACCCCCGGGACACAATCCTCTATCCTCATTGCCATTACCTTGGCCAGAATCTTAGCGTCTACATTTAGGAGGGAAATAGGTCTATAGGACCCGCATTGCAGCGGGTCTTTTTCCTTCTTTAGGAGAAGCGATATTGTTGCCTCTGACATAGTCGGGGGCAGCTGTCCCCTTTCCTTCGCCTCATTAACGGTTCTCATCAGTATCGGGGCAAGCAAGTCCACATATTTCCTATAAAATTCAACTGGAAATCCATCCGGTCCCGGAGCCTTCCCCGCCTGCATACTCCTAATTCCTTTCACTACTTCCTCTATCTCGATCTGTGCTCCCAGTCCCACCCTCTCCTGCTCCTCCACCTTAGGAAATTCCAGCCGGTCCAGGAAGCACATCATTCTCTCCTTCCCATCCGGGGGCTGAGCTTCGTATAATCTTTTATAGAATGCCTTGAACACTCCATTCACTCTCTCCGCTCCCCGCTCTATCTCTCCTTCCTCATCCCTCACTCCCCCTATTTCCCTCGCTGCTCCCCTTTTCCTCAATTGATGGGCCAGCAACCTGCTCGCCTTCTCCTCATACTCGTACTGTACACCCTGTGCCTTCCTCCACTGTGCTTCTGCAGTACCCGTTGTCAGCAAGTCAAATTCTACGTGTAACCTTTGCCTTTCCCTGTACAGTCCCTCCTTCGGTGCCTCCGCATATTGCCTGTCCACCCTCAGAAGTTCTTGCAGCAACCGCTCCCGTTCCCTACTCTCCTGCTTTCCTTTATGTGCCCTTATTGATATCAGCTCCCCTCTAACCACTGCCTTCAGCGCCTCCCAGACCACTCCCACCTGGACCTCCCCGTTATCATGGAGTTCCAAGTACTTTTCAATGCACCCCCTCACCCTTAGACACACCCCTTCATCTGCCATTAGTCCCATATCCATTCTCCAGGGTGGACGCCCTTCTGTTTCCTCCCCTATCTCCAAGTCTACCCAATGTGGAGCGTGATCCGAAATGGCTATAGCCGTATACTCCGTCCCACTCACCTTCGGGATCAACGCCCTTCCCAAAACAAAAAAGTCTATTCGCGAATAAACTTTGTGGACATAGGAGAAAAACGAAAACTCCTTACTCCTAGGTCTACTAAATCTCCACGGGTCTACTCCTCCCATCTGCTCCATAAAATCTTTAAGCACCTTGGCTGCAGCCGGCCTCCTTCCAGTCCTGGACCTCGATCTGTCCAGCCCTGGTTCCAGCACCGTATTAAAATCTCCCCCCATTACCAACTTTCCCACCTCTAGGTCCGGGATGCGTCCTAGCATGCGCCTCATAAAATTGGCATCATCCCAGTTCGGGGCATATCCGTTTACCAAGACCACCGCCTCCCCCTGTAATTTGCCACTCACCATCACTTATCTGTCCCTGCTATCCGCCACTATGGTCTTTGCCTCAAACATAACCCGCTTCCCCACTAGTATAGCCACCCCCCTGTTTTTCACATCTAGCCCCGAATGAAACACCTGCCCCACCCATCCTTTGCGTAGTCTAACCTGGTCTATAAGTTTCAAGTGCGTCTCTTGTAACATAACCACGTCTGCCTTAAGTTTCTTAAGGTGTGCGAGTACTCGTGCCCTCTTTATTGGCCCGTTCAGCCCTCTCACATTCCACGTGATCAACCGGGTTGGGGGGCTTTTTACCCCCCCCCCCTTGTCGATTAGCCATCCCCTTTTTCCAGCTCCTCACCCGGTTCCCACGGAGCTGTGTCCCCCCCAGGCGGTGCCCCCCCCCCACCCCACCCCATTCCGGCTCCCCCCTCTCCCCAGCAGCAGCAACCCAGTAACTCCCCCCTCCCACCCCCCCCCCCCCCACCCCCCGCTAGATCCCCCACTAGCGTAGTTACACCCCCCATGTTGCTCCCAGAAGTCGGCAAACTCTGGCCGACCTCGGCTTCCCCCCGTGACCTCGGCTCGCACCGTGCGACGCCCCCTCTTCCTGCTTCCCTATTCCCGCCATGATTATCATAGCGCGGGAACAAAGCCCGCGCTTCCCTTTTGGCCCCGCCCCCCCATGGCCAACGCCCCATCTCCTCCACCTCCCTTCCTCCCTCCACCACCACCTGTGGAAGAGAGAAAAGTTACCGCATTGCAGGATTAATAACATAAAACTCATCTTTTCCCCCCCCTTTTTCCCCCCTCTTCGCCCCCCATACTCGCCCCACCTCTTTGTTTCAAACGTTCTTTTTTAATAACCCGCTTATTCCAGTTTTTCTTCCACAATAAAAGTCCACGCCTCATCCGCCGTCTCAAAGTAGTGGTGCCTCCCTTGATATGTGATCCACAGTCTTGCCGGTTGCAGCATTCCAAATTTTATCATCTTTTTGTGAAGCACCGCCTTGGCCCGATTAAAGCTCGCCCTCCTTCTCGCCACCTCCGCACTCCAGTCTTGATATACGCGGATCACCGCGTTCTCCCACCTACTGCTCCAAGTTTTCTTTGCCCATCTAAGGACCATCTCTCTGTCCTTAAAACGGAGGAATCTCACCACTGGCTCTAGGAATTTCTCCTGCTCTCGGTCCTCGCGCCATCATTCGGTATGCTCCCTCCACCTCCAGCGGACCCACCGGGGCCTCCGCTCCCATTAAGGAGTGCAGCATCGTGCTCACATATGCCCCGACGTCTGCTCCTTCTGCACCTTCAGGAAGACCAAGAATCCTTAAATTATTCCTCCTCGCGTTATTCTCCAGCACCTCCAGTCTTTCCACACATCGTTTATGGTGTGCCTCGTGCATCTCCGTCTTCACCACCAGGCCCTGTATATCGTCCTCGTTCTCGGCAGCCTTTGCCTTCACGACCCGAAGCTCCCGCTCCTGGGTCTTTTGCTCATCCTTTAGCCCTTCGATCGCCTGTAATATCGGGGCCAACAGCTCCTTCTTCATCTCCTTTTTAAGTTCTTCCACGCAACATTTCAAAAACTCTTGTTGTTCAGGGCCCCATGTTAAACTGCCACCTTCCGTCGCCATCTTGGTTCTTGCTTGCCTTCCTTGCCGCTGCTCCAAAGGATCCACTGCAATCTGGCCACTTCCCTCTCCTTTTTCCATCCGTTTCCAGGGGGGATTCCCTTCTGGTTTACTGCACAGTGCTTCTAGCCGTTAAAATTGCCGTTGGGGCTCTTATTAAGAGCCCAAAAGTCCGTTCCACCGGGAACTGCCGAAACGTGCGACTTAGCTGGTCATCGCCGCACCCGGAAGCCACATCCACGTAGTTCTGAATACATTTCCTCAGCCACCCCACACACTTCGTCAGCTAAACGTCCCACATCTACCCTCCAGTGCGGACGCTGGTTACTGTCTTTACTAACCTGCAGGTCAACCCAGTGCGGAGCATGGTCTGAGATTGTGATCGCCGAGTACCCTGTGTCCACCACCCCAGCCAGTAAGGCCCTGCTCAAAATAAAGAAATCAATCCGGGAGTACACTTTATGCACGTGTGAGTAGAAGGCGAACTCCTTCACCCTCCCCTTCGCCGATCAGCCATCACCTTTCTTATGCCAGTCTCCACCCCACGCCTCCACCAGCCTGCCCTCAGGCAGCCTCTGCCCCTGACCCCTCTATCCCTCAGCAAAAGTCCCTCCCTCGTCAGCAGAACATTTTCCCCCTCTTTCCCCCCCCCCCCCCAATAACAGCACCATGTAAATCGACCCCTTCGATAAGCCTAACATCTGCTCACCCCCCCACTGCCCTTCCGTGAGCTAGCCCGCCCAGCTAGCTTGGTGGCCCCAGCCCCTGGCACCAGACATTCTCCCACCTATTGTTGCCCCCCCCCCCCCCCCCCCCCGGCTCATACACACACATTCAAATGAAAAACACCCAACACAATTGCCTGACAAAAAAAACGCAAAACAAAGAAAAGATCAAGCAGAGGTTCCAGCATCTAACAAACACACCTCCCTCGCCCATCAGTGCAAATGTAAACTTTAACTCACTCAGCTCTGCAACTGGCCCCAAGTCAATACAGAAGGCATTACAAATAGCGTCCACAAAACAAAAAGAACAAGAAACATTTTTAAACGTGAATGTTGCCGCAAAGTACCAAGTCCTCAATCCGCCACCAGTCCTTTCCTTTTTGCAAAGTCCAGCGCTTCCTCGGGCGACTCAAAATAAAAATATCGCTCCTCATACGTGCCCCAGAGACGGGCCGGATACAGCAGTCCGAACTTCACCTTTTTCTTAAAAAGGGTCGGCCTTATCTGGTTGAACCCCGCTCTTCTCCTGGCCACCTCCACACTCTGGTCCTGATAGATCCGCAGGATACTGTTGTCCCACTTACAGCTCCGTGTCCGCTTGGCCCACTGTCGAATACACTCCTTGTCCAAATATCTGTGGAATCTCACCACCATTGCCCTCCGGGGGGGGGGGGGGTGGATTTCCAATTCGCTGCTTCCTCGCGAGCGTTCTGTGAGCCCTGTCCACCTCCAAGGGTCAGGAGAATGCCCCATCCACCAGCAGCTTCTCGAACATGCCCACTATGAATGCCCCAGCGTCCGCTCCTTTGGACCCCTCCAGGAGCCCGACGATTCTCAAGTTCTGCCGGCGGGACTTATTCTCTAGGACCTCCACCTTCTCCAGGAGCCTTTTCTGCTGGTCTCTCAGCATCCCCACCTCCAGCTCCACCGCAGTTTGATGTTCCAACTGCTCGGCCTGTGCCTTCTCTACTTTCTGGATCACTTGATCTTGGGCATCCAGTCTAAGTTCCAGCCAGCGATTGATTCTTTAATCGGGTCCAAGCATTCCTGCGTCTGTTTGGCAAAGCCCTCCTGGATAAATTGCATCAGCTGCTCTGTTGACCGCTGGGTCGACAAGCCAGGACTCCGGTCCTCCGTCATGCTTTCCCCTGCTGCAGCTTCATCCCAAGCCTTCTCTGTTTGTCTGTTTCTGCCTTTACGAGCACTTCTAGTCTGCCTCTCCATGTGCTGATGTGGGAATTCAGTACACAATTGCCTCTATCATCAATTTTCCAAATCAAGTCCGGTGAAAAATCAGGGGAAAAGGTCCAAAAGTCCGACCCGAGCGGGAGCCACCAAATGTGTGACTTACTCCTTCATAGTCGCTACCGGAAGTCGGCGCCCTATTTTTTAACTGTGTCCCCTAGTTCTAGTCTACCATGAGGGGAATATTCTCTCCGTATCCACCCTGTCAAGCACCCTCAGAAACGTCGATGTATCAATAAAATCACCTCATTCTTCGAATGGATATGCAGGCCCAACCTTTCGTCGGAGATAAACAAGTCAACCCAGGAATCAGTCGTGTTAATGTTCCATCGACCCAGTGGTTGTTGGATTCCAAATCCTAGATCGGTATGGTGCAAGTTGTATTCCTGCTCTGAACAGGATTTTAGCTTCCGGATGTAATGCTGCTCAGTAAGAGAATACTCCATTACAGCTACTGGAAGTTGAAACTGGTCAGCCTGTCGAGGACGTTTGTGACCTACTGACAGCAGAGTGTAATCTCAATTGGAATACAGTCCGATGCAAAGTCCGTGCCTTTTTACAGGAAGGTTTATGTTTTCTGTAATTATTTATTATGCTTAATTATAGACTAGTAATTTCCTGAGAACAGATGTTGGGCTAACTGATCTGCCACATGCTGTATCTTCTGTTTTTGTCACTAATTAGCTGATATAGGCTGGAGGGACCTTTCAGTTTTAGAAAAGCCAAGAATTTTAATGTTTCTTTTCTCTTTGAACAGTGCTGGAGGTGTTGAGATGTATAATTCTACTGGAAAAATAAAGGTTTCTAATACCTTGGAGAGTCGCTTGGACCTTATTGCACAGCAGGTAAGCAAATTGTTCACGAAGCTGTAATGAAAATGAAGCGATTGTTAGGCTGGTAATGCAATGACAAACGTTTGCTTGAAATAGTTGCTCACCCTGCTCGTCCCTTTTTTGTGTAGGATATGCAATGCAGCATTAGTACTTTGGTGGGCTAACTGACTGAGTAATATGTTGAGCAACACAAACTAGTAAGTTCCCCACTAGTTTGTTCCCAGTCAACAGATCTCTACTAAAGTTGCAGTGAAAACATTTGAGCCCCTGTTCTGAAAAGTAAAATTAACTGGGGTTCCTACTTCTGATTGCTATCCACTTGCACAAGTGCAAGAGTGAGTGAGCGTGTGACTCTGAGGTCCTAATGAGATATTTCGTAGCACATGGGTTGGAGCATGACTGCCTACCATCATAAATGTGACCGTGTGGGCAATGTGCGCCTGGTGAATTCCTGGTTTGTGTGGGTTGATACTGAGCCACCTAAAGGTATTTCAGATGGAGATGAGCACATTAGAATATGCTTGTGCTGATTGTAAAGTACCTCTGTGCAATACTAACATTAATGTGTTATCCGTCTCTCAGATGATGCCGGATATCCGAGTGGCTTTGTTCGGTGCCAATCAAAACCGCAAGTTCCTGGACTAAATGTTGTGCTTCAGACCTCCTGTCTTCAGGCACACCGAATATAATGAAAAGATGTAAAAGTTACAGACCTATATTTAAAGAAATATATCCATTGTACTTGCTTTTCTGTGCTGTTATGTCTAATGTGTGTTTGAAACTGCTTATTTGGTAGTTTCGGTACCTGTTGCTAAGGGAGATTGCAAAAGGCATTGGGCGATCACTGGGGTTTATTGAGTAACCCCAGCTAATTGGAGTCACAACCTCGGTTGCATTTCTTTGTATATATTAACCTGTTCTCTTAAATGTGAACAACTCTTCATCTCCGCCTCAATCATTGCAGCAGACGGGCAATTTCCCAAAATATAGAACAGCAGTGAAATCTGTAGGAAATATGTTGCATCCAATGTTGTTGATTTGTCGATCTTGTACTATTTAATTGAATTGAAGTAGTCTGTGTTTCAGGTACTGTATATGTATATATGGTTCTGAAATAAACATCTCTTTGCTGGATCCTGAATCTGTTGCTTGTTGCATTTTTACTTTGGACAATTAATTATTTCAAGATTGCAGTTTTCCTTTTATCTTCAATTATGTGACCATTTTATATTTAATGTAGTCTCCATTTATCATTTTTCATCTATGATTTATGGTAATCTCAGGCCCCAAAAGAATAGCCACATCAAATGTAAGATGCTTTTCGAGTTGACCCCACAATATGCTTTCTCCTTTCCCTTTTTCACGCTTCAGGTAATACCGCTTCAGGTAATACCGCTTCAGGTAATACCGCTTCAGGTAATACCGCTTCAGGTAATACCGCTTCAGGTAATACTGCTTCCCTGAATATTTCATTTGCACTTGACTTCCTTTTCCCCCGAAATATTTTTATTTAAATTTTAACATATTTTCAACAAACCCGCCCCTTACAGAAAAAAGAAAAACAAAGAACACATAAATAAACATCTTACAACTACATCACGAATTCCCCCAATATACAAACCCCCCATTAAGCAACAATAAACACAGTAGAAACCACAAAGTACATCCCCCCCCCCCCCCCCTCCCCACCCCGGGTTGCTGCTGCTGCTGACCACCTCCTAACGCCCCGCTAGAAAGTCTAGGAACGGTTGCCACTGCCTGAAGAACCCTTGCACAGACCCACTCAAGACAAATTTTACCCCCTCCAATTTAATGAACCCTGCCATGTCGCTGATTCAGGCTTCCACGCTCGGGGGCCTCGCATCCTTCCACTGTGGCAGAATCCTCCGCCGGGCTACCAGGGACACAAAGGCCAGAATACCGGCCTCTTTCGCCTCCTGCACTCCCGGCTTGTCCGATACCCCAAATAGTGCTAACCACCAGCTCGGCTTAACCTGGGTGTTCACCACCGTAGACATCGTCCTCGCAAAACCCATCCAGTGCCGGGCACGCCCAGAACATATGGGTATGATTTGCTGGGCACCCCGAGCACCTCCCACACCTGTCTTCCACTCCAAAGAACCTGCTCAGCCTCACCCCTGTCATATGCGCTCTGTGAAGAACCTTAAATTGTATCAGGCTAAGCCTGGCGCAAGAGGAGGAAGAATTAACCCTACCCAGGGCGTCCGCCCACGTACCCTCGTCTATCTCCTCCCCAAGCTCCTCCTCCTCCTTTACCCTTCAGCTCCTCCACCGAGGTCTCCTCCTCCTCCTGCATCTCCTGGTAGATCGCCGAGACCCTGCCATCTCCAACCCACACCCCCGAGGGCACCCTATCCTGGATCCTGAGTGCTGGAAGCAGCGGGAACTCCCTCACCTGCCGTCTTCCAAACGCCCTTACCTGCATGTACCTGAAGGCATTTCCGGGGGGAAGCCTGAATTTTTCCACCAGCGTCCCAAGGCTCGCAAACGTCCCATCTAAAAACAGGTCCCCCATCCTTCTAATTCCTGCCCTGTGCCAGCTCAGGAACCCTCCATCCATTCTCCCTGGGACGAACCGATGGTTCTCCCGGATCGGGGACCAAACCAAAGCCTCTACCTCGCCCCTGTGGCGCTCCCACTGCCCCCAAATTTTCAAAGTCGCCGCCACCACCAGGCACGTGTACCTAGTTGGTGGGAGTGGCAGCAGTGCTGTCACCAGCGCTCCCAGATTTGTGCCCACACAGGACGCCATCTCCAGCCTCTTCCACGCCGCCCCCTCCCCCTCTATTACCCACTTGCGTATCATCGCCACATTGGCAGCCCAGCCCCCCCGGGACCAGCCCCCTCCAGTTCCTGGACTCCCTTCGAGCCACAGCCAAAGGCTCAATTACCAATGCAAATAGCAAGGCGGATAGGGGGCACCCCTGCCTCGTCCCCCGGTACAGCCAAAAGTATTCCGACCTCCTCCGATTCGTGGCCACACTCGCCACCGGGGCTTCGTAAATTAGCCGAACCCAACAAATTAACCCCTCCCCGAACCCAAACCACCTCAACACTTCCCAGAGGTAACCCCACTCCACCCTATCGAAACCTCCGCGTCCATTGCCGCCACTATTTCCACCTCCCCCTCCAATGTAGGCATCATGATTACGTTAAGGAGCCTCCGCACATTGGTATTCAGCTGCCTTTCCTTAACAAAACCCGCCTGGTCCTCGTGAATCACCCCCAGGACACAGTCCTCAATTCTGGTAAATAACACCTTCGCTAACAGCTTCATGTCCATGTTGAGGAAAGAGATTGGCCTATACAACCCACACTGTAATGGGTCCTTGTCCCGCTTCAAGATCAGCGCCCTGGACACCGTCGGGGGTAGGGCCCCCCTCTCCCTCGCCTCATTGAAAGTCCTCACTAATAGAGGGCACACCAGGTCCATGTACTTCTGGTAAAATTCCATTGGGAACCCATCTGGCCCCGGTGCCTTCCCCGCCTGCGTACTCCCCAGCCCCTTAGTCAGCTCCTCCAGCCCTCCTGGTGCCCCAAGCCCAGCCACCTGCTCCTCCACCCTCGGGAACCTCAGTCGATCCAAAAATCGACATCCCCCCCCCCCCCCCCCCCCCCTCCTCCGTCGGGGGCTCAGACCTATACAGCCCCTCATAAAAGTCTCTAAATACCCCATTTATTCCCAGTGAACTCCGCACCGTGTTTCCCCCTTTATCCCTAACTGCCCCAATCTCCCTCGCTGCCTCCCACTTCCGAAGCTGGTGTGCCAACATCCGACTAGCCTTCTCCCCGTACTCATACACCGCCCCTTGCGCTTTCCTCCACTGCACCTCTGCCTTCTTGGTGGTCAACAGGTCGAACTCGGCCTGGAGGCTTCGTCGCTCCTTGAGTAGTCCCTACTCGGGGACCTCTGCACACCTCCTATCCACCCTTAAAATCTCCCCCACCAATCTCTCCCTCTCTCTCCTCTCCTTCTCCTTGTGGGCCCTAGTGGGGATTAGCTCTCCCCTAATCACTGCCTCCCAGACCACCCCACCTGCACCTCCCCATTATCGTTGGCCTCTCGATAGCTTTCAATGCACCACCGGATCCGCCTGCTCACCACCTCATCCGCCAGCAAGCCCACACCCAGGCGCCACAGTGGGCGCTGGTCCCCCTCCTCCTCCAGCTCCACCCAATGTGGGGCATGGTCTGAGATGGCTATGGCCGAATGCTCCGTGCCCTCCACCCTTGGAATTAGTGCCCTGCTCATAACGAAGAAGTCTATTCGGGAGTAGGCTTTATGGACGTGGGAAAAAAAAGAAAATTCCCTGGCCCCCGGCCTGACAAACCTCCATGGGTCCACTCCTCCCATCTGGTCCATAAACCCCCTCAGCACCTTGGCTGCCGCCGGCCTCTGACCCGTCCTGGAGCTGGAGCAGGATCCAGTCCCCTCCCATTATCAAGCTCCCTGTCTCCAGGTCCGGAATCCGGCCCAACATGCGCCGCATAAATCCGGCATTGTCGCAATTCGGGGCATATACATTCACTAATACCACCCGCACCCCCTGCAGCTTACCATTCACCATTACATACCTACCTCCATTATCTGCCACTATGTTCAGCGCCTCAAACGACACCCGCTTCCCCACCAAAATCGCCACCCCTCGATTCTTTGCGTCCAACCCCGAGTGGAAAACCTGCCCTACCCACCCCTTTCTTAGCCTAACCTGATCTGCTGGAGCATAACCACATCTGCCTTCAGTCCCTTCAGTTGCGCGAACACACGGGCTCTCTTGACCAGCCCGTTCAGGCCTCTCACATTCCAAGTTATCAGCCGGATCAGGACCCCCCCCCCCCTCCCCTCCCTGCCGATTAGCTATCCCCTTTTCTAGGCCAGCCATGTGCCCGTGCCTCCCGCACTCTCCATTCCCCCCAGCGGCAGACCCCCGCCCCGACTTTCTCTCCGAGCTCCTGCTCACCTTTGGCCAATGCAGCAGCAACCCAGTTCTCTTTCCCCCCCCCCCCCCTAAATGTCCTTCAGCGGGCGCTCCTCGCCAACACCGCCCTGCCCCAGCGTGGGAAAAAGCCCGCGCTTCCCATCAGACTGGCCCCGCCCTCTCTGGCGCATCATCTTGGCCACCTCTGCACACCAGTCCTGGTATATACGGACCTCTGCATTCTCCGCTCCTTTTTTGCCCATCTTAGGACACACTCCCTGTCCACCAAGCGGTGGAACCGCACCAATACCGCCAGCGGCAGCTCGTTAGACTTGGGCCTCCTCGCCAGGACTCAGTGGGCCCCATCCAGCTCCAGGGTAGATGAATCGGCCACGCTAAATTGCCCCTTAATTGCGAAAAAAAGAATTGGATCCTCTAAATTAAAAATAAATCCCTTAAAACTACATTTTGTTTTCTAATGTCCAAATATTTAGAATTGCAGTTTGTTCCTGAGTGAGGGGTGCATCGGGAGTACTTGCTGAGGTTCAAAACTTTTACCATTGATTAATTACCCTGCAAGTTAAATTCCAACGGTATTAAACTTTTTTTGCAAGGTACTTCTGATTGGCAAATGGCAACAAAAGACCATATTAAACACTGCTTTCTGTCGCTCAATCACATTTCAATTAGGTTGGTAATAACAGCTTGGCATCATAACTGAACATTTTGTGAAGCTTTTTTTCAGTTTCCATTTGATATGTCATTAAATTAACGAATTCCAGTCTTGTATTTTTGTCTAACTTGGATAGTAGATGTGACAGTTTGTTACACTAATTACATGGTCTTTGGTTAACATCAGACCACATTAACGAAAGCTTCAATAGTCTAAATAGCATTATAGTGAGGTGTAATAATGTTCAATAGGCAGCCATGTATTCATAATACACATCAGCAACTTACTCGTGTGTAATTATAGAATAAAACCTGGAACTAATTGAAATATGAAATAGTGACAGGAACTTTCATTTCGCTACCCAGTACACGGATGCACAATAACTTGTGGTGATGTATTTCTCATTTACAATGAGAGCCTACCAGGTTTATATTGGATACTTCTCAAAGCTATCCAAAACTAGTACCCCAGCCTTGCTCTCTCTCACCATTACCACAAAGTAGTCGAGGCCAAAACATTGCATGTTTTCAAGCAGCAGTTAGATATAGCACTTGGGGTGATGGGGATCTAAGGATATGGGGAGGGGAGCTAGGATCAGGCTACAGAGTTGGATGATCAGCCATGATCACAATGAATGGTGGAGCGGGCTCAAAGGGCTGAATAGCCTGCTCCTGCTCCTATTTTCGATGTGTCAAGTGGGACTGGAATTGATTGTGCAGTGGCTCAGGATGTTGTAGCAACTCCATCAACTTTTTGCAACCTCTGCTATGCTATGGCCGACCACACCAGTCTCTTCTTTATCTTTTCCAGCTAAGCTTGGAAAGTCTGAAACATTGGCAACCATCTATTTCCGCCTCTGTGATTTCACCCGTCATAGTCCACCTGTGGCTGAAACCCTTTCCCAAGTTTCTGTTGCCTCTGGCTCACCAACTTTAATGCTCTTCAGGATAACCTCTTCTCCCATCCTATTTAAATTAAAGCACATCCATATCTCTGCTGTTTCCTAACTTGGACCTAGTTCCATTCACCCATCATCATCGTGGCTCAAACCTTTCCATCATCTTGTCTGGTCTGAAACTAACCTCCAGCCCTCCAGCTCTGAGAATTTTACAATCCCCCAACTCTAGTCTTTTGTCCGCACCCTCCTATCCTTCACCTCCATTGGCAGTAATGCCATCAGCTGCTTTACATGTGCGCCTTGAGATCCAGCCAGAATCATCTTTCAAGGTGCTATATGAATGCAAGTTGTTGTTGTTTGTATTTTGGGCTGTAGTTTAGTAAAATCAACATCCGGGGTTTACCATTGATCAGAAATTGAACTGGACTAGCCACATTAATACTGTGGCTGCCAGCTCAGGTCAAAGGCTAGGAATCCTACAGTGAATCTGACATCCTGACCCCCCCCCCCTCCCCCCCCCTCTCCTCCTCCCCTCCCAGCCTGTCCACCATCTACAAGACACAAGTCAGGGGTGTAATGGAATACTGTCCACTTGCCTGGATGAGTGCAGCTCCAACAACACTCAAGAGGCTCAACACCATCCAGGACAAAGCAGCCCCGCTTGATTGCTCCCCCTTCTACAAACACTCAAACCCTCCACCACCAACGAACAGTGGCAGCCGTGTGGACCATCTACAGGATGCACTGCAGTAACTCACCAAGGTTCCTTCGACAACGTCTTCCAAATCCACGACCATTACCAGAAGGCCAAGAACAGCAGGTGCCTGGGAACTCCTCCAAGTCGCTCACCATCATGACGTGGAGCTGTTCCTTCACTGTCGCTGGTGCAAACTCCTGGCACCCCTCCCTGACAGCACAGTGGGTCTTCCTACACCTTGGGGACTACAGCAGTTCAAGAAGGCACCTCACCACCACCTTCTGAAGGGCAACTAGGGCCGGGCAATAAATGCTGGCCTGACCAGCGACACCCACATCCTGTAAGAAATGAATTTTTTAAGAAATAGGATTTTGACACAAATATTCACACAATAGAAGTTCATACATAACCTCTGCTAACAAAACTAGCAGAGGAAATTCACTCTAATGGTTGGTGGATAAACTATCGGAAGGGATATACTTATTTAGGATCACAGAACATATGTGTATTCCGACCGATCCCTCGCATGAGGTTCCCCTAATTTGTTCACTGCCTGAATGGGACCCCAATTTTGTTATGAGCAGTGAGGAGGGAGGAACTGGCTCCCCTTCTTTCCTCGACCCTCTTGGTTGGTCACAGGAAGGTTAATTTAATCCCCATGGATACCTTTTCCCAGTCCAAATGTATTTAATTTTAGAAGGAAACAATTTGATCAGACTTTCCGGAGTCAAAGAAAGAGTAAGTTTATTGGTTAATGAAAATCGAAAAAATTAATAAAAATGCAACACACACATACGCTGTTCAGAAATAAGAAGTTAAGAGTCCAAATAAAAGTTAAGATGAGTTTACAAATCAGTCCATACGTTGCGGCCGTTAAGTTGGGCTATTTTGGTAGAGCTGACTTTGGCAGTTTATCAGTTAGTTTGGAGACACTGGATTCAGTAATGTTGCTGAAAAGCCGTCCTGTTTTCTTGAGATTGTGGCTTTTAATAATAATCTTTATTAGTGTCACAAGTAGGCTCACAATGAATAAAAGCAAATTACCGCGGATGCTGGAATCTGAAACCAAAAGAGAAAATGCTGGAAAATCTCAGCAGGTCTGGCAGCATCTGTAGGGAGAGAAAAGAGCGAATGTTTCAAGTCCAGATGACCCTTTGTCAATGGTAAAGGCTTTCGGGACTTGTGGGAAGAAACTGGAGCACCCGGAGGAAACCCACGCCGACACGGGGAGATCGTGCAGACTCCACACAGACAGTGGCCCAAACCGGGAATCGAATCTGAGACCCTGGTGCTGTGAAGCAACAGTGCTAACCACTGTGCTACCGTGCTGCCCTTTTGCTGTGCCTTGCCCAAAGCAACAGATGCGGAGATGCCGGCGTTGGACTGGGGTGAGCACAGTAAGAAGTCTTACAACACCAGGTTAAAGTCCAACAGGTTTGTTTCGAAACACTAGCTTTCGGAGCACTGCTCCTTCCTCAGGTGAAGGAGGAATTCCTCTGAGGAAGGAGCAGTGCTCCGAAAGCTAGTGATTTGAAACAAACCTGTTGAACTTTATCCTGGTGTTGTAAGACTTCTTACAAAGCAACAGAGCGAGAGAGATCTTTTGCTTGCAGGAGTGACTGGCTGTTGTTTCTGTCTCACTCACCCATTGGCAGAACACCCCACCAACACATCCAGATCAGGTCCGCAGCTAACTTTTTAACTCATTTCCCTGTGTATTCCTGAAAGTCGATGTCTCACAGCCAGTGTCCATGGGTGGGATTCTCCGGTTCGCCAGCAGCGCACTCGGGCCTGGGGATTTCCCGACGGTGTAGAGGTGCCAAAATGGGAAAGCCCATTGGCCGGCTGGTAGGAGGGAGGATCCCGCCGCCGTTGGGGGCGCGCCGCAACAGAAAACGGGTGCGGTGGGACGGAGAATCCCGCCCCATGTTCTTTACACTTCAGACCATTTACAAATTCTGTGATATAAACTAACAGGAGATGGGTTTTGGCAATCTGCTGAGATGTGAGATCATTCTTTCATCTCCACAACCATAGGGGATTAAAATTCATTCATTTGCATCTTTCCTATCTCCCTTTAAGATCTCTGAAGAAATCCACACCAGGTCTCGGGTGCAACATTCCATGTTCTCTGGGAACTAGTCAGACGAGTATAATCCACACAGGAATTTTCCAGTGATTCCTGCACATCATCAGCCATCTTTAAAAAATACAATTTCCTTAACAATTGAATATGCCCTTAAGTAATTCCGGTTGTAACCCTCTGTTTTGACACTTTCTACACAAAATGAAATGAGATTCTTTCTCATTTCATTACAAAGGGAAGGAAAATATAAAACACAAGCGCACACTCACATTCATTCTCCTCATCCCGATCAATATTATCTTTTTTTAAAAATAATTTTTATTATTAAAGGTTTTCATAAAATATCAATAACAAAATGAAAAAAAAGAACCCAACAGGGTTAAGTACAAAACACAGTCTAGAAAGGCAACCCCCTATACCCCCCACCCCCCGTACATAAATAATAAATTAACATTAACACCCCGACTTAACACAACAGGTGTATACACCCCCTCAGACCCTCCAGTGCAAAAAACAAAAACAAGAATAAAGTAAAGCGCCCCCCCCCCCCCGAGCTGCTGCTGCCATTGACCAATGTCTATCGTTCTGCCAGGAAGTCTAAGAACGGTTGCCACCGCCTAAAGAACCCTTGTACCGACCCTCTCAAGGCGAATTTCACCCTCTCCAATTTAATGAACCCTGCCATATCGCTGATCCAGGATTCCACGCTTGGGGGCCTCGCATCCTTCCACTGAAGGAGAATCCTTCGCCGGGCTAGCAGGGACGCAAAGGCCAGAATTCCGGCCTCTTTCGCCTCCTGCACTCCCGGCTCCTCTGCCACCCCAAATATTGCGAGCCCCCAGCCCTGTTTGACCCTGGATCCTACCACCCTCGACACCGTCCTCACTACGCCCTTCCAAAATTCCTCCAGCGCTGGGCACGCCCAGAACATATGGGTGTGATTTGCTGGGCTCCCTGAGCACCTAACACACCTGTCCTCGCCCCCAAATAACCGGCTCATCCTTGTCCCGGTCATGTGTGCCCTGTGCAGCACCTTAAACTGTATGAAACACGATGAGGAACAGTTCACCCTCCCCAGGGCATCTGCCCACGTCCCTTCCTCAATTTCCTCTCCCAACTCCTCCTCCCATTTACCTTTCAGCACCTCCACCAAGGCCTCCTCATCCTCCTGCATCACCTGGTAAGTTTCCGAGATCTTCCCCACTCCCACCCACCCCCCCGAGAGCACCCTGTCCTGTACTGTGTGTGGCAGTAGCCGTGGGAATTCCACCACCTGCCGTCTGGCAAACGCCCTGACCTGTAAGTACTAGAAGGTGTTCCCAGGAGGGAGCCCGTACTTCTCCTCCAGCTCACCCAGGCTCGCGAACTTCCCGTCCACAAACAGGTCCCCCAACTTTCGTATTCCTGCCCTGTGCCACCCCGCATACCCTCCACCTGTTTTTCCTGGGGCAAACCGGTGGTTCCCCCATATTGGGGTCCACGCCGAGGCCCCAACTTCCCCCCTGTGTCGTCTCCACTGCCCCCAAATTTTGAGGGCAGCCACCCCACCGGGCTCATTCTATACCTCCTTGGAGGAAGCGGCAGCAGCGCCGTTGCCAGCGCCCCCAGACCCGTACCCACACAAGACGCCGTCTCCAGCCTCTTCCATGCAGCCCCCTCCCCCTCCATCACCCACTTGCGCATCATCGGCGCATTGGCGGCCCAGTAGTACCCACAGAGGTTGGGCACCGCCAGTTCCCCCTTATCTCTACGCCGCTCCAGGAACACCCTTCTCACACTCGGAGTCCCTCGCGCCCACACAAACCCCGTTATGCTCCTGTTAACCCGCCTGAAAAAAGCCTTCGGGATAAACACAGGGAGGCACTGGAACAGGAACAAAAACCTTGGGAGCACCGTCATTTTGATTGCACCCTACCCGCCAGGGACAGCGGCAGCGCGTCCCACCTCTTGAACTCCTCCATTTGCTACAACAGCCTAGTGAAATTAAGCCTATGCAGGGCCCCCCAGCTCCTGGCCACCTGGACCCCCAAATACCTGAAGCTTCTCTCCGCCCTTTTTAGTGGGAGCGCGCCAATCCCCCTCTCCTGGTCCCCTATCTGAACTACGAACAGCTCGCTCTTCCCCATGTTGAGTTTGTACACCGAAAAGTCCCCGAATTCCCTAAGCATCCTCATTACCTCCGGCATTCCTCCCACCGGGTCCGCCACATACAGCAGCAGGTCGTCCGCATAAAGTGACACCTTTATGTTCCTTGACTCCCTCAGTGCCATAGCCAGGGGTTCAGTTGCCAGTGCGAAGAGCAGGGGGGACAGGGGACACCCCTGTCTCGTCCCTCGGTGCAACCGAAAGAACTCGGACCTCCTCCTATTTGTGGCCACACTCGCCATCGGGACCTCAATCAACAGCCTAACCCACCTGACAAACCCCTCCCCAAACCCGAACCTCTTCAGCACCTCCCACAGGTACTCCCACTCTACCCTATCGAAGGCTTTCTCAGCGTCCATCGCCACCACTATCTCCGCCTCCCCCTCCCTCGCCGGCATCATGATAACGTTCAAAAGCCTCCGCACATTCGCGTTCAACTGCCTCCCCTTCACAAACCCCGTCTGGTCTTCTTGGATGATCTGCGGCACACAATCCTCAATCCTCGTGGCTAAGACCTTCGCCAGCACCTTGGCATCTACATTTAGCAAGGAAATCGGTCTGTAAGACCCACATTGCAGGGGATCCTTGTCCCGCTTCAGGATCAAGGAGATCAGTGCCCGGGACATCGTCGGGGGTAAAGCCCCCTCCTCCCTTGCCTCATTAAAGGTCCTAACTAACAGCGGGCCCAACAGGTCCATATATTTTTTATAGAATTCGACCGGGAAACCGTCCGGCCCCGGTGCCATCCCCGCCTGCATGCTTCCTATCCCTTTGATCAGCTCCTCCAGCCCAATCGGGGCCCCCAGTCCCGCCACCAGTCCTTCTTCCACCTTTGGAAACCTCAATTGGTCCAGAAAGCGGCCCATCCCTCCCTCCGCCCGTGGGGGCTCGGATCAGTACAATTCCTCGTAAAAGTCCCTGATTGATGCCAACCCCACTCCGCACCACGCTCCCTCCCCTGTCCTTAACTCCCCCGATCTCCCTAGCTGCGTCCCGCTTCCGAAGCTGATGCGCCAGCATCCGGCTTGGCCTTTTCCCCATACTCGTTACTCGTAGACCGCCCCCTGGGCCTTCCTCCACTGCACCTCCGCCTTCCTGGTGGTCACCAGGTCAAATTCGGCCTGGAGGCTATGCCTCTTCCTCAACAATCCTTCCTCGGGCACCTCTGCATACCTCCTGTCTACCCTCACCATCTCCCCCACCAGCCTCTCCCTCTCCCCCCGCTCCCTCCGCTCCTTGTGGGCCCTAATGGAGATCAGCTCTCCCTTCACCACTGCCTTCAGTGCCTCCCATACCATCCCCACTCGGACCTCCCCGTTCACGTTGGCCTCCAAGTATCTCTCTATACTTCCTCGGACCCGCTCGCTCACCTCCTCGTCCGCCAACAGCCCCACCTCCAAGCACCACAGCCGGCGCTGGTCCCTCTCCTCCCCCATCTCCAAGTCCACCCAATGCGGGCCGTGGTCCGAAATGTCTATCACCGAGTACTCTGTATCCTCTACTCTCGCTATCAGCGCCCTACTCAAAATAAAAAAGTCGATCCGGGAATAAGCCTTATGAACATGTGAGAAGAATGAAAATTCCCTAGCCCCCGGCCTTGCAAATCCCAAGGGTCCACCCCTCCCATCTGGTCCATAAACCCCCTCAACACTCTAGCCGCCGCCGGCTTCCTACCCGTCCTAGACCTGGAGCGATGCAGTGCCGGATCCAACACCGTGTTAAAGTCTCCCCCCATTATCAGGCCCCCCCACTTCCAAGTCTGGGATCCGACCCAACATGCGCCGCATAAAACCCGCATCGTCCCAGTTTGGGGCATCCACATTGACCAGTACCACCCTCTCTCCTTGCAGCTTACCACTTACCATTATGTACCTACCGCCATTATCTGCCACAATGCTCGACGCCTCGAATAACACCTTCTTTCCAACCAAGATCGCCACCCCTCGATTTTTGGCATCTAGCCCCGAGTGAAACACCTGACCTACCCACCCTCAATCTTACCTGGTCTGCCACCTTCAGGTGTGTCTCCTGGAGCATAACCACATCCGCCTTCAACCCCTTCAGGTGCGCGAACACGCGGGCCCGCTTAACCGACCCATTCAGTCCCCTTACATTCCAGGTTATCAGCCGGATCAGGGGGCTACCCGCCCCCCTCCCCCGCCGACTAGCCATGACACCTCCTCGGCCAGCCACACGCCCTCAACCACACCCGGCCCGTTCCCCACAGCGGCATACCCCTGTCTCGACCCACCCCACTCGCTCCAGCTCCTCCTTGATCTTAGCAACAGCAACTCGATTCCCCCCCACGGCTAGGACCCATCCTAGCTGGTTTACTCCCCCCATTGCACTTCCGCAAGTCAGCTGACTCCTGCTGACCCCGGCCACTCCCGCCTCTCCTTCGACTCCTCCCATTGTGTGGCACACCCTCCTCTCCCGTTCCCCATCCATAGGCTCTCCCTCCTCCCCGTTCCGTTCTAAGCGCGGGAAACAACCCTCGCTTCTCCGCCCCCGTCCCCTCCAGTCTTCAGCGCGGGAAAAAGCCCGCACTTTCCACCTACCCGACCCCACCACCTCTGACGCAGCTCCTTTTACAGGCCCAGTCCCCTCACCCCTGACTCGGGCCTCCCCCTCCTCCACGGGGCCCCATCTCACCGCCGGCCACCACCCCTGTTCCGTTTACCTACCCCCCTCCAAGAGCCCCCCCGACCAACCCAACCAAAACAGTGCCCAACCCTCCCTAACCACCCTCACCAACCCGAAAGAGAAAAACACAGAGAAAAAGAAACCCGGAGCAATACAAAGGCCCCCGCCCTCGAGGGGAAAAAAATAAAAAAATTAAACATACCATATCAACTGCAGTCCCCAATCATCCATCCCGACCCTCAATCTGTGTCCAACTTCTCGGCCTGAACAAAGGCCCACGCCTCCTCCGGAGACTCAAAATAATGGTGCCGGTCCTTGTAGGTGACCCACAATCGCGCCGGCTGCAACATGCCAAACTTCACCCCCTTCCTGTGCAGCACCGCCTTCGCTCGATTGTACCCGGCCCTCCTCTTCGCCACCTCCGCACTCCAGTCCTGATATATCCGAACCTCCGCGTTCTCCCACCTGCTGCTCCTCTCCTTCTTGGCCCACCTGAGCACACACTCCCGGTCGACGAACCGATGGAACCGCACCAGCGCCGCCCGCGGAGTCTCGTTAGCCTTGGGCCTCCTCGCCAGCACTCGATGGGCCCCTTCCAGCTCCAGGGGCCCCTGGAAGGACCCCACTCCCATCAGCGAGTTCAACATGGTGACCACATAGGCCCCCACGTCCGGCCCCTCCAGGAGGCCCAGAATCCGCAGATTCTTCCGCCTCGACCGATTCTCCATCTCCTCGAACCGCTCCTGCCATTTCTTGTGGAGCGCCTCGTGCGCCTCCACCTTTACCGCCAGGCCTAAGATCTCGTCCTCATTGTCAGAGATCTTTTGTCGAGCATCGCGGATCGCCACTCCCTGGGCCGTCTGTGTCTCCAGCAGCTTATCAATAGACGCCTTCATCGGCTCTAGCGGGTCCATTTTAATCTCTCTGAGGCAGCGCTGGATACCTTCCTGTTGCTCCTCCGCCCACTGCCTCCACACTGCCTGGTCTCCGCCCGCCGCCATTTTGTCCTTCTTCCCTCGCACGTTCTTCGGGTCCACCACCGCCTTTTTTGTCGCCCCGCTGCTGGTTGAAGCCATATACTGACAGGGAGCTGTTGTAGACTCCTTCCCACACCGGGAAACGTTGAAAAAGTGCCCTTGGGGGCCCTGAAAAGAGCCCAAAAGTCCGTTCCAAGCGGGAGCTACCGAACGTGCGGCTTAGCTCCGCATAGCCGCAACCGGAAGTCGTCCAATATTATCTTCTGAGATCTAACCAAGTCACTAAGTTATGGACATAACTTGTGCAATCATATTTAATTTCCCAGCAACATGGGTGATTTTTAGTTGGTATTGTTGGAGATTCAAACTCAAACACAATAATCTTACTTGGCTGGTTCAAAGAACAAAGAACAATACAGCACAGGAACAGGCCCTTCGGCCCTCCAAGCCTGTGCCGACCATGGAACCTGCCTAAACTAAAACCATCTGCATTTACGGAGTCCGTATCCTTCCATTCCAACCCTATTGGCTACAGGAATAGTGCCAGAGGACTGGAGGACAGCAAATGTGGTCCCTTTGTTCAAAAAGGGGAGCAGAGACAACCCCGGCAACTATAGACCGGTGAGCCTCACGTCTGTAGTGGGTAAAGTCTTGGAGGGGATTATAAGAGACAAGATTTATAATCATCTAGATAGGAATAATATGATCAGGGATAGTCAGCATGGCTTTGTGAAGGGTAGGTCATGCCTCACAAACCTTATTGAGTTCTTTGAGAAGGTGACTGAACAGGTAGACGAGGGTAGAGCAGTTGATGTGGTGTATATGGATTTCAGCAAAGCGTTTGATAAGGTTCCCCACGGTAGGCTATTGCAAAAAATACGGAGGCTGGGGATTGAGGGTGATTTAGAGATGTGGATCAGAAATTGGCTAGCTGAAAGAAGACAGAGGGTGGTGGTTGATGGGAAATGTTCAGAATGGAGTACAGTCACAAGTGGAGTACCACAAGGATCTGTTCTGGGGCCGTTGCTGTTTGTCATTTTTATCAATGACCTAGAGGAAGGCGCAGAAGGGTGGGTGAGTAAATTTGCAGACGATACTAAAGTCGGTGGTGTTGTCGATAGTGTGGAAGGATGTAGCAGGTTACAGAGGGATATAGATAAGCTGCAGAGCTGGGCTGAGAGGTGGCAAATGGAGTTTAATGTAGAGAAGTGTGAGGTGATTCACTTTGGAAGGAATAACAGGAATGCAGAATATTTGGCTAATGGTAAAGTTCTTGAAAGTGTGGATGAGCAGAGGGATCTAGGTGTCCATGTACATAGATCCCTGAAAGTTGCCACCCAGGTTGATAGGGTTGTGAAGAAGGCCTATGGAGTGTTGGCCTTTATTGGTAGAGGGATTGAGTTCCGGAGTCGGGAGGTCATGTTGCAGCTGTACAGAACTCTGGTACGGCCGCATTTGGAGTATTGCGTACAGTTCTGGTCACCGCATTATAGGAAGGACGTGGAGGCTTTGGAGCGGGTGCAGAGGAGATTTACCAGGATGTTGCCTGGTATGGAGGGAAAATCTTATGAGGAAAGGCTGATGGACTTGAGGTTGTTTTCGTTGGAGAGAAGAAGGTTAAGAGGAGACTTAATAGAGGCATACAAAATGATCAGGGGGTTGGATAGGGTGGACAGTGAGAGCCTTCTCCCGCGGATGAATATGGCTGGCACGAGGGGACATAACTTTAAACTGAGGGGTAATAGATATAGGACAGAGGTCAGAGGTAGGTTCTTTACGCAAAGAGTAGTGAGGCCGTGGAATGCCCTACCTGCTACAGTAGTGAACTCGCCAACATTGAGGGCATTTAAAAGTTTATTGGATAAACATATGGATGATAATGGCATAGTGTAGGTTAGATGGCTTTTGTTTCGGTGCAACATCGTGGGCCGAAGGGCCTGTACTGCACTGTATTGTTCTATGTTCTATATATTCATATATTTGTCTAGATGCCCCACAAATGCTGCTATCGTACCTGCTCCCACCACCTCCCCAGGCAGCGCGTTCCATATATTTTCCACCCTCTGTGTAAAAAACCTTGCCTCGCACATCTGTTCTAAACTTTTCCCCACGCATTTTAAACCTATGTCCCCTAGTACTTGACTCCGACACTAGGAAACAGCATCTGACTATCCATTCTGTCCATACCATTCTTAATCGTGTAGACCGTTATCATGTCGCCTCTCAACCGCCGTCGTTCAAGTGAGAACTGACCGGGTTATCTAACCTTTCCTCATAGCTAATGCCCTCCATACCAGGCAACATCCTAGTAAACCACTTCTGTACCCTCTCCAAAGCATCCACATCCTTCTGGTAATGTGCTGACCAGAATTGTACACAATATTCCAAATGAGGCCTAACTAAGGTCCTGTACAGCTGCAACATGACTTATATTCAATGCCCCGACCGATGAAGGCCAGCATGCCGTATGCCTTCTCGACCACCTTATCCACAAGCATTGCCACTTTCAGTGATCGGTGGACATGCATGCCCAGATCTCTCTGTCTATCAATACTCGCAAGAGTTCTACCATTTACTGTGTAATTCCTACATGCATTGGACCTTTCAAAGTGGCTTCGCATGTAGCATTGTGACGCAGAGCGAGGCCAGCAGCGTGGGTTCGATCCCCATACCAGCTGAGGTTATTCATGAAGGCCCCGCCTTCTCAACCTCGCTCCTCGCCTGAGGTGTGGTGACCCTCAGGTTAAATCACCACCGGTCAGCTCTCCCCCTCAAAGGGGAAAGCAGCCTATGGTCACCTGGGAATATAGCGACTTTACCTTACATTCTGTGTTGCAAACTTTTCCAAAAAGGTTACATTTGTTTACACATTAGTTTTGTATTAAGATTTCAAAGTTGCTTTATCTTATAGTCATCTCTGGTCAGTCAAAGTAAAGTCGCCCTGACTGGTGATGGTTTAACCTGATGGTCACCATACTGTTGGCGAGGGGGAAGAATAACCTGTTCAGTAACTCTGTGTCCGTCCCTTGCTGTGACATGGGATTAAGTATATCAAAGTTTTATCTGGCTGTTAGCTTCCAGATTACTAACAACAAATGAGTTGCGCTGGAGCAGACTATGTTTTGCTCTGGGACTAAACCTTGTTCTGTCTTTCACAAAGGGTGTAACTGTGCAAATTTTCATGTTGGGCTGGGCTGTCATCAGGCTAAACCATTTGCCTACTTCGTAACCAATAACCTTTCTGGCCCAAACTCAGGTGCTTTTGCAGGTCTAATTGTCGGGGAGGTCAATGGATTAACAATAATAATCTTTATTAGTGTCGCAAGTCGATTTACATTAACATTGCAATGACGTTACTGTGAAAATCGTCCTTTAACTTCCACCTTGTGTAGGGGATTCTGGGTCAGGGAGTCACTTTTAGTGAGTTTTTCTTCAACACGGCCCTGGTCGAGGTTTGTGACTTGCTTTGCTTCACCTCGCTCCCCGACATTACCCGTTATTCTGCTCATGATTTCCACATGTTTTGCTAATCTTGGGGTAGACTCTCCTCCTCAGGGAAGGGTCTCCTCCTAACGTGTCCCATGTGCTCGGTGACACTACTGTCCCCAAGTGGAAGTTTCGCTCTTGCTGCATCGTCAACTAGCCCATCAACTGGGTGAGGCACCACCTCACCCCCCACCCCCCCTCCCCACACTCCCCTGACCCCACCACCCCTCACTCCCCTGACCCCACCCCCACCCCATATTCCCCCCCACACTCCCCCCAACTCCCCCCTCCCCTTCCTCACCATCTACACGCCTCCATAGGACCCTCCCTCTCTCTCCAGGGTTGGGAAAATGGTGTGGACCATCCAGATCTCCTGCTCATCAGCACAGTGGGCTAAACAGCTGGCTTGTGTTGCAGAACAAGGCCAGCAGCGCGGGTTCAATTCCCGCACTGGCCTCCCCGAACAGGCACCGGAATACGGCGACTAGGGGCTTTTCACAGTAACTTCATTCAAGCCTACTTGGGACAATAAACTATTATTATTATTATCTCCAAGGGGTACAGACGTCTTTCTTTTTGCAACATTCGGCCTGGTTTGGGACATTTTTCCACCTCTGTTCTGTTCTCTAACTTTGGGGATATGTCCGTTCACAGGGGTTGGACTAGCTTGAGCTGCTGTGCCCTATGGCTCTTCTGTTAAGTGGGGCATCATCGACGTTCTTTCCCAGCCTATTTGGGAAATTCCCTGTTCCCCATTAAAATTTTCCATGGAACTCGCGATCAAACAGAACATTGGTTTGGTAGCACGCTCCGTCATCTTGGGAATTTACCTTTCCCCTAACCGATTACCGCCTCCAAGTGGGCATTCAGCTCTTCAACCTGGTGAGGCATCTCGTTTACTATCTGCTGTCTGTTTGGGAACTCTCCCCATCCCAGTCTATAGCTGTCAGACAGCAGTCTGCCAAACAGATGATTGGCCTATTCCTCTTCTCCTTTTTAACCTCTACAGGTCTCTCGTGGGCCTCTTTCATCCCTGCTGCTCCAGTTTTGACACTCTTAACTTGCTCAATCTATACCTTGTCGCTTTGCACTTCTGCTGAACTGCCTGTGGCCCTTCTAACTTCCACTAACTCTGCAGCTGAGCTTTGTACCTCTCTTGGCTTTTAAAGCAGACCGAGGCAGGCCAGCAGCACGGGTTCAATTCCCGTACCAGCCTCCCCGAACAGGCGCCGGAATGTGGCGACTAGGGGCTTTTCACAGTAACTTCATTTGAAGCCTACTTGTGACAATAAGCAATTTTAATTTCTTTTCATTTCATTTCACTGTCTCCTTACTCGTCCTAGAACTCCCTGTTTAATTCCGCAAAAAATGTACCTACTAACTCAATCCCCCTGTCACTCTCCTTGCCTGTATTAAATGCCATCGCTAATTTCTGGACCCTCGGTGACATTACGGACCTAACCTTGGCTTTTTAAATTCGGGAAGCTGTTTCTTAATCACTCTCACAGGTTCTATCGCCTCCTTTTGGGACCCTGAACAATCTCCAGTTCTCTGCACCAGTGCAGACTTTGGTTGCGTGTTCCTGGCCTGTTCGATTATAAACTGGCCGAGCAACTCCAACCCTATGGCCTCCTTTCAAACCTGTGAACCAATCTGGGTTCCGTCCAGCCCCTTCAGCTTCTTTTGGCTCAGGTGCTTTTTCCTAACTGCTGAGCATTATTATTTTACCGGATGCCTGGATGTCTCTACCTCCATTTCCAGTTCATGCATTCTTCTTTGGAGAGCTCCGTCCATTTCCCGTTTGTGTCTCCTTGTTCTGCTCGGAAAGATTCTCTCTTTCCGTTTCCCGAAATTCTCTTTTGTCTCACTCTGTTCTCTTTCCTCTCTCTCTCTTGCTCTTCTGATCTCATTTACTAACTGAGTGCTTTTTGAGTGCGATAGTGAGAGTTTGGTGACCGAGGGAGTGCTGAATTTGGTGCATTTGAGTGCGATAGTGAGAGTTTGGTGACCGAGGGAGTTAGGTGAGGAGGGAGTAAGGTGCTCCTTTCATTTTGTTTCCGACATTTCCGCAGAGAGTGAGAAGAGAGCCAGGAGTTTACAGAAAGTGTAGCTGACTGGGAGCAGGGTCGGAGGGCGGAGATCTAGTTAGTCCACACAGCAACTATATTCTGTAAGGTAAGAGGGGATGGAGGCTAGGCCAGTTACATGCTCCTCCTGTAGGATGTGGGTGGTGAGGGATACCACCGGTGTCCCCACTGACTATACCTGCGGGAAGTGCACCCAACTTCAGCTCCTCAAAGACCGTGTTAGGGAACTGGAGCTGAAGCTGGATGAACTTCGGATCATCCGGGAGGCAGAGGGGGTGATTGAGAAGAGTTACAGGGAGGTAACCACACCCAAGGTACAGGACAAGAATAGCTGGGTTACAGTCAGGGGGAAAAAAACAAACAGGCAGACAGTGCAGGGATCCCTCGTGGCCGTTCCCCTTCAAAACAAGTATAACGTTTTGGATGCTGTTGGGGGGGATGACCTACCGGGGGAAGGCCCTAGCGGTCAGGTCTCTGGCACGGAGTCTGGCTCTGGGGCTCAGAAGGGAAGGGGGGAGAATAGAAAAGCAATAGTTGTAGGAGATTCAATGGTTAGGGGAATAGATAGGAGATTCTGTGGTCGCGAGCGAGACTCCCGGAAGGTATGTTGCCTCCCGGGTGCCAGGGCCAGGGATGTCTCGGATCGTGTCTTCAGGATCCTTAAGGGGGAGGGGGAGCAGCCAGAAGTCGTGGTGCACATTGGTACCAACGACATAGGTAGGAAAAGAGGTGTGGAGGTAATAAACAAGTTTAGGGAGTTAGGCTGGAAGTTGAAAGCCAGGACAGACAGAGTTGTCATCTCTGGTTTGTTGCCGGTGCCACGTGATAGCGAGGCTAGGAATAGGGAGAGAGTGCAGTTGAACACGTGGCTGCAGGAATGGTGTAGGAGGGAGGGCTTCAGGTATTTGGATAATTGGAGTGCATTCTGGGGAAGGTGGGACCTGTACAAGCAGGACGGATTGCATCTGAACCAGAGGGGCACCAATATCCTGGGAGGGAGGTTTGCTAATACTCTTCGGGAGGGTTTAAACTAATTTGGCAGGGGAATGGGAACCGGATTTGTAGTCCAGCAACTACGGTAGCCGATATTCAGGACGCCAAAGCGTGTAATGAGGCAGTGGGGAAGGGAACACTGACAAAGGAGAGTATTTGCAGGCACGGAGATGGGTTGAAGTGTGTATACTTCAACGCAAGAAGCATCAGGAATAAGGTGGGTGAACTTAAGGCATGGATCGGTACTTGGGACTACGATGTGGTGGCCATCACGGAAACTTGGATAGAAGAGGGGCAGAAATGGTTGTTGGAGGTCCCTGGTTATAGATGTTTCAATAAGATTAGGGAGGGTGGTAAAAGAGGTGGGGGGGTGGCATTATTAATTAGAGATAGTATAACAGCTGCAGAAAGGCAGTTCGAGGAGTATCACCCTATTGAGGTAGTATGGGTTGAAGTCAGAAATAGGAAAGGAGCAGTCACCTTGTTAGGAGTTTTCTATAGGCCCCCCAATAGTAGCAGAGATGTGGAGGAACAGATTGGGAAACAGATTTTGGAAAGGTGCAGAAGTCATAGGGTAGTAGTCATGGGCGACTTTAACTTCCCAAATATTGAGTGGAAACTCTTTAGATCAAATAGTTTGGATGGGGTGGTGTTTGTGCAGTGTGTCCAGGAAGCTTTTCTAACACAGTATGTAGATTGTCCGACCAGAGGAGGGGCAATATTGGATTTAGTACTGGGTAATGAGCCAGGGCAAGTGGTAGATTTGTTAGTGGGGGAGCATTTTGGAGATAGTGACCACAATTCTGTGACTTTCACTTTAGTAATGGAGAGGGATAGGTACGTGCAACAGGGCAAGGTTTACAATTGGGGGAAGGGTAAATACGATGTTGTCAGACAAGAATTGAAGTGCATAAGTTGGGAACATAGGCTGGCAGGGAAGGACACAAGTGAAATGTGGAACTTGTTCAAGGAACAGGTGCTACGTGTCCTTGATATGTATGTCCCTGTCAGGCAGGGAAGAGATGGTCGAGTGAGGGAACCATGGTTGACAAGAGAGGTTGAATGTCTTGTTAAGAGAAAAAAGGTGACTTATGTAAGGCTGAAGAAACAAGGTTCAGACAGGGCATTGGAGGGATACAAGATAGCCAGGAGGGAACTGAAGAAAGGGATTAGGAGAGCTAAGAGAGGGCATGAACAATCTTTGGCGGGTAGGATCAAGGAAAACCCCAAGGCCTTTTACACATATGTGAGAAATATGAGAATGACTAGAGCGAGGGTAGGTCCGATCAAGGATAGTAGCGGGAGATTGTGTATTGAGTCTGAAGAGATAGGAGAGGTCTTGAACGAGTACTTTTCTTCTGTATTTACAAATGAGAGGGGCGATATTGTTGGAGAGGACAGTGTGAAACAGATTGGTAAGCTCGAGGAAATACTTGTTAGGAAGGAAGATGTGTTGGGCATTTTTAAAAACTTGAGGATAGACAAGTCCCCTGGGCCTGACGGGATATATCCAAGGATTCTATGGGAAGCAAGAGATGAAATTGCAGAGCCGTTGGCAATTATCTTTTCGTCCTCACTGTCAACAGGGGTGGTACCAGGGGATTGGAGAGTGGCGAATGTCGTGCCCCTGTTCAAAAAAGGAACTAGGGATAACCCTGGGAATTACAGGCCAGTTAGTCTTACTTCGGTGGTAGGCAAAGTAATGGAAAGGGTACTGAAGGATAGGATTTCTGAGCATCTGGAAAGACACTGCTTGATTCGGGATAGTCAGCACGGATTTGTGAGGGGTAGGTCTTGCCTTACAAATCTTATTGAATTCTTTGAGGAGGTGACCAAGCATGTGGATGAAGGTAAAGCAGTGGATGTAGTGTACATGGATTTTAGTAAGGCATTTGATAAAGTTCCCCATGGTAGGCTTCTGCACAAAGTAAGGAGGCATGGGATAGTGGGAAATTTGGCCATTTGGATAACGAACTGGCTAACCGATCGAAGTCAGAGAGTGGTGGTGGATGGCAAATATTCAGCCTGGATCCCCGTTACCAGTGGTGTACTGCAGGGATCAGTTCTGGGTCCTCTGCTGTTTGTGATTTTCATTAATGACTTGGATGAGGGAGTTGAAGGGTGGGTCAGTAAATTTGCAGACGATACGAAGATTGGTGGAGTTGTGGATAGTAAGGAGGGCTGTTGTCGGCTGCAAAGAGACATAGATAGGATGCAGAGCTGGGCTGAGAAGTGGCAGATGGAGTTTAACCCTGAAAAGTGTGAGGTTGTCCATTTTGGAAGGACAAATATGAATGCGGAATACAGGGTTAACGGTAGAGTTCTTGGCATTGTGGAGGAGCAGAGAGACCTTGGGGTCTATGTTCATACATCTTTGAAAGTTGCCACTCAAGTGGATAGAGCTGTGAAGAAGGCCTATGGTGTGCTCGCGTTCATTAACAGAGGGATTGAATTTAAGAGCCGTGAGGTGATGATGCAGCTGTACAAAACTTTGGTAAGGCCACATTTGGAGTACTGTGTACAGTTCTGGTCGCCTCATTTTAGGAAGGATGTGGAAGCTCTGGAAAAGGTGCAAAGAAGATTTACCAGGATGTTGCCTGGAATGGAGAGTAGGTCTTAAGAGGAAAGGTTGAGGGTGCTAGGCCTTTTCTCATTAGAGCGGAGAAGGATGAGGGGCGACTTGATAGAGGTTTATAAGATGATCAGGGGAATAGATAGAGTAGACAGTCAGAGACTTTTTCCCCAGGTGGAACACACCATTACAAGGGGACATAAATTTAAGGTGAAAGGTGGAAGATATAGGAGGGATATCAGAGGTAGGTTCTTTACCCAGAGAGTAGTGGGGGCATGGAATGCACTGCCTGTGGAAGTAGTTGAGTCGGAAACATTAGGGACCTTCAAGCAGCTGTTGGATAGGTACATGGATTACGGGAAAATGATATAGTGTAGATTTATTTGTTCTTAAGGGCAGCACGGTAGCATTGTGGATAGCACAATTGCTTCACAGATCCATGGTCCCAGGTTCGATTCCGGCTTGGGTCATTGTCTGTGCGGAGTCTGCACGTCCTCCCCGTGTCTGCGTGGGTTTCCTCCGGGTGCTCCGGTTTCCTCCCACAGTCCAAAGATGTGCGGGTTAGGTGAATTGGCCAATGATAATTTGCCCTTAATGTCCAAATTGCCCTTGGTGTTGGGTGGAAGTGTTGAGTTTGGGTGGGGTGCTCTTTCCAAGAGCTGGTGCAGACTCAAAGGGCCGAATGGCCTCCTTCTGCACTGTAAATTCAATGATAATCTATGATTAATCTAGGACAAAGGTTCGGCACAACATCGTGGGCCGAAGGGCCTGTTCTGTGCTGTATTTTCTATGTTCTATGTTTTGTTCTATTCCTCCTGCATTCTCTACCACTTTTCATAGCCTTGCCGTACATTATGGTCTGGCCACGTGCAGTAATATTACGCATCTCATCTCACTCAGGTTCACCTCTCGTCCTAAGTGTTGAGCGAACCCTTTCAACTCTTTGAGAGGCACAACTTTTAAAACCTCAAAAATAACTTTCGCTCCTCCCAGAAAAAAGTCCTGGCATCAAAGCGTGAACCCTCCTAACTTCACTGGGTGATGCGCCATCAATGAACACGAGACGAGCAGTGAACATAACTGAGGCTTTAATAAACTAAACAGAAAGCCTCCTGGCCTCGGATCCCGAACTGAGGCAGCGGCGGAGACTAGCCACCTTTATACCGAGCCCGAGGGGAGGCGGAGCCAGCAGGCAGTGGTTTACCACATTACATATAATACAGTGGCAGTTTACCACAATACACATATTATATACTACAGTGATTCAGAGTCGGCAGGGACAAGCCCAGGCATGTATCAGTACAACGGTACAATACAGTGGTTTACCACGCTGGGTCAGAATCAGGAAAACCTTTTTTGTAGTTTTTAAAATAGGTTTCGATGGAACAATTTACTTTTCCACTCTGGACTTCCGGTAGCTCCCACTGGAGTCCTTGGATTTTGGCCCTTGTCACCCGGTTCCCGGTGGTAACTGGTGGACAGGTTCGTCTTTCGAGAGCCTTTTATAAGAGGATGCCAGCAAACGCAAGAGGGAATATTGGGAAGGAAGGTGTGAGCGGTCACTCCCCTGAGGAGCCGAGCAAGGTGCGAGTCCGATGGGATCGGAGGTGGCGGAGGCAGGCTCGTCGGGTGGGGCCGCTCCCATTATGGTGGGTATGCTGACGGAGGTAAAGGTGGGTGAATGTGAAAGGTAAGAGAGGGAGACCCTCAAAAAGTTGGTGGAGGACGCGTTGGTCCCGATAAAGGAAGCATTGGCAAAGACTTCGGAGAGAGTGCGGGACATGGTGAGTGGCCGAAGGGGGTGGCGGAGACACTACCTCGACACAGTGACCACTTGGCCTCGCTGGGAGCCAAGCTGCAGAGGGCGAAGGTTGAGGACTTGGAGAACAGGATGAGGTGGCAGAACCTCAGGAACGTGGGGTTCCCCGAGGGGGAGGAGGTCCCGAGGTCGACGGAGTATTTTGTGGCGATGCTTGCGAAGTTGGTGAAGTGGGGGGGCGGTTCAGGTCTCCACCATTGAGCTGGTTAAGGCCCACTGGACGCTCTGGGCAGAACCACAGGCAAATGAGCCACCATGAGCAATGAGGGCATGTTTTCATAGCTACCAGATAAAGGTGGGGGTCCTGAAGTGGGCCCCGGGGAATTGAGAGGTGCAGCGGGAAGGCAGCAGTATTTTTCAGAATTGGCACGGAGGTGTGTGGCCTGTAACAGGGCGATGCCAGAGCTTTGTCAGAGCGGTGTGGTGTAATCTGCGAGGCAGAGAATTACGCATCATTGCAAAGACCATGGGCTGGATTCTCCGTCCCCAAGCGCCACATTTCTGTTTCGGCACGCTGGCGGGAATGCTCCGTTACGCCGGCTGGGCAGTCCCACGCCGTTAGGAAACCCCTCCGGGCTTCGGTAAAGCGGAGCATCCCGCTGCCGGAGAATACAGCTCCATTTCTTCGAGACAGCGGAGGAAGCAAAGGCTTTTATTAAAGCTCAAGGACTTGGACTGAAGTGAGGGAGTTTGAACGAGAGAGACATTGCTGAGGGTTGGAATGAGTCTGTGCGAGCACGTTGTTGTAAACTGGCGTTTTCTTTCTTATTTCTCCTTTTCCCCCTGAGGTTGTCTGGTGAGACTGTCTGGCGAATGGGAGCGAGGTGGGGGATGGAGGGAATAATCCATAATGGTTGAAATGGCTGAATTAAGGGGGTTGAACAGGCGCTGGAATGTGGTGACTAGGGGCTTTTCACAGTAACTTCATTGCAGTGTTAATGTAAGTCTACTTGTGGCAATAAAGATTATTATTATTTAATTTTTAAAAAAAAATTAGAGTACCCAATTATTTTTTCCAATTAAGGGACAATTTAGCGTGGCCAATCCACCTGCCCTGCACATCTTTTTCGGTTGTGGGGGGCGAAACCCACACTGATGAGGGGGAATGTGTTCTATCGTTAAGTACAAAATTGATAAGGCAGCGCGGTGGCGCAGTGGGCTAGCACTGCTGCCTCACGGCGCTGAGATTCCAGGTTCGAGCCCGACTCTGGGTCACTGTCCGTGTGGAGTTTGCACATTCTCCCCATGTCAGCGTGGGATTCACCCCCACAACCCAAAGATGTGCAGGGCAGGTGGATTGGCCACACTAAATTACCCCTTAATTGGAAAAAATGAATTGGGTACTCTAAATTTATAAAAACACTGATCAAAAAGTATAAAATTGAAAATGATGAATAAAAATACTATCCCCACTCTAATTCTTTTATTTTGTCTGCGGGAATAATCTCACACTAACCCCCAGGTTGTGGGCAGCACGGTGGCGCAGTGGTTAGCACTGCTGCCTCACGGCGCTGAGGACCCGGGTTGGATCTCGGACCTGGGTCACTGTCTGTGTGGAGTTTGCGCATTCTCCCCGTGTTTTCGTGGGTTTCACCCCCACAACCCAAAGATGTGCAGGCTAGGTGGATTGGCTACACTAAATTGCCCCTTAATTGGAAAAAAATGAATTGGGTACTCTAAATTTATTTTTTAAAAACCCGGGTTGTTCTCACCGACCCTGGATGAGGTCCCCAATATTGTTGACTTCCCAAATGGAAGCCTGAGTTTGTTATACTCCTGGTTGAAGAAGAATGAGCTGGCTCCCCTTCCATATTCAATCCCCTTGTGGATACCTATTCCCAGTCAAATGTATTTTTTTTTAGAAGGAGCAAATTTACCAGACTTTCTGGAGTCAAGAAAAGTGTAAGTTTATTAGTTACTAAAAACCGAGACATATAATAAAAATGCAATACGTGTGCACATGTGAATCACTAGCTAGTGATTCGAAGCAAACCTGTTGGACTTTAACCGGGTGTTGTAAGACTTCTTACTGTGCTCACCCCAGTCCAACGCCGGCATCTCAACATCATGTGCACATATTGATCAGAATTAAAACGTTAAGAGTCCAAATAAAAGTTAACAAGAATACTCAAATCAATCTTTGGCTTGCCCATGACGCGTGTGATGTGTTGGGTGTTCTGGATCACATACAGGTCACCAACACTTGAAGTAGTGCAACACTATTTTATTAAAAGATTAACTATTTAAACATACTTGAACTGTGGGTTAACACGATATTAGCTTTAACTAAAGACCTTTGCCTTGTCCTAACCAGTCGATGCACTCAGCACATGGTGAATGTCTGTGTTGCAGGCTGTGAGCTCTGTGCTCCTAGCTAGCTGCTACTCGAATGAGCGGGAACTCTGATGCCCCCTGTCTTTATAGTGCGTGTGCTCTCACTGGTGATTGGCTGCGGTGTTGTGTATGTTGATTGGTCCCACTGTGTGTCCATCAGTGTGTGTCTGCACCATGATATACTGGTGTATATTATGACATCCCCACTTTTATATAAAAAAATGTACCTGCGTGACAATAAATAGTGTGTGGTGAATGTTCCTGACTACGTGTGTGCGAAAACTAAGCTATTTACATGGGAAGGTGCCTGGTGCAGGAAAAAACAGTGTGTCACACAAATAACGAGATGAACACTATATACAAACCACTTGAACGATTAAACGGAAGAACAGAACAGACCAGAGAGTCCATTAGTCCACAAAGCTCACAAATTAAGTCTCTGAGGTGGGCGACGAATTCTGGTTGACCGCCTCAAGGGTGGGTCGGGAGCCGCCAACTGAGGAGCGGGCTGGACTGCGTCAGAGTGAGGAGGATGCAGAGTGACCGGAATCTCTGCATAGTCCAGGTCAGGGTCAACAGGAGGGCGTGGCAATGGTGGAGGATCACGTAGCGAGCGCGGAAGGAGACGAAGGGCACGTCGATTACGGCGCAGAATGGAACCATCCAGTAGATGAACCAGGAACAAGCGGGGAGCCACCTGCCGAAGATCCACAGCAGTTGCAGACCAGCCACCATCCGGAAGATGGATGCGGACGTTGTTATCTGGAGCCAGAGCAGGGAGATCAGCTGCACGGGAGTCATGAGCCGCCTTGTGCTGTGCACGAGACAGTTGCATTCGTTGAAGGACAGGAACGTGGTCGAGGTCCGGGACGTGAATGGACGGTACCGTCGTCCTCAGGGTGCGACCCATGAGCAGCTGGGCTGGCGACAGGCCAGTGGACAGTGGGGCCGAGCGATAGGTCAGCAGGGTGAGGTAGAAGTCGGATCCCGCATCGGCAGCCTTGCAGAGGAGCCGTTTGACTATGTGGACACCCTTCTCCGCTTTGCCGTTGGATTGGGGGTACAGGGGACTGGATGTCACATGCACAAAGTTGTACCTCCTGGCAAAGTTGGACCATTCCTGGCTTGCGAAGCAGGGACCATTGTCCAACATCACAGTGAGTGGGATGCCGTGACGAACAAAGGTGTCCTTACAGGCACGGATGACTGCAGACGATGTGATGTCGTGCAAATGTACCACCTCTGGGTAGTTTGAAAAATAGTCTACAATCAAGACATAGTCCCTGCCCAGCGCGTGGAACAGGTCGATGCCGACTTTGGACCAAGGGGACGTGACCAACTCATGGGGCTGTCGGGTCTCACGTGGTTGGGCCAGCTGGAACCGCTGACAGGTGGGGCAGTTGAGCACTGTGTTGGCGATGTCGTCATCGATGCCGGGCCAGTACACTGCCTCTCGGGCCCGTCGGCGGCACTTCTCCACGCCAAAGTGACCCTCGTGTAGCTGTTCCAAGACGAGCTGGCGCATGCTGTGCGGGATAACAATGCGGTCCAGCTTCAGGAGGACACCATCGACTACCGCCAGATCGTCTCTGATGTTGTAGAACTGCGGGCATTGGCCCTTGAGCCACCCGTCTGTTAGGTGGCGCATGACACGCTGTAGCAGGGGGCCAGCCGCAGTCTTGCGGTGAATTTGGACGAGGCGTTCATCCGTGGCAGGTAGATTGGAGGCCACGAAGGCCACATGGGCATCAACCTGGCAGACGAATCCCGCTGGGTCACACGGGGTGTTGACTGCCCTGGAGAGAGCGTCGGCAATGATCAGGTCTTTGCACGGGGTGCATACGAGCTGGAAGTCGTATCGCCGGAGTTTGAGCAGAATACGCTGGAGGCGAGGCGTCATGTCGTTCAAGTCTTTCTGTATTATATTGACCAGCGGGCGATGGTCGGTCTCGACGGTGAATTGGGGAAGGCCGTACACATAATCATGAAACTTGACGACACAGGTCAAAGGGCCTAGGCACTCATTTTCTATCTGAGCGTAGCGCTGTTCCGTGGGGGTCATGGCGCGTGACGCATATGCAACGGGGGCCCAGGATGAGGTCACATCGCGTTGCAGGAGCACTGCCCCAATGCCAGACTGGCTGGCATCGGTCGAAATGTTTGTCTCTTTCGCTGGATCAAAAAAGGCCAATACCGGGGCCGTGGTAAGTTTGGTTTTAAGTTCTCTCCATTCGCGTTCGTGGGCAGGAAGCCGTTGGAAGTCTGTCGTCTTCCTGACCAGGTTCCAGAGAGCCGTGGTATGAGAGGTGAGGTTAGGGATGAACTTCCCGAGGAAGTTGACCATGCCCAGAAATCGGAGGACCGCCTTCTTGTCCTCTGGCGTTTTCATGGCTGTGACAGCAGCCACCTTGTCCGCATCCAGCCGCACACCCAACTGGGAGATGTGGTCACCGAGGAACTTGAGTTCCGCCTGACCAAAGGAGAATTTGGCCCTGTTGAGGTGTAGGCCCTGCTCCCGTATGCGTTTGAACACACGCTGGAGGCGACTGATATGCTCCTGCGGGGTGGTGGAACAAATGATTATGTCGTCGACATAGACACGGACACCTTCAATGCCCTCCATCATTTGTTCCATGATCCTGTGGAACACTTCTGATGCCGATATGATCCCAAATGGCATCCTGTTGTAATAATATCTGCCAAAAGGGGTGTTAAAGGTACACAGTTTCCTGCTGGATCTGTCTAGTTGGATTTGCCAGAATCCTTTCGAGGCGTCAAGTTTGGTGAAGAGCTTGGCGCGAGCCATCTCGCATGTGATCTCTTCGCGTTTGGGGATTGGGTAATGCTCCCTCATTATATTGCAATTCAGATCCTTTGGATCAATGCAGATTCTGAGCTCACCGGAAGGCTTCTTTATGCACATCATGGAACTGACCCAGTCGGTTGGTTCCGTAACTCTGGAGATCACTCCTTGGTCTTGGAGGTCCTGCAGCTGCTGCTTGAGGCGGTCCTTGAGGGGTGCTGGGAATCTGCGAGGTGTGTGCACCACAGGCGTGGCGTTCTGTTTGAGTAGGATCTTGTAGGTATATGGGAGCGTGCCCATGCCTTCGAAGACGCGCGTTGCTGGTCGATGATGGCGTTGAGTTGCGCCCTGAAGTCAGCATCCTGGAAGGCAGATGTGTCATCAGGAGAGAGACAGTGAACTCTTTGAACGAGGTTTAGCAGCTTGCACGCCTGTGCTGAAGCGATATGAATTGGAAGGCTGAGCTGCTCGCCAGCAGGCAGCATAGTGGCCAAGTCTTCCACATCGTAGGCACTGTCGAGATTTTGCGGGGCATTGCCGCTTTAAATGGGCGGAGTCACAGTTGCCGCACGTCGTGACGTCAGCACGTTCGCTGCGCCACCGCGCATGCGTGGTGCGGTCCTGCGTGGTGCGCGCCTGCGCATTACATTCCTCCACGTCGCCGTCCCCTCGTTTGGTGCGTACAAGCGTGGGAGTCCGCGAGAAGCGCGCAAAATAGCCGCCCTCATCCAGCCTGAGGCCCTGGAGGTGTTCAATCACTTGGACCCGTTCCGCCTCATGGGGACCTTGCCGCGCCGTTTCAGCCGCTTGTGTATGGGAGTACCGACTCGTGGCGTTTTCATGTAGGACACAGGTCTCGATGGCGGTCGCTAGGGTGAGTTGCTTTACTTTGAGGAGCTGCTGACGTAGGGGGTCCGACTGAACAACGAAAATGATCTGGTCGCGTATCATGGAGTCGGAGGTGGGCCCGTAGCTGCAAGATTGCGCAAGGATGCGGAGGTGCATGAGAAAGGATTGGAAAGGTTCGTCCTTACCCTGCAAACGCTGCTGGAACACGTAGCGTTCAAAACTTTCATTCACCTCTACGCTGCAGTGAGTGTCAAACTTGAGGAGGACCGTCTTGAACTTTGTCTTATCTTCGTCATCCGCAAAGGTGAGAGAGTTGAAAATGTGGATGGCATGGTCCCCGGCCGTGCAGAGGAGAAGAGCGATCTTTCTGGTGTCCGAGGCGCCCTCCCTGTCCGTGGCTTCGAGGAAGATCTGGAAGCGCTGTTTGAAAATCTTCCAGTTGACCCCGAGGTTGCCGGCGATGCGGAGCGGCGGCGGCGGGCTGATGTTGTCCATGTTGCAGAATGACGGAATGCTGGCGGAAGGCAGATCACTTGCAGGTAGGTCTAAGAAGTGCTAGTATGCAACCACTCCTGGCTGGTATCATGATGTGTTGGGTGTTCTGGATCACATACAGGTCACCAACACTTGAAGTAGTGCAACACTATTTTATTAAAAGATTAACTATTTAAGCATACTTGAACTGTGGGTAAATACGATACCAGCTTTAACTAAAGACCTTTGCCTTGTCCTAACCAGTCGATGCACTCAGCACATGGTGAATGTCTGTGTTGCAGGCTGGGAGCTCTGTGCTCCTAGCTAGTTGCTACTCGAATGAGCGGGAACTCTGATGCCCCCTGTCTTTATAGTGCGTGTGCTCTCACTGGTGATTGGCTGCGGTGTTGTGTATGTAGATTGGTTCCACTGTGTGCCCATCAGTGTGTGTCTGCACCATGATATACTGGTGTATATTATGACAGCGTGGATGGCAGTATGTTGCGGCCATTAAGTTGGGTGATTCCAGTGGAGCTGGCTTTGCCAGTTTAGCAGTCAGCTTGGAGACATTGGATTTTGCAGGGTGGCAGAAAAGCTGCCTCTTTCCTTTAAGTGGAGATGCCGGCGTTTGACTGAGCACAGTCTTTTGCTGAGTCTTTTCCACAGCAATAGAGTGAGAGAGAGATCTTTCTCCTGCATATCTTTGCACACGTGACTGGCTGCTGTTTCTGTGTCACTCATACACTGGCACAGCAGCACATCCAGATCAGATCTGCAGCTAACTATTTAACCCATTTCCCTGTGTATTCCTGGAAGGGAATGTTGCGCCCAATTCCCTGTTCTTTCTTTCCCTGACCCTTTACAAATTCTGAGATATAGATGAACAGGTTTTGGAAGTTTCCTGAGATGTGCGGTCAGTCTTTTGTCTCCACAACCACAGGGGATTAAAGTTCATTCATTTACATCTTTCCTATCTCCCTTTCAGATCACTGTTTGAAGAAATCCAGGACTGTTCTCAGGTGCGACATTCCATGTTCCCTGGGGACTAGTCAGTCAAGTATAAACCATGTAGGAACTTTTCAGAAAGTGGTCGCTGCACATCATCAGCCATCAATTTGCTCAATATCTTTGCTTCTATTGCTTTTAAAAACACGTCTCCCTTAAAATTTTCAATATGCCGCTACGTAATTTGGGGTGTAATTCACTGTTGTGACAGTATTATTACACCTCCACATACCTCAGATATTAATACATTTACATTGCCCTTTGGTGTGATATAATTCCAAGTAGCGTTAAGAATTTCATTCTGATTTTTCCTGGAGCCTCTGATGGGCAGCACAGTAGCACAGGGGTTAGCACTGTTGCTTCACAGCGCCAGGGACCCGGGTTCGATTCCCGGCTTGGGTCACTGTCTGTGCGGAGTCTGCACGTTCTCCCCGTGTGTGCGTGGGTTTCCTCCCACAAGTTCCGAAAGACCTGGGGCAAAGTTCTCCCACAACGGCGCGATGTCCGCCGACTGGCGCCAAAAACGGCGCCAATCAGACGGGCATCGCGCCAGCCCAAAGGTGCGGAATGCTCAATGTCGGGGCTAGGCCGACGCCGGAGGGATTTCCGCCCCGCCAGCTGGCGGAAATGGCGTTTGTTGCCCCGCCAGCAGGTGCGGAAATACGGCGCATGCGCGGGAGCGTCAGCGGCCGCTGTCAGTTTCCCAGCGCATGCGCGGGAGCGTCAGCGGCCGCTGTCAGTTTCCTGCGCATGCGCAGTGGGGAGAGTCTCTTCCGCCTCCGCCATGGTGGAGGCCGAGGCGGAGGCGGAAGGGAAAGAGTGCCCCCACGGCACAGGCCCGCCCGCGGATCGGTGGGCCCTGATCGCGGGCCAGGCCACCGTGGGGGCACCCCCCGGGGTCAGATCGCCCCGCGCCCCCCCCCAGGACCCCGGAGCCCGCCCACGCCGCCTGGTCCCGCCGGTAAATACCAGGTTTGATTTACGCCGGCAAGACAGGCAATTTCTGGGCGGGACTTCGGCCCATCCGGGCCGGAGAATCCAGGCAGGGGGTCGGAGAATGACGCCCATGATGTTAGGTGAATTGGACATTCTGAATTCTCCCTCTGTGTACCCGAACAGGCGCCAGAATGTGGAGACTAGGGACTTTTCACAGTAACTTCATTGCAGTGTTAATGTAAGCCTACTTGGGACAATAATAAAGATTATTATGGTAGCAATAACTATACACAGGCCAGTTACCAGCTATTTTACTCATTCTTTAACAAATAAAACATTCACCTAATTTTACTGAAATTTATTTGCATGTAGTTGCAGTACCATCATAATCCAGCGAGTGGCACTGCTGAACCATTAGAAATCACAGATCATAGATCACAGAATTTACAGTGCAGAAGGAGGCCATTCGGCCCATTGAGTCTGCACCAGCCTTTGGAAAGAGCACCCTACTTAAGCCTACACCCCCACCCTATCCCTGTAACCCAGGAACTCCACCCAACCTTTTTGGACACTAAGGGCAATTTAGCAAGGCCAATCCACCTAACCTGCACATTTTGGACTGTGGGAGGAAACTGGAGCACCCGGAAAAAACCCACGGAGACACGGGGAGAACGTGCAGACTCCACACAAACAATGCCCCGAGGCTGCAATTGAACCTGGGACCCTGGAACTGTGAGGCAGCAGTGCCAACCACTGTGCCACTGTGTCGCCTGCAAATCACTGGGTGTATTGTGCAATTATTGCGATTCCAAACTAATGTGTCGGCATTTCAAACAGGATTCTAACAGAGCTGAATGGTGTTGTCCTTTTGACCCAACGTACTTTCAAAGTACAACAATCTGTCCTGGTCAACGCTACCACTAAGAAAGCACAACAGCGCCTTTACTTCCTCAAGGAAATTCGGCATGTCCACACTGACTCTTAACAACTTTTACAGATGCACCATCGATAGCATCCTATCGGGCTGCATCACAGCCTGGTATGGCAACTGCTTGGCCCAAGACCGCAAGAAACTTCAGAGAGTCGTGAACACAGCCCAGTCCATCACACAAACCTGCCTCCCATCCATTGACTCCATCTACACCTCCCGCTGCCTAGGGAAAGCGGGCAGCATAATCAAAGATCCCTCCCACCCGGCTTACTCACTCTTCCAACTTCTTCCATCGGGCAGGAGATACAGAAGTCTGAGAACACGCACGAACAGACTCAAAAACAGCTTCTTCCCCACTGTTACCAGACTCCTAATCGACCCTCTTATGGACTGACCAGATTAATACTACACTCGTGTATGCTTCATCCGATGCCGGTGTCTATGTATTTACACTGTGTACCTTGTGTTGCCCTATTACGTATTTTCTTTTTATTTTAATTTATTTTCTTGTACCAAATGATCTGTTTGAGCTGCTCGCAGAAAAATACTTTTCACTGTACCTCGGTACTCGTGACAATAAACAAATCCAACCCAATCCAAGTGAGCAAGTATGAAAACATTACTTTTTTAACGCAGATAGACAGGTAACCACTTCACTTTATGTAGCTAGAAAATTCCAGAAACACCTCCCTAGAATCTTTAACACAAAAAACCACAAGGTACGTCATGGGGGCCACCGAGACACGGCAGGAGATAGCGGGCCAGATTGCCGACGAGATAGGTTTTAAGAAGTCTCTTGAAGGAGGAAAGAGAGACGAGAGGTTCAGGGAAGGAACTTTCAGAGTTGGTAGCTGGAGATGTGACTGTCAATGGTGGATACTCAAGAGGCCAGGGCAGAAACAGAGGTGTTCAGATATCTAAGAGGGTTGTAGGCTGGAGATGATTTGGGAGGGGTGAAGCCATGGAAGGATTTGAAAACAGGAATAATAATTTGAAAATAAAGTTGTTGCTTAACTAGAATCATAGAAGTTTACAGCATGGAAACAGGCCCTTCGGCCCAACCAGTCCATGCCGCCCAGTTTTTACCATTAAGCTAGTCCCAGTTGCCCGCACTTGGCCCATAACCCTCTATACCCATCTTACCCATGTAACTATCTAAATGTTTTTTAAAAGACACAATTGTACCCGCCTCTACTACTACCTCTGGCAGCACATTCCAGACACTCACTACCCTCTGGGCCCTTCTGAATCTCTCCCCTCTCACCTTAAACCTATGCCCTCTAGTTTTAGACTCTCCTACCTTTGGGAAAAGATGTTGACTATATACCTTATCTATGCCCCTCATTATTTTATAGACCTCTATAAGATCACCCCTAAGCCTCCTACGCTCCAAGGAAAAAAGTCCCAGTCTATCCAGCCTCTCCTTATAACTCAAACCATCAAGTCCCGGCAACAGCCTAGTAAATCTTTTCTGCACTCTTTCCAGTTTAATAATATCCTTTCTATAATAGGGTGACCAGAACTGCACACAGTATTCCAAGTGTGGCCGTACCAATGTCTTGTACAACTTCAACAAGACGTCCCAACTCCTGTATTCAATGTTCTGACCAATGAAACCAAGCATGCCGAATGCCTTCTTCACCACCCTGTCTACCTGCGACTCCACCTTCAAGGAGCTATGAACCTGTACTCCTAGATCTCTTTGTTCTATAACTCTCCCCAACGCCATACCATTAACTGAGTAGGTCCTGGCCTGATTCGATCTGCCAAAATGCATCACCTCACATTTATCTAAATTAAACTCCATCTGCCATTCGTCGGCCCACTGGCCTAATTGATCAAGATCCCGTTGCAATCCTAGATAACCTTCTTCACTATCCACTGTGCCACCAATCTTGGTGTCATCTGCAAACTTACTAACCATGCCTCCTAAATTCTCATCCAAATCATTAATATAAATCACAAATAACAGTGGACCCAGCACCGATCCCTGAGGCACACCACTGGTCACAGGCCTCCAGTTTGAAAAACAACCCTCTACAACCACCCTCTGTCTTCTGTCGCCCAGCCAATTTTGAATCCAATTGGCAACCTCACCCTGGATCCCGTGAGCTTTAACCTTCTGCAACAACCTACCATGCGGTACCTTGTCAAAGGCTTTGCTAAAGTCCATGTAGACAACGTCTACTCCACTGCCCTCATCTACCTTCTTGGTCACCCCCTCAAAAACTGAGAGCTCCCTATCTGGGTTAGGGAGCACAGGAGTGATAGATGAACCGGACTTGGGGCAGGTAATGATATGGGCAGCAGAGCCCATGACCTTAAGTGGAAAATGGGAGGCTGGTTAGGAAAACGAGTGATATTGTAGGCCTCGTCAAAAAGAAAAAGGAGGCATTTGTCAGGGCTAAAAGGCTGGGAACAGACGAAGCCTGTGTGGCATATAATGAAAGTAGGAAGGAACTTAAGCAAGGAGTCAGGAGGGCTAGAAGGGGTCATGAAAAGTCATTGGCAAATAGGGTTAAGGAAAATCCCAAGGCTTTTTACACGTACATAAAAAGCAAGAGGGTAGCCAGGGAAAGGGTTGGCCCACTGAAGGATAGGCAAGGGAATCTATGTGTGGAGCCAGAGGAAATGGGCGAGGTACTAAATGAATACTTTGCATCAGTATTCACCAAAGAGAAGGAATTGGTAGATGTTGAGTCTGGAGAAGGGGGTGTAGATAGCCTGGGTCACATTGTGATCCAAAAAGACGAGGTGTTGGGTGTCTTAAAAAATATTAAGGTAGATAAGTCCCCAGGGCCTGATGGGATCTACCCCAGAATACTGAAGGAGGCTGGAGAGGAAATTGCTGAGGCCTTGACAGAAATATTTGGATCCTCGCTGTCTTCAGGGGATGTCCCGGAGGACTGGAGAATAGCCAATGTTGTTCCTCTGTTTAAGAAGGGTAGCAAGGATAATCCCGGGAACTACAGGCCGGTGAGCCTTACTTCAGTGGTAGGGAAATTACTGGAGAGAATTCTTCGAGACAGGATCTACTCCCATTTGGAAGCAAATGGACGTATTAGTGAGAGGCAGCACGGTTTTGTGAAGGGGAGGTCGTGTCTCACTAACTTGATAGAGTTTTTCGAGGAGGTCACTAAGATGATTGATGCAGGTAGGGCAGTAGATGTTGTCTATATGGACTTCAGTAAGGCCTTTGACAAGGTCCCTCATGGTAGACTAGTACAAAAGGTGAAGTCACACGGGATCAGGGGTGAACTGGCAAGGTGGATACAGAACTGGCTTGGCCATAGAAGGCAGAGGGTAGCAATGGAGAGATGCTTTTCTAATTGGAGGGCTGTGACCAGTGGTGTTCCACAGGGATCAGTGCTGGGACCTTTGCTCTTTGTAGTATATATAAATGATTTGGAGGAAAATGTAACTGGTCTGATTAGTAAGTTTGCAGACGACACAAAGGTTGGTGGAATTGCGGATAGCGATGAGGACTGTCTGAGGATACAGCAGGATTTAGATTGTCTGGAGACTTCGGCGGAGAGATGGCAGATGGAGTTTAATCCGGACAAATGTGAGGTAATGCATTTTGGAAGGGCTAATGCAGGTAGGGAATATACAGTGAATGGTAGAACCCTCAAGAGTATTGAAAGTCAAAGAGATCTAGGAGTACAGGTCCACAGGTCATTGAAAGGGGCAACACAGGTGGAGAAGGTAGTCAAGAAGGCATACGGCATGCTTGCCTTCATTGGCCGGGGCATTGAGTATAAGAATTGGCAAGTCATGTTGCAGCTGTATAGAACCTTAGTTAGGCCACACTTGGAGTATAGTGTTCAATTCTGGTCGCCACACTACCAGAAGGATGTGGAGGCTTTAGAGAGGGTGCAGAAGAGATTTACCAGAATGTTGCCTGGTATGGAGGGCATAAGCTATGAGGAGCGATTGAATAAACTCGGTTTGTTCTCACTAGAACGAAGGAGGTTGAGGGGCGACCTGATAGAGGTATACAAAATTATGAGGGGCATAGACAGAGTGGATAGTCAGAGGCTTTTCCCCAGGGTAGAGGGGTCAATTACTAGGGGGCATAGGTTTAAGGTGAGAGGGGCAAGGTTTAGAGTAGATGTACGAGGCAAGTTTTTTACGCAGAGGGTAGTGGGTGCCTGGAACTCACTACCGGAGGAGGTAGTGGAAGCAGGGACGATAGGGACATTTAAGGGGCATCTTGACAAATATATGAATAGGATGGGAATAGAAGGATACGGACCCAGGAAGTGTAGAAGATTGTAGTTTAGTCGGGCAGTATGGTCGGCACGGGCTTGGAGGGCCGAAGGGCCTGTTCCTGTGCTGTACATTTCTTTGTTCTTTGTTCTTTGTTCTTTGAAATCAGGAAGGGTCAAGGCCAGAGGTAACAGAGGTTTGGATAAGGCTTTCATCAGCACAAGGAGGAGCCGTGACTGGGGCATACACCTGAAGGTGAGAGATCAAATGGGGGACGTGCAACAATTGAGAATCAGAGCATTAGGAAGTCTAAACTGAGATGTGTAGGTGGAGAAAGTACCCAGGAGTAACATAGGTGAAGCCCCGGAAGGATTTGAAGAGATCCGGGGTGATGGTTGGGAATGATGTTGGTTGAGTGTGTTACAACACCCTGGGCCAGCGCACGGTCAATTCCAGCCCCACCTGACCCGGAGTCACAACACAGGTGAAATTAGATTTAATATTAACACCCATGGCTTTGGTTGAGTTAAATTGATCACATTCACCAGGTTTGTAAAATTTAAACAAAAGTAATTGGTTGCCAGTTAGCCAATCGAATGGTGTTCCTCCACAACCAGTTCCGAAGATTCACTCAGTGCCGACGAGTCTGGTTTCTCCTCTAAACAATACTTGGAACGCAGTCCTGTCAAGCATTCCTCTGCTCCTGATTGTGAGTCAAGGAATCAAAAACAATAAAATAAAATAAATGGGAACAAAGAAAATAAAGAAGAAGGACTCTGATATACCTCCCCGTTAGAGGGATTGAACGTCATTGCAAGGACATTTCATCAGAAGGTATGTGGTATAAAACACAGAACACACATCAATTTACCCATCCTTTCCCACTACCCAAGTTCCTCCAATTTGTATATCTACCATTTATCAACGTTTAAATCAGTGACAATACATTTGCAATAATATTGCCCCCGTCACAAATCTGCACAATTTTTACATTGAAAGGTTGCAACAATAAACTCCACCAGAACAATTTTGCGTTCCGAGTTTTATATTTTTCTATAAACGCAAGCTGATTATGATCAGTGTAAACTAAGCTTTGTTTATTATCATGCTGGACATAAACTTCAAAATGCTGAAGGGCGAGGAGCAATGCTTCCTTTTCAATGGTGGGGGACTTTATTTGGCAGACTTTTTTTTAAAGTATCCCACTGGCCCCTCTATTCTTGACTCGTCATCCTGTAGTAACACTGTCCCCACTCCCAGGTCGCAGGTTTGTAGTTGAGTCCAAAACATTGCATGTTTTCAAGAAGCAGTTAGATATTGCACTTAGGGCGAAGGGGATTAAAAGACATGGGGGGCGGGGGGGGGGGGGGGGGGGGGGGGGAAGCGTGATTAGGCTATTGAGTTGCATGATCAGCCATTACCATAATGAATGGACGAGCAGGCTAGAAGGGCCGAATGGACACCTCCTGCTCCTATTTTCTATGTTTCCACAACTAGATGGTCTGAGACTACCTCTATTAGTGTGATTCACTTGTTTTTTACATCTATCCACATAAATTATATTTGTCTTACTGAAGAATACACCACTTTTTTCTATTGCCCTTTGCACCTCTCATCAACACAGCTAATCCACCTCCCCTTCGCCCCCGCAATCATTTCTAAATATTCCATTTACCTTGCAATGTTTAATTCCCAGTCCTGGTGTTAATCTCACCACTACCTGAGTAATCATTCCAATATCTGCTTCCTCCCAATTTATTATTGCTTCATGATCGCCTGCTTTTTATGGACAGTGGACATTGTTGTCCAGACTGATTGATTTAGTTTTAATACATTGAATCTGCCGTCCTTGTTCTTCTGGGTGGTAGAGGTTGTGGATTTGGAAGGTGCTGTCGAAGGAACCTTGGTGAGTTGCTGCAGTGACTCTTGTTGATGGTGGTGTGTTGGGTAAGCTGGGTCTGCGGGGACTGCGCTTACTGCAGCAGAGAGAGAGACAGGCTTCCAACACTTGAAGAAATACAACTCTAAACTATTAAACATGCTTGAACTGTGGGTTGACACTATGCTGAGTTGACTGGAGACCTGAGGCTAACCTGACCAGACTATCTTACTGCCACATGGTGGATGTTCCAGTTGTTGCTCACAGGCTCTGACTGTCTCAGAGGCTGCATCCCGAGAGAGCGGGAAAACTAGTGCCCCCTGGTTATATAGTGGCCGTGTCCTGTCTGGTGATTGGCTGCTGTGTTCTGTATGTTCATTGGTCATTCTTTGTGTCAATCAATGTCTGTCTGTGCACCATCATATACTTGTGTGTATATTATGACAGATGCCATTGGTGGAATGGGTGAATGTTTTTCTTAATATGAATTTCAGAGTACCCAATTCATTTCTTTACAATTAAGGAGCAATTTAGCGTGGCCAATTCACCTACCCTGCACATCTTTGGGTTGTGGGGGTGAGACCCACGGAGACACGGGGAGAATGTGCAAACTCCACACGGACAGTGACCCGGGATCGAACCCAGGTCCTCAGTGCCGTGAGACAGCAGTGCTAACCACTGCACCATCGTGCTCTTCCCAATGACCTTATTTCAAAGGGGCTTTTGCTGCTGTGCACTTGTTTCACTAATACAGATTATTTTGGCAATTTGCCTTATGTACAAATAAAGTATTGTTTGTCTACATTAAATAAACTTCAATATGTATTCCATTGGCTGTGAAACACTTTAGGAAACCCTAAGGTTATGGAAGGTACGGCATAAATAATGCAATGTTTGTGTTATAATCCTGAATTTGTATCCTGTAAAGCTGCCTCACTAACATATCTGAAGGAATTGCTTCAAAACACACAAACTCTAAATTTGAAATTCAATCAATTTGAATATTCTGGAGTAAAACTTCTTTTCTCAACTGATGGCGAAGGAAAATGTTGTGGGCTGGACAGGGGAAGGGGTAAAAGGTCAATCAAACTGAAGATTTGCATCAGAGTTCTGTTGGCTGCTATTCAACAAGTACATTAGATAAATTAAATAATAACAGCAAAGATTGTTTTTGTCCTTGGCATAAAGGTCTTGTTGTAATAAGCTTCTCGAGAGGTTGGAGTAATTCAAACTCCTGTATTCTGTTGCATTTTAATGAGTGGCAATGTGTAAATAATGAGCTTTTTGTTTCCTATTATCACAATGATGGAATGTGGGTCCGTGTTGAACAAATGATCTGCTGATGGATATGAAACATTTGCCACAGGGCCTTCATTATATTTTCTTCATTAACATTAATTAGAAAGTTTGAAAAAAATGGATTTAAGGCGACAGCTGTGCTCACCAAATCACTGTTCACACATGAGCCAGACTGTGGGCATTGGTGAGGTATTCAGCAGTGGGAGCGTTTCACTGTTATAGTAGCCACGAAGGACACGGGGGTTGTCAGTAGGTCTCCCCGTGGGCTTTGAGCGAATGTGAATTCCCCTATTATGCAGGGAGTTGATCGCCCAACAGGAAATGTATTCTTAAAATCCGCTTGGCCTGCACTAGGTCCCCGGGCTTGAGCATGTGACCTTTCTCGAGACGGCAACAAAGGGATTTGTTGTCGGAAGACTGGCCTTGGCGATGTTACGACATTGGCGACAAGGAGTAAGAACAGGTTTTTCTGAGCAACCTTCAGAGTTGGAAATGAGCGGCTCCTCCGGTAAGAAACAAAATTCCTCTGTTCAGTAAACTTGAACCCGGTGTAGTTAAGGGAGGAGACTGGGCCCACACCTGACCGCAGGCATTACCTCTTCCAGGCTGATAACATTGTGGGAGAGGAGAAGCAGAAAGTAATTCTGCTGACAGCATGCGGGGCCCTGACATTCAGTGTAAGAAAAAAGCCTGACTACCCAGACACCTCTGACTCTTGACCTTTGACCATCTTGTAGACGCAGTGTGAATTCTCTATGACCCAAAGCCTTCTATCATCCTCTGGAGATACGGCTTTAACACGGCAGGGAGAACCTGTCACTTGCATTTTTTTTAATAGAAAATATTTTATTGAGCCATTTATAATTTTAACACTTTTCAACAACATCGAACAGAGACAGAGCCCACAACAAAATAAAAATAACCATCACCCCCCAAACACAAATCCCAACCAACATGGCTTATAAAAACAAACCGCCAACCCTTCCCGGCCCTCCCGCTATTGGTTTTCCTACCCTTATTCGTCACTTCCAAGCCTCCCTTTTCCCCACATCCCCCCCCCCCCCCCCCCCCCGCTTCCATTGACAGTCTAATTTTTCTCAAAGTTGATGAACGGCTGCCACCTCCGAACGAACCCCTGTAACCAACCCCACGAGGCAAATTTAATTTTCTCAAGCCTGAGAAACCCATGTCGCTAACCCCCACCCTCGACTTCGGCTTTCCGAGTCCCTCCAACACAGTAAAATCCACCTCCGGCCACCAGGGCAGCAAAGGCCAAAATGTCGGTCTTTCTCCCCACCTGGTCTTCCGGCACTCCAAAGATCGCCACCTCTCGACTCGGAGCCACCCTCCCTTACAGCAGTACCTCTGACATGACGTCTGCGAATCCTTTCCAAAAGCCCCTCAGCCTCGGACACGTCCAAAACCTGTGTATATGATTTGCAGGACTTACCCTACTCCTGTCCTCCACCTCCTCAAAGAACCTGCTCATCCGGGCCACAGTCATGTGGGCTCTGTGGACCACCTTGAATTGGATCAGGCGGAACCTGGCACACGATGAGGACGCGTTCACTCTCCGCAGGGATTCCTCCCATAATCCGGCCTCCAACTCTCCTCCCAACTCTTTTTCCCACTTTCTCGTCACCTTCCCAATAGGAACTCCTTCCCACTCCATCAGTTCCTTGCACATTTCCCAGACCTTCCCCTTCCCAACTCCTGTTCTCGACTTCACCTTATCCTGTAAGCCCCTTTGGGGGTGGCTGGAAAGCTTGAGTCTTTCCTCTGTACAAAATCCCTCACCTGCAGATACAGGAACACATTCCCACCTGGTAACTCAAACTCCTCCAAACTCAGAAAACCCTCATCAAGAAAGAGATCCCCAAATCTCTCGATCCCTGCCCGCTGCCACCTCCGAAAGACCCCGTCCGGCCCCCCCGGAGCGAAACGATGGTTATCGCATATCGGTGCCCCCCATATCGACGCCCTCGACAAACCCATGTGCTGCTGTCGCTGTCTTCACACCCTTAGGGCTGCCACTACTACCAGGCTTATGGAGCCAGCGAAGACGGCAGAGGTGCCGTTAACAATGCCCTGAAATCCATGCCGCCTCCACCCGCTCCCACACTGACCCCTCCCCCACTACCCACTTCCTGACTATCGATATATTCGCTGCCCAGTAATAGTCAATAAAGTTCGGAAGAACCAGCCCCCTCCCCACGCCCCCGGTCACTTACATTTTGACCAGATTGTAGAAAATGGCAGAGGATTGTGAATGTGGCTCACCCCGAGTGAAATGTTGAGAGACAGATTGGTGTGCGGAATAAACAATGTGACGAGTCAAGAGAAGTTACTAGATCCAATCTGGCTCTTAGAAAAAAGCCATTGAGGCAGTCCTATTGCTAGAGAACGCAGAAGAAGCTCAGCAGCTACAAGAGGAATTGGATGACAAGGGGGAGGGGCATCGTGTAAAAGTGACCATTCTTCAGGAAGGTGCCTGTGTAAATAGCCCATCCCCAAATCAGAGCTCAGCTGGCATCCTCTGGCAGTGACGGAAATTTAATTCAGTCCTACGGATGGGAGGGAAGCTGTTCCGGAAGGTTGCAGATGTCAGATGAGGGACTATTGTAAACACCGTAAAAGGGCACAGCCAAGGCAAAGCTATAGGAATCGGCAATACCTGTGCTACTCACGGAAGAAGCCAAGGCCGGCACAGGCCCATACCATGGGCAGGTTTATCCACTTCCAGACAAAGATACAAAACAACTAAACCATATCATCATGTCCAAGGTCACCCCAATAATGATGGTACTGCTGGCAAATGGCTATCAATTGGAAACGGAGATGGACACCGGGAATGCTGTCTCCATTATTGGAGAGGAGACATTTGATCGCCTCCAAACTGGTAGCCGACCCTTGAGTTTAGAAGACGATAGAGCCAGATTAGCCATGGGGGAGCCTTTGTGGATTAAGGATTCCACAACGACCCCGGTGACCTACAGGCAGCAATCAGCTCAACTTCCACTTATCGTTGTGCAGGGGCCGAGTCTTATGGGGGGAAATTGGCTCCCGTGGATCAGGCTGAACTGACTAGAGATCTTCAGGCTGGGTGTGGGAGGACTGCATGGAGTCACCAGCAAATATCCTGAAATCTTCCAGGAGGGCCTTGGAAAACTAATAGGAGCCAGAGCCAAAATTGACGTCGACCCTATGCTTCGCCTAAGTAGTAGAGAAAAACTGGTTCCATATTCCCTGTTGGAGAATGTAGAGACTAAGCTTGGTTGTCGGAAAAATCTAGATACAATCAGACCCATGCAATTCACAGAATGGGCAACACCTGTCGTCCCTGTCCTTAAACTGGACAAATCGGCCTGCAGAGATTATAAACTTACAGTCAATTAGGTTTCCAAATTGGATAGGTACCTCATACCGTGAATAAAAGATCTATATGCCAAACAGCTGATGGCCAGACATTCACTAAGTTAGATATAAGCCACACCCATTTTCAACTCAAATTAGACAAGCCTGCCTGCAAATACGTTACGGTCAACATGCACGAGGGCCTATATGAGTTTACTCGCTTGTCCTTCGAGGTGTTGTCCTCACGCGCCATATTCCAATGGATCACGGAGAACACACTCCAAGGGTTATCTAAAGAGGAAGTGTATTTGGATGACGTTCTGGTCATGGAGACTTCAGAACAAGAGCATAGTAAACCTAGAAGGGGCTGGTTTATCACACTGGGCTAAATCGCTGGCTTTTAAAGCAGCCCAAGGCAGGCCAGCAGCACGGTTCAATTCCCGTACCAGCCTCCCCAAACAGGCGCCGGAATGTGGCGACTAGGGGCTTTTCACAGTAACTTCATTGAAGCCTACTTGTGACAATAAGCGATTTTCATTTCAAGAGGTTTTGCGCCGATTTACGAAAGCTAGGGTACGTGTAAAAATGAAAAATGTATTTTCCAAGCGAGCGGAGCGACCTATTAGGGCTATCATGTGGATGAAAAAGTGCCACATCCACTGGAGGATAAGGTTAGGGCTATCGGGCGGCGCAGTGGTTAGCACTGCTGTCTCACGGCGCTGAGGACCCGGGTTCAATCCCAGCCCTGGTTCACTGTCCGTGTGGAGTCTGCACATTCTCCCCGTGTCTGTGTGGGTTTCAGCCCCACAACCCAAAGATGTGCAGGGTAGGTGGATTGGCCACGCTAAATTGCTCCTGAATTGGAAAAAGAGAAATTTTACAATGGTGAGGGGCTTCAAGGAAGCACCAACTCCAAGAAAAAATATGGAATTGAAATCCTTCCCAGAATTATTCAATTATTTGGGACGTTTATCCCAAATTTAGCCTCCTTCGTGACTCCACTACACATACTGCTGCGAAAGTACCAAAAATGGTCTTGGGAGGGGCCACAGGTGGAGGCCTTCAAGAAAGTAAAACAGCAGCTGCAGTGGTCAAATTTATTGGCCGACATCAACCCCAGAAATAAATAGGCGTTGTTTCCCCTTCCAGGGTTGGTGCGGCACTCTCACATCGCTGGAAAGACGGGGCAGAAAGGCCCATCCAGGACTCTCTCAGATGCTGAGTGGAGGTTCACTCAAATCAAAAAGGAGGGCTTGGCGGTCACGTTTGGTGTAAAGAAATTTCATCAGTACGTCTATGACAGACTTCCGGTGACGGCGGGCGGGAGGCAGCAGCACAATGGAGGGCTCCCATTCTAGAACGGCATTTTCGGGGCTTTAAGCCCGGTCCCAGGGTCCACGGAGGCGGCAAAAGCAGGGAGAAGGCACAGTAAATGAAAATGTCGAGGGTGAGCCAAAAAACGGCCGTTAAAAAAAACAGCTGAAGGTCCGTCGGGGAGTGGAAAGGTCAGCGTGGGGTGACCAAGGAAAATGGAGGCTGGAGCACCAGGGAAGGCCGCATTGCTTACGGCTGAAGAAATAACTACGGTGATGGCTGCGGAATTCGAAAGGCAGTTTGCAAAATACATTGGAGACAATGAGGAAGGAGATGAGTGTGCTGGTGGAGGAGACGGTTTCCCCGGTGAGGACGGAGGTGGCGAGCGCAGTGGCGGAGGTGCGAGAGCAAGGGGAGACGCTGAAGGAAGTGGAGGAGGCATTATTGCAGCACGGTGATCAACTTGCCTCGATGGGGAAGGAGATGGAGATTAACAAGGATCTGCGAGGAGAAATGGAAGACCTGGAAAACAGATCCAGGCGACAGAATTTGAGGATTGTGGGGCTGCCCGAAGGAGTTGAAGGACCGAAGCCGACTGAGTATTTTGTCGCGATGCTGGCAAAACTATTGGGGGAGGGGGAGGATCCCTCCCGATATGAACTGGATCGGGCTCATTGGTAGTGGAGGCCTGTACCAAAGGCGAGTGAGCCGCCAAGGGTAGTGACTCGGTGCTTCCGTAGGTACAGGGTGAAGGAGAAGGTCCTGAGCTGGGCCAAGCAGAAGCGGGTGGTGCAGTGGGCTGGAGCTGGTATACGTGTATACCAGGACTTTACGGTGGAGCTGGCGAGGAGGCGGGCTGCCTTCAACCGGGTGAAGAGGGCACTGTACATTAGCAAGGTGCAGTGCGGCATTGTATATCCAGCGAAGCTGAGGGTGACTTACAAGCTCAAGGACTTTTATTTTGGAACAGCGGAAGAGTTTGCGAAAGCAGAAGGACTGTGGCAGAACTGAGAAATTGAGAAATGGCCATGTGCCGATGTAACCTCATGACTGTATTTTCTCCTTTTTTGTTTCACTGTGTGCGGGTGTATGGGCTAAAGGAGCCAATGTTGTATATATTTGGACAAGGGAAGTGATGGGACTTTCACTCGAAATGAGGGCTCTTTGGGGTGTAGGTGGATATGCGGGGTTTGTGTGCTAAAAGGGGATTTCTGGGCTTTCCTAGGGCCGGGCAAGTGGGAAAGGGACCCGGGCGGGGTCCTCCATGCTGGCCGGTTTAAGCCGGCCAGTGAACGGGAGCGAGGTGGGGGGAGGGGCTGCGGCCGTCGGAGCCTGGCAGAACAGGGTCCGAGTGGTCTAGCCGGGGTGGAAAGTTGGGGGGAAGGAACAGAGGTTGGGGGGAGGAGTTTTACAAGAGGCAGTGGATGGGAGGAGTTGGAGACGGGGGGTGTTTACAACTCTTGAGTATCATGTACGGTATTCTTTCAGAGGTTGGATGGCATTGAGTGTAGGGGGAGGGGGGGAGGGAGTGGACTCGAGAGGTTAATGGTGACCATGGGCGGTCCTGGACTCCTTTTTCTCCTTTGTTTTTTGTTTCCACCGTGGGAAGGTTTATTTTATTGGATGCATATATTGACAGGTGGGCCGTTGTTTAGGGTGTTGGGAGGATGGGATCGTTGTTATTGGTAAGGGGATTGATTTTGTATTTGTTGCCGTTTACTGTCTGTGGGTGGGGTGTACATTTTGAAGGAAAATGTGAAAACGGAGAATAAAAACATTTTAAAAAGAGTACGTCTATGACAGGCGTTACATAATAGTGACCGACCACAGGTGCTTATGGAGGATCAGGGAGCCCATAAAAGGCCCAGCAAGGTCCACGTGCACCCGCACCCATGGCCTGTCTAGCCACAAGGTGACTCATGGCAGACTGGTACAGAAGGTGAAGTCACACGGGATGAGCTGGCAAGGTGATACAGAACTGGTTCGGTCACAGAAGACAGAGGATAGCAATGGAAGGGTGCTTTTCTGATTGGAGGGCTGTGATTAGTGGTGTTCCGCAGGGATCAGTGCTGGGACCATTGCTGTTTGAATAGGGTGGGAATGGAAGGTTACGGACTCCGTAAGTGCAGAGAGTTTTAGTTTAGGCAAGTATCATGGTTGGTGCAGGTTTGGCGGGTGTTGCTAACTTTTGGTTGGTTCAATTTGCTGTTTTATAACCTTTGCTCTAGAGTCGCCAGGTATCTTTATGATACCGCCACGAGGTTCATGTTCAAGTAATGATCAATAACTCAACACACCAATTAGTAAGATTCAAATCAAAATACATTTATTATAGACAGTAAATTGCTACTCATGCGTAAATTCTACTTTCTAGACTATTCTCTATCACTAAAGTACGTAGCTTCGGAATTGGCCCACCAGGTCAGGGGAACAAATGGCCTTTCGTTCAGGTTCTGAAACTGCAGGATTCAAAAGCTGGTATGGACTGGTAGCTAGGAGCGCCTATCTCGTAGCATGCATTAACTGGAGACTTACTTGGTTGATGCGGCAGCTCGGGCAGCTCACTTTCAAGGATTGATTCGCTGCTGAGTGGCCCTGCCAAGAAGGACGATTTGAACTTGGGGGCTTTACTTTATAGTCCCCAGGGGCTTCCCGCCGGTCGGGGTGGACCCCGTATCTGGTTCCAAATGATTGGACTACGTTCCGATCACTTGGATCGATTTCTCCAATACTGGAGTTGTTCCCTGACCGTTGGCCTTCCTTTGTCTTGGCTCCTGCTGGCGCCGAGGAGTCTGGCTTGGCCTTATTCACCTTAAATGTTTCGATTGTTCCCGGGGATCGCTCATTAATATGCAGATGGCTGTGAGTTTCTGTGCTATCTGGGCTTTTGCAAGTTCTAATACACAGGATTTCTGCACTTGCTAGTTTTTGACCGTGTTGGCTGAATTTGCCTGCAGCCTTTGTGGATCTCCATTTTAAGTTGGGAAGTGGCCAACCCAGGTGGCTACACGGCCCAAAGGGCCTGTTCCTGTGCTGTACTTTACTTTGTTCTTTGATCTATTTGATAGCTATATTAATCGCTTTATTGTAAATACATTGGGGTCTCTGTTAAAATGACAGGTGAAGGATACTGGCGTTTGAGACATTCATTTGCTAATCATCACATGGGTAATTTCAGGGTGTTAAAATCTTCATAAGCGAGGGCGGCAGGTGGCGTAGTGGTTAGCACTGGGATTGCGGCGCTGAGGACCAGGGTTCGAATCCCAGCCCTGGGTCACAGTCCGTGTGGAGTTTGCGCATCTTCCCCATGTCTGCGTGGGTTTCATCCCCACAACCCAAAGATGTGCAGGGTAGGTGGGTTGGCCATGCTAAATTGCCCCTTAATTGGAAAAAAAATAATTGGGTACTCTAAATTTTTTTTAAAAAATCCTCATGAGCAAAATGATGAGATAAAATAAACATTTCTTTCTCCACATCCAGCCTCTCTTTAAGCAGTAAGATATGCTGGAGAACAGCTCCATATGCACCCAGAGCCTCCAGTAGCTGAACCAAGTGATCATTTTGCATTTACAAACTTTAGACAATGAGGTTTGGAAGTTGGACTGTGCCCTAATTTGTGATATACAGGTCGGATGGATGAAGCTTGGTGTCCAGAGTACTAAAGATGCTAGTTAAGCCACAGGACTCGACCTGGAATCAGGTCTGGTGTGCACAATAGCTTGGTACAGTGCAGAGTATTTATTCATTGAGCCTGTGGAAGGATTAAGCAACTTTCTTTTTGTAAATATTTTAATTGAACTTTCAAATATACAAATCAAAACAAAACACCAATTACACATGTATCCATGCCTAAAGTGACAAACTCCCATCAACAATTATCCCCCCCTAGAAAAAACCTAAAACATCCAACCCCCCGACCCCACAAACAGCAACCAGATCCTGAAAATGCAATATGCCACCATCTACGATAGAACCCATCGATCGACCTCTTTACAGTGAACTTGACCTTCCAGAGGTACAAAAGCTCCCAGTCACCCAGTGGCCATGTGACACTGGGCGGTATCGCCGGCCTCCCAATTCAGCAGAAACTGCTGCCAGGCCAGCAACGAGGCGAAAGTAAATGTTTCTGCCCCACCCCGCCCCCAATTCGGGGTGGTTCCCCAAATTTCACTACTAATGGACAGGGCTCCAGATCCACGTTCAGGATTACCCCTAAAAAGTCCACCAGCTTGGGACAGGACCAGATCATGAGCATATGGTTCGCAGGCCCCCTTTGAGCACCGCTCACACCTATCCTCAACCCCCTCAAAAAATCAACTCATTCTGGCCTTGGTGAGGTATGCCCTGAACACCACCTCAAGCTGTCCAACCAGATTTAGCTAAGGAACTTTTACCCAGAAATTTAGTCGGTAAATTGCCAATGATAGGATCACTATCCCCGCAATGCTGCATTTTATGAATTAGAGCGTCTTTAACTAAGGTTCAAGTCATAAATAGTAAAAGCTGGCGTGTATTTTGGTAATTGTGAGTGAAATGTGGTTCAAGAGCAACTTGTTTCCAATTATTTCAGACTCAAATTACATCACAACTTTTGTTACTTATTTGTTCCAAACTATGGAGTGGATTACAGCTGCACCAACCCTGACAACACGGGCAGCACGGTAGCATTGTGGATAGCACAATTGCTTCACAGCTCCAGGGTCCCAGGTTCGATTCCCGGTTTGGTTCACTGTCTGTGCGGAGTCTGCACATCCTCCCCGTGTGTGCGTGGGTTTCCTCCGGGTGCTCCGGTTTCCTCCCACAGTCCAAAGATGTGCAGGTTAGGTGGATTGGCCATGATAAATTGCCCTGAGTGTCCAAAATTGCCCCGAGTGTTGGGTGGGGTTACTGGGTTATGGGGATAGGGTGGCGGTGTTGACCTTGGGTAGGGTGCTCTTTCCAAGAGCCGGTGCAGACTCGATGGGCCGAATGGCCTCCTTCTGCTCTGTAAATTCTATGATAATTCTATGATAAAATAATACCAGAAAATCCAATTTCTTTTAAAATGAAACTATATTTTTCATTATACAACTGTAGTGATTTCAATGTTTCAAAACTTATTATGGTCCAGTTACCACAGAATAATTGTTCTCCACACGTTTAAGATTATAGTTAGATTTTGACACATTGGCCTGTGGCTGTGTGAATAATAGCTGCCATCTTTGCTTATCTCACAGGGACAGCAGTCCGTGATGAATCCATTGTGGGAAGAAATTTGACATGAAAAATTTCTCCACAAATGCAAGTGTTCAGTGTTAATCTCTAAAAACAGAATCTGTGGTGGAAACAGAAAATTTGTATCTCAAAGGATTGATTATGCCAGCTGGGTCACAACAAACATAGAAAGATACTATTACCCACACAACAGATCAAGTATAGGTTGATCTATCACTGCGGACTGCAAATAAATTCTTTATAACATTTTCCTTAAAAGAATAATCTGGGGATGACGGCGTGATTGGCCAAAACCGATTGTGACCAGTGTCCTGGTGAATTGTATAACTAGGGCTGTAGAGAGAGCTTTAAAACTAAATAGTTGGGGGTGAGGATTTGGAAAGTTAAGAGAAAGGGCAATGCAATAGTGCAGGGTAGTGACACCGGTAATGAGAAAGTGCTTGACAGGACGGAGCCCAGAAACATAAGTGCACCTGTAAATAAATTCAGAGTAAGGGAAAATAATCTGACTGCATGCAGTATTTGTAACAAGATGGATGAATTGATAGCACAAGTAGAAACAAGTGAGTGTATGATAGGCATTACAGAGGCATGGGCCGGGATTCTCCCAGCCTGCGCCGGGTCGGAGAATCGGCGTTCACACCGGAAATTCCCGCACTCCGCTCCGATGCCTGGACGCAATTCTCCGGCGGCCGGAGAAACTGCAGCAGTCGTGCGCGTGGTCAACGTGGCGCCGGCCGGCCGGCGATTCACTGCGGTCAACCGGCCGAGTTCTGCCAGCGTGGTTCCAACCTTGTACTACCCGGTTGGGGGGGGGGGGGGGGCGGAGGAATCAGACTCCAGGGGGTGGGGGGCTGGGCTGCACGACAGCCAGGCCTGCAATCGGGGGCTACCGATCGGCGAGCACGTGGGATCTGGAGGGGGCCTACCTCCGTCCGCGCAGGCCCGTTGTGTGGGCCGTGTAGTGCGGGCCGGCACGGAAACGGCCTGCGCCGATGTGGAGACAGCCACCACGCGCAAGCACCGGCACGGAGACGTCGGTCGCGCGGACCCGCGCCGGCAGTGCAGGGCTTATATCGGCGCCGGAGCAGCGTGCAGCACTCCGGCGCAATGCTGGCCCGTTGTGGCCCACTGAATCGCCGGTGTTTACGCCGGCGTCAACACTTGGCTGGGATTTTGGAGAACCCCGGCCATCGTTGCAAAGTGATCATGGCGGGGAGCTGAATATTCAATTGTATTTTACATTATGGAAGGATAGGAAGGGAAAGGAGGTGGAGTAGCTGTGTAAATAAAGGATGAGATCAGTGCAGTAGTGAGAAATGATCCTGGGTTCGCAGGATCAAATTTTGGATCGGTTTGTCTGGAAAATTTTGTAAAGGGACGTTACTGATGGGAATAGTTTATAGGTCCCTGGCAGTAACTAATCAAGAATAATGCGGGTTGGAAAGAGAGGAACTGCAATAACCGTGGGCAGTTACCGTGGGTAAGTTTTAATCTTCTTATAAATTGGACAAATCAAGTTGCCAAAGGTAGTCTGAAGGATGAGTTCACAAGTGTATTCGGGATGGTTTCTTAGAACACATTTTGGAGCCAATCAGGGAACAGGATATTTTAAACCTGGTAATATGTAATGAGGTAGGGTTAATGAATGAACTTATAGTAAAAGAATTTCTTGGTGAGAGTGATAATAGGTGATTGGATTTTATGGGAAATGGAAGGCTAGTGTCTTAAACTTAAATAAATCAAATTAAATGAAAATCGCTTATTGCCACAAGTAGGCTTCAAATGACGTTACTGTGAAAAACCCCTAGTTGCCACATTTCTGCGCCTGTTCGGGGAGGCTGGTATGGGAATTGAACCATGCTGCTGGCCTGCCTTGGTCTGCTTTCAAAGCCAGCTATTTAGCCCTGTGCTAAACCAGCCCCTAAAAAATGCAAATACAAGGGTACAAAGACAGTTGGCTGAAGCGGAATGGGAAAATAGGTTAAAAGACAAGACAGTGGAAAAGCAATGGCAGACATCTAAACAGATAATTCATAAGGCTCAACAAAGGTATATTCCATTGAGAAAGAGAGCTCCGGAGGATGCACCGCCCTTGGCTAACTAAGGAAGTTAAAGATATCAAACTGAAGAAAAAAGATGCACAATTCTGCAAAGATTCATGGAGTAGGGGCTGGTTTAGCACACTGGGCTAAATAGCTAGCTTTGAAAGCAGACCAAGGCAGGCCAGCAGCACGGTTCAATTCCCGTACCAGCCTCCCCGAACAGGCGCTGGAATGTGGCGACTAGGGGCTTTTCACAGTAACTTCATTTGAAGCCTACTTGTGACAATAAGCGATTTTCATTTCATTTCATTTCTCATCCTCCTCCGCTCCAAAGAGAAAAGTCCTAGCTCCCTCAACCTTTCCTTATAAGACCTATCCTGCAAACCAGGCAGCATCCTGGTAAATCTCCTTTGCATCCTTTCCAATGCTCCCACATCCTTCCTATAATGAGGTGACCGGAACTGCACACAATACTCCAAATGTGGTCTCACCAGGCTCATGTATAGTTGCAGCATAACCCCATGGCTCTTAAACTCAAGCCCCCTGTTAATAAACGCTAACACACTATAAGCCTTCTTCACAGCTCTATCCACTTGAGTGGCAACCTTCAGAGATCTGTGGACATGAACCCCAAGAAACATTTATATAAACAAAGTCAAAATTTATATAGACAAATCCCAATATGTATATTGACGGGCGAAGTAAGCTTGGCTAGACGGTACTGAAGAGCTCCTTAGCTGATTCCTCAGAGTTAGACTGTTCCAGCTCAAAAGTGAATTTTGAGCGTGAGCCGGAATACATTACGGTGTACAAGGAAGTCTCTGCGCGTGCGGTAGATTCAAAGTTTGCAAACATATCATCTACGTAGAAATGTGCACAGGGTCAGAGGTCTTGGTAGCTAAATCAAATATTAGTCCCTTAGAGGGTGAGACTGGGGAATTAATAATAGGAAACAAAGAAATGGCAGACGCTTTGAACAATTAATTTGTATCTGTCTTCATGGTAGAAAATACTACAAGTTTCTCAAGATTTGTAGAAAATCAAGAGGTGAAAGGGAGAAAGGAAATTAAAATAATCAAGAACACTGGGGAAAAATAACTGGGTAAACGAATGAGACTAAAGGTCCCCGGGACTGATGGGCGTCATCCTCGAGTCTGAAAAAAAGAGGCTGCAGAGATCTTCCAAACTTCCCTGGATTCTGGAACGGTCCCAGTATATTGTAACACCACTATTGAGCAAAGGAGGGAGACAGAGAGCACAAACTCCACACGGACACAGATGGGGTGTATTTGGATTTCCAAAAGGCATTTGGAGGGCAGCACAGTGGTTGGCACAGTTGCTTCCCAGCTCCAGGGTTCCAGGTTCGATTCCCGGCTTGGGTCACTGTCTGTGCGGAGTCTGCACATCCTCCCAGTGTGTGCGTGGGTTTCCTCCGGGTGCTCCGGTTTCCTCCCACAGTCCAAAGATGTGCAGGTTAGGTGGATTGGCCTTGATAAATTGCCCTTAAGAGTCCAAAAAGGTTAGTTGGGGTTACCGGGTTAGGTTAGAACTGTGGGCTTAAATGGGGTGTTCTTTCCAAGAACCGGTGCAGACTCGATGGGCCGAATGACCTCCTTCTGCACTGTAAAATCAATGATTACATTTGATAAGCTGACACATGAAAGGTTACTGCCTAAGGTTAGAGCTCAATGGGCTGTAACCTCCAAACTGCCCAGCATTGGTAACCTGAAAACCCCCCACCCTAGACTCTCACCCCCGATTTGACCACCCGCACCTGTGTGCAAGGTCCACCCTATCAGCTGCCCCCCTCCCAACGAGGTCCGACTCCCATCCCACTCCGAGGTTTTATCTTACCCTCCCCCACAAAATCCTTTCCACTTACCTTAATGGCCTGTCTATGGGACCTTTAAACCCACTGTTTACAGCAGCTAGAGCTGTAAAAAAGGGGGCATGTCTTCTCTGGTAACTTTTTTTAAAAAGTAAGAATTAAAAAATGTTTTTTTATTAAGAGTACCCAATTCTTTTTTTCCAATTAAGGGGCAATTTAGCGTGGCAATCCACCTATCCTGCACATCTTTGGGTTGTGTGAGCGAAACCCACGCAAAAACCGGGAGAATGTGCAAACTCCACACGGACAGTGACCCAGAGCCGGGATCGAACCTGGGACCTCGGTGCCGTGAGGCATCAGTGCTAACCCACTGCGCCACCGTGCTGGCCCTCTTCTGTGGTAACCTGACAGAAACTAGTTGAGAGTCTGATTAAATTGGATATCCTAAATTTCAGAATTTGGCACTTTAAATCAAACTGCAGTCAAACTTCAGGCAGACTGTTGGAATTCAGACTTGACCAAAGTCAAATACACAACTGACAAACTGCCAGGACCTGTCTGGACCTTCCCCATCAATCACACGTGAGAAGATTGTCACACCCTATTGATATGCAGACGTCTATTGTCAGTAGCCCAGATCGAGCCAGAGTTTTGGGCACCCAGAGTTCCTGCTGTTCCCTTGTAGCAGCAACAGGAATGCGAGCAGAGATGGACACCTGTGGCCGGCACAGGTGTCCTGTTGAACGATCATCAACCGGACAATTGGGTGCTGAGATATCCTCCTGAGGTCTCATTGGGAGAAATCCAGCTAAAATGGCAAAACGACGAAGGGAGGGAGGAATAAAAATAGACATCAGCAGCGAAGACTCCACGCAGAGACAGTCGGGACGTCTGACCAAAGGCGGAAGGAAGCAGCGACGAGACCCACCTTCGCAAGGACGGACCTGAGAGACTCAGAGAATCAGATCCAAGGCTCAGCCAAAGTTATCTTTACCGGTAGTTTAAAGAATCTTGGGAGTCTTCAGTAACTGGCATTGGGTTAATTTAAGAGTAACTATTGTTGTTAAATAAAGTTGGTTTGATTTTCTATTTGTCTTTTGGGTAAAACTTTGATTAAAACACTATTCAAAGTATCTGAGAATTGGGCAGGTACAACATTCCTTCAATATGCCTCTTGTGCACTTTGAAGGTGGGTTTCAGAGACAGCTACAGTATCTGGATCTCACCTGACGGTAGATTGATGAAGGGGAAATCATGCCTGACAAATCGAGTGGAATTCTTCGAGAATGTAATTAGTAGAGTTGGCGAGGGGGATCAGTGGGTGTGGTATATTTGGAATTTCAGAAGGCTTTTGACAAAATCAGCGTAAGAGATTAGTGTGCAAAATTAAAGCACATGGGATTGGGAGGGAATGTATTGAGATGAATAGAAAACTGGTTGGCAGACAGGAAACAAAGAGTATGTATTTTTCAAATTGTCAGGCAGTGACTAGTGGGTACCACAGGGATCGGTCCAGCTATTCACAATATATATTAATGATTTAGATGAGGGAACAAAATGTAATATCACCAAATTTGCAAATGAGGGGGGGGGGGGGGGTGAGCTGTGAGGAGGATGCAGAGATCCTTGGGTCTGATTTGGACAAGATGAGTGAGTGGGCAAAGGAAAGGTAGATGCAGTATAATTTCAGAAATGCGAGATTATCCACTTTGGTAACAAAAATTATCTGAATGCCCATTCGTTAGGAAAGGGGAATGTGCAATGAGACCTGGGTATCCTTGTACACCAGTCACTGAAAGTAAGCACACAGGTACAGCGGGCGGCAAGGTATGTTGGCCTTCATAGAGAGAGATGATTAGAGTACAGGAGCAAGGATATCTTGCCGCAATTATACAGGGCCTTGGTTTTTCTAATACAAATTTAGAGTCCCCAATTATTTTTTTTCAAATAAGGGGCAATTTAGCGTGGCCAATTCATATACCCTGCACATCTTTGGGTTGTGGGAGTGAGACCCTCGCAGACACAGGGAGAATGTGCAAACTCCACAAGGACAGTGACCCAGGGCCAGGATCAAACCCGGATCCTCTGCACCGTGAGGCAGCAGTGCTAACCATTGCGCCACCATGCTGTCCCTGATACAGAGCCTTGGTGAGGCCACACTTGGAATAGTGTGTGCAGTTTTGGTCTCCTTATCTGAGGAAGGACGTTCTTGCTAGAGCGGAAGTGCAGCGAAGGTTTACCAGGCTGATTTCTGGGATGGCAGGACTGACGTATGAGGAGAGATTGAATCGGTTAGGATCGTATTCACGAGGGCAGCACGGTGGCGCAGTGGATAGCACTGTGCCGAGGTCCCAGGTTTGCACATTCTCCCTGTGTTTGCGTGGGTTTCGCCCCCACAACCCAAAGATATGCAGGGTAGATGGATTGGCCACGTTAATTGGAAAAAATGAATTGGGTACTCTAAATTTATTTTTTAAATGATTGTATTCGCTGGAGTTCAGAAGAATGAGGGGGGATCTCATAGAAACCCTTAAAATTCTAACAGGACTGGACAGGGTAGGTGCAGGAAGGATGTTCCTGATGGTGGGTGTGTCTAGAACAAGGGGTCACAGTCTGAGGATATGGGGTGGACTATTTAGGATTTATATGAGGAGAAATTTGTTCACCCAGAGAACTGTCGGCCTGTGGAATTTGTTACCACAGAAAGTAGTTTTCAAGAAGCAGTTAGATAGAGCACTTGGGGTGAAGGATATTGGGGGGGAAAGCGGGATTAGGCTATTGAGTTGGATGATACAGCCATGATTATAATGAATGGTGAAGTGGGCTCGAAGGGCCGAATATTATCTATTAGTTTGGGGGCGTTTCTGCGGTCGCAGACGTCACTTCGAGATGGTGTTGCCGCCTCTCTGGACCGGGGTCAGGGGTGTTACTGAATGACAGCAGGGCATCCTAAAGGTGGAGTGTGATAAAGATCATGGTACATATGGGTGTTAAGGGTAAGATTCTGGCATGGATAGAGGATTTGGCTGACTGGTAGAAGGCAGAGAGTGGGGATAAAGGGGTCTTTTTCAGGATGATGTGGAGAAGACGGCGTTGGACTGGGGTGAGCACAGTAAGAAGTCTTACAACACCAGGTTAAAGTCCAACGGGCTTGTTTTGAATCACTAGCTTTTGGAGCGCAGCTCCTTCATCAGTTCTGTATCTCAATTTTAATAAGAATGCCAGAACTATACTTGTACGCACATACTGAAAAATGTATACTTTGCATTCATGACTGGATTGTTGATTCAAATAAAAGTTTTGGTGTCCAACAACACACAGGCAAGATTCTACTAGACTGAGATTTGCAAACATTTATTCTAAGTATGTACAATATAGAAAATAGTAAATTCATATGGAAAATAATCTATGTCAGTCAAGCAACAATAAAAATGTTTTCTTACATAAGGGCCCGAGCAGAGAACAACTGAGGTATGTGTCACAACTGTAACCAAAGTGACTTGACATTGCATTTCATTAAAAAATTTCAACATATACAAAATATAAAGTACAAATAAATAGGTTTCATGTTTCCCAGCATCTAGTGCCTCGGAAAAGAGTAAAATACTGGCTGTAGCTAGTGCAGACTTGGTGGAAGACTGCAGGACTGACAGTCTGAGGTATGTTATTGTCTTTTATATAATTTAAAAATGGCTAAAAACCACATGGTCTAATCAGAGATCATCAATTGTTGCAGTGTTTTAAGTGGCTGTAATGTTAACTGCCTCCAGACAAGACAAATACCCTTTGTACAATGGGAATATCAAATGCTACAGCAAGACATTGATAAAAGGAAAGTGGGGTTATTGCTGCATAGGTTTCCCACAATTCCTGGAAGCAATTCAAGTAGCTTCATAGACAGTCACAAATTGAGAAACAGGCTCCAATGTCCTTGCATTGCTGCTCTCCCAAAGGTGCTGACATCAGGTGCCAGCGTGGCTCAGTGACAGGACACTAACGTTTAGGTCAGAAGGTTGTGGGTTCAAGGCCCACTGCAGGACTTGAGCAGATAATCTAGGCTGACGCCCCAGTGCAGTATCAAGGGGGGTGCTGCTCTGTTGGGAGGTGCCGTCTTGTGAATGAGATGCTAAACTGAGACTGTGTCTACCTGGATTGAGTGAATGCAAGATGACCCCATGTTACTGTCTGAAGAGGAGCGCTTCCCCCCCCCCCCCCCACCCAGTGTCCTGGCCAACATTCATCATTTATCATAAAAACAGGCCATTTATCTCACTGATGTGTGTTGGCCTTGCTGTGTGCAAATTCACTGCATGTTTGTCTACAAAACAGTAACAAAATTTTATACAGGAAAAGGTAATTCACTGGCTATGTCATCATAAGGACATGAAAGCCATCAATTAAATGCAAGATCCATATTTGTAAGTAAGCACTGATGAGTGCTGGCAATCTGGTAACTCAAAAATGGCAACTTTCCATTTAAGAGTGAAAACATCACATGTCAGCAAACATTTAAGTGAAAAACTAGCCCAAACCTGCCCTGAATTAATTCCACAAACGCATGTGCTTTCCAACAAGGGATTGGACAACCGTGATCTGGACTGGGAACCCTTGTTGCTTTTCCCCATCCAAGCCCAGGGATTCTCACAGTAGCCAAAGCTGTCCCCTCTATCTCTGCTCCAATGTATTCTGTCTAGATGATTGTGGAGGGTGAAAGTGGTGAATTATAGCTGACTCATTGAAGCCACACTCCTGGTTTAGGAATTCTTCCAGCAGATTTTCTTTTGAAAATAAAACTTTTGTTTTTTTTGTTGAATGTGAACCACACCCCATCTTGGCATAAGAACTGCTTCTCATGTTGACTCAAGAGGACTAAACGCAAATGCTTTTGACTGGTGCGGTTTAGTCACCACCAGTTGTACTGATCAGTGAGTACACAAAAGGGCAACAGAGAGGACACTGACAATATGCACCTTAATGAGCCGAATCTTAATTTCTTTGCGATAAATTAATTTGCCCATGTGACAGCCAAAATGAAAGTGGCTACGTCGGTGGCGAGGGGTGGTGGTATCCAGAAATTGACCGACTTAACCCAGTATCCAATTGGTTTAAAAAAAAAGACTTTTACACACATAACCATCATATTGTGTCTTCGAGGCTGCAATACCGTAAGAGTTGCTGATTGCATCCAACAGGAATAAAAGACCTTTAGTCTATCCTACCTTCTACCTCAGTTGATTTATAGAGTACAGGAACTAATGTTTTGCTGGTGAACCTGTATCAAATATTTAAATAAAATAAAGTTTATTTTAGTGTTATCTCGGGTTTCTTACTGGGATTTAGTATTTGTGGTATAGTCACCGCGAGCAAACCTGAGACCGGCGATTAAATATTACAATTTCAGCAGCAGAGGACACATCAAATGTTACAAAAAAAAGACAATATTAAACAAAGAAACATAGAACAAACATTCTGTGCATCAGTGCAGAATGGATTTCATGTCAACAATTTAGTGTAACAACTATAACATTATAGAATAAACCAGGGGAAAAATATACAAAATAGAAACTAAAGCTTGCAACCCTGCAACTAAACTACTGCATCACAAAAACAGCAGCTGTATGTATTGGTAACAAGAATGAATTTCCACAAAAATCTTCCAAAATGACTCAGTTTGTAAAAAGGATGCTTGGTACCTTACTGCAGTGATATACCCAGGAGATATTGCTTACTTAGTTGCTACCTGTTCATAGATACATTCAACAGACTAGAGATAAAGGCATCATTTATTCTTGTAAACCAGTTTAACCAAATCCCTACACAGATAAAAATGCTACAATTTAAAGTACATTTTTTACACCTGAGTTTTCTCGTAATACCTATTTTTTTTAAAATGAAAAATTGCATCTACCCATTGAACTAGAACATTGAAATGCTGTCACATCAATGTCCTCTTAGATCTTGGCTCCACTTGCAATCATCCATCTTGCTCATTTCTGTGGGGTAGAAAAGGACATCGGTGTTCATTCAACCAATACAAATAAAGAACAGCTAACATGTTCTGCCAAGCAGCAGTTATAGTTAAAAATATTCATATGATTAAAAGTGGACAAAGGCCTGTTTAGCAGATACATAGTTTCATTTAAATAGCATGCTTAGAGAACTAATGAATGATATATCAAAGTCAGAAGGAATATATTTACTTGCCCTGGTCATTATAGAAGCTCACTGGAAAGACGGAGGCTGAGCGGAGACCTGATAGAAGTCTACAAAATTATGAGGCATAAGCTTCCCATAATAGTCAGAGGCTTTTTCCAAGGGTGGAAGTCTCAATTACAAGGGGCTGCAGGTTCAAGGGGGAAACTTTAAGGGTGATGTGCGGGAGAAGTTTTTCACGCAGAGTGGTGGCTGCCAGAGGGTGTGGTGGAAGCAGGTACATTAGCAACATTTAAGAGGCATCTGGATTGGCACATGAATAGGGAGGAAATTGAGAGATATGGACCGAGTAAGGGCAGACGTTTTTCTTTTAGTTAGGGTATCATGATCAGCACAGGCCTGGAGGGCCGAAGGGCCTGTTTCTTGTGCTGTACTGTTCTTTGTTCTCATTAGTTTTAGAACAAATCAATATTTTTCAATACATTTATTATTTTCTAACTTTAAAATAAAATGTTCAATTTGGAGGCTTATTGGCAACAACTCCTTCCTCTAAATCTCTTGGTTTTTGTGGCACAACTTCACCTTCCTCCAGTCATGATCTCACCAAATCTTTAATGGCAAGACTGGATCTTTATCCATTTTTTTGGTACGGATGTAATTAGCTATAACCGTACATACAGAATATTACAATAAAGTAAAAGCTTGTGTTCAAATTGATGATCAAATCATGCCATCACTAAATTAATCTGGAGCAGACATACCATTTCTTAAAAGTCTAGCCTGTTCCCAATAACACTATCAATAAATAGAAGGATCTTAGTTAATAAAGAACAATTGTCAATACAGTACATACAAGGGGGGGGGGGGGGGGGGGGGGGGAGAAGGAGGTGGAATATGCTACATTACCCCGTTGGATATTAGTTGGCCAATTATGACCAGCACATTTTGAGCTGCCAAACCATGCTGCTTGGCAATCTGCTGTTTGTTTTCCCAGTATTTGGGCAGAACGATAGCATAGTGGTTAGCACTATGGCTTCACAGCACCAAGGTCCCAGGTTCGATTCCCGGCTTGGGTCATTGTCTGTGCGGAGTCTGCACGTTCTCCCGTGTCTGCGTGGGTTTCCTCCCACAAGTCCCGAAAGACGCGCTGTTAGGTGAATTGGACATTCTGAATTCTCCCGGAATTCTCCCGAACAGGAGCCGGAATGTGGCGACTAGGGGCTTTTCAAATAACTGCACTGCAGTGTTAATGTAAGCCTACTTGTGACAAAAGATTATTATATTATATTTATTATATACATTATATAGACAGGGGCAGCACGGTGGCGCAGTGGGTTAGCCCTACAGTCTCATGGCACCGAGGTCCCAGGTTCGATCCCGGCTCTGGGTCACTGTCCGTGTGGAGTTTGCACATTCTCCCAATGTTTGTGTGGGTTTTGCCCCCCACAACCCAAAGCTGTGCAGGGTAGGTGGATTGGCCACGCTAAATTGCCCCTTAATTGGAAAAAAATGAATTGGGCACTCTAAATTATAAAAAAAAAGATATATATATATTATATAGACATTATATTTATTATATTATATTTTATATTATATAATATAATTTTTATAATATTATTTTTAAAATAAATAAATTTAGAGTCCCCAGTTCATTTTTTCCAATTAAAGGGCAATTTAGCGTGGCCAATCCACCCACCCTGCACATCTTTGGGTTGTGGGGGCGAAACCCACGCAAACACAGGGAGAATGTGCAAACTCCACACGGACAGTGACCCAGAGCCGGGATCGAACCTGGGACCTCGGTGCTGTGAGACTGTAGGGCTAACCCACTGCGCCACCGTGCTGCCCCTGTCTATATAATGTATATATAATAATCTTTTGTCACAAGTAGGCTTACATTAACACTGCAATGCAGTTATTTGAAAAGCCCCTAGTCGCCACATTCCGGTTTCTGTTCGGGAGAATTCCGGGAGAATTCAGAATGTCCAATTCACCTAACAGCGCGTCTTTCGGGAGTTGTGGGAGGAAACCCACGCAGGCAGTGGGGGAACGTGCAGACTCCGCACAGACAGTGACCCAGAGCCGGGAATCGTACATGGGACCTCGGTGTCGTGAGGCAACAGTGCTAACCACTGCACCACCGTGCTACCATTATCATTATATTATATAATATACATTTTCCTGTGGATAGGAAGCTTATTCCAAAGAGTCCAACTGTAATACTGACCAGCCTTGTACCTCCTCGGCTGTAAAGCTCTCTGGGATATGCTACGATCAAGCAACACGCTAATAAATGTGGTGCAATGGCACTTCGAAAAAGATTATTAACTGAATATAAAGTGCTTTGAGATGCCCAAGAATGTGGTATGGTTCTAAGAGTAGGGATGTCTTGCTTGGTGAGTCCACACCATGACTATTGTGTGCGCAGCTTTGGTCTCCCAGTTTGAGGAAGGACATTCTTGCTGTTGAGGGTGTCCAGCGAAGGTTCACCAGACTAATTCCCGGGGTGGCAGGACTGACATATGAAGAAAGACTGGATCGACTGAGCTTGTACTCACTGGAGTTTGAGAAGAATGAGGGGGGGATCTCATAGAAACATATAAAGTCATGGAGAGGGAAGTCGATGAAGAGGGATACGGACCCCGGAAGTGTAGAAGATTTTAGTTTAGATGGGAAGCATGGTCGGCGCAGGCGTGTTCCTGTGCTGTACATTTATTTGTTCTTTGTCCTGATGGGACTGGATAGGCTAGATGCGGGACGTCCAGAACTAGAGGTCACAGCAATGAGCCATTCAGGGCGGAGATGAGGAAGGACTTCTTCTGCCAGAGTTGTGAACTTGTGGAATTCTCTGCCACAGAAAGCTGTTGGGGCCAGTTCGCTGGATATTTTCAAGAGGGAGCTGGACGTGGCCCTTGAGGTTAAAGGGATCAAGGGGTATGGAGAGAAAGCGGGAGTGGGTTACTGAATTTGCATGATCGTATTGAATGGTGGTGCAGGTTCGAAGGGCACCTATTCCCTCTTTTTATACTCCATTCCCTTTAAAATAATGGCTATTATAATTCCATTTGCCTTTCCTATTCCTGCTGAGCCAGCTTGCTAATATTTTGCGATTTATGTATGAGGACCCCCAAATCCCTCTGTTCTGCAGCTTCCTCCATTTAAATAATATTCAGCTCCTTTATTCTTCCTACCAAAGTGCATAACTTCACACTTTCCTACATTATATTCCACCTGCCAAGTGTCTTCCCACTCACTTAGCCTATTTACATCCCTCTACAGACTATAGACCACTTGCCTTCCCACCTATGTTTGTGTCATTAGCAAACTCGGCAACAGTACATTCACTTCCTTCTAAGTCATTATATTATTGTAAATAATTGTGTCTCCAGCATGGATTCCTGTGGCATTCCTTTGAGCCACACAATTAACCCTCTGATCTTATTTACCCTCTGCCAATTGGCTTGTTGCTCAGGTAGTAATCCAGAGGCTATCACCTTTGTAGTTCTGCTTCTAAATTTAGTCCCTAGCTACTCACACTTCATCATTAAAATTTATTTCTTCCTCTTTCCTCTGTCATTGGTAGCTATGATGTGGAGATGCTGGCGTTGGACTGGGGTGAGCACAATAAGAAGTCTTACAACACCAGGTTAAAGTCCAACACGTTAGTTTCCAATCACTAACTTTCGGAGCACTGCGCCTTCCTCAAGTGAATGGAAGGAGCAGTGCTCCGAAAGCTAGTGATTTGAAACAAACCCGTTGGACTTTAACCTGGTGTTGTAAGACTTCTTACTATTGGTAGCTATGTGGAACCTTCCCTCCCAGTCCTAGTTCCTCTCCAGCCCCAAGGAAATGTCCTTCACCCTAGCAGGTAAATCCAGCCTTTGGGACTCATGCTCCTGGCTGCAGGGAACAGCATCTAACTCCAGGGTAATTTCTCCCCTTCCCTGATGCACCAGTGTCCAAAGCTTGGACTTGGGTTTGTTAACTCTGGAACTCTGTATAAATGCAAGTGTTTTCCTTTCAAAAATTCAGAAATTATCGTCGGATTAGAGCTGGATAGAATCAGGATGATTTTATTCCCAAAACAAATTCATATTTAGAGACAGTTTATTCATCAAGCTATTCCTTTATTTTCACTTTTAACTAACATTTAAAATTAGAAACAGAGGAACTAATTGTGTCTGAATCGGAATCGCACAAGAAAACTCGAACCTTAAAATCAAATTTATTTACAAGTCCTACTCCTTTATCTACCCTCATTTAAGTTCCTCCATAAAGCCCATTTATTATGTCAAATGCCCTTCCCCTACTACTTCTTCTCTGATGTGACATACTTCTTTTTGATTCTGCCTTGGGGTATTTTTCAAGCCTCTGTATGAATGTAAACTATTGAAACACAAGGAATATGGGACGCGGCAAATAAAAATAGTTCAGCTGCATTTCCAAACAGTGTGCAACAACGATTACTCACCTGATCAGCAAATGAAGTCGGCATTTTCTGCTCAACGTCCTTCCCCATTTCTGTTCCCGACACTGATTTCTGATATGGGTGCTCCTGTACAGGTATTCTATTAAAGCCAAGCAACATAAAACTCTTAATGTTTCCACTCCACTTTGAGAAATATTTATTTCCAGAATTCAAGGACAGGAGCTGGCGAGGGATTTAAAATTAAAAAAAAAAAAGTCCACCAACTTTCTCCCGAGCAAAATCAGGGCTGTAAATTCCATTCTGTAATCAGTAAAGCCCACAGTACTCTTTATCACCCACGTTAACACTACAGGGGGAAGGGAGCATTTGAAGAATGGTCGACAGTTGGGCAAAATATCACACCCAAGACATCCCTCCTCCCAATTATATCAAAACAATTTCCCTTTAGACAATTAAAATAAGTTCCAGGTAATTTAATAATTTCTATTCTTTGTTTCTAAAATGACAGTTAACAGATTGGTATGAGTTTCTTTGTCGCTGATGTTCTGCCGATCCACAAGCTGGAATGGACCTTCAGGGAGAGAGTGCACTCATGAAGAAATTTATTTTGCCCTTTTAGGAAAAGAGAAGCCATAATGTGATGGAGTATTGAAAAATGGGCTGCAATGTGCCCAATCTGGTGGAGATCCAGGAGGGTCTGTGTACCATGGTCTCTCTCATGAAGGAGTCCATGTGGAGCATCAGTTCTGCACTGACCCGGAGCACTGAGTGCACAGCCTCCTCCATTGACAGAGTGCCGAACTCTCATGGAGGGGCAGCTCCAGGAACAGAATCAGGGGTTCCTGAGGTCACGCTCTGACCTGCAATCCAGCACACGGACTGTGATTTCAGGAGGCCACTGCCAGTGTGAGAAATGTCTAATCTCTCTGCTAGGTACGCGTCCATCAATGTTGAGCAGGGAGGTCCAAACATATCTCATGCTGGTGGACGAGGTGCCTGTCATCTCTATGGGCTTCGCTCAAGAGCGCTCTAGACGAGAGCAGCAGCTCCTCCGCCCCTCTTCTAGTGGCTGCTACATCCGAGATGCCCTGGTGATTGCGTGTCCAGGGTGCTCAGGCTCCACCGGCTAGAGGATGATCGTCAAGTCAAGATCATCGCAGCCACCAGCAAAGCCGAGCCAGCAGGCTGCCTCCAATGCCACTGTCAGTGAGGGGGTTCAGTGAGAACAACACCTGCAAAAGTAAGTTGAAGGCACCCTGAACACAACTGGCGACTTGTCACGGGTGACATTATTTGTGTTCATTATTTTGAAATTTCTGTTCAGTTTGGCAGCTCCAATCACTTTGTCAATGTTCTCTGTCGATTATTCTCTTTGTCTACTATGTACGTATGACAAATGTGATATAAAATAGTTACTTTAGAGATATTAGTTACTGTAATGTAGAGATAGGCCAGTCTCATCCTGGTGAGTTCACAGACAAAGGATTTCATAACGCATGGCAAAGCAAGGAGGAGGTGTGTCCAGCAATGGAGGAGAAAAGGATGCTGGGTAATAGGGGGCCAGAGGAAGGGATGAGAAGTGAGCCAATCAGGATGTATGGCCAGGTCAGGAGGGGTATAGGATGACCTATGGGAATCGTGTATGTGAAACTTGATGCCATTTGAATGTATTTGCAGAAATCCCTTTGTCTCCTTCTTCATTCGTTTTCCAAGGGTCTAAGAGACTAGCTGTGTCCTGTGCCTCTGCGAAATGAATCAGGCTTGCAAGTCAAATAAAATAACTAATGCTGTACCTGCAAATCCATCTCGACTTTTATTGAGGCCAGACTGATGGGTAAAGAAATTCTTGATTTGTCACGTACTGTGTACGTTCCCTCGGCCGCAGAAAAATACTTTTCACTGTACTTCGGTACACGTGGCAATAAATCAAATCAAGATCAGCATTGTATGTTCTACGTTGGTGCATCGACAATAACATAAACATTGTTTTTGCTTTAATGGGCTATGTTGTTTTTTTGTTTGAAATAGGTGCCAGATGCAGTACAGGCTTGTTTTGGTCTGGTCTAGCATATCACGACTGTTTATAAAGGAGACAGGGCCATTGGCATGAGGAAACACCAATGTTTGAGATGCCTAGCTGAAGGTTGGCAAGGTCAAGATACTGCTGGTGTCCCAGCCTCCCTGAACATTCCCTTCATTTGCCACCACATCCTTGCCCTGTGCCACTGCGGACTCGTCATCAGACCCATCACTGGAGTTATCTGCCCTGGCCTGCAGAGCTGTCTTACTTTCTTCAGCCTCCACTGGTAGCGCCAGATTGTGCAGGGCGGCATGTTACAACTGGAAGGCAGACTCTCTCTGATCGGTCCAGGCTTCTGTAGCACATTTTGAGCAGCCCAATGGTCCTCTCTATCACCATCCTTGTGGAGACATAACTCTTGTTGTATCTCTCCTCCGCCTCTGTTCTTGGGTGGAGTGGGGTCATCAGCCACTTTTTCAAGGGATAGCCCACGTCACCCAGCCATCCATCCAATTGTGCAGGAGCCATGAACAGACTCCGCACCCGTGAGTGCTGAAAGATGCAAGCATCATGTGAATTGCCTGGATAACGGGCACAGGCTCAATCGCTGCTAAGCCTCTGGCTCTCTCGGTCTGTTAGGTAATGGATGAATGTGCTGACATGTCTGAAGATAGCATCTGTAATGAACTTGGCTCAACTGTGTGCAGATGATTGGGACACCCTATACAAACCCTCCCACTGACCCCTGGAACTAACTGGTGGAGTAGAAGTTGAGGACCGCCATGGTCTCCAAAGCCATGCAGTTGGAGGCGATTTCTGGCCAATCATCTTGCATGTTGCTGTCACGGTGTCCCGAGAGAGGTGAAGCCTCCTTCAGCGCTGGACCTTTGATATTTGGAGGTAGTTGGAACGCTGCCTGTATATTCTACCTGCTGGGTAATGGTGTCTTCTGTAGACCCTACTGCCTTGACCTCCCTGCTGGCCCTGCACCAACTGAACCTGTGCCTCTCCCCTCAAAGCTCTATCCCTGGGATGCTACCTGCGCACATTTGACCTCCTCTCCCCCTTGCCCCAATCATCCACTTCACAGGAGGTCCCACCAGATGAGTATACAATCACCATTGGATCAGATGCACAAGGACCTGTGCACAAGGGTGCATTATGCTGCAATCCTCAACAAACCTTCCAGGGAAGAAAGGGTCCTGAATACAGCTAGGCAGGTTTGAAACACTGCCAAAATCCAAAGAAAATTTGAAAATTCTGTACTGGCACAGTGAAAACTCACAATGAGACTAAAAATGCTTGTGCTCCGGAGGCCTTTTGTTTTGTTGTTGGATGAGGATTTGATTAAAGTATGTTGGCCACCCACTCGTCTTGCCCGTGCAACTAGTGAAAAATCACATGCGCAACGTAAAATCACTTGCTTTTGGCCTTGTTAATGGCCTTATAATTGTCACCAGGCGCAGAACAGGCTCTCCCATGTGCCTGCTGACCTTGATACTGTACGTGTGTGTAAAAATGAAAAGAAAACCCAACTTAATTTGATGTTATTTTTTGTTCAGTCGGCTCAATCATGTGCCCAACCTCCGAATGTAAAATTCAGGCCAATGATTCATTTGTACTCTTTTAATTTAGTATACTGTATTCACTGCTTATTAAGCAGTCTCCTCTGCACTGGGGACTTCAAATGCAGATGGTTGATCATCTTGTAGAACACCTCCCTTCAGTCTGGAAGCAATGACTCTGGCTTTAAACCTCCATCCCATTCTCGCTCGGAGATCCTTGCCCACAGTCTCCTGCGCAATTCTAACAAAACTCAAATGTACGCTTCAGGACCAGCATCTCACCTTTCAATTAGGAATTTTGCAGCCATCCGAACGGTTTAACAATTGAGTCATAATCACGGCTCCCATTCATTTTGGTCAGCATTGATGGCAATGATTTTGCTTTTGTCATGTTTCAGCTCCTCTAGATTCAACTTTTAATTCTTTACTTGTCCCTTTACCACCCCCTTTGCTTTGCACCATCAGCCCTTTCACCATTTCAGCCTAACATAGACCCTTCCTTCCTTTTTCTGTTTTTGCTTAAAACTGGTTATATCTCAACTTCTTCAGTTCTGACAGTGTGTTGTTTTCCTTTCCATCGCTGCTGCCTCAGCATTTCCAGCATTGTCTGTTTTTTGTGTCTGTATCTCCAGAATAACCTCTGGAGATGTCTGACAACCTGCCCTTGGAATCTCTCCCCTCTTGCCCATCGTCAAGTTCCCTTTTGCAATGCATACAGGTAGGATCGGTATTCACATATACTACACTTCGCTCTTTCCCTGACCGCTACACTACCAGGCTCTTTGTTGGAGGCCAATTATCTAGGCCCCAGGAAGGACATTATTATAGGAGTTCCACAGGGTAGTGTCCTAGACCCAACCACCTTCAGAGACCGTCCTTACATCATGATGTCAGAAATGTGGATGTTTATTGGTATTTGCAGAGAGTTCAGTTTCATTTACAAATCTTCAGATAATGAAGTGGTCTATGTTTGCATGCAGCAAGGCCCTGCCAGCTTTCTTCAGGCTTAAACTGTGGCAACATTCACACCACAAATGCTGAGCAATGACCATCTCCAACAAGAGAAAGCCTCACCACCGTCTCTTGACATTCAATGGTATTGTCACTGTTGAATCCCCTAGCATCAGTATCCTAGGGGTTACCATTGCTCAGAAAGTTAACAGGACCAGCAGTATAAATATGAAATGAAATGAAAATATTGTGGCTATAAGAGCAGATCGGAGGCTAAACATTCGGTGACTCACCTCCCCACAGCCTTTCTACCACCTACAAGATACAAGTAAGGGCTGCAATGGAATGTGGTCCAGTTACTGGGGTGAGTGCAGCTCCACAAATACTTTAGGAACTTGACACCAAATAAAGCACTCACTTTCAAGATCCCCTTCAAGTTCCACATTATCCTGACTTGGAAATATATCCCCATTTCTTCCCTGTCGCTGGGTCAAAATTCTGCAACTTCTGAACAGGACTGTGGGAGTATCCACACCACACAGACTTATAGTGGCTCAAGACAGTGCTCACTGCCGCCTTCTCAATAAATATTGGCCTTAACAGTGATGGGCACATCCATTGAATTAAAAAAAAAAGAAATAATATTTTTCATTATATATCTGACTAGTTTAGATAGATATGTTAACATATAAAATCTGTTAAATTCAACGGCTTTATTCTCGACTCTCCACAGGAGACTGTTTGATCGAAGCATTTTCAGAGCTGATAAATTGTAACACTTAATTCTATTGAGATATATCCCAGTCTTTTGTACCGTTATTGATTCTGATCACTTAACATTTTATTAAGCTCTAACTCAGTCGCATACCTGTGTGCTCCTGTACTTGCGAAGGAGACATTTCCCATCTTTTCCCTTCCCTGCACACCCTCTCTCCATTCTTTCCTAGACACCAAAGTGGAGGGGGAGTAATTTCTCAGTGGTGACCCTCTGGTATTTTGCCCAGTTTACAGGCATTCTTTAGATGCTCCCTCCCCATGTGCTTTGTAACTACAATGTTAACGTGGTTGATAATTTCTCTTTTGGTGATAGAAGAGAAGCAATACATTCCCTGTAGGGTAGAAAAATGTTGATATTTTAAAACATTTATATTATACAGTTGCTCAGTAGCTGGTAGCCTTCTTGTACCTTGCCCAAGTCACCATTCTGTGTGTGTGTGCCTGGGTGGGGGAGGTGAAAGGGAAGTGTAGCCACAACCAAATCTATCCTTATATTCAATCCAACATCTGCACACCACCTACTTCCAGTATAGATTATGAGGAGGAATTCGAGCCTTTGTTTAATTTTCTTCTCATTGTCTCAGGTAAATTAAAGGCTGTTCCAAATGGGATACTCTATTTCAGCAAACACTAGGGGACGTATTGGCTCTTCACAGTCTATAGCAATAGATTAACACAAGAATCTTCAGAAGAAACATCTTTCCTCAATTATCAATATTGCACATGCAGACTGTTGTCTGCTCATGCTGCTCTCATACAACAAGTTGCGAACGTGACCGTTAGCCTCTAACAGAGAACCAGCTCCTCAGAAGCCACTGCTAGAGCACAACATTTCCAAGCTTATTGCTCTGAACTCATTACTTGGGATGGTGCTGGAGTACAACAAATGAAACAGCACAGGAACAGACAATTTAGCCAAGCATGTCCCACCGATGTGATAACACTGGTCTGTCCTTGTCATCACTTTTGTCTCCCTTCACTCAGCCAGCCAAATCTCATAACATATATTTTGCCAAAGCCTGCCCGGTATTAAACTGTGATGCGGTGCAGCATTCACTATATGAAAGGCTTTCCTTTCCTACACAGAACCATAAATCTCAAAACTATCTGCATGCAATATTAATAGTTTCAACACAAATATAATGTCTGAATGGGTAAAATTGCATATTCGATATGGCAATTAGAATTGTTTTAATATCTTTTTTAAATTGCAAAATTAATTTGAAGTAAAAATTGCCCCAGCAGTTTAAATTTAATAGAGTGCTAAACTTCACAATTTCCTTCAATTAGGAGCCCCAAGCTGTTCAATTACACTAAGCAGCTGGGACTCAGAATAACTTCTCACTGCAGCTCCAACAGCTCATTCTAACTTTGCATTATACAATGGGTGGGAGTTTTCTGCCGCGCCCACTGCAAGAATCGTCACGGACGGGACGGGGACCATTTAAAGATCCGCATGGCATCGGGCGGGAATTTCCGGTCTCAGGGTGGGCGCGGCCGAAAATCCCGCCCCATAATTTCACTCAACAGTTGCCGAGTCTGAATATGGTCTTCCTGTATTTTTAAAAACCAAGTTCCCTGTTAATTCCTCTCACCAGAAGAGCCAAACACAAAATGTTGTTAGTCCTATCTTGCCAGTAACACAAAGCCTAGCATTATTTGGAGATCATATAAAAAAGGTTGCTTTTCAAATTTTTGTTCAGGAGAACTTGCTTGTTTAATTTACATAGCATTATGCAGAATTACATAGAATATATGGCAAAGGCCCAACCAGTCTATGCAGGTGTCTATGCTCCACTCAAACACCCTCCCCTCTCTTCTCAGTTAAATCTCTCAACCATTTATTCTCTACTTCTTCGCTAGGCTTGTCTCGTTTACTATACTACTTATTTTAATCATCTCTTGCGGTAACGAGTTCTACATTCTTACAACTATCCAAAAGTTTCTTCTGAACTCCTTATTGGATTACTTGGTGACTATCTTATCTCGATGGCCTCTAGTCAAGCTATTCTCCACAGGAAGAAACATTCTCTCTGCACCAACTCTTATCAAAACCTTTCATAATGTTATTAGTTTATCCCTCAGTCTTCATTTTTCAAGAAAAGTTGCCCAGCTCATCGAACCTTTCCTCATACACACTGTAAGCATATCAGTAAATCTTATGTGCACCCACCCAAGTGCCTCCATATCCCTTTTATAATATAGTCACCAGAACTGCACACATTACTCTAAGAGTGGTCTAATCAAGGCTCAATCGGGACTTTCCTTTTCAATTCTATCCCTCTGGAAATAAACTTTGTGCTTGGTTTGCTTTTTATTTCTGACCTTGCTAACCTGTGCTGCAACTTTGAATGATTGATGCATTTGTACTCAATTGGGATCTGCTTCCCCAGCTAGACTTCCACCGTCCAATTTTACACTTCTCCAGTCTTCCTATCAGAATGTACCACCTCACAATCATCCACGTTGAACTTCATTTGCCAATTCTCTCTGCATCAACAATAGGCTGAGAATGGCACAAGACCAACAATTATTTAATTGATTTGTATGCGGGAGTATTCTGAAAAGTCAATTGAAACTTGCAAGCTCTGCATAACTGAATGGAGCTTGGCTTGTTACATTTATTTTAGTTCTTTAAAAAAAGAATTGCACATTGGAAAAAAACATACTAGTTAGTTGCCTTACCCTCTTATATTATAAGGTTCTTCTGGTGGTCGGATTCCCTGTTGCTGCATCATCATATTATGATACTGACCCATTCTTTCATCAGATCGATTGTACAAAGGCATTCTGGCTTGTGGCTGGCCATTTATCTGATGAGGTGGGATACGATGACGTGACGCCCCCAACATGGAGTGAGGAGGTCGCCGAGTTGCATAAGGGTTTGGGTTGAAAAGCGATGGAGAGGGAGCTGGATAGACAGATGAATGTGAAAGAATGCCATGAGGTCCTTGGATTCCTGGATGCATTCCAGGCCCCCTGTATATCAGTCCACCTGCAGGCTGTGCACTCTGTCTTTTAGCTGCAGCGTTATGACTGTCTAAATCCAGAATTTCCTTTGGACTTTCGGGCCTTTCCTGTTCTTTGTTTAATTTCTCCTCCTTTATGGTGTGTGACATATTGCTGGTCCCCTGGTTGGTGTCTTTGTTTTCTTTAGAGTTTCCATTCAGCCCTTCTTGTGTTGTGTTTGCTGGTGTATTATTGTCTGACGACCCCTCCGAACCCGGCAAAGGAACGCCAGGCCCTGGTGTTTTCCCATTTCCGTTCTGCACTGATGAGTGGCTGGACTGCTGGAGATGGCCTGTTGGGGATAGGGCCTGGGGCCAGTCCTCTGTAGGATAACCCTGCCCTTGAGGGTAAGTGTAATAATGAGGATGCTGATATTGGTGGTACGGCGATTGAATTTGCTGCTGGGAAGCATGATATGAATAACATTGGACTTGGTGCTGATATGCAGGGAAGATCCCTGGTGACAACTGCTGGGCAAAATTTGGATTTGGAAAAGGCTGCCGGTTCGGGAATGCCTGGGGTCCGCCCATGCTTCGTCCAAAGGGCCTGCAGCCACGGGTCATACCATACTGACCAGCAACTGAGTAGTCTGGATTATGTCCATACGGTGTGTGGGGCATCATTCCCATCATCCCAGCATTATTTTTCCCCTGTTTGCCTTGTGTTAAAGCGTTGGCATTTTTCACAGAATTCTCATGTGTGTTCACCAAACTTGTGGAAGCTGACTGGTCTGATGATTCAGGGTAATGTGTGGAGTTGGAAACATTTTGGTTAATCTGGTTATCATTCTGATCCTTGACCTCAGTTTCTTTCTGATTCTTTGCTTTTTTCTCTCTGCCGACTCTGCCACGGAGCTTTTTATTGTTCTTTGCCCTGCTCTTTACAGCCCTTTGTTTTGAGTCTGGAATTTGTTTGTTTGGCTCTTTATGTGTCTTTACAACTGGACTGCCAATATCTTTCACTTTGATGTCGTGCGTGTCCTCTTCTTCGATATTGATGGATCTCAACCCGTTACTTTGACTCTCGCTTGTTCCTGGTTCAGTAAAGTTGGCCGAGTTCGGTTTGACGTCATCTTCGGGGGGCTGTGCGGTTGTCTGTTCATTAATTGGAGGAGAGATTCCTGAATCTTTGTATTGCTGTTTCTGCTCCCCTCCGGCCGACGTGTTTTTGATTGGTTCCGTCTCTGTTCAAGGACAAACATATCACATTCAGCAATGGCCATTATCAAATTTAAGATTTTTAATCTTAAACCTTTGCAGGAGAGGTTGGGGTTAGGGAGAGGGGTGAGATTGAACTAGTGGTGACCAGCTCCCATATTAATTGACTGAGGCTCATTGGAGAATGATGTGCAAAATAAACATGTCAGTTCAAAACATTTGTGTGAGGAAGAGGATAGCGATGGGAGGAAACAAAGTTAATTTATAGAAGAGCAACATCCTGCGGAAGATGGAAATTCGAAATAGAAACAATGTTGGAAAAACTCGGGTCTGGCAGCATCTGTGCAGAAAGAAACAGTTAACTTTGAGTCCAATACGAGTCCTCTTCAGAACTAAAGACGGGTAGGAATGTGATGGGTTTTATGCTGTTGAAAATGGGGAGAGTGACAGGTTTAAAAAAAAAAAAATCTTTATTGCCACAAGTAGGGATTAACACTGCAATAAAGTGACTGTGAAAAGCCCCTAGTTGCCACACTACGGCGCCTGTTCGGGTACACGGAGGGAGAATTCAGAATGTCCAATTCATCTAACAGCATGTCTTTCGGGACTTGTGGGAGGAAACCGGAGCCCCCGGAGGAAACCCACGCAGACACGGGGAGAACGTGCAGACTCCGCACAGACAGTGACCCAAGCCGGGAATCGAACCCGGGACCCTGGCGCTGTGAAGCAACAGTGCTAACCACTGTGCTACCGTACCGTGGAGCAAAAGAGGCCAGGGATAGGTTAGAGCCCGGGGAGATAAAATAACAACAATGTTACGGAACACCGGCAAAAGGAGCTGTAATGATGGTATTAAAGACACAAAGCTTGGTCAGAGTACGTGTTAATAGCAGAATAAAGGTCAGTGCTTTCTGAAAGCAACACGAGAATACAATCTGACACTAGTGGAAATTCAAAATAGTGGGCAAAGTTCAAGATCAGAAGTTGTTGAATTCAATGTTGAGTGCAGAAGACTATGGGGTGCCTAACTGGAAGATGAGATGATGTTCCTCCAGCTTGCATTATGCTTCACTGGGACATTGTAGCAGGCGGAGGACAGAAATGTGAGCATGAGATCAATATGGCAAATTGAAATGCCAAGAGACAGGAAGGTCAGGGTCTTACCTGCAGACAGAGAAAAGGCGCATTGTAAAGCGGTTATACATGCTGCGTTTAGTCTCCCACTGTAGAGGTCGCATTTTGAGAAACAAATACAGTAGACTAAATTGAAAGAAGTGCAGGTAAATCACTGCTTCACCTGGAAGGACTGTTTGGGGCCTTGGACAGTGAGGAGGGGAGAGATAAAGGGCCAAGTGTTACACCTCCTGCGATGTATGGGAAAGCGATGAGGTGTTGGGGAGCAGGGGTGATAGGAGTGAACCAGGGTATCACAGAGGGAATCAATTCATTTAATTTTAGCTTCTACCAAAACCCCATTCAAAATGTCTTTTTTTTTAAACAAACAAAATCTACAGTTGATCACCTGGACTTCAGCTTTGGACATGCAAGCACATTTACCTCGAGTTTCATCAATATTTTCTGGCATCTCAGTATCCTGTGGTGTTCCCAATGAATCAGCACAGTCTTCTAATGCTGGTTTGTGAGGTTGCACGCTAGATGTATGCTGCTGGGCTCCGCCATGCTGTTGTTGTGGTGCTGGTGCATGCGGGTCAGAAAGATATACTGAAGAATGTCCTGGCGGACAGACTGGGGCAGAAAGTTGTTGCATTGCAATCATCTCTGGACTAGACAGCATCGAATCAATGTGGAGCCCTTGATGTGGAGGTCTTAGGAAAGGAGGAGGCATTCTCTGCATATTGGGTGTTTGGGGCGAATTCGGAAGTCTGGAATATCCGGGTGGCCCATTCTGAGGTAGACAACCTGGCTGGTCTGGCCAGTGATTGAGTGGCACAGATGGTCTCATTAGATTGTGCTCCACCAGTTGGGAAAACGGACGATGTTGTGACTGTGGGGACTGACCTGGACCAACCAGTGGATTTTTTTCAACAGGTCCTAAAGATCTTTCAATTGAGCCGTCATTATGGCCATTCCATGCGTGACGAGATCCATGACGTGGGCCATTCGGATGACCATATGGGTTGTACATATGCCTCCCCTGAAAATCAGAGTTTGGCTGATGAAGTGGCCTCTCTAGGCGATGGGCTGTATATCCTGGTTGAAATGGTTGGCTAGGGTACATACTTCCTTCCTGAGGTGGAGCACTCACTGTTCCAGGTGGCACCGATGGGGGTCTAGGACCTAGAGAGGGCCCATGTACTGGTCCAGCATAAGTTGTTTTATTTCCAGGTCCCACCATCCGGGGCCCCTGATGGTCATTCACAGTCACTTGATGCTGTAATTAGACAAAAATATACCGTAGGTCAACAATTTATCTTGCTCAAACATTTTAAGGAAGTCACACAATGTTTGTCAAATCATTTGGAAAAACAGACTCAACCACTATTATAGGCAAAGCAAAGACTTGTTCCCAAGTGGCTGAGAATTATACTGTTTTGTGTTGACGATATGTTAAGACAACAACATTTTAGGAATTGTAACAAGGTGTTTATAATAATAATAATCTTTATTATTGTCACAAGTAGGCTTACATTAACACTGCAATGAAGTTACTGTGAAAATCCCCTAGTCGCCACATTCTAGCGCCTGTTCGGGTACACAGAGGGACAATTCAGAATGTCCAATTCACCTAATAAATACGTCTTTCTGGACTTGTGGGAGGAAACCGGAGCATCCGGAGGAAACCCACGCAGACACGGTAAGAATGTGCAGACGCCTCACAGACAGTGACCCATGGCGGGAATCGCACCCAGGTCTCTGGAGCTGTAAAGCAACAGTGCTAACCACTGTGCCAACTCTCCTGGTTCATCCCCAATTTGTTTCTTTTGTAGGTATAAAACTTGAAACAAGTAAAACAATATGACATCAGAGCACATAGGCTGAAGTGATTCAGGAAATAAATACCATCTTTTCAACTTTTACTCATTTCATGCATTAACAGTGGATTTATTTTGCTGAACTGCTCACGTCGATGGAACACGAGCCATGAATATTTGTAATGCAGCATGTATTATTCTGCTGCAAAGGCAGAGCTGTGTTTAAGTTGGCATTTCCTGTTAATGTCTCATTGTTTTACGTGGAATAGAGCCAGATATCGCTGACATGTCTGCGTGGGTTTCCTCCGGGTGCTCCAGTTTCCTCCCACAGTCTAAAGATGTGCAGGTTAGGTGGATTGGCGATTCTACATTGTCCTTAGTGTCCAAAAAGGTTAGATGGGGTTACTGGCATAGGGTGGAGGTCTGGGCTTAAGTAGTGTGCTCTCGAATCCCAGCCCTGGGTCACGGTCCGTGTGGAGTTTGCACATTCTCCCAGTGTGTGTGTGGGTTTCATCCCCACAACCCAAAGATGCGCAGGGTAGGTGGATTGGCCACGCTAAATTGCTCCTGAATTGGAAAAAGAAAAATAATTGGCGACTCTAAATTTAGGAAAAAAGTAGTGTGCTCTTCCCAAGGGCCGGTGCAGACTCGATGGGCCGAATGGCCTCCTTCTGCACTTTAAATTCTATGAATTCAGTAGCAACTCCAGAAATTCTGTCCCTGGGAAATATCTCATTGAATTCTGGAATCCCTACAGTGCAGATGCAGGCCATTCGGCCCATTAGGTCTGCCCCGACCCTCCGAAAGAGCACCCTACCTACGCCCATTTCCCTGCCCTATCCCTTAATCCCACCTAACCTGCACACTAAGGAGCAATTTAGCACGGCCAATCCACCTAACCTGCACATCTTTGGACTGTGAGAGGAAACTGGAGCACCCGGAGGAAGCCCACGCACACACGGGGAAAAAGTACAAACTCCACACAGACAGTGACCCAAGCCGGGAATTGAGCCTGGGTCCCTGCTGCTGTGAGGCATCAGTGCTAACCACTGTGTCATCCATTATCTATGATGTGGAGATGCTGGCATTGGACTGGGGTGGGCACATTAAGAAGTCTTACAACACCAGGTTAAAGTCCAACAGGTTTGTTTCGAATCACTATCTTTCGGTGCACAGCTCCTTCCTCAGGTGAGTGGTCACCTGATGGAAGGAGCTGTGCTCCAAAAGCTAGAGATTCGAAACAATCCATTATCTATGGCTAGACCCTAGGAATTGAGTAAGTTGCTTCAAGTACTTTTATTACTTTACTAAAAGCTGGTTCTCAAGTCACGGTTCAGACTGCAGGTGTATTTCTTTTCCTTTTCCCTTTATGGATGAGGATGGAGAGATGGGTGCCTGTGCAGCATTCCTTACGAGCCAACAGGAAGGTGCAAGGAGGGACCGCAGTAGGTCAGGAGCTAGAGTCCTCAGGAGTTTGTAACAGGTTAAAGGTTTGTCCATGACTACACTCAAATGATGCCATGGAAAACACCAACCTTGTAAATGGATCAGAGCTACTCATAATAGGGAATAATGACAAACAGGTAAGACTTTCAACGGTTCAGTAATAGTTAATATTGAATGTTTCTGGACTTCACAGGTACACTGGTTTTTACAGAACCTCATCAATCACACAGGAGTACAGTCCACTCCTCTGAATGCCTTTTAATCCAAAATCTGATAATTGGATTGCAAAATAGTGGAAATTCAGTGCATATGTAACTTAATTCAAATTGCTGAATATTTCAAATTCTAGTGTAAATAGCCCCCCGCCCCAGATTATTAGCAGTTCCCAACCAGTGGAGTTTGATGTAAACTACATTGGTGCATAAGATTATATGACAGGTTTGGACAATGTAAACAAGAAAAAAATATTTGGTGATGGGGCACAGATCTAAGGTTTTGGGCAAGAGACGTATGAAAAAGAGTGATTTAATGTAGTAACATACAGGTTAGAAAGGCAAATGCAATGTTAGCATTCATGTCAAGAGGGCTAGAATACAAGACCAGGGATGTACTTCTGAGGCTGTACAAGGCTCTGGTCAGACCCCATTTGGAGTATTGTGAGCAGTTTCGGGCCCTGTATCATATCATAGAATTTACAGTGCAGAAGGAGGCCATTCGGCCCATTGAGTCTGCACCGGCTCTTGGCAAGAGCACCCCACCCAATACTAAGGGCAATTTTGGACACTAAAGGGCAATTTATCACGGCCAATCCACCTAACCTGCACATCTTTGGACTGTGGGAGGAAACCGGAGCACCCGGAGGAAACCTACGCACACACGGGGAGGATGTGCAGATTCCGCACAGACAGTGACCCAAGCCGGAATCAAACCTGGGACCCTGGAGCTGTAAAGCAATTGTGCTACCCACAATGCTACCGTGCTGCCCTATCTAAGGAAGGATGTGCTGGTCTTGGAAAGGGTCCAGAGGAGGTTCACAAGAATGATCCCTGGAATGAAGAACTTGTCGTATGAGGATGGCGGAGGATTCTGGGTCTGTACTCGTTGGAGTTTAGAAGGATGAGGGGGAATCTTATTGAAACTTACTGGATACTGCGAGGCCTGGATAGAGTGGACGTGGTGAGGATGTTTCCACTTGTAGGAAAAACTAGAACCAGAGGACACCGTCTCAGACTAAAGGGACGATCCTTTAAAACAGAGATGAGGAATTTCTTCAGCCAGAGGGTGGTGAATCTGTGGAACTCTCTGCCGCAAAAGGTTGTGGAGGCCAAATCACTGAGTGTCTTTAAGACAGAGATGGATAGGTTCATGATTAATAAGGGGATCGGGGTTTATGGGGAGAAGGCCGGAGAATGGGGATGAGAAAAATATCAGCCATGATTGAATGGCGGAGCAGACTCGATGGGCCGAGTGGCCCAATTCTGCTCCAACGTCTTATGGTCTGGAACTTGTTGCCCACGAGGGTGCTGAGCCAATGATTTCAAAGGGAAAGTAAATGGGTACTTGAAGGAAATAGACCTGCAGGCTAATGGGATCGAGCGGGAAAATGGGGCGAGATGGAGTGCTCCGCAGAGAGACAGCAAAGACATCTTGGGCCGAATGGTCTTTTGTGGCCCACGATGTCCGCTGGTGCACGCGCAGTACTGCTGCTGACCGTGGGAAGACATCAGGAACAGGTTTGTTTGTGCACTCGGCCCACACTACATCACTGGTGCACATGCACATTCTTCAACTAAGATGGTAGGTACATGCAGTTTTCCTCCCAGGCTAGTTCACTGCTAAATGATACTTTTCTTTTGATTTTTTGGAACACACAGGAGGTTCATACACAGCCTGGTCAGTTCACTTGGCGATAACCCCATGGTTATAGTTTCCATCCCCACATTGGATTATAACTTTTTTTCTTAAAAGCCTGATAATTGAATCGATCCAAATGAGGATCGCGACTTTCAAAGTCACCCCCAAGTAGTTGCAATTTTTTAAAGAACGGATTTTGTTGTAAAGTAGACATTTATAAGACACTAGCTGGAAAAAATACATAAATCAGCAGCAGAGAGCAATATATCACTTGAAACATCCTGATGCTGAAACTGAACCTACCAAGAGCTCCCCCGAGTGTCACAACAAAAATAAACACTGCCAGCTTTCAGGGCACATTTCGCCCATATGGGGAATAAATCCCATGGCGCGGGTCGGAATGTGGAGCATTTTCCGCCACAGAGGCCAGCGGGAATATAGAGCAAATCTTCTGAACATGGAGGTTGGGAGATGGACACCGAATCGGCTAGGTTCACCTGTAGATGTTTCCCTCACCGACTGGAGTGGTGCTTCCGAGGTCCAGGTTTGGCGACAGGCTCCATCCTGAACCCTGAAGAGGTTTCACACCGCTGTTCTTTCCCCGCCAGCATCCAGGAGAATCAGGCGCAGGTGGTTGGGCCTTAACCTCCCCACTCATTTAGGGTGGCACGTGGTTAGCACTGCTGCCTCACATTGCCAGGGACCAGGATTCAATTCCAGCCTTGGATAACTGTGCGGAGTCTGCACGTTCTCCCCATGTCTGTTTGGGTTTCCTCCGGGTGCTCCGGTTTCCTCCCACAGTCCAAAGATGTGCAGGTTAGGTTAATTGGCCATGCTAAATTGCCCGTTAGTATCCAAAGTGGGTAGTTGGGGTTACTGGCATAAGGTGGGGGCGTGGGCCTGGGTGTTCTTTTGGAAGGTCATTGGCCGAATGGCCTCCCTCTGTACTGTCGGGATTCTATCAGCATCCCATTCGCAGGATGCAAATGGGTTCCATGCTGGCCTCCAGCAGGATTCCGGATTAACCGTGGTGGGCAACAGTGGAAGATCCCAAGGAAATTCATGCTCGTGTCAAACAGATGTCTGGGCCTCTTGCCGTATTCTCTCCGACCTATCAACCGCCCATAAAACTCCTCAAATGCCCTCCAGCACCACCACCAGCCCCCTCGCCCCATCCCGGGCCTGAACAATCTGCCAGTGGAGCTGTCCCTCCAGCAAGCGACTGACCTTCTCCCGTCCTCGTACACCAGACCCCTCGACGCCTCAACTGGCGCACCACTTTCCCTGTAGACAAAGGTCAAACTGCGTCTGCAGTTCCTTTCTTCTGACCAAAACCTGCGGAATGGGATCCTCCACATACTTCCCATCAACCTCCAAGATTTAATCTACCAGTCGCTGCTGCTCCCCTCTTGCCTCCCCATCCACCTGCGCCTTATACCAGATGATCTTGCCCCTTACTGCTGCCTTCAGCACCTCACAAAGTACCGACAACGAGACCTCCTGTTACTTATTAAACCCCACACCTTCGACACCTTCACACAAAACTCGGATCCACGAGCAGCCCCACATCGAACCTCCACGCCGGCCTCTGTGCCAGCCCCCTCTCCAGGACCACATCCACCAAATGCGGAGCATGATCCGAAATGACAATCGCTGAGAATTCCGCTTTCCCCGCCCCCGACAATAACAACCTCCCCATAATAAAGAAATCAATCCTCAAGAATACATCATGCACTGGCGGGAAAAAGGAATACTCACTGCCCCCATTTCCTTAATAAGCGCTGCCAACACCCCCGCACATTACACATTGCCATTCGGAACCCCCCCCCCCCACTTCCTATCAGCCATGACCATGGTCTCCAGCTCTACCCCACAGGTGGGACCAAGCCCGATCCCTAGTCACCGTCAGCCAGCTACCCCCCTCCATTTTCCCAGAAACCCCCAACCACTGTCTTGAAACCGCTCCTCTCTGCATAACTCCTCATCCCCCCTCCATCAAACCTGCCCACACAGGCACAGCCGGCCATGGCACTTCCCCCAACCCCGCTCCCGTTCACCAGTCAACCTAAGTTTGCGATTGAGGTGACCCCCACCAGAGCCCACTCCCCCCACATACAGTGAATGGTAGAACCCTCAAGAGTATTGAAAGTCAAAGAGATCTAGGAGTACAGGTCCACAGGTCATTGAAAGGGGCAACACAGGTGGAGAAGGTAGTCAAGAAGGCAAAAGGCATGCTTGCCTTCATTGGCCGGGGCATTGAGTATAAGAATTGGCAAGTCATGTTGCAGCTGTATAGAACCTTAGTTAGGCCACACTTGGAGTATAGTGTTCAATTCTGGTCGCCACACTACCAGAAGGATGTGGAGGCTTTAGAGAGGGTGCAGAAGAGATTTACCAGAATGTTGCCTGGTATGGAGGGCATAAGCTATGAGGAGCGATTGAATAAACTCGGTTTGTTCTCACTGGAACGAAGGAGGTTGAGGGGCGACCTGATAGAGGTATACAAAATTATGAGGGGCATAGACAGGAGTGGATAGTCAGAGGCTTTTCCCCAGGGTAGAGGGGTCAATTACTAGGGGGCATAGGTTTAAGGTGAGAGGGGCAAGGTTTAGAGTAGATGTACGAGGCAAGTTTTTTACGCAGAGGGTAGTGGGTGCCTGGAACTCGCTACCGGAGGAGGTAGTGGAAGCAGGGATGATAGGGACATTTAAGGGGCATCTTGACAAATATATGAATAGGATGGGAATAGAAGGATACGGACCCAGGAAGTGTAGAAGATTGTAGTTTAGTCGGGCAGTATGGTCGGCACGGGCTTGGAGGGCCGAAGGGCCTGTTCCAGTGCTGTACATTTCTTTGTATACCCAGTACAAAAACCGACAGAAACCACCCCCCACACCCAGTCCTTCCAAACATTTAAAAAAAAACATTTTTTTTATTTTTTTATATAAAGAGTACCCAATTCATTTTTCAATTAAGGGGCAATTTAGCGTGGGCCAATCCACCTCCCCTGCACATCTTTGGGTTTTGGGGAGAAACTCACGCAAACACGGGGAGAATGTGCAAACTCCACATGGACAGTGACCCGGAGCCGGGATCGAACCTGGGACCTTGGCGCCGTGAGGCTGCAGTGCTAACCCACTACGTCACCGCAGTGATAAATCCCAAACAAAAGGGGAAAGAAACCACCGTTCCCCCGAAACACATTATCCCACCGTCCCCAAACCACCCCCACCCAACCACAACATAACCACTCCCTCACAACCACAATATAACCACCCCCTTCCAACCACAATATAGGAAAACCACCCCCTCCGAACCACAACTAGGAAAACAAAGTCCAAACTCAGTTCAGTCCCAATCCTTCAGCCCTTATGAACACCTCCGCCGCGGTCTCAAAAGCAATAGTCCCTGGAGTTATACATAGCTCTCAGTTTCACCGGTTAGACCACCCGAACCCCACATTACTCTTATAAAAGCACTGCCTTTACCCTATTAAAGGCCACCCGCCGTCTTGCCAACTCCACTATGACATCCTGGTATATACGAATACCACTGCCTTCACCCCTCACCTCCCGATTCTGCTTGGCTCATCTCAAGACATTCTCTTTCATCTGATAGATGAGGTGTCGGTCATTGTGCTAGGACAATGCCTCCTCCAACCCCTTCAACATCTCTCCCTGCTTCTGCACAGCCTTCGATTTCTTTCCAAGAGCCTTCTTCATTGAGACTGACGTATCATCCACCAACTGTTTGAGCGAGGCCATCATCTCCTTCCCATGCCGCTCAAAATGCTTGACAAACTGCTGCTCAAACTCCACTGCCATCACCTAGGCCAGCGTGTCCACCGTAATGGGCGCAGCCCCACCTGGCGAGCTTGCCCCGCGCCATCTTTCCTCCCACACTACTCTGCACCAAACCGGAGCTCTCAGGCGGAGTAGCGTTGGTCTTTTTCGTGCCACATTCTTCTTCTGTTGGGGTTTCGATATCTTCTGATAACATCAACTTTACTGGAGACCGTTCATATAAAATTCCACCCCAAAACTGGATGAGTGGGGTAAAAAAAATTAGCGCTCCAGCGGATGCGACCTCCACGTCGCCACCCAAAGTCTCGTAACCAAAATCTTGAATGCTATTTTGCCTGTGGAAATTGTCCCTCAACTAAAATGTGCTTTTCATGTCCTGGATGTTTCAGTTGTGAGAAATGAATCCGAGGAAAAACATTGCAAATATACGATCTACTTGTCCACAGAGCAACCAGCTCGGCAGCTTGTGTGGAGTTACCATTGGGATTTCACAGCAAGTGGATTGGTTAGGTCCAGTTTCCACAACTTTCACCGCTGGTTCTTGGGGATAACCCGGCCCACAAGTTGTTTCTTATTTTTGTGCCATTATTTGTAACACCAGCTCACCCAGAAAGGGGCTCAAACCCCACCAAACTTAGCTTTTAATCATATAGTTTCTTATACAGGATGTGCTTCACCTTCTTCTGCACAATAAATATTTGTTCCTCTTTTTATTTGAGGATCACATACAATATCGCATAAACAGAGCAAAGCTCTTTGGCAATTACCTGCATGATAAATTGGTGATGTAGCTGTTGCCGTACTTGGTCTGCCAGTCGTGGTTCCCTTGGGGAACAATATCGATACTGCGACTCCACCGAAGGCCGAGATCCAAACATACAGGGTCTCTAGATGAGGAAAATATTTCAATTTGTGGGCTACCATCCTGAATGGGGTGGGGGAGGAACTTTCAAAACATCCGAAAGCCAATAAAGTACACTGAAATATATATATATATATTATATATTTTTTTAATTTTAAGAGTACCCAATTAAATTTTTCCAATTAAGGGGCAATTTAGCATGTTCAATCCACCTACCCTGCACATCTTTTGGGTTGTGGGAGCAAAGTCCACGCAGACACGGGGAGAATGTGCAAACTCCACATGGACAGTGGCCCAGGGCCGGGATTCGAACCCGGGTCCTCAGCGCCGTGAGGCAACAATGCTAACCACTGCGCCACCGTGCTGCCCCTGCCCAAACAACAGTTGAGCACAAGTTCGAACAGCGTTAGGAATTGTTCTGTTGGGCTTGTTCCTGCTTTACACAGGGTTTTAGAGGTTGGAAGACAGTTTTAGTGATACAGAAATTCATGACTCACCTGTTATCTGTTTATTCTAAAATGTATTACTTGGAAATTACTGCTGGTTATATTATTGTCAAATGCCTAGCAGGCAATTCCTCCCTGCCATTTTAGAAGAGGTGTTAACCTATTCAAGATAAATAGATTAACACTCCCAGTGAAGACAGGAGAATGTCACACAGGCTTGTTGAATGTTCACCTGCTAATGTCACCAACAGTAATGCTTAATTTTCAGTTGAAGGAATTTCTTTCAGGAATTAAATTATTGGAACCATTGCCTTTTTTCTGTTTTTTCTGTCTAACATTATGTTTTTAAAACATAAATTTAAAGTACCCAATTAGGTGGGGTTACTGGGTTACGGGGATAGGGTGGAGATGTGGGCTTAAGTAGAATGCCCATGGGTGGCAAGGAGGGGCAGTGGTTAGCACTGCTGCCTCACGGCACCGAGGTCCCAGGTTTGATCCCGGCCCTGGGTCAATGTCCGTGTGGAGTTTGCACATTATTCCCGTTTCTGCGTGGGTCTCACCCCCACAACCTGATGATGTGCAGAGTAGGTGGATTGGCCACGTTATATTGCCCCTTAATTGGAAAATAAATTGGGTACTCTTAAATTTATATAAAAACAAAGAAGGGTGTTCTTTCCAAGGGCCGATGCAGACCCGATGGGCTGAATGGCCTCCTTCTGCACTGTAAATTCTATGATTTTTTTTTTCCCAATTAAGGGACAATTTAGCGTGGCCAATCCACCTACCCTGTACATCTTTGGATTGTGGGGATGAGACCCACATAAACACTGGGAGAATGTGCAAACTCCAGTGACCCAGGGCTGGGATCAAACCCGGGTCCTCGGCGGTGAGGCAGCAGTGCTAACCACTTCGCCACCGTGCCGCCCTTGTCTAACGTTACGTTAATGATAAAAGCCAAGATAAGAAGCTAGACTCGGTTTGATTCTGTAGCTAAATGACAAAATAACTATTAGAAGAAACAATGGTCATTTGATTGGAAAAGGCAGAAAAAGTGTTGGTGAAGGTTTTAATTAGTCTAATGTCAGCATTAATAACTGGATTCAGTGACCCTGGGTCACGATATTAAAAAAATAATCAATAATGAGCAACAAAGATGCCCACTGGGGTTAACCCTCCCTTTCACACAGGAACGTGGAAAGTTTCCTCAACATTTGTCCAAACAAATCCGAAGGGCTGCTATAACTGACCTCAGCATTTCTGGATTGCTGGGATGTCAGACGACAGTAAATATGACCAAGCTTTGCTGTGTGGCCTACCAACCTTAACTGCCTACGTGCATAAATAAACAACGTAAGTGCTGTAAATAGCTGGCATTGAACACGAAGGGTCAAGGACTTTAGATAATGATGGCAGGAATCTAAAGGGGCAAAAAAAGTTACTAACTTAATTGCTTACTTACCAACCGAGGGCTGGAACACAATTCTAGCCCGAATACACACAGTATGGACACAAACAAACTGCAATATTCAAGGAAAAAGAATGACATCTTACTTGTTGGCCTTGGTGATGATACATTTGACGTGGGGATTCAGCACATGACATTCCCTTGTATGGTGGTGTGAGGGGGTAGGTCTGTCCATTTACTAGTTCCAATCTCCTTAAAGGAGGCACATTCTGCAATTGGTCACTGTTCACTTCAGATCCAACATTGTGCACCTCACCATTTATCCGTTTCTGTTGTCTTCTTAGAGATTCATCGCTAGTTTTATTGAAAGTTTCAGTGGCTTCTTTTCCAAAGCGGCTTGACTTGCTTCGTCTCCGGTCTTTCTTTTCCCTGTCGTCCCACCTTAAATTAAACTCTTCATCACTGTCAGCATCTTCTGCAGGGAAGTGTTTCAGCATCGATTTGTTAAAACACCTGTCCAGAGCCTCAGCCATCTTGGTGTATTCTATTACAAGATGAAAATTCAGTAATAGTGAGGAGACTTACCCAAAAGCACCCTCATCAACAAAGTTCTCAATTTTGTGCAAAATGAAAGTTTATTATGGCTCAGAAATGACTGATACAACTTAGTGGTAAACCTGTTAGCTCAAGACATCAATATTAAAATATAGAAAAGACGTGGGGAGTGATTTATCAGCCTCATTGCGACTCGCAAGATGCGAGGCTGACAAGATTCAGATATGCATATTTAAATAAGCCATTAGACTCATTTAGATATGTCTGCGGAGGATTTCCCCTAGAGCCTGGGACCTAACGGCCACGCCTGAGACACTTTGCAGGGCACCGTTTAGGACTGGTCGACACAACCCTGTCGTAACGGCACCAGGGAGGGGGGAGGGTCCTCCCAGGCCATTGGCGACCTCCAGGTAGTTGGGCATTGGGCAGGATGGCACTGCCAGCCTGGTGCTTTGACATTGCCACCCAGGCACCTTGGCAGTGTCAGTGCCAGGCTGGCAATGCCAAGGTGACCAGGTGCTAAGGTGACCAGGTGCTAGGTTGCCCATGCCAGGGGGTCGGGCCTGGGGTGCCTTGCCCATGAAGGCCCGCCGTCTCAACCTTGCCTCTTGTCTGAGGTGTGGTGGTCCTCAGGTTAAATCACCACCAGTCAGCTCTCCCCCTTCATAGGGCAAAGCAGCCTATGGTCATCTGGGACTATGGCATTTTTAGCATTTACTTTTATTTCATTCAATTGTGGATTTCAATTCTCCCACATCTTCAAACTGTTAAGATGGAGAATTTTATGATCATGCACCCTGATTAGGTTTGACACCTTTTATTAAAAAGCGACTGAATATAAAACCAAAGTGCATACAATGCATCACTCATATTTGTTTATCACTAGTTTAACTAATATGCAATGTAAACAGTCTTTTCCTTTTCAGTTTATCTCACACACACGTGTCATAAGTTAAGATTTCTCCTGGATTTACAATGATAAGCCTATTAACTTTACAAGTAAAATTGAGATCCAATAAACAAGAACAATTATCTTCCTCCCTTAGCCCAACACATTTACCCTGTAAGATTTGGACAATATCAGTAATGAGTCAGTTCACAACTTGTTTCTTTGCCTCCTTCCCAGTCCTTCAATATTCTGTTATTTGTTTTAAACTAAAGAGTAAATAACCTATCAGAAGGAAAGAGATTGCAGAACAAGTGCCAAGAAGAATGAAATAAAAAAGATCAGCAGTGTTCTCATGCTCTTATTCTACTGTGGAATTCATTGCCACAGAGGGCGGTGGAGGCCGGGACGTTTAGTGTCTTTAAGACAGAAGTTGATAAATTCTTGATTTCTCAAGGAATTAAGGGCTATGGAGAGAGAGCGGGTAAATGGAGTTGAAATCAGCCATGATTGAATGGTGGAGTGGACTCGATGGGCCGAATGGCCTTACTTCCACTCCTATGTCTTATGGTCTTACAAGTGGCACAAACATTATCTTCCAGTCAATAACTTGTGTGTTGTTGCACATCGGCATTCAAGACTTGGGGTGAAGCAGAGTTAGATGACAGGAGACAGCTGGACAGCACATCTAGATCTAATTCAGCCCCCATTCTAAAGTTACACATTCTTGTTGTTATTTATGTATAAAGCATGAGAGTTTTACAATATTATTTAGAATGAAATACCAAAACTTAACAGCAAGATAAAAGCAAATTACTGCGGATGCTGGAATCTGAAAATGCTGGACAATCTCAGCAGGACTGACGGCATCTGTGGAGTGAGAAAGGAGCTAACCGTTTGAGTCTGGATGATCCTTTGTCAAAGCTCCAGTTCGTCAAAACTTAATAGCAATTTTGGAAGCAGAGAAGTCAAGTTAATTGGAGCATAGAAGTTACTTTGCAATACAGGCAGAGTTGCTGGAAGGTGAAAAATTAAGGCACTACAGCACCCCTCTTCAAGAAGTGTACAACTATATTGCTAATTACTCTATGGTTAGTTTACATAGGCAGCTTTGAGTATAGATGCAAACATTGCTACAGTATATATAATATATATATATATATATATATATATGCATATAACCCTTAATAAATTTCCCCCTTTAAGCTGCCCCAATTTCGTAACAAGATCCCATAAACTAGAAACCTGTGCAAATGCCAGTCTTTTCCTTTCCTTTAGATCAGTAATGTCTAATAAAAACTGCCCAATTACGTTAACATGCCACCTTTTGTCATGTTTTTTTTTGTCTAAGGGCGTAACTAATTTCAAAATGCTGTTTGATTTCTTCCCCCATGATCTTGATCCCTTTTATCGCTAAATTCACCTTAACTTGTATATTTATGGGCAGCACGGTGGCGCAGTGGGTTAGCACTGCGGCCTCACGGCGCTGAGGTCCCAGGTTCGGTCCCGGCTCTGGGTCACTGTCAGTGTGGAGTTTGCACATTCTTCCCCTGTTTGCGTGGGTTTCGTCCCAACAACCCCAAAATGTGCAGGCTAGGTGGATTGGCCATGCTAAATTGCCCCTTAACTGGAAAAAATGAATTGGATACTCTAAATTTATTTTTTAGAACTTGTATATTTATCTCATAAATTTCAACCTTTCTCAAAAGCCTTTATTTTTCCTGACCTGCTTCTTTCTTAGTTTTAAATGATTTTTATTTCTTCTGCCTTTATTAGCTTCTTTCCTGTTCGGGAGTGGCCATCCTTACAAAACAGCTCCCTCCATCTCCAGACTGATGTCCATACCACGTGAAACAGAAAACCTCTTCCTGGCACCTTTACTTCCGTATACATAACTTAAGAGCCTCCACTCTGAAAAGCAGAGATAGGACATGATCAGTCTGGTCCAGAAGCCTGGCATTATTGCAAAAGGAGGCAGGGCCTTCAGGGTAACATCATCTGTCAGATTTCCTTCAGCTCTCTCCTCTTGAACTCTCAATGAACTGGATGCCAAATCATTGCAGCAGATAAGTGGGGCCCACAGCGGTATTCCTGATCAGGTCACATTCTGGGTCATGTCCGAAATTAAGAGCAGGTGTAAAGAGGAAACTTCCTTTGTTAAACTCAAGAAAGCCTGTCCTAGTGGTCAAACAAGGAGAGGGCAAAGAGTGCCATTCAATCCCTCTTCACCTTGTCGAAACAATGCAAACCAGCTATTAATCTACAGGGGATATTGACTGAGGTCCAAGAGATGAAGGGGAAATGCGCTAGCTTATTTACTGTGCACACCGTACGCACTCTCATCTCTTGGGATATTATGCAGAATTCCTGGGTGAATTCAGTTCTTGATATTCACTTGCTTTATTAAAACAAATTTTCAAATAACATTGATAGAGATGGGGAAAAACTGAATTGCTCCAAACTCACCATTTCCTTCACCATTATATTCCAGACAATCTTCAAACATAACCTTCATATCAGCAACAAATTCTTCTTTCACATTATATTGTTTTTCATTAAGTTTTCTTTCAATGGTGGATAGATCCATAGGCGTCTGAAAATGTTAAAAATATGGTTTAAAGGAGGTGATTGAGAAAAGTGGTTTAAAAATACAGTATGCAGAAAACGTGCATGTTCAAGGTTTCTCAAAAAGGGCAGCACGGTAGCACAGTGGTTAGCACAGTTGCTTCACAGCTCCAGGGTCCCAGGTTCGATTCCCGGCTTGTGTCACTGTCTGTGCGGAGTCTGCATGTTCTCCCCGTGTGTGCGTGGGTTTCCTCCGGGTGCTCCGGTTTCCTCCCACAATCCAAAGATGTGCAGGGTTAGGTGGATTGGCCATGCTAAATTGTGGGGTTACTGGGTTACGGGGATAGGGTGGAGGTGTGGGCCTAAGTGGGGTGCTCTTTCCAAGAGCCGGTGCAGACCCGATGGGCTGAATGAATGAAATGAAAATGAAATGAAAATCGCTTATTGTCACAAGTAGGCTTCAATGAAGTTACTGTGAAAAGCCCCTAGTCGCCACATTCCGGCGCCTGTTCGGGGAGGCTGTTACGGGAATTGAACCGTGCTGCTGGCCTGCCTTGGTCTGCTTTCAAAGCCAGCGATTTAGCCCAGTGTGCTAAACAGCCCCTATGGCCTCCTTCTGCACTGTAAATTCTATGAAGACAGAAAAAAAGGCCTATTGCTTTTTTTGGCTGATCTCTCCGGTGGTTTCAGTTACATCGTTCTTGGTTGCAGTCCTATAGTACATGCAAGTATCAATAATCCACTGCAGCTTCACCATCAGAATTCAGTCGAGTGAAATGAGTTTGGGCAATTGTAATCCATTTCCTAATGGGCATAGACTGATAGCACAAAACTGTTCTTAATTCAACATTAACTACCGATCGTACTCATTGAGTGTAGAAAATGGCAAAAAACGTCAGTGCTGCTACAGCAGATAATCTTCTGAAGTTGTACAGCAGCGTAATTGGCGCATTAATTTGCATCTAACTATTCCATACTGGTCTAGGGTGTGTTTAATGCTAATGTGGAGGTGCTTGAAAAGGAAGGGTTTAGCACAAATATTCCAAATCTTGATGAGCACAAAACTATGCGAATTTAGCTAGAAATGGGGTTTCACTCTGCTATCACTGATCAGATTTTTTCACATTAATTAACTCAGCTTATTAGTGAAGGTGCCAAGTACTTGCACGCCTCTCGAGGTGCTACAAAACAACCAGTAGTTTCTCAATGCACAACATTAATTTATAATACCGGGGCAACTCTAGGATCAATTTTAAAGTCTGCACTTGGAAATGAGCAATCCAAAGGAGATCAAATTTTCTATGCCACAATTCAATGCACATTGACAAACAGATGAAACCAGTACAAATTCTAGTTTCCCATTACTTACCACCAAGCAAACAAGGATAAGCAAGGAACATTACCGTTGATATTAATTCAAACCAAGTGGATATAAATGATCTCATCTTTCTTCTGAAACCTCATTCGGAAGTCTTGTGCCTAATGAACTCTATAAAAACCTAACAACCTTTATCATTGTAAACCCACAAGTTAAGTAGTGATAGCTGTACTTTGCTGTTCTCAATAAAGTCTGTCTGATTTTTTCCTGTGTTTTTTTTTTTAAATAGAGAAGACCCATTCAAAATACATTTAAGACATAAGCAATACATGACTGAATGGAATGCGACAAGTACAATTCTCTTACTTCAATTATCTCGTAGTAATTTGGGGCATAAGATTCATCTACAGGTTCAAGGAAGGGCCAGGAATCCTTGTGGGCTTTCACAGCATCCAGCACTGATGGAAGAACATAACGGATCTCACCATATGATGCAAATAATACTGATATTTGTGAAAGTTATTCAAAAACAAACTTTAAAAAGAAATACTCACTTACCTTTATACATAGCAATGTAATCTTCATCCAGTTCAAATCTACAACAGAAGATGAAAAAAACATAAACAAAAACTGATTTTACATAACACCGGTGAATTTTCTCTAATAATGAGCTGGATTTTCCACCCCCCAGCCACTTGTTTCTCGGAGGTGTGCCATTGGCTTGCAGCAGGATTCCACACTCCCGCCACTTGTCAATGGGATTTCCCATTGAAGCCACCCCACCCCCGAGGGAAACCCTCGGGGGGGGGGGGGGGGGGGGGCGGCGGCGGCGCACTACCGGCGGGAACAGAGAATCCCAGCGGCCAGAGAATTTTGGTCAACATCAAACTTTCTTTGGTCCAAAGATAACTTCAATTTTGAAATACAGAATGCATCCCACCAGCGAGGAAGATTTTTGATTGATATTCATTAAAAACATGCAGCAGTTTGTAAGGGTCCTTCCTGTTTGTTCCCTTATTTACCCTTGCTTTTATTTTTTATTTTGCTGCTATTATTTTTGAACCGTGGATGATTAATGGACATGTATCTTTAAGGCAAGCAGCAGAATTCAGAGATTACATGAGAGAACATTCTGCTCAGGAGCTGCAGACTTGGCAACACCAGAGAGAGAGATGGGGTGGGACTTGGTTTAATTGATTGGCTAGTGGCCAGTGAAGGCTGCAAACAAAGACAAGAATCCTCTCTCTGTCTCTCCAGAAAGGCCCGAGAGTGCGTATTTCTGAAACTACAGAGACCTGAATGAATCTACAATAAAACCACAAACTGAAAGCAAGGGTTGAAGAGGAGCAAGGTGCTGGAAACCAGCATCTGAAACAAAGACTCTTTTTCTTCCTTTTTTTTAAACCCCCTTCTTTCCCTCTGTGTTTGTCTGTCTTGTGTGTGTATATATACATAAATATATATATATACAATATTTAGAGAGGTGGGGGGGAGGGGGCAAGTTAATTAGATAATATTTAACTAGTTGTATTTGATGCATATTTCATGAAAGTTCTTGTTTTAAATATACAGTAATTGTGTTTACATTTACAAAACCTGGTGACTGCCATTATTGGGCCGTCATGGGCCAAAGACTTTGGGCATGGTAGCACAGTTGCAGGGCCCAAGGTTCGATTCCCGGCTTGGGTCACCGTCTGTGCGGGGTTTGCAATTTCTCCCCGTGTGTGCGTGGGTTTGCTCCGACTGCTCCGGTTTCCTCCCACAGTCCAAAGATGTGCAGGTTAGGCCATGATAAATTGTCCTTAGTGTCCAAAAAGGTTGGGTGGGGTTACGGGGATGGGGTGGAAGTGTGGGCTTCGGTTGGGTGTTCTTTCCAAGGGCCAGTGCAGATGGGCTGAATGGCCTCCTTCTGCGCTGTAAATTCTATGATTCTATGGTATAAGCAAGAGTTGTCTACTGGTGACAGCCACGATCTTCATCTGGAGTTTGTGTACTGGTGGTGAGCAACACGCCAGGGTACTTGGTAACACCTGTGACTGATGAATCCTGTCAGTTAACAGAAATATCAGATAGCACAATACATGTTACAGATCCCCACTGTACTAGTTTCAGTTGTGAATCGTGATGGAGAAAGTGGGGAGAAATAGGAAGTGGAATACAGTTTAGACACGGAAAATATAGTAGGGATAGTTTGTCCTTTAAATGCGTAACATTATTTTGCTGTGGAGCTTGAACACAGCTTTAAGCAAACAGGGAAACTTACCAGTTGTGTGCTTCTGGCTTGAAACCTCACCTGCTGGGAGCACATGTTGGGAAATTATGCATGTTGTGCCTATGATTTTGTATTAATTAAAGTTAACAGGTGGTTAGAATGTGCAATATGCTACCACAAGGTGTAGATCAGAAAAACAGCAAAGCTGCCTTTAAGAGGTAGCTAGATAAATACACGAGGGAGAAAGGAAAAGAAGGATATTTTGCTCGGGTTAGAAGTAGTAATTTGGGACGAGACTCGTGTACAGCATAAACACCAGCATGGACCAGTTAGTTTAAATGTGCTTTAAATTTAATGTAATAAATTGAAATGGAGTGTGCTAAACATAATTTCTCCTTCTGTACCTGCCAAGTGAGGTTTTACATCAGAAGCATACAAATGTAAAATTTATCCTGTACCATTTCAAATTCCAATATTCTGGTGGTCTTGATTCGTGCTTCAGAGCAGTGTTTTGAGTGTCAATATTAAAACAAACATTAACTTGGGAATGTCGTTCCTTTTGGTCTATGGCCAGAAAAGCAACCATCACTGTGGCTGAATCCTCATCGATGAGAAAGCATGGCCGCCATATGGCTCATGTGCATAATGATTCCTTTAATTCAATTTCAAACACCTTACAATTCTTCCTCTTATTTAATTATCAAACTCATAAATATCATCCAGATGGGGTTTCCCAGCTTGATTCCATTAACCATCAAGCAACTTGCTTCCACATTATTGTGGTTCTATGTAAATTTTGTTTCACCTTCTCAGTAGTTTTCAGGCAGAATCGGAAACTGTATAGAACGCTGAACTGAACTTTCTCTATCCGCCCGCCCACGAAAATACATACAAGTCTTTTGTCTTCTTATCTTTCTTTATCGGGAATAATGGCTCCAAGTTCATAAGTTCGGGAGGCAATTCTTTTCCCTGGGAAAGTAACCAGGCTCGCTCTTCTCTCATCTTCCTCCTTTTAGCACGACCTGGATGAAGAGCAGAACGTAAATCATTTGAAAAGCTTAGGAATGCCCAAGTCTGCCTTAAAAGGCAGATATATAAGGCTTAAAGGCAAGGACTAAAAGTAAATAACCAATTTACTTGGATTAGGGAAATGTAATAAGGACATTGGAAGATGAATCTTAAACAGAAAATAACCGCTGAAATTTCCATCTGGCGTTGCTGTACATTTCTAAGCTGGGCCGAAGGGCCTGTTTCCAGGCTGTAAACATCTGTGACTCTAATACAGTTGAATCCTGCTCATTAAAAATGCATTGCTTCTCTTTCTGATGTCATTTTAGTCCATGTCATTGAAGAAGAAAATATACAACATACTTTTCTACTTAGTTGAAGCACCCTTGTTCCATACCAACAGCTACTTTTACCATTCTCCAGTACCAATGTGAGCCATTACATTGTGGCTAGCATTCCTATCTCTGCGTAGGGAGGTGTAGGGTTCCAGACTGTGCTAGTGAATAGAGTGGAATGCCAGCTCCGAATTGTAAGTTTACATACAGTGGCATAGTCGCAGCAGGTGGGTGCGGATGCCCACCCTCACATATGGTTATGATCCCACAAATACCTGCTACCATGTAGAACTAACCATCTTATCGATTGATAAAGGTTGTCACAAGCAGGATTCCCTTTACAGCTCATCAGTTTGCTAATCAACCTATGAATCCTCCCGCTACTACAGAGTTATCCCTGGGAAGAGCGTGCAAAGATACAAAAACAACCATTCTCCAAGCTCTAGGTCAGCCACCTAGGTAAACCTCTCCAAAACATCCTTCAATCAAGTTCGGTAAACAGTTGACGTGCAACCAATTGACATTCCTTACTTTTGGGCAGTGCTCAGTGTAATTATGGGTGGGAACCAGTTAGACAGCTTGTTGGCTGCATTCCTGCTCCGTGGAATAATTCACTGCTATTGCTTTGACACAACATATTGCAGATATATACCTTCTACAGCTTTGACTCTTTCCTCAAACTCCCTTCTCCTCTCTTCTTCCATGAGCTGCTCTTGTTCTTTCTTCTGCACGGCCAACAGTAGCTGCCGTTCTGCTTCCTCTTCTCTTCGTTTCTGTTCTTCTACCTTTGCAATAGCAGACATTTTTTCCTGGAATGTGCATTAACATCTTGTTGGCTTTTATATCATATCATCAAACAAAATTTCTCTATTATACTCTTTCCCTATAACATTTTCAGTAGATCAAAAAATAGTGGAGTAGACTTACGCTCTGGGTAATTGGTTCAACTTTCAGCTAAAAATAAATTCAATAAAAATCATGTAAAATGTTCAGTGAATCAGAGCAATGGGGTGAAGTAATAGTTTTTTAATATAAATTTGAAGCACCCCGTTCTTTTTTTTCCTAATAAAGGGGCAATTTAGCGTGGCCAATCCACCTACCCTACACATCTTTGGGTTGTGGGGGTGAGACCCACGCAGACACAGGGAGAATGTGCAAACTCCACACGGACAGCGATCCGGGGGCCGGGATCGAACCCGAGACTTTGGTGCTGTGAAGCAACAGTGTTACCCATTGTGCTACCATGCTTCCAATTATATGAGGAACATCTTTTAATAAACCTCTTCGTGTTTTACAAGAATCCAGAGCGCAGGCAGCTTCATACCTTTTCTCTTTGCGGCAACAACATAATATAACAGAAGAGAAAACTGCCGAAGAAGGTTTGAGGCAGAAAAATTGCTAGAAAGAAGATTTTGGCGACTAACTGTGGAAGGGCATCAGAAGGTTCTCTGAACCGGACTCGCATACACGTTGGGCGCAGCAGGGAATGTGCACGTGGTGAAGCTACACAGGGTGTGGGAAACAGGGCTTTCGAAGTCTAGCGACTCTTCATGGGACAATACTTGGGCAAAAAGTCGTAATATAGTCAGGGAAAAGGGGAAAGAATTCCTAGTTGTTTCTTCAAGGGATCATTTGTGCCATACTTATCAACAATCGGGAGGAAACTGGGATCCAAAAATGTCAGGAAAAACGGGTGCCATGGACGCGTTTGATGGAGATTATGAAACATGGAATTCATATGAGGAACGATTCCACTCATTTCTGATAGCAAATCAGACATCGGAGGATCTAAAACATTTGTCAGCTCAGTTGGCCAGAAAGATTTATGCTGCTACAGAAATGAGTTCACCCAGTAAAACCAGATGATCAAGTTCTACATTTAATTAATGAACAACTCAAGAGGGACATTTCTCTCCTAAACCATTATTGATGCCAGAAAGGGTTCGGTTCCAACACCGTTGTCAGGAAGATAGTGAAAGCATCTTACAGTTGGTAGCGCCTTTAAAAAGATCAACTAGATATTGTGAATTTGATACAACATTCGAGGATAGACACCGGCTGGTTTGTGGACTCCTCAGTAAAACTATTCAGCGGAAGCTGCAAACGCAGTCATAAGAGTTTGCAACAGGGAAAGAAGCCCTTTGACCCATCGCATCCATGCCAACCATCAAGCACCTAACTATTCTAATGCCATTTTCAAGCACTTGGTCCGTAGCCCTGTATGCAATGGCATTTCAAGTGCTCATCTAAATACTTCTTAAATGTTGTCACGGTTCCTGTCTCTACCACCCTTTCAGGCAGCGAGTTCCAGATTCCAACCTCTCTGGGTGAAAATGTTTTTCCTCACATCTCCTTTAAACCTCCTGCCCATTACCGTAAATCTATGTTCCCTGGTAATTGACCCCTCAACTAAGGGGGAAAAGGTACCTTCCTATCGACTCGAAGTCCCTCATAATTTTATACACCCCACTCAGGTTCCCCCCCCTCTGCTCGAGGGAAAACAACCCCAGCCTACCCAGTCTCCCTCGACAGTTCAAACGCTCCAGCCCAGGCAACATCCTGGAGAACTTCCTCTGCACCCTCTCCAGTGCAATCACATCCTTTCTGTAATGTGGTGGCCAGAACTGCACACAGTGCTCGCTGGGGCCTAAACAGCATTTTATACAGCTCCCGCATAACCTCCCTGCTCTTTTATTCAACGCCTTGGTTAATAAAGGCAAGAATCCCATAGGCTTTCTTTTCTTATATATAAATTTAGAGTACCCAATTCATTTTTTCCAATTAAAGGGCAATTTAGCGTGGCCAATCCACCTGCCCTGCACATCTTTTTGGATTGTGGGGGTGAGACCCACGCAGACTTCTGCAAACTTACTTATCATATATTCGCATCCAGCCCATGTGTACTACAAACAACAATAGACCCAGCACCGATCCCTGCGGAACACCACTGGACACAGGCTCCCAGTCACAAAAGCAACCTTCCGGCAGCATGGTGGCGCAGTGGGTTAGCACTCCGGCCTCACGGCACTGAGGTTCCAGGTTTGATCCTGGCTCTGGGTCACTGTCAGTGTGGAGTTTGCACATTCTTCCCGTGTTAGCGTGGGTTTCGCCCCCACAACCCAAAGATGTGCAGGCTAGGTGGATTGGCCACGCTAAATTGCCCCTTAATTGGAAAAAATGAATTGGGTACTCTAAATTTTTTTTTTTTTAAATAACAAAAGCAACTTTCAACCACAACTCTCTGCCGCCTGCCACTAGGCCAGTTTTTGACCGAGTTTGCCAAATTGCCCTGGATCCTATGGGCTCAACTTCATCAGCTTCCCATGTGGGACCTTGTCAAAAGCCTTACTAAAGTCCATGCAGACTACATCAAACGCACTACCGTCTGCAACACATCTAATCACCTGCTCAAAAAATTCAACCAAATTCATAAGACATGATCTCCCTTTGACAAAGCCATACGGACTATCCTGGATTAATCCTCACCTCTGCATGTGGAGATTAATTCTGTTTTTTTCAGTAGTTTTCCTACCACTGAAGTTAAGACTCACTGGCCTGTAATTTCCTGGTTCGTCCCTACTTCCTTTCTTGAATAATGGTACCAAATTAGCTGTCCTCCAGTCCTCTGGCACCTCTCCTGCGGCCAGAGAAGATTTGAAATGTCAGAACCGCTGCAATCTCCTCCCTTGCTTCCCACAGCAACCTGGGATACATCGCATCTGGCCCTGGGTATTTATCCACTTTTAGGCCCATTAAAACTGCTTAATACCTCCTCCCTCTCAATGTTAAGTCACTCAAGTAAATCACAATGCGCCTCCCTGATTTCTATACCTACATCACCCTTCCCCATAGTGAACGTAGATGGAAAGTATTCATTTAAAACCTCACCTATATCTTCCGGTTCCACACACAAATTGTCACCCTACTCTTACCCTGGTCAACCTCTGCCCTCAATATACTTATAAAACACCTTTGGTTTTTCCTTTATTCTACCCACCAGTGCTATTTAATGCCCCCTCTTCACTCTACTAATTTCTTAAGTAACCCTCTGCGCCTTCTATATTCCTCCAGGGTGTCCACTATTTGAGCCATAAGCCTCCCTTTTTTTTCCTTATCCAACCCTAGTTATTCCTTGACATCCAGCCAGGGTTTTCTGGACTTATTGCTCCCACCCTTCACTATCATGGGAACGTGTTAGCCCTATGCTTTCTCTATTTACTTTTTGAATGAATCCCACTGCTCCGATGTAGATTTTCCTACATGTACCTGCTCCCAGTTAAATTGGCCCTCCCCCCACTTAAGAAACTTAATTTCTGGGCTTTATCCCTTTTCGTAATTACCTTAAATTCTACTCAGTTATGGTTACTGTTTCCAAAATGCTCCCCCACTGAAACTTCATCCACTTGCCTGGCTTCATTCCCTAAACCTAGATCCAGCATCGTATTTGGCATAAAAAGCTCTCCTGGATGCATGTTAAGAATTCCGTCTCCTCCAAGCCTTTCACATCTTGCCTACTATTATTATCCAATTTTTCTTACAATTCTCAAGAGATTTGTTTTCATATCTGCCCTTCTATCTCTCTGACTGTTTGGGGGCCTATAGTCCACTCCCAGCAACACAATCGACCCTTTTTGTTACTAGATTCTACCCATATGGCTTCATTTGAGGAACCTATCATTCCCAAGTACTGCCGTGATGATCTCCCCAATCAATAATGCAATTCCTCCTCCTCTTTTACCTCCCCCCTCTATCACGCCTGAAACTTCTTTACCCTGGGACGTTCAGCTGCCAGTCCTGCCCTTCCTTGCAATGTGATAATTCCATGTGCTGATCAACACAGAGTTCATCAGTCTTACCCATCAAGCTCCTTGCATTGAAATATTTGCAGTTCAGCCGACCAATCATCCCCTGTGCCTTATCATACCGTCTGCACTGCCCACTGGACTTGCCTGGTTTATTCTCTCTATATTTGACGTCATCTCCTCACCCACAGAGACTGTTTGGAAATAACATACCAGGGGAAGTGTTAAATGTTAATTGTTGTCATCACACTAATGAAGTAAAGGGGGAAGGTGTTCTGTATCTGGGAATATGTTCCTGCTGGTTCTGTGTCACGCAATGTGTAGTGACATCAGCAGTGTTTGAGCAGATCATCATCTTTGGGGCAGCACGGTAGCATGGTGGTTAGACAATTGCTTCACAGCTCCAGGGTCCTAGGTTCGATTCCGGTTGTGCGAAGTCTGCACATCCTCCCCGTGTGTGCGTGGGTTTCCTCCGGGTGCTCCGGTTTCCTCCCACAGTCCAAAGATGTGCAGGTTAGGTGGATTGGCCATGATAAATTGCCCTTAGTGTCCAAAATTGCCCTTCGTGTTGGGTGGGGTTACTGGGTTATGGGGATAGGGTGGAGGTGTGGGCTTGGGTAGGGTGCTCTTTCCAGGAGCCGGTGCAGACTCAGTGGGCTGAATGGCCTCCTTCTGCACTGTAAATTCTATGATTCTATGATTTATTGTATGAACCTCTCATACGTTCATAACTGTCATCATGTTTTACAAGAATCCAGAGTGTGGGCACTTCCATACCTTTTTTCTTTGCGGCAACACAGAAATATAACAGTCTGACTCATTCAAAGTACTAAAGTCAAAACAACGTTTGCATTAAAATTTCTGGTAAATTCACATAAGCGTCAGGAATACTGGATAAAATTATGCAACTCTGGTGGTGCAATCATTTAGTTTAAAGGAGGCAGTCCTTTTGCTCATTTTCCCCGAGTTCCCAATCTCAGCCAGGCTGTTGTTACACAATGCAAATGAAAACCTGATACGTGCCTACAGGCAGGGAGAGGGAAAAGGAATCAGAAAGAGTCCAATCACTGAGCTACTCTCGTAAAGGATTGCTTAGCTGCAATATTTCTGGGCATTTGTTAAGTGATTATCTGATTTTTTTTATAACAATGAGGGGGGGGGGGGGGGGGGGGGGAAATCTTGACTCTTAAAGCGTGCCAATGCTTTCAGATATGGCTTCTTTACCTTAGAGGTAGGTAGCTCAATATTGAACCATATTCTACCATTTGGCACAATAGAGGTATTACTTTGTAAATAAATTACTTTGCTGGTTTTGGAATGTCTGGGCAACATACACAAAACAATCTGGGTCTTTAAAGGAGTGCTGGAATCCAGAATGCTTCCAATACCATCACAATCATAGATTTCGGCTGGGGTGCTCGATTCAGTGAAGAACACTCCATTAGTAGCTGAGGCCGGCTACTGAAGAGGAATTTCAAACCCAGAGAGGTTTATGAGGGTTAACAAAATGACCAAGTTTATCTCTAAAACTGATATTTTGGAACTTGACCTGCTTTACCTCTTCTTCCTGCTGCAAGCGTTTAAGGGTCAGGCGGTCAGATATTCTCCTGGGAGCCATTTCAGACAGCTTCTTCTGCAGCTGTTTCTCCTGGAAATGAAAGTAGGAGAGGTCAAAGGTCTAACACACAGCTATTACACACAGCTCATTAATGACCATGCTTGGCACTACTATAACCCCCTTCAGGATACAGACCTGATAGATTGATCACAGGCCATATTCTGATACTTGTCAGTCACTGTAAGCTAATCATTACAACTTTTGATTTCCGTTTGCCCCGCTGGGTCGCTGTTTCGCACCATTTTGTTATTATATGAAGCCACTTTCCTGTTGTTACTAACCTCCTCCTCCCCATCACCCCACTCTTCCAAAATAAACTATTAGCCACGCATTCACACAGAAACAAATCAACATCTTGCAAGAGCCCGCAGTGGTTTTGATGACACAGGTGCTGCAGGACAGCGACTTAATCTCTATCTGCCATAACGAGTGGCAAGGTGGTAATAACTTAAGAGGTTTTACTGGACTAAAGTTTTGGCACGGGGTGAAGCAAAGAACTAGTTATGGCTGCTAACGTTAACAATTTGCATACTGCCACAACCTGTCCCCAGCAGACACCATCTCCCTGGCCCTACACTCATCCCTGGAGCATCTCGACATCAAGGACTCCTACATAGACTCTTATTCATTGAGTACAGCTCCGCCTTCAACACCATAATCCCAGCCAAACTCATATAAAAGCTCCAAAACGTAGGACTTGGCTCCTCCCTCTGCAACTGGCTCCTCAACTTCCTGACCCACAGACCACAATCAGTAAGGATAAACAACACCTCCTCAATACCGGGGCCCCTCAAGGCTGCATATTTACCACCCACTATACTCCCTGTACACATATGACTGTGTGGCAAAATTTGGCTCCAACTCCATCTACATGTTTGCTGATGAGACAATCATAATGGGTCGGATCTCAAACAATGATGAGTCAGAGTTCAGGAGGGAGATAGAGAACCTCATGGCATGGTGCAACGACAACAATCTCTCCCTCAACGTCAGCAAAACCAAGGGGTCGGTCATCGATTTCAGGAAGTGAAGTGTTTTACACGCCTGTCTGCATCAATGGTGCGGAGGTGGAGATGGTTGATACTACAATGGTCAGACAGCACGGCAGCACAGTGGTTAGCACTGTTGCTTCAAAACTCCAGGGTCCCAGGTTCGATTCCCGGCATGTATCACTATCTGTGCGGAGTCTGCACATCCTCCCCGTGTGTGTGTGGGTTTCCTCCAGGTGCTCCGGTTTCCTCCCACAGTCCAAAGATGTGCAGGTTAGGTGGATTGGCCATGCTAAGTTGCTCCTTCGTGTCCAAAAAGGTTGGGTGGGGTTACAGGGATAGGGTGGAGGTGTGGGCTTTGCTAGGGTGCTCTTTCCAAGGGCCGGTGCAGAGTCGATGGGCTGAATGGCCTCCTTCTGCACTGTAAATTCTATGATTCTATATAACCAAGAAAGCACAACAGCGTCTATACTTCCTCAGGAAACTAAGGAAATTCGGCATGTCTACATTGACTCTTACCAATTTTTACAGATGCACCATAGAAAACATCCTACTATTTGGCCTGGTATGGCAACTGCCCGGCCCAAGACCGCAAGAAACTACAGAGAGTTGTGAACACATGCCCAGTCCATCACGTGAGCCTGCCTCCCATCCAATGACTCTGTCTACACCTCCTGTTGCCTTGGGAAAGCGGGCAGCATAATCAAAGACCCCTGCAGTGCATCTTGGAGATGGTGCACACTGCTGTCACTGTGCATCAGTGGTGGATGGATTGAATGTTTATGGGAGGAGGAGCAATCAAGTGGGCTGCTTTGTCCTGGATAGTGTTGAGCTTCTTGAGAGTTGTAGGAACTGCACTCAGCCAGGAAGTAGACAGTATTCCATTAAACGTCTGACTTGTGCCTTGTAGATGGTGGACAGGCTTTGGGAGTTAGAAGGAGAGTTGCTCGCCACACGATTCAGAGCTGCTCTTTTAATCACTGTATTTATACGGCTGGTCCAGTTCAGCTTCTGGTCAATGGTAGCCCCCTGAATGTTGGCACTGGGGGTTTCAGCAATGGTAATGCTATTGAATATCAGGGGAAGTGGTTAGATTCCCTGTGTGAATGGCAATGCACTTTCCTCTCCAACCGCGACAGTATCCCACAATGCTGTTAGGTCGGGAGTTCCCAAAGTTTGAACAAAATCAGTGCGGTGTGTATTTAGGAGGGACTTCTGAAGGTAATGTTCCCATGCACCTGCTTCCTTATTCCTACAGGTGGCAAAGGTAATGGATTTGAAAGATGCTGTCAAAGAAGCCGTGCTGACTTTCAGTAGATAGTAAACACTGCAGCAGTACACCAGTGGTGGAGGGGGTGCAAGCTCAAGTCATTGGATGAGATGTCGATCAGGCCGACAGGAAATTGTGGAGCTTTTGGCACAGTATAAACTGTGGAATACTACAATCTTTGTTCTTTGTTCCCAGCTGTTATTGCAGCTACATAGTAGCTTCCATTACATTCTTGACTTGTGTCTTGTAGGAGGTGAAAAGGCTTTTGGAAATCAGGTGGAGGCACTCACTCTAGAAAGTTTCTGACCTGTCTCATAGCTACATACATTGGGGTTTGAATTCACTCACTTAGGAAAGGTTGAAGCTAGTTCAGCTGGGGTAATAACACTAGGTTGGGGGGGGGGGGGGGGCATGGCGGTGCAGTGGTTAGCACCGCTGCCTCACGGCACCGAGGACCCATCACAGTCCTGAGTCAATGTTCGTGTGCAGTTTGCACATTCTCCCTGTGTCTCACACCCACAACCCAAAGATGTGCAGGTTAGGTGGTTTGGCCATGTTAAATTGCTCCTCAATTGGAAAAAAAATAATTGGGTACTCTAATGAAGGAGAGGAGGTCAATGATGGAACAATGAATCTAGGCTTGGAGGACAATGCTGTGAACAATCTTGCAGTGATGTCTTGAGGCTCTAGGGATTGATCCCCATCAATAAAAAGTGCTTTCCTTTGATGTAACAAACTAACCTGCTGTGCCCCAATGACTCCTTCCTCCAGAAACTTGTCAAATCCTCTTGGTTCTATGTCCATGGATAATACATCCATCAATAATCTGTTCCAAATGGGTTACACAACACAGAAAACTACTATCTGGTATCCAATATGACTCTAGTCTGTGTACTTTCCAGGCACTTCCTCTGGTTTCACTATTGTAATCCACTGAGGCTATATTTTGTAAAACTACCAAATCTAGTTTTCCCAGAATATTAAAAAAAACTCTAATCATATTTTTCCTCAGGAATCTCACCATGCTCCACCCCAGAATAACGCAATAACTTCTCAATGGTAATGCAATTCACATCTGTACCAACTTTAAAGTTATGAAGTTAATGCAATCTTCAGCTATTGTTCTTGCTCGTTTTCTCTGTATTCTCTCGACAGTTTCATTATTTACCTTGATTTGTTAGTCAATGACAACTGTAGCTAAGAACTATTTTGTTCAAGATATTTTGTAAATGGTTACAGTACAAGTTTAAAAAAAAACAAGTTGTAGAGTCACAAGGTTTACTTATTTCTGAAATAATGATCAAATTGAACAATTAAGTCTGGAAGGGAAATCACAAAACTGGAATGTTTGCAACAATCTAAGCTCCAAGCCTTGACCTTTTAATATTGAACAGCGCTCAATCTTAAAATCAGTTTTCTGCTCGTACGGCAGCTTCCTGTACTGCAACTTTTTCATTTGGTTTCTCAAAGCCACTCACACCCTGGTTGGCAATATAATCTTTTTTTAAAAATATATATTTTATTCAAGTTTTTTGGCCAAACATAACAATACGTAGTGTTTCTTTTACACAACAATAAAGCAATATAAATAACCGTGGCCAGTTTTAAACAAATAAATAAGTAATATATAAACAAAAACAAAAAAACAAAACTAAATGGCAACTGCCTTGTCCAAAATAAATACTCTCCATAAATACAATCCAACAATCCAATATACAATTACATATACCAAATACCTATATATATACAATAACATCCCTGAGAGTCCGTCCGATTCCTCCCCCCCCCCCTCCCCCCTGGGTTGCTGCTGTTGTCTACTTCTTTTCCATTCCCTCTACCTTTCTGTGAGGTAGTCGACAAACGGTTGCCACCGCCTGGTGAACCCCTGAGCCCAACCCCTTAACACGAACTTAATCCGTTCTAACTTTATAAACCCTGCCATGTCGTTTATCCAGGTCTCCACACCCGGGGGTTTGGCTTCCTTCCACATTAACAATATCCTGCGCCGGGCTACAAGGGACGCAAAAGCCAACACGTCAGCCTCTCTCGCCTCCTGCACTCCCGGCTCTTCTGCAACCCTAAATATAGCCAACCCCCAGCTTGGTTCGACCCGGACACCCACCACCTTCGAAAGCACCTTTGCCACCCCCACCCAGAACCCCTGTAGTGCCGGGCATGACCAAAACATGTGGGTGTGATTCGCTGGGCCCCTCGAGCATCTCGCACACCTATCCTCTACCCCCAAAAAATTACTAAGCTGTGCTCCAGTCATATGCGCCCTGTGTAGCACCTTAAATTGTATCAGGCTTAGCCTGGCACACGAGGACGATGTGTTTACCCTACGTAGGGCATCAGCCCACAGCCCCTCCTCAATTTCCTCCCCCAGTTCTTCTTCCCATTTCCCTTTCAGCTCATCTACCATGATCTCCCCCTCGTCCCTCATCTTCCTGTATATGTCCGCCAACTTACCGTCCCCCACCCATGTCTCTGAGATCACTCTATCCTGCACTTCCTGCGTCGGGAGCTGCGGGAATTCCCTCACCTGTTGCCTCGCAAAAGCCCTCAATTGCATATACCGAAATGCATTCCCTTGGGGCAACCCATATTTCTCCGTCAGCGATCCCAGACTCGCAAACGTCCCATCTACAAATAGATCTCTTAGTTGTACTACCCCAGCTCTTTGCCATGCTCCAAATCCCCCATCCATTCTCCCCGGAACGAACCTATGATTGTTTCTTATCGGGGACCGCACCGAAGCTCCCGTCCCTCCCCTATGCCGTCTCCACCGCCCCCAAATTTTCAATGTAGCCACCACCACCGGGCTTGTGGTGTATTTCTTTGGTGAGAACGGCAACGGCGCCGTCACCATTGCTTGTAGGCTAGTCCCCCTGCAGGACGCCCTCTCCAATCTCTTCCACGCCGCTCCCTCCTCTTCTCCCATCCACTTACACACCATTGAAACATTGGCGGCCCAGTAGTACTCACTGAGGCTCGGTAGTGCCAGCCACCCCCCCCCCCTGTCCCTACTACGCTGCAAGAATCCCCGCCTCACTCTCGGGGTCTTCCCAGCCCACACAAAACTCATAATGCTCTTCTCAATTCTTTTGAAAAAAGCCTTCGTGATCACCACCGGGAGGCACTGGAACACAAAAAGGAATCTCGGGAGGACCACCATTTTAACCGCCTGCACCCTACCTGCCAATGACAGGGACACCATGTCCCATCTCTTGAAATCCTCCTCCATCTGTTCCACCAACCGTGTTAAATTGAGCCTATGTAATGTACCCCAATTCTTGGCTATCTGGATCCCCAGGTACCGGAAGTCCCTTGTTACCTTCCTCAACGGTAAATCCTCTATCTCTCTGCTCTGCTCCCCCGGATGCACCACAAATAACTCACTTTTCCCCATGTTCAGTTTACACCCTGAAAAATCCCCAAACTCCCCAAGTACCCGCATTATCTCTGGCATCCCCTCCGCAGGGTCCGCCACATATAGCAACAAATCATCCGCATACAGAGATACCCGGTGTTCTTTTCCCCCCCCCTAAGTACTCCCCTCCACTTCCTGGAACCCCTCAGTGCTATGGCCAGGGGTTCAATCGCCAATGCAAACAATAATGGGGACAGAGGACATCCCTGCCTCGTCCGTCTATGGAGCCGAAAATAGTCAGACCCCCGTCCATTCGTGACCACGCTCGCCATCGGGGCCCTATACAGCAACTGTACCCACCTGATATACCCGTCCCCAAAGCCAAATCTCCTCAACGCCTCCCACAAATAATCCCACTGCACTCTTATCAAATGCTTTCTCGGCATCCATCGCCACCACTATCTCCGCTCCCCCCTCTGGTGGGGGCATCATCATTACCCCTAGCAGCCTCCGTATATTTGTATTTAGCGGTCTCCCCTTCACAAACCCAGTTTGGTCCTCATGGACCACCCCCGGGACACAATCCTCTATCCTCATTGCCATTACCTTGGCCAGAATCTTAGCATCCACATTCAGGAGGGAAATGGGCCTGTATGACCCGCAGTGCAGCGGGTCTTTTTCCTTCTTTAGGAGGAGCAATATCGTTGCCTCTGACATAGTCGGGGGCAGCTGCCCCCTTTCCCTCGCCTCATTAAAGGTTCTCATCAGTAGCGGGGCCAGCAAGTCCAAATATTTCTTATAGAATTCAACTGGGAATCCGTCTGGTCCCGGGGCCTTCCCCGCCTGCATGCTCCCAATCCCTTTCACTACTTTCTCCGTCTCAATCTGTGCTCCCATCCCCACTCTCTCCTGCTCCTCCACCTTAGGAAATTCCAGCTGATCCAGAAAGCACATCATTCTCTCCTTCCCGTCCAGGGACTGCGCTTCATATAATCTTTCATAAAATGCCTTGAACACTCCATTCACTCTCTCCGCTCCATCTCTCCCTCATCTCTCACCCCCCCCTATCTCCCTCGCTGCTCCCCTTTTCCTCAGTTGGTGGGCCAACAACCTACTCGCCTTCTCCCCATATTCGTACTGTACACCCTGTGCCTTCCTCCATTGTGCCTCTGCATTACCCGTAGTCAACAAGTCAAATTCTACATGTAGCCTTTGCCTTTCCCTGTACAGTCTCTCCTCCGGTGCCTCCGCGTATTGTCTGTCCACCCTCAGAAGTTCTTTCAACAACCGCTCCCTTTCCCGACCCTCCTGCTTTCCTTTATGTGCCCTAATAGATATCAGCACCCCTCTAACCACTGCCTTCAGTGCCTCCCAGACCACTCCCACCTGTACCTCCCCATTATCATTAAGTTCCAAGTACCTTTCAATACACCCTCACCCTTAAACACACCCCCTCATCTGCCAATAATCCCATGTCCATTCTCCAGGGTGGAAGCTGTTGTTTTTCTTCCCCTATCTCCAGGTCCACCCAGTGTGGAGCATGATCCGAGATGGCTATAGCCGTGTACTCCATCCCCGTCACCTTTGGGATCAGTGCCCTTCCCAAAACAAAAAAATCTATTCGTGAAAATACTTTGTGTACATAGGAGAAAAACGAAAACTCCTTACTCCTAGGTCTACTAAATCTCCAGGGATCTACTCCTCCCATCTGCTCCATAAAATCCTTAAGCACCCTAGCTGCAGCTGGCCTCCTTCCGGTCCTGGACCTCGATCTGTCCAGCCCTGGGTCCAGCACCGTATTAAAGTCTCCACCCATTACCAACTTCCCCACTTCTAGGTCCGGGATTCGTCCTCACATACGCCTCATAAAATTGGCATCATCCCAGTTCGGGGCATATACGTTCACTAATACCACCGCCTCCCCTTGCAGTTTGCCACCCACCATCACGTATCTGCCCCCACTATCTGCCACTATAGTCTTTGCCTCAAACATTACCCGCTGCCCCACTAGTATGGCCACCCCCCTGTTTTTCGCATCTAGCCCCGAATGAAACACCTGCCCCACCCATCCTTTGCGAAGTCTAACCTGGTCTATCAGCTTCAGATCCGTCTCCTGAAGCATAACCACATCTGCCTTAAGTTTCTTTAGGTGTGCGAGTACCCGTGCCCTCTTAATCGGCCCGTTCAGCCCTCTCACATTCCACATGATCAACCGGGTTGGGGAGCTCTTCCCCCCCCCCCCCCCCCCCCCCCCACCCCACGACGACTAGCCATTTCCTTTTTCAATCCAGCTCCTCACCCGGTTCCCACGTAGCTGTATCCCCCTCAGACGGCGCCCCCCCGCCCCGACCCCCCCCTTCCATACCAGCTCCCCCTTCTCCCCAGCAGCAGCAACCCAGTTAACCCCCCCCCCCCGCCAGATCCCAAGCTAGCGTAATTGCACCCCCCACGTTGCTCCCAGAAGTCAGCAAACTCTGGCTGACCTCGGCTTCCCCCCGTGACCTCGGCTCACACTGTGCGAGGCCCCCTCCTTCCTGCTTCCCTGTTCCCGCCATGATTACCATAGCGCGAGAACAAAGCCCGCGCTTCCCTTTTGGCCCCGCCCCCAATGACCGGCACCCTCAGCTCCTCATCCTCCCTCACCCCCTCCCCCACGACATGGGGAAGAGAGAGAAGTTACAGGGTCGCAGGTTTAACAACTTGGGAAGTCCTCTCTTCCCCCTTCATCCCACAAATTCACCCCCCCACTTTTGTCCCAAACGTTCTTTTTCTGGCCCGCTCACTCCAGCTTCTCCTCGACAATAAATGTCCACGCCTCATCTGCCGTTTCGAAGTAGTGGTGTTTCCCTAGATGTGTGACCCACAGTCTTGTCGGTTGCAGCATTCCGAATTTGACCTTCCTTTTATGCAACACCGCCTTGGCCCGATTAAAGCTTGCCCTCCTTCTCGCCACCTCCGCACTCCAATCTTGATATACGCGGATCACTGCATTCTCCCACCTACTGCTCCGAGTTTCTTTGCCCATCTGAGGACCATCTCTCTGTCCTTATATCGGAGAAATCTCACCACTATTGCTCAAGGAATTTCTCCAGCCCTCGATCTTCGCGCCATAACCCGATAGGCTCCCTCCACCTCCAGCGGACCCGTCGGGGCCTCCGATCCCATTAACGAGTGCAGCATCGTGCTCACATATGCCCCGACGTCCGCCCCTTCTGCACCTTCGGGAAGACCAAGAATCCTTAGGTTCTTCCTCCTCGCATTATTCTCCAGCACCTCCAGCCTTTCCACACATCTTTTGTGTTGTGCCTCGTGGATCTCCGTTTTCACCACCAGGCCCTGTATGTCGTCCTCATTCTCAGCAGCCTTTGCCTTCACGACCCGAAGCTCCTGTTCCTGGGGTCTTTTGCTCCTCCTTTAGCCCCTCAATCGCTTGTAATATCGGGGCTAACAGCTCCTTCTTCATCTCCTTTTTGAGTTCATCTACGCAACGCCGCAGGAACTCTTGTTGGTCAGGGCCCCATATTAAACTGCCTCCTTCCGACGCCATCTTGCTTTGTGCCTGCCTTCCTGGCCGCTGCTCTAGAGGATCCACCGCAATCCGGCTACTTTCCTCTCTTTTTTCCATCCGTGTCCAGGGGTGATTCCCTTCTGGATTACCGCACAGTGTTATTTGCCGTTAAAATTGCCGATGGGGCTCCTATTAAGAGCCCAAAAGTCCGTTCCACCGGGAGCTGCCGAAACGTGCGACTCAGCTGGTCATCGCCGCACCCGGAAGTCCGGCAATATAATCTTAAAGAACAAATTGGGGTGTAAGTTGGTAAATTTTGCTTTTGTTCTTTGGACATGAAACAAGGCGGCAAATGCACATAGGATACAGGGTAGCTTGATAAGGTGGATTCAAAATTGCATTAGCTGCAGGAGACAGAGGGTGATGACAGAAGCCTGCTTTCGTGACTGGAAGCCAGTTTCCAGTGGTGTACCACAGGGATCTGTGCTGGGCCCCCTATAGTTTGTCATTTATATATATGACAGATGATTATGTGGGGGTAAGATCAGCAAGTTTACAGATGTCACAAAAATTGGCTGGGTGGTTAACAATGAGGTTGAGTGTTTTGGGTTACAGGAGAATATAGATGGGGTGACCAAATGGGCAGAAAAGTGGCAGATGGAATTTAACCCTGAAAAGTGCGAGGTGACACACTTTGGAAGGAGAAATTTGATACGGAAGTATTCAGTGAATGGCTTGACACTGGGAAGTTACGAGGAGCAAAGGGACCTTGGCATGTTTGTCCATAGATCTCTGAAGGCAGAGGGCAGATTAATAGGGTGGTGAAAAAGGCATATGGGACACTTGCCTTTATCAATCAGGGCATAGGTTACCAAAGCAGGGAGTTTATGTTGGAGTTGTATAGAACTATGGTGAGGCCACAGCTGGAGTAGTGTGTGCAATTCTGGTCGCCACAATATAGGACGGTGATTGCACTAGAGGGGTTGCAGAGGGGATTCACCAGGGTGTTGCCTGGGGTGGAACATTTCAAGTTAAGTCTATGTATCTATAGGGTATTGAGTTGGATGATCAGCCAGGATCGTGACAAATGGCGGAGCAGGCTTGAAGGGCCAAAAGGCCTCCTCCTGCTCCTATCTATGTATCTATGAGAAAGTTGGATAGGATTGGGTTGTTTTCGTTGGAACAGAGAAGACTGAGGGGCGACCTGATCGAAGTGTATAACATAATGAGGGGCATGGACAGGGTGGATAGGGAGCAGCTATTCCCCTTAGTTGAAGGGTCAGTTACCCGGGCACACAAGTTCAAGGTGAGAGGCAGGAGGTTTAGGGGGGAATTGAGGTTAAACTTTTTTACCCAGAGGGTGGTGACGGTCTGGAATGCAAAGCCTGAGAGGGTGGTAGATGCAGGTTACCTCACATCCTTTAAAAAGTACTTGGGTGAGCATTTGGCACGTCTTATCATTCAAGGCCAAGGTCTAAGTGCTGGTAAAATGGGATTAGGTAGGTAGGTTAGGTGTCTTTCAGAAGGGCCTCTTCTGCACTGTAGTATTCTGTGATTCTGTGAATCCACTGTCTACTTTGAGGAGGAATATAGTGATTTACACCCGGTCAAAGTTTGAATGAGTCAAACGATGAAATTACAATTTGATACAGCTTGCTTTCAACTTTCAACACTCAAGAGTGCGATCTAAATTATCCAAGGATCAAAACAAAGTCCTTTAATAGGATAGTGTAGCAACTCTCGAACTTAATTTAAAAAAAATTTAGAGTACCCAATTCATTTCTTCCAATTAAGGGGTAATTTAGCGTGGCTAATCCACCTACCCTGCACATCGTTGGGTTGTGGGGATGCGACTCATGCAGACACAGGGAGAATGTGCAAACTCCACATGGACAGTGACCCACAGCCGGGATCGAACCTGGGATCTCGGCGCCGCGAGGCAGCAGGGCTAACCCACTGCGCCACCGTGCTGCCTTAACTCCCGAACGTAATATAGAACAAATAAAGTTTTTGTTAATAGGTATACTACACACTAAATATGCTTTTTACCATATTTGGTAAGAACAGAATTAGATTTAATGAAATGTTACATTAATTTTGCATTATTGCTTCTTACTCCCCTTTTCCGATCCTCACTTTCTGCCTAAAAATATTCTCAACATGTTGAGATAAAAAACTGATTTTAGATTCTTCCACAACTTCTAATGGCATCACCGTTGTACGACTACCTGTAGCAAGCTTGAAAGCTGAAGGCTTAGATAGGCAATATAGAGCTACATTGAGTGGGCGCCTCCAACCGGAGGCCCTTAGGACCTGTACAGAGTGAATGAAACTCATTGCATAAAGACCAACAGAGTTGAACCAAGATCTGAACTGCCAGCAGAGTGGGTCATAGGACGCTTACTCGTTCTGCTGCTAGGCATCTCTTGCTTATGTAAAGAGCAGTAATTGCTTTCTTCTGGAAGTTTGCTTTATATTACATTTGTTTAAATGCCTTGTGTGCAATCTTGAGAGCTGACCTATTGTCACAAAGCAGCGTATAACTAATCATCCAAAGAGTAAGAGGTCACTCTTAATAGTCAATTTAAGCACCAGTGTTTCACCACAGGAAGCAGGCTGCGAGGGCAATGCACAAAGTGTTAATAACATTCTGGGGGTGAGTGTTTTTAAAGTAAAAATGCTCTCCACAGTTACATTTCTATTCACCAAGCTTGGTTACGATCTGTCAAACAAGGGCAATAGAATAAACTAAAACATCATATGCTTTGAATAAATTATTCTAATTTCCCAATGGAAACCACTTTTAAGGTGCAGTTTCTCCTATTAAAAGAAATAAAAGTTACAAAGTAAGTAAATTATGGATGGTACCTTATCCAACTTGTATACAACTGAATTCTGGGTCACTGCAACGAAGCATTCAATTGTGTCGACTAACCTTGTGAGCAATCATATTGCAAATTTCAGGGAGGAAGTCTTCAGTGAGAGTCGCATGCAGTTGCCTTTCTTTAAGAGAAGTGTGTGTCTGGAGGCCATCCGTTAATTTCCTCCATTCTTCTTCTGTCTGACACACCAGCTCCCAGATGCCACAACTTCCATGGGTTTTCAATGGATCTGGAAGGAAAAGTTCAAATAATAAACGCGGCTTAACACATGCAACATGTTTAAAATGCCCATCCAACAAGTAAGATCTTTCCCGAATTTGAGGAGGAACACAAGAAACAAATTGCTGATCAATAAAAATAATTCCTGATGGATATCAAAATGGACACAAGTCCACGATGATGAATATATTTCGCTTCATTTTTCAGCACATCGAATGAATACCACCCGTGCCATGGTCTGAAGACCACCACACGAGAGAATACAAAGGTTCCGGTTTTACACTTTTTCATTGAGAAGTAGCCCCACAATGTTATCTAACATCCAATCAAACCGGGAGGCGGGGTGGCACAGTGGTTAGCACTGCTGCCTCACAGCACTGGGAACCCGGGTTCAATCCCGGCCCCCGGTCACTATCTGTGTGGGGTTTGCGCATTCTCCCAGTGTCTGCGTGGGTTTCACCCCCACAACCCAAAGATGTGCAGGTTAGGTGAATTGGCCACGCTAAATTGCCCCTTAATTGAAAATAAAAAGAAAATGGGCCTAAGATGCATGCACCAATATGTCTGCTAAAACTGTGATTAAAGGGGTTGTAAAAGTAAGGTAATTACTAATTTGAATAATTTACTCATTTACAGATAGTGGGCTAATGGAATATTGTTTTGGGTTTTGGACGATCCCTGGGATGTAGATCATTTATGAGGGATTAGGGTTTGGTCCTGGCTAATCAGGTTATGGGACATCTTGTGGGAGGAGGCAGTAGAATGACTTATGCTTAGGGTAGAGATGATGTAATTAAGGGGAGGAGCCAGGTCTGTCAGTTTGCCATAAGTTGAACAGAAATGTTGAGTTGGCTCCAGAAAGGTTCTCTCCAAGAACTCCACACAGAAAAGCAAGTAAACCAGATTGTTAACTTTATTTATAAGTGGCATTTGAACTATATTGGGTTGCTTAATTGGAATATATATCGTTTCGGTGAAGGGAGTAAGTTAAAGATTTACTTTTTTAGTCGAACCGTTTTAACTGTTAATTGTACAGCTATTACTTTAAGGTACAAAGCCAATGTGCAGACTAGACAGGGCAAACCCTTAATCCATCTCAGTGCTTGCTCCCAAAACAATTCATGTTGAAGCCAATTCATAGCCTCCACAAGAGAGACATAGATCCAAGATCCAAGAAAAGGCATTGCATCTCATCTTGGGCTTGATCTGGCGCTTGATGATGATAATAATAATAATAATAATAATAATAATAATAATAATAATAATCGCTTATTGTCACAAGTAGGCGTCAATGAAGTTACTGTGAAAAGCCCTGATCTTAGCCAAAAGGCCGATAAGCTATTACTTTGTTGCTAATGAGATTGATTTTGGTGTTTAAATTAAAGTTTGTTTTAACACTAACAATACCAATTGGTCAGTGCTGCCACTCTTGTGGTGCAGTCATCTTTCCCCCAGTTTTACAAATTACAAATAATTGGGGTTCTCATCAGGAATCCTTCAAAGTTGGGGCTCTTTTGCTGGGAATAAAAAGTATAATTCCTTGTTTGGTTTGGGATTATTGAATTTAAAAGACAGCTAATGTGGGGAGTTGCTGCTTTCTTGCAGGTGTTGATGGTGTCAGTTTAATAGCGAGTGACGTGTAAAACAGCTCATTCAATGGTTAAAAGTTTCCTGGGTGTTGAAGAATTCTCTCTGGGTGGTTTACAAAGGGTGGTTAAACAAAGCTTTTGGATTTGTCAGACAAGCTGCAGTTGACTATACCTGCAGGGGTATGGAAGGTAGAGATAATTAAAGCCATAGTTCAACATTTAAATTTGGAAGAGGCGCAGTCTGAATCATTGGAATTTGCTATGATCCAGTTACAAATGGAATAATGCGATATGAAAAAGAAATGAGCGCGCTTAAATTGGAATTAGAAGAAAAGGAAAAAGATAAGGAGAGAGCAGCAACGGTGGAAGTAAAGGAAAAAGAAAGAGTGGCAATGGCGGACGGAAAAGGAAAGAGAGGATCTGGAAAAAGAAAAGAAAAAAGAGAGGGTAGAGAGACAAAAGCAGAGTGAATTTAAACTTCAGAAAATGGAATTGAAGGAGAGGGAAACGGAAAAGCACAGTGTACATCAACTTAAAAGTTTGGGAGTTAACGGAAGATGTTGAAGATAATTTAGAGGGAGAAGTAATCCCCTCCCAGTCCAGATCCTAGTGGGGATACTTTTAAATATGTTCAAGCACTGCCATGGTTTGAGGAGAAAGGCATGGAAGCCTTTTCAAAACAATTAAATTGGCCAAAACCATGTGGATGTTGTTGGCTCAATCAAAATTGGTAGGTAGAGTTAGTGAAGTGTTTGCATCATTATGAGAGGAGTTATCTGAGGATTATGATGATGCGACAGAAGCCACTTTAAGTGCATATGAACTAGTGCCAGAAACCTATAGACAGAAGTTTAGAAATCTAAGGAAAGAACAGGTCAGACATATATAAAATTTGAAAGAACAAAACAAAATAATTTTGAGGGGGTGGGGGAGATAAGAGTATTAAAAATAGACCAAATGTTTGAAGTTCTGAGGGAAATTATTATTCTGGAGGAAATTAAAGACTCACTTCTTGTGGTAGTGAAAACTCATGTGGAACAGCAAAGGGACAGCACAGCTCGACAGGCGGCAGAGATGGCAGATGATTTTGAATTAGTTCCTAAATCAAGGTTTGATTTTCAACATCATTTTCGGCCTGAAGGTTCAAAACTGGCAAAATGAGAAATCCACTGGTAGTCAAGGCAAAGGAGGTATTGTTGGAGACATTAAAGATATTTTGCCTCTGGTTAAAAAGGTGACTTATTAGGGTGGGAGAGATGAGAAAATCGAAATGTTTTCATTGCATTAAAGTTGGACACACAAAGGTGCATTGTTGGTGGCTTAAGAGGAGGACTGGGATGACAGACTCTTTAAAACAGGATAAGCCAGAGGGATTTATTAAAGTGGCAAAAGAAACCATGATTACAGCTGAAATGGTCCAAAAGAGTGTACAGCCTATCCAGAGGTTGGTTGGTGAGCAGGTGTCAGATCTGTTGAAATATTTTATTTGTGATAGTACGGTTTACTCATGTGTACAAGGTGGAGTTGGTAGGCAGATTAAAATCTGAAGGGATACAGGAGCAAGTCAATCTCTAATAGTGAGAGATGAGGAGATATGTAGTTCGGAAGATGTATTGCCAGAAAAGGTGGTAATATCTGAAAAGTACAAAAACCTTTCAACACCCACCTTGCAGTTCACCTTCAATGACAATGACACAAATCTTGTCACGGTCATGAAACCTTCTCATGCAATTTCATGATGGGTTTGCTACCTCCCTCCCACCACAGCCTCATCATTCTTTCTTTCGCAAAAGAATAGAGCACAACAGCAAATTAAAACTTAATTTGGAGATGCTCATTGACACCGTTTTGTATCTCCAATATCGGAATTAGGTGGCTGACAGCAGAATTCGGTATCACTTTCCCTGCAATTCCAGACCCCATATAATGCCAGCGTGGATCTTTACCACAGTTACACAAAATAAGGATCAGGGGAGAATGATACACAAATCAATTTCTTTTCATCTGATGTTATTTTGATTGTATCGAGGTTATAAGGGAAGGCCTGATTTCCCTCTGGTCACAGGCTCTGGATATGTGAACGGCACAATAAGCGGCGGTCTGCAGGTTAGACTGAAGCAATGCGGTTTCAAGACCCCTCTCCCCAGCATACTCCTGGCAAACGTCCAAGCGATCGAAAACAAGCTGGATGAACTTAACGCCAGACTTACCTCTCAGAGGGAAGTAAGACCCCTGCCTCACCAGACTGTGCCATACAACCTGAAGGCTTCTCAATTCACCGGGCGGACCGCACGGCATCATCAGGCAAAGCGAAGGGTGGAGGGGTTTGCCTCCTCATCAACTCCTCCTGGTGCTTGGATGTGGCGACTCTGGCGACCTACTGCTCCCCTGACCGTGAAGTGCCGCCCATATTATCTTCCACGTGAGTTCACTTCAGCCATTATCACAGCGGTCTACATCCCACCCCAGGCAGTAGTGAGGAAGGCGCTGGACGAACCATACACAGTTATAAACAACTACGAAACAGAACACCTGGAGGCCTTGTTCATCGTGGCCGGAGACTTCAACAAGGACAACCTCAAGAGTGTACTGCCAAAATTCCACCAGCACATCTCCTGCCCAACCAGGGGCGACAACACTCTTGACCACTGCTACTCAAAAATCGAGAGCGCCTACCGTTCCATCCCCCGACCGCACTTTGGGAAATCAGACCATAAGACGGTGCTCCTTCTCCCGGCATACAAGCAGAAACTCAAACGGGAGAATCCAGCTAAGAAGGTTGTGCAGTGCTGGTCCGAGGAGACAGAAGAACTCTTACGTGACTGCTTAGAGACAGCGGACGGGTCCATATTTAAGAACTCAGCGACCAACTTAAATGAGTATGCCACCACCGTCACAGACTTCATCAGCAAATGTGTGGACGACTGCGTGCCAAAGAAAGCAGTACATGCGTTCCCCAACCGGAAACCATGGCTCAATCGCGAGATTGACTCCCGACTGAAGGACAGATCTGAGGCGTTCAAGGCAGACGACCCTGACCTATACAAGAAATCCAGGTACGACCTCCGCAAAGCCATCCAGAATGCCAAGAGAGAATATCAAACCAAGCTAGAGTCACCGACAGACTCTCGGCGGTTGTGGCAAGGACTAAACAACATAACGGGCTACAAAGCAAAGCCGAACAGTATCTCTGGCAGCAGCGCACCCCTTCCCGATGAACTCAATGCATTCCATGCTCGGTTCGAGCAGGTAACCAACAATCCGCTGGCGAGTGCCCCAGCAGCCCATAATTCACCCATACCCACCATCACAGCTTCCGAAGTCAGATTGGCCTTCCTGAAAGTGAACCCTCGGAAGGCGACGGGCCCAGACGGGATCCCTGGTCGTGCACTCGGAGCCTGCGCGGACCAGCTGGCAGAGGTATTCACAGACATATTTAACCTGTCCCTACTCCACTCCGAGGTCCCCACCTGCTTCAAGAAGACCACCATCATACCGGTACCAAAGAAGAACCAGGCAACCTGCCTCAATGACTACCGACCAGTGGCCTTGACTTCAGTCGTAATGAAGTGCTTCGAGAGGTTGATCATGAAGAGCATCACCTCCATACTCCCAGAACGCCTTGATCCACTGCAATTCGCATACTGCTGCAACCGGTCCACATCAGACACCATTTCCCTGGCCCTACACTCATCCCTAGAGCATCTCGAAAACAAGGACTCCTACATTAGACTCCTATTTATTGACTACAGCTCCGCCTTCAACACCATAATGCGGGGCAGCACGGTAGCATTGTGGATAGCACAATTGCTTCACAGCTCCAGGGTCCCAGGTTCAATTCCGGCTTGGGTCACTGTCTGTGCGGAGTCTGCACATCCTCCCCGTGTGTGCGTGGGTTTCCTCCGGGTGCTCCGGTTTCCTCCCACAGTCCAAAGTTGTGCGGGTTAGGTGGATTGGCCATGATAAATTGCCCTTAGTGTCCAAAATTGCCCTTAGTGTTGGGTGGGGTTACTGGGTTGTGGGGATAGGGTGGAGGTGTTGACCTTGGGTAGGGTGCTCTTTCCAAGAGCCGGTGCAGACTCGATGGGCCGAATGGCCTCCTTCTGCACTGTAAATTCTATGATTCTATGATAATCCCAGCCAAGCTCATATCAAAGCTCCAAAACCTAGGACTTGGCTCCCCACTCTGCAACTGGATCCTCGATTTTCTGACCAACAGACCACAATCAGTAAGAATGAACAACAACACCTCCTCCACAATAGTCCTCAACATCGGCGCCCCGCAAGGCTGCGTACTTAGCCCCCTACTCTACTCCCTGTACACACGACTGCGTGGCAAAACTTGGTTCCAACTCCATCTACAAGTTTGCTGACGATACGACCAGAGTGGGCCGGATCTCGAATAACGATGAGTCCGAATACAGGAGGGAGATAGAGAACCTAGTGGAGTGGTGTAGCGACAACAATCTCTCCCTCAATGCCAGCAAAACTAAAGAGCTGGTCATTGACCTCAGGAAGCAAATTTTGAAAAAGCGCGGGGGCTGCGAGGCAGAGGGGACCATTTAAAAGGTCGCTGTCTGTGGTGAGGCGAGTACAGATTAACAACTTACTTACCTTGCAGGCCAAGTCGATTTCAGCAGGAGTGGAGCAGGCTAGTCCATTTCAGCGGGGGCAGTGCGGAAGTGATTTCTGGGAGGTAAGTTTCTCCTTTAAATTTTTTTAAATGTTTTTTATTTAAATTCTAGTGTTTAAGGTGGGAACAGGAAGTCGACCCGCGGACGTCTGGGAAGACCCTCACCAATAAATTCTGGTGGAGAGGAAACCCGAGACACTACACGTGTAGTGTCTCCCACCCGCCCTCCTCCTCTAACCTAATAATAAAACCCTTTGGTGTGAGGTAAGTACCATATTTTATTATTGTTATTAATAATTTTTTTGTTTTTTTATATAAAAAATTTAATTTAGTTGTTAGCCAGATCTTGGTAGAAAGTTAGACGAATGTAAGGGAAGGGAGTGCAATGTTCCTCCTGCAGGATGTTTGAGGTGAGGGATGCCGTTAGTGTCCCTGCTGATTTTACCTGCAGGAAGTGCTGCCATCTCCAGCTCCTCCAAGACCGAGTTAGGGAACTGGAGCTGGAGTTGGAAGAACTTCGGATCATTCGGGAGGCAGAGGGGGTCATAGATAGCAGCTTCAGAGAATTAGTTACACCAAAGATTGGAGATAGGTGGGTAACTGTAAGAGGGACGGGGAAAAAACAGTCAGTGCAGGGATCCCCTGCGGTCGTTCCCCTGAGAAACAAGTATACCGCTTTGGATACTTGTGGGGGGGATGACTTACCAGGGATAAGCCATGGGGTACGGGCCTCTGGCACAGAGTCTGTCCCTGTTGCTCAGAAGGGAAGGGGGGAGAGGAGCAGAGCATTAGTATTTGGGGACTCTATAGTCAGGGGCACAGATAGGAGATTTTGTGGGAGCGTGAGAGACTCACGTTTGGTATGTTGCCTCCCAGGTGCAAGGGTACGTGATGTCTCGGATCGTGTTTTCCGGGTCCTTAAGGGGGAGGGGGAGCAGCCCCAAGTCGTGGTCCACATTGGCACTAACGACATAGGTAGGAAAGGGGATAAGGATGTCAGGCAGGCTTTCAGGGAGCTAGGATGGAAGCTCAGAACTAGAACAAACAGAGTTGTTCTGGGTTGTTGCCCGTGCCACGTGATAGTGAGATGAGGAATAGGGAGAGAGAGCAATTAAACACGTGGCTACAGGGATGGTGCAGGCGGGAGGGATTCAGATTTCTGGATAACTGGGGCTCTTTCTGGGGAAGGTGGGACCTCTACAGACAGGATGGTCTACATCCGAACCTGCGGGGCACAAATATCCTGGGGGGGAGATTTGTTAGTGCTCTTTGGGGGGGTTTAAACTAATGCAGCAGGGGCATGGGAACCTGGATTGTAGTTTTAGGGTAAGGGAGAATGAGAGTACAGAGGTCAGGAGCTCAGATTTGACGTCGCAGGAGGGGGCCAGTGTTCAGGTAGGTGGTTTGAAGTGTGTCTACTTCAATGCCAGGAGTATACAAAATAAGGTAGGGGAACTGGCAGCATGGGTTGGTACCTGGGACTTCGATGTTGTGGCCATTTCGGAGACATGGATAGAGCAGGGACAGGAATGGATGTTGCAGGTTCCGGGGTTTAGGTGTTTTAGTAAGCTCAGAGAAGGAGGCAAAAGAGGGGGAGGTGTGGCGCTGCTAGTCAAGAGCAGTATTACGGTGGCGGAGAGGATGCTAGATGGGGACTCATCTTCCGAGGTAGTATGGGCTGAGGTTAGAAACATGAAAGGAGAGGTCACACTGTTGGGAGTCTTCTATAGACCTCCAAATAGTTCTAGGGATGTAGAGGAAAGGATGGCGAGGATGATCCTGGATAAGAGCGAAAGTAACAGGGTAGTTGTTATGGGAGACTTTAACTTTCCAAATAGTGACTGGAAAAGATATAGTTCGAGTACATTAGATGGGTCGTTTTTTGTACAGTGTGTGCAGGAGGGTTTCCTGACACAGTTTGTTGACAGGCCAACAAGAGGCGAGGCCACATTGGATTTGGTTTTGGGTAATGAACCAGGCCAGGTGTTGGATTTGGAGGTAGGTGAGCACTTTGGGGACAGTGACCACAATTCGGTGACGTTTACGTTAAGGATGGAAAGGGATAAGTATACACCGCAGGGCAAGAGTTATAGCTGGGGGAAGGGAATTATGATGCCATTAGATGTGACTTGGGGGGGATAAGGTGGAGAAGTAGGCTGCAAGTGATGGACACACTGGATAAGCGGAGCTTGTTCAAGGATCAGCTACTGCGTGTTCTTGATAAGTATGTACCGGTCAGGCAGGGAGCAAGGTGCCGAGCGAGGGAACCGTGGTTTACCAAAGAAGTGGAATCTCTTGTTAAGAGGAAGAAGGAGGCCTATGTGAAGATGAGGTGTGATGTTTCAGTTGGGGCGATGGATAGTTACAAGGTAGCGAGGAAGGATCTAAAGAGAGAGCTAAGACGAGCAAGGAGGGGACATGAGAAGTATTTGGCAGGAAGGATCAAGGAAAACCCAAAAGCTTTCTATAGGTATATCAGGAATAAGCGAATGACTAGGGAAAGAGTAGGACCAGTCAAGGACAGGGATGGGAAGTTGTGTGTGGAGTCTGAAGAGATTGGCGAGATACTAAATGAATATTTTTCGTCGGTATTCACTCAGGAAAAAGATAATGTTGTGGAGGAGAATGCTGAGCTCCAGGTAAATAGATTAGATGGCATTGAGGTACGGAGGGAAGAGGTGTTGGCAATTCTGGACAGGCTGAAAATAGATTAGTCCCCGGGACCTGATGGGATTTATCCTAGGATTCTCTGGGAGGCCAGGGAAGAGATTGCTGGACCATTGGCTTTGATTTTTATGTCATCATTGGATACAGGAATAGTGCCAGAGGACTGGAGGATAGCAAATGTGGTCCCTTTGTTCAAAAAGGGGAGCAGAGACAACCCCAGCAACTATAGACCGGTGAGCCTCACGTCTGTAGTGGGTAAAGTCTTGGAGGGGATTATAAGAGACAAGATTTATAATCATCTAGATAGGAATAATGTGATCAGGGATAGTCAGCATGGCTTTGTGAAGGGTAGGTCATGCCTCACAAACCTTATCGAGTTCTTTGAGAAGGTGACTGAACAGGTAGACGAGGGTAGAGCAGTTGATGTGGTGTATATGGATTTCAGCAAAGCGTTTGATAAGGTTCCCCACGGTAGGCTATTGCAGAAAATACGGAGGCTGGGGATTGTGGGTGATTTAGAGATGTGGATCAGAAATTGGCTAGCTGAAAGAAGACAGAGGGTGGTGGTTGATGGGAAATGTTCAGAATGGAGTTCTGTCACAAGTGGAGTACCACAAGGATCTGTTCTGGGGCCTTTGCTGTTTGTCATTTTTATCAATGACCTAGAGGAAGGTGCAGAAGGGTGGGTGAGTAAATTTGCAGACGATACTAAAGTCGGTGGTGTTGTCGATAGTGTGGAAGGAAGTAGCAGGTTACAGAGGGATATAGATAAGCTGCAGTGCTGGGCTGAGAGGTGGCAAATGGAGTTTAATGTAGAGAAGTGTGAGGTGATTCACTTTGGAAGGAAAAACAGGAAAGTGGAATATTTGGCTAATGGAAAAGTTCTTGAAAGTGTGGATGAGCAGAGGGATCTAGGTGTCCATGTACATAGATCCCTGAAAGTTGCCACCCAGGTTGATAGGGTGGTGAAGAAGGCATATGGAGTGTTGGCCTTTATTGGTAGAGGGATTGAGTTCCGGAGTCAGGAGGTCATGTTGCAGCTGTACAGAACTCTGGTACAGCCGCATTTGGAGTATTGCGTACAGTTCTGGTCACAGCATTATAGGAAGGACGTGGAGGCTTTGGAACGGGTGCAGAGGAGATTTACCAGGATGTTGCCTGGTATGGAGGGAAAATCTTATGAGGAAAGGCTGATGGACTTGAGGTTGTTTTCGTTAGAGAGAAGAAGGTTAAGAGGAGACTTAATAGAGGCATACAAAATGATCAGAGGGTTAGATAGGGTGGACAGTGAGAGCCTTCTCCCGCGGATGGATATGGCTGGCACGAGGGGACATAACTTTAAACTGAGGGGTAATAGATATAGGACAGAGGTCAGGGGTAGGTTCTTTACGCAAAGAGTAGTGAGGCCGTGGAATGCCCTACCTGCTACAGTAGTGAACTCGCCAACATTGAGGGCATTTAAAAGTTTATTGGATAAACATATGGATGATAATGGTATAGTGTAGGTTAGATGGCTTTTGTTTCGGTGCAACATCGTGGGCCGAAGGGCCTGTACTGCGCTGTATTGTTCTATGTTCTACTGTACACACCCCTGTCAGCATCAATGGGGCCGAGGTGGAGATGGTTAGCAGTTTCAAATTCCTTGGGGTGGACATCTCCAAAAATCTGTCCTGGTCCACCCACGTCGACGCTACCACCAAGAAAGCACAACAGCACCTATACTTCCTCAGGAAACTAAGGAAATTCGGCATGTCCACATTGACTCTTACCAACTTTTACAGATACACCATAGAAAGCATCCGATCGGGCTACATCACAGCCTGGTATGGCAACTGCTCGGCCCAGGACCGCAAGAAACTTCAGAGAGTCGTGAACACCGCCCAGTCCATCACACGAACCTGCCTCCCATCCATTAATTCCATCTATACCTCCCGCTGCCTGGGGAAAGCAGGAGGTGTAAAGATCCCTCCCACCCGGCTTACTCACTCTTCCAACTTCTTCCATCGGGCAGGAGATACAGAAGTCTGAGAACACGCACGAACACACTCAAAAACAGCTTCTTCCCCACTGTCACCAGACTCCTAAATGACCCTCTTATGGACTGATTTCATTAACACTACACCCTGTATGCTTCATCCGATGCCAGTGCTTATGTAGTTACATTGTATATGTTGTGTTGCCCTATTATGTATTTTCTTTTATTTTCTTCCCTTTTCTTCTCATGTACTTAATGATCTGTTGAGCTGCTCGCAGAAAAATACTTTTCACTGTATCTCGGTACACGTGACAATAAACAAATCCAATCCAATCCAATCCACAAGAGAGAGTGACCGCTTAACAACTCATTCATCATTTTCTCAAGATTCTATGGTGCATAATCATAGCCCAGAAGCCATCCATTGAAACTGGATGGTAAAGGTTGTGGGGCTGCTACTTCGCATTGGGGAACCTGTAAGTAAATTCTTCAAAACTCAAATAAATCTTTAACAACTTTGCTACTTGGTGCTCATTTGGAAGCTGTTCCTGACAGTCCGCCAAAAAGCAAAAAACTGTTTTGAAATCACCATCCATTAAGCCTTGTGGCAGTCGAGCACTTCCCTTCCAAATTGTGAAATCAACTTTCAAGACAGCAGTCCTGCCCTGCGCTTGCCCAACCTGTTGTAATTGAAACTGTAAAATATTCTACATGGTCTCATTCTGGTTGAACTAATAATGCACTTTCAGAGTTAGTTCATGGAAAGTGGTGTGAAAGCTTTAATTCACACATCACATCCCACACACAAACTAACAGGAGGTACAGCAAAGAGAGTGCAAACTTTTTATCTATAAATTATAGGTATTAGTACAGTTGAGACTGCCAGAACCCGCACCACTTCTACATCTCCCATTTCTCTCCCACATTTGTCCAAACCCTGAATGTGACATCACAGCCTCTGTGAAGGACAACCAGCATGATATTAGACCAAACTTTGAACCCTCTTCCAGCATTCAATCAGCAGCTCTACGCTCAAAGCCGCTGTGGCACCCTATTCAAAATTAAATTTCCCAAGCCACCGATATTAATGATTTTCTTCATTAAAATTTGTTCAGAGTATTTATAACATACAAGAATCAGCTCAATATGTAGCATGAAACATGCATCATAATAATGAAAAGATCCACACACAGAAACAGAATAGTTCAAAAAAGTATAGTTTGCTTACCACGGCTTTTATATCCCTGTCGCGAGTCTTCTATAGGAGGCACTTCTCGGGTTACAATTTTGGATTCGCTGTAAAATACCATTTAGTAAACTGAAAACCTACTTGAGGAAAACCCACTTATCTTATGCGTCAGCTTACTCTATCATTCTAAACTCCAGCACAGGCCATCTCCACGAGGAAGAGGTCCTCTTTTCACTATCTGACACAAAATTGTAAAAAGGAATGTACAAATATACACGACACAATGATAAACAAAAGGAACTCTTTAGCCCATATAAGTCTCTGCGAATGGATCCTCTAAGTGAACAAGTGTGTGTGGGAGTGGGATAGGGGCATGGCATGGTAGCACAGGGTTTAGCACTGTTGCTTCACAGCGCCAGGGTCCCAGGTTCGATTCCAGGCTTGGGTTACTGTCTGTGCGGAGTCTACATTCTCCCTGTGTCTGCATAGGTATCCTCCGGGTGCTCCGGTTTCCTCCCACAAGTCCTGAAAGACGGCTGTTAAGTGAATTGGACATTCTGAATTCGCCCTCTGTGTACCCGAACAGGCACTGGAATGTGGCAACTAAGGGCTTTTCCACAGTAACTTCATTGCAATGTTAATGTAAGCCTACTTGTGGCAATAAAAATTATTGAAAGATGAATCATGGGTATTAACCTGTAATATAATGCCTAGAATATCAGTTTCCCTTTTAAAAAAATAAATTTAGAGTATCCAATTATATATTTTTCTAATTAAGGGACAATATAGCATCTTTTGGGTTGTGGGGGCGAGACCCACGCAAACACGGGGAGAATGTGCAAATTCCACATGAACAGTGACCCGGGGCCGGGATCGAACCTTTGATCACAGCGCCGTGAGGCAGCAGTGCTAACCACCGCACCGCCCCAGTTTCCCTTTCAAGAGCAACATTAGTTTCACGTGATTTTTAAAATCCGTTCATGGATGTGGGTGTCGCTGGTTGGGCCAGTATTTGTTCCAGATCCCTGGGGGCATTTAAAAAAAAGTCACATGTAGGCCAGACCTGGTAAGTGCGACAGATTTCTTTCCCTAAAGGACATTCATGAACCAGTTGGGTTTTTACAACAATCGGCAATGGTTTCATGGTCATCATTCGACTTTTAGTTCCAGACTTTGAATGAATTCAAAGTTCACCATCTGCCGGGCTGGGGTTTGAACCCAGGTCCCCAGAGCATTACCCTGGGTCTCTGGATTACTAGTTCAGTGACAATACCACTGCGTCACTGCTGCCCCAGCAAGCTTTGGGAATCATTTTTAACGATATAAAGTTCTGCAAAATGGATTTATTGGCAAGGTAAAGGGCACAGTAGGAACTGATCGAAGCAATATATTTTAAAAAAATTTAGTTAAGTTTTTTTGTGTAGGTACAGATAGATGTCAATCTCATTATTTGGCAGAGATGGTGAACTGGGGTACTGTCCACAGGTCAAAATCCATGTGAATCAGTCAGTTGTCCCAAGCGCAGGCTCATTGGCCCACTGGTGCAGAGTAGAGCAGGGGTATTAGGGAGAGGAATGTATTACGAGAGGTGCTATTTGGGAAAGGGGTCTAGCAAGAGGGAGTCGGATTGCGCTCTGGGACAGACTGAGGTGCAAAGCAGTGAGAAAGACAGATAGAAATAATCAGATACTGAAAACAAAAAAGAGAGCGAGAGAAATAAAGAATGGTGAGAGATTAAGGAGAAAATGAGAGAAACTGAAAGCAGCAATGGAGTAAAGGTGCTTTTGGGAAAACTCAGCTTCATTGTTCTGTTGAAAACTGTATTTTAAGATTAAAGTATCAATTCGGAAATATAAATTAAATGTCAACCTCAGTTTAGTCACTGCAATCTCACCTCGAAGCCAGACGGGTGAGGCCACCATTGCCGAAACTTTGAACATATAAGCTAGATCTACATTTCAAAGCAGTAAGAGAGCAATGTTGGAGATTCCATCCTTTAGCGAAGAATGTGTAAACTCCAGATAGACAGTCACCCAAGGCCGGAATTGAACCCAGGTATCTGGTGCTGTGAGGCAGCAGTGCTAAACCACGATGCTGCCCCTCTTCTTCTTAAACCTGGTCCCCTCTTTCACATTTAAAAATAAGATACCGAGGCTTATAGAATTCAGAGCAGGTCACATGGCTCCCTGTTCAATCTTCCACATTACCCTAAATTAAAGAGTCTGTCCCGAAATCTAACCTTACAAGTTTCAAATTTGTAACATAAATGCAAGGTTTCTTCATTCTTGCTTAACCTGAAAGCACTATTTTATCATCGAGTAACACAGTACAGAAAGTCCATTGTGCCTACATAAATACTGTGGCTTAAAGAGCAAGCCAGAGGCTGGGAATTCTGTGACATATTGCTCACCTCCTGACTCCCAAAGCCTGTCCACAAGACACAAGTGTGATGGAATACTCTCCACTTGCCTTGCTGCGTGCACTCCAACATTCAAGAAGCTCAACACAATCCAGGACAAAGCAGCCCACTTAATTGGGACCCCATGCTCCAACAATGCACTGTGACAGCAGTGTGCACCATCTATAAGATGCACTGCAGCAACTCACCAAAGCTCCTTTGACACCATCTTCCAAACCCTTGACCTAGATGGATAAGAACAGCAGATGGATCAGAACACCACCAGCTGGAAGTCGCTCTCCAAGTTACTCACCACCTTGACCTGCCTTTCCTTCACTGATGCTTGATCAAAATCCTAGGACTCCCTCACTGTGTGCCTGCACAACATGGACTGTTGTATTTCAAGAAGGCAGCTCACCTCCAGCTTCTCGAGGGCAATTAGGGATCAGCAATAAATGCTGGCCTAGCCAGCGATGTCCAAACCCCATGAAGGAATTTTTAAAATGCCCAAGACCATAAAACGTAGGAATAGAAACGGGCCATTCAGCCCATCAAATCTGCTCCGCCATTCAATGAAATCATGACTGACCTGAAATAATAGTCCTCAACTCCACTTTCCCGCCTTATCCTGATTACCCTTGATTCCTTTACTGATTAAAAACCTGTCTACCTCAGCCTTGAACATACCCAACGATCCAGCCTCTGCAGCTCTCTGCGGTAAAGAATTCCACACATTCGACAGCCTCCAGAGAAACTGTCACATCTCTGTCCTAGACTCTCCCACAAGAGGAAACAATCCCTCAGCATCTACCCTGTCAAGCCCCCCGTGAATCCGATATGTCTCAATAAGGTTGCTTCTCGTTCTTCTAATCCAATGAGTACAGTCCCTACCAACGCAACCTCTCCTCCTAAGAAAATCCCTCCATACCCAAGGTCAACCTCGTGAACCCTCTCGGGACTGCCTCCAAAGCCAGCGTATCTTTCCTTCTGAGCTGCAGCTTTCTGCATGATGGGCAGCATGGTAGCAGTGGTTAGCACTGTTGCTTCACAGCTCCAGGTTCGATTCCTGGCTTGGGTCACTGTCTGTGCGGAGTCTGCACGTTCTCCCTGTGTCTGCGTGGGTTACCTCCGGGTGCTCCGGTTTCCTCCCACAGTCCAAAGGTGTGCGGGTTAGGTGGATTGACCATGCTAAAAACAATTTACCCTTAGGCAAAGGTTAGGTGGGGTTACTGGGATAGGGTGGAGGTGTGGGCTTAAGTAGGTGCTCTTTCCAAGGGCCGGTGCAGACTCGATGGGCCGAAGGGCCTCCTTCTGCACAGTCGATTCTATGAACTGTTCACAGTATTCCAGACATGGTCAACTAGTGCCTTATATAGTTTTAGTAAGACTTTCCTATTTTTATTCTCCATTTCCTTTGAAATAAAGGCCAACGTTGGATTTGCCTTACTAATTACTTGAACTTGCATGCTAGCTTTTTGCGATTTATGTCCAAAGACACCCAAATCCCTTTGAGCTGCAGATTTCTGTAATCTTTCTGCATTTAAATAATATTCAGCTCCTTTATTCTTCCTACCACAGTGCATAACTTCACATTTACCTACAGTATATTCCATCTGCCAAGTTTTTGACTGTTGTGTTGGCTTTAAATTTGAAAACGGATCTTGACTGATTGTGCTATTTAGGAATATGATTGGTAGATTGCTATCCAGAGTTATTTAGGGATACAAAGCTAAGGTGGGCGGATGAAGTTAGGATGCAGACCACCCACGATCTTACTTAGCAGGATCTGCCACCTAATCAGCAGTGCGACAAAAGCCAAAGCGTCTACCCCCCCTCCTCCCCCAAACCTGGTCTGACACCCCAAATATTACGATTAATCGGCAGGGCTCCAAATCCACATTTAAAATTGCTGATATAGGTGTTAAAAAAGGCCCCCCAAAACCAACCAACTTGGGGCAGGACCAGAACGTGTGCATGGTTCGCAGGCTCCCCTCGACCACCGCTCACACCTCTCCTCCACCCCCTCAAAATAGCGACTCATTCCGACCTTGGTGAGATGTGCTCTGAACAGTTGTACAAAACTTAACCTCACTCAGGGTGACGGAGCGTTCACCCTACGGAGAGACCAACTCCACATCTCCTCCTCCAAAATGGGACCCAGCTCCTCCTCCCACCTAACCTTCACCTCCTCCACCAATACCTGCTCTTCCCCCATGATCCATCCATTTAACCCAGGCATGCTGTCCCTCCTCTGACTCTGCACATGAAACAAATTTTCTCCAGAAAAGTGGACGGCAACGCCACTGGGAATGTCGAGAACGCTCGCCGAGCCCAATCACACACCTGAAAATATCTGTTCCACCAAGGCCGACCTTCTCCCTCAGCTCCTCCCAGTCAGCACACTGACCCTCCAAAATAAGTTATTTACCCAGTCCAGTCCCTTAACTTTCCACCCCCCAAACTGGCAACAGTTTGCCCGAGCTGAAATAAATGCTTCCCTCAGATAGGGCACGACCTCAACAGCCCCCCCAAGCTTGAAATGCCGGTGAAGCTGCCGCCATATCTTTACCGTAGAGTTGAGTACTGGATTCGCCAAATACTTCGCTGGAATGAACAACAGCGCAGTCATCCCCAATTCCCCCAGGCACGACCCCTTACATAATCCGACTGCATCCGTACCCAGACAACGTCCTGGTCCCCAAACCAACCCAACATCTTCTCTGCATTGACAGCCCAATAATAAAGCAGCACCACCACCACCCCTGCCAGAAACTGAATCCTCTTACTAACCAGAATCGCCACCCACTTGACCTACCGTCAAACCACGAATGAATAATCTGGCTCACCAACACCTTCCGCAAAACACTCAGGACCATCCCCTTACTTGATTAAACCACCCTCCTCCAAACAACACCAAAAACACACAACGCACAAAGGCTGAGAGGTACAAATACAGAACACAAGCATCACCCCTTCATAGCCAGAGTCCTGAACAGTCCATCTCACAGCAGCCCCATCCTTTCTCTGATGAAGGCCTCCGCCTGCTCCGGCGCATCGAAGAAGCGATCCTTCGGGTCCATGGTGACCCGCAACCTCGCCGGGGACATCACCCCAAACAGCACGCCCTCGCTACAGAAAACAGCTTTTGAAGGCCTCCTTCCTCTTAGCCAGCTCAATCCCAACGTCCTGATATATCTGCACAGTGGCCTGTCCCAGTCGATATTTCAAACCTTCTTCACCCACTCCAAGACCAGCTCCTTCTGTTGAAATAATGGAAACGGATCCGACTCAACTACTTCCACAGGCAATGCATTCCATGCCCCCACTACTCTCTGGGTAAAGAACCTACCTCTGACATCCCCATATATCTTCCACCATTCACCTTAAATTTATGTCCCCTTGTAATGGTTTGTTCCACCCGGAGAAAAAGTCTCTGACTGTCTACTCTATCTATTCCCCTGATCATCTTATAAACCTCTATTCCAGGCAACATCCTGGTAAATCTCCTTTGCACCTTTTCCAAAGCTTCCACATCCTTCCTAAAATGAGGCGACCAGAACTGTACACAGTACTCCAAATGTGGCCTTACCAAGATTTTGTACAGCTGCATCATCACCTCACGGCTCTTAAATTCAATCCCTCTGCTAATGAACGCGAGCACACCATAGGCCTTCTTCACAGCTCTATCCACTTGAGTGGCAACTTTCAAAGATGTATGAACATAGACCCCAAGATCTCTCTGCTCCTCCACATTGCCAAGAACTCTACCGTTAACCCTGTATTCCGCATTCATATTTGTCCTTCCAAAATGGACAACCTCACACTTTTCAGGGTTAAACACCATCTGCCACTTCTCAGCCCAGCTCTGCATCCTATCTATGTCTCTTTGCAGCCGCCAACAGCCCTCCTCACTATCCACAACGCCACCAATCTTCGTATTGTCTGCAAATTTACTGACCCACCCTTCAACTCCCTCATCCAAGTCATTAATGAAACTCACCCAGAACTGATCCCTGAGGTACTCCACTGGTAACTGGGCTCCAGGCTGAATATTTGCCATCCACCACCACTCTCTGACTTCTATCGGTTAGCCAGTTCATTATCCAACTGGCCAAATTTCCCACTATCCCATGCCTCCTTACTTTCTGCATCAGCCTACCATGGGGAAGCTTATCAAATGCCTTACTAAAATCCATGTACACTACATCCACTGCTTTACCTTCATCCACATGCTTGGTCACCTCCTCAAAAAATTCAATAAGACTTGCGAGGCAAGACCTACCCCTCACAAATCCGTGCTGACTATCCCTAATCAAGCAGTGTCTTTCCAGATGCTCAGAAATCCTATCCCTCCGTACCCTTTCCATTACTTTGCCTACCACCGAAGTAAGACTAACTGGCCTGTAATTCCCAGGGTTATCCCTATTCCCTTTTTTGAACAGGGGCACGACATTCCCCACTCTCCAATCTCCTGGTACCACCCCTGTTGACAGAGAGGACAAAAAGATCATTGCCAACGGCTCTGAAATTTCATCTCTTGCTTCTCATAGAATCCCTGGATATATCCCGTCAGGCCCGGGGGACTTGTCTATCCTCAAGTTTTTCAAAATGCCCAACACATCTACCTTCCTAACAAGTATTTCCTGAGCTTACCAGTCTGTTTCACACTGTCCTCTCCAACGATATGGCCCCCCTCATTTGTAAATACTGAAGAAAAGTACTCGTTCAAGATCTCTCCTATCTCTTCAGACTCAATACACAATCTCCCGCTACTGTCCTTGATCGGACCTACCCTCGCTCAAGTCACTCTCATATTTCTCACATATGTGTAAAAGGCCTTGGGGTTTTCCTTGATCCTACCCGCCAAAGATTTTTCATGCCCTCTTAGCTCTCCTAATCCCTTTCTTCAGTTCCCTCCTGGCTATCTTGTATCCCTCCAGCACCCTGTCTGAACCTTGTTTCCTCAGCCTTACATAAGTCTCCTTCTTCCTCTTAACAAGACATTCAACCTCTCTTGTCAACCATGGTTCCCTCACTCGATCATCTCTTCCCTGCCTGACAGGGACATACATATCAAGGACACGTAGTACCTGTTCCTTGAATAAGTTTCACATTTCACTTGTGTCCTTCCCTGACAGCCTATGTTCCCAACTTATGCACTTCAGTTCTTGTCTGACAGCATCATATTTACCCTTCCACCAATTGTAAACCTTGCCATGTTGCACACACCTATCCCTCTCCATTACTAAAGTGAAAGTCACAGAATTGTGGTTACTATCTCCAAAATGCTCCCCCACTAACAAATCTATCACTTGCCCTGGTTCATTACCAAGTACCAAATCCAATATGGCCTCCCCTCTGGTCGGACAATCTACATACTATGTTGGAAAAGCTTCCTGGACACACTGCACAAACACCACCCCATACAAACTATTTGATCTAAAGAGTTTCCACTCAATGTTTGGGAAGTTGAAGTCACCCATGACTACTACCCTGTGACTTCTGCACCTTTCCAAAATCTGTTTCCCAAGCTGTTCCTCCACATCTCTGCTGCTATTGGGGGGCCTATAGAAAACTCCCAACAAGGTGACTGCTCCTTTCCTATTTCTGACTTCAACCCATACTACCTCAGTAGGCAGATCCTCCTCAAACTGCCTTTCTGCAGCTGTTATACACACTTCAACCCATCTCCGTGCCTGCAAGTACTCTCCTTTGTCAGTGTTCCCTTCCCCACTGCCTCACTACACGCTTTGGCGTCCTGAATATCGGCTAACTTAGTTGCTGGACTACAAATCCGGTTCCCATTCCCCTGCCAAATTAGTTTAAACCCTCTCGAATAGTAGTAGAAAACCTCCCTCCCAGGATATTGGTGCCCCTCTGGTTCAGATGCAACAGCATCCAAAACGGTATATTTGTTTTGAAGGGGAACGGCCACGAGGGATCCCTGCACGTCTGCCTGCTCGTTTTCTTTCCCCTGACTGTAACCCAGCTACTCGTGTCCTGTACCTTGGGTGTGGTTACCTCCTTGTAACTCTTCTCTATAACCCCCTCTGCCTCCCGGATGATCCGAAGTTCATCCAGCTCCAGTTCCCTAACACGGTCTTTGAGGAGCTGGAGTTGGGTGCAGTTCCCGCAGGTATAGTCAGCGGGGACACCGGTGGTATCCCTCACCACCCACATCCTACAGGAGGAGCATGCAACTGCCCTAGCCTCCATCCCCTCTTACCGTACAGAATATAGCTGCCCTGTGGACCAACTGGAACTCCGCCCACCGACTCTGCTCCCAGTCAGCTGCACTCTCTGTAAACTCCTGGCTCCCTTCTCGCTCTTTGAGGAAATGAAATGAAAGGAGCACCTTACTCCCTCCTCACCTAACTCCCTCAGTCACCAAACTCTCACTATAGCACTCAAATGCACCAAATTCAGCACTGTAGCTGGCTCACTTTTATACTTTGAATCTAGCCTCTGAAAACTGGCCTAATCCAATTAACTAATTAACAAGCTCCAGCTGCAAGTACCTACAAGTAGAACCTTTGTTTAAAGCTGATTGAAAATTCACCTTCTTCTAAACCAAACAGCAACTTTTAAAGTTAATTAACTAAATAAAAGAAAGACTAGACTTTAGATAGAAATGAACCCTTATACTCCCGCAGTCACCAAACTCTCACTATAGCACTCAAATGCACCCCAAATCAGCACTCAGTGCAAACTTTAGTTAACGTGTTTAAATTAATGGGCGTGCCGGCCATCTTCCTCCCTTAGATGGGCCACCCTTCTTAGCCTTCTACAAGGCTCATTTAGCGATGATTTCTACATGACCCCATCCAGTAACAATTCCCTAAGCCCACAGCAGACGTATGGTCATCAAGCTCCCCCCCCACCCCCCCCCCCCCAAAAAAAATGGGTAAAAGGCACCAAAAGCAAAGACACAGCCACATTCACTTTTCCTATGTCTTGCTCTTACCTGTCACCGGACATCATCCAAGGAAATGTAAGAATATAAAATACATTAACATTTTCTGAGACGGGGGAAGTGTGGTGGGGGGGGGGGGGGGGGGGGGGGGGGGGGGGGCAGTATTTGCAAGGATGATTGCATATTTACAGCCTACAGACTTGGCTGAAATATTATGGTGTTCAACTGTGGTTCAGTTAGATGCACTCTCGACTGAATCAGGACGTTGTGGATTCAACTCCCACTCCAGAGGCTGGAGGAAAGATCTCAGATGACACTCCAATGTGATACTGGAGAGAGTGCTCGACTGTCAGTGGTGCTGACTGTAGGACATGCTGAACCCAGGCACTTGGTGCTGTCTCAGGTGGACCAAAGAGATCCCATGGCAGGAGTTTCCCAGTGTCATGACCAATATTTATCCCCTAACTAACAGGCTATTTGGTCATTATTAAAATGTTGTTTGTGCAAGCTTGATGTATGCAAATTTTCTACATTCCAACAGGACTTATTTATCTGTACGAAAGCAGACGCCGACATACAGGCGAGACCAGTAAATATTCATACAAATGGTTCAGCATTATAATTGTCGTAGTCAGTACTTGCTTTTGTACAGGTAAGGAAAGAATACCAGAAAGAGTGGGGGATCGGAGGATAAACTCATGAGCACATGGCACCACGCTGTTACAAAATATATGGGATCCGTAATGGGGTAAAATACAACAAATCAGGGCCGTACTCAGTATTCCAAGACCCCCAAACAATGAAAGGATACCCCCCAAAAAAAGGGAATACCAGGATACGCCATTGTTACAAGACGTGGCTTGGCAGTGTACATTCTTGTATACATAGAACATTACAGCACAATACAGGCCCTTCGGCCCTCGATGTTGCGCCGACCTGTGAAACCACTCTAAAGCCCACCTACACTATTCCCTTATCGTCCATATGTCTATCCAATGACCATTTGAATGCCCTTAGTGTTGGCGAGTCCACTACTGTTGCAGGCAGGGCATTCCACGCCTTTACTACTCTCTGAGTAAAGAACCTACCTCTGACATCTGTCTTATATCTATCTCCCCTCAATTTAAAGCTATGTCCCCTCGTGCTAGACATCACCATCCGAGGAAACAGGCTCTCACTGTCCACCCTATCCAATCCTCTGATCATCTTGTAAGCCTCAATTAAATCACCTCTTAACCTTCTTCTCTATAACGAAAACAGCCTCAAGTCCCTCAGCCTTTCCTCATAAGATCTTCCCTCCATACCAGGCAACATTCTGGTAAATCTCCTCTGTACCCTTTCCAATGCTTCCACATCCTTCCTATAATGCGGCGACCAGAGTTGCACGCAATACTCCAAATGCGGCCGCACCAGAGTGTTGTATAGCTGCAACATGACCTCATGGCTCCGAAACTCAATCCCTTTACCAATAAAAGCTAACACACCATACACTTTCTTAACAACCCTCTCAACCTGGGTGGCAACTTTCAGGGATCTATGTACATGGACACAAAGACCTCTCTGCTCATCCACACTGCCAAGAATCTTACCATTAGCCCAGTACTCTGCCGTCCTGTTATTCCTTCCAAAATGAATCACCTCACACTTTTCTGCATTAAACTCCATTTGCCACCTCTCAGCCCAGCGCTGCAGCTTATCTATGTCCCTCTGTAACTTGTAACATCCTTCCGCACTCTCCACAACTCCACCGACTTTAGTGTTATCTGCAAATTTACTCACCCATCCTTCTATGCCCTCCTCCAGGTCATTTATAAAAATGACAAACAGCAGTGGCCCCAAAACAGTTCCTTGTGGTACACCACGAGTAACTGGAATCCAGTCTGAACATTTCCCATCAACCACCACCCTTTGTCTTCTACAGCTAGCCAATTTCTGATCCAAACTGCTAAATACAGGAGCCACTAAGCCACGGATTCGTACACTGTGTCAAGATTTGCAAAACAAAAAACCTCACTCCTCTCCAGCCAAATCAGAGGCACCGTTCAGGCCCCATCTCCCCAAATCAACCAGGTCTTATGATATACCTTGCAGCAGGATTTGCAAGGGTTGTAGGTGAGCCCCCACAGAGGAAACAGACCTATTGTCTGACAGGATTCTCTTCTCCGCTTCGTCCATTCTTTTTAGGATATATCACAATTCATCAATATGAGCACAAATAATCTGTGCCGGGGGGACAAGATCGTCATCCATAACTTCACTCTGGGCAGCAGAGTGGTGCAGTGGTTAGCACTGCTGCCTACGGCACCAAGGCCCCAGGTTCGATCCTGGCCTCGGGTCGCTGTCTGTGTGGAGTTTGCACATTCTCCCCGAGTCTGAATGGGTCTCACACCCCACAACCCAAAGATGCGGTTAGGTGGATTGGTCACGCTAAATTGCCCCTTAATTGGAAAATAAATTGGGTACTCTAAATTTAGAAAAACAAACTTCATAACTTCACTTACAATGGCGGCCATCATCATGACGCAATAGCATCGCCGAAGTATAGGCCTGCCCACCAGCCAAACAGTCACTGCGAACTGGGCCGCACACCTTGGCCATCTCCGACCGCCTCAATCAAACAAGGATTTTCTTGACTTAACCCGACTCCCAATTGCCAAAATTTAACCAGGATCTTCCCGGAACATAGCACAAGGACATACACCTCAGATCACGTAATTATGGGTTGTGCATCAGGATAAAACAAAGGATTAAAAGATGAGTAGTGCCAGAGCTTGCGAATAAGCAGCCGCTCCCGTGCATATATCATGTGATTTCCCCCCCTCCTTCCATCTTCTTTTAATGCTATGGAATAATTAATAGTTCTGCTTTGACAATCTCCTAAGTATTGAATTGAAATGAGCAATTTATTTTTCAGTGTTGGATGTGAATTAGAATCAGTCAGCCACACTTTATCCAGTAGCCAATGTGCTATTCACAGTAAATGTGAAACAACTCACCTCATGGTTGCTAAATAAATATCTTCTAGTTTTTTCTGTTTTGATGGTCGGCCTCGCTTTTTAGGTTTCAGGTCTATCAGTTTGTAAGTGAAATTACAGGTACTTAATTTTCCATTTTCCCTGTAAGATTGAAAAACTTAGAAATAACATGGTCACCAGCAGTCACTGCCATTTCCTTGTCCACACACATAACGGTGAATGAACCTCTGCATAATCCCAATGTATGATCTTGGATATTTTAAAAAGAAATCAATTTCGATTTCTAGTCACATTTGGATCATATTTGCTACACTTTATCCAATTAAAAAAAAACTTCTCAGCAGATACAATGACTGCATGTGTTTGTTCCCCCACCCTCTCCGAAACCGCATCTGTTTCACCAAAGCCCAGTTTCAGAAAGAGTGGCAGTTTTAACCCAATGAAAATACATACATGGGAACAACAAACACATGGCCGGGATTTCGGCCAAGTATTGGCGCCAGCGTCTAAACCGGCGCGAGCAACGCCGGCGTCAATGGGCCACCAGGCCCAGTCATTCTCCCCGTCCTCGGCGGCAACAACGGTGCCAGAGTGCTGCGCGCTGCTCCGGCGCTGAAAGGCAACCCTACCCCGCCGGCGTGGGTCCGCACATGCACGCCATGGCCATCTCCGCGCCAGCCCGCGGGCAACATGGTGGAGCCCTGTATGGACCCGGCAGAGATGAACATTGACACCCCCCCCCCCCCCCCTTCAATTCAGCGTGCTGCCGATCAGTTGCCCCCGATTGCGGGCCTGGCCACCGTGGAGGCATCCCCCCGGAGTCGCGCCCCCCAGGACGGCCCGGCCCATCGAGCGCACAGAATCACCACGGTGGCCACTTTGAACTGCCTGCGACGCAATTGCCGCTGATTCTCTGGTCGCCGGGCCGGTTTCGGAGCAGTGTGGCGGGATTCCCCCCCCCCCCGGCTCCGAGAATCCCAGCCATAGCCCAACTTATGTAAACAAAGTACGGATTAATAATTACATTTCTTCTGCTTGATCTTTCTCCAGTGCGAAAGATGGTCTCTCCTTGTATAAACGAGTGCCATAAAAATACCAATAGGTTGCTCCCAAGGCATCTTCTCCTAAAGGTTCTACTCGCAAATTGTCAGCATCCAGACCCTGACAGGCAAAGACACAAATCAAAGCAAAATAGAAGTCGTACACTTTTAAAATACTAAGCAAATTGCACACCATATTGACCAGGAACTCAGCTCAGCTATAAAGGTAACAGATTATTTTTGAATATGTTAGTAACTACCAGGCATCACAGCAAAATCACACTCACCACAACACCAGCCTCAAGCGCGAGGAGAATAAATATAGACTAAATTATTCAAAATAGTTGAGCAGAGAATGTTGGGGAATCCAAGGATGTTAATAACTTGGAAAGGGTAGAAAGATTTACTAAATTGGCATCAGGAATGAAAGGCGCTAAAACCTTTTCATTTCAGCAGAGGTGAATATAGGATCAAAATTATGAGAGCGTTTCACGAGTTCAGTAGGGCAAAACCTTTGCCACTGATTAGCCAGCAGACATAAATTTAAGATAGCAGTCTTTAAAAGGAAAAGTTTGAACTTTCCTAAAACTACAGAGGGTTCAAGATCTAGACCGAAAACAATGAGATAACAGAATCCATAAGAACAGCTAAATGTAAAGTGAATGGATGTTAGAAAAGAAAAGAGGATTTAGTAAGCTTTTGAGAAAGCTGTTGCAGGCTTGATTGGTCAAATGTTCTCTTTGCATGCTGTCAAATTCAATGACATTAGAAGCACATGAAATATCCATAGGCGGGTTTGGGTTGAAGAATCCCAGACTCCGCTTTAATAAGCAGCCTGGAAGATTGATGGATTTGTGGCAGATCCAGAAGTATACACATGTGGAGGATAATTGAACAGCTTTTCACTTTTGCTACTGCTGAGCTTTAAGAAGTCATGATTCATCCAGGCAGTTGCAAATAGTGTGCCAGCCCTTACAATCTGCGCTCATAAAGGAATAAGTGTTTCTTGAGTGAAGAATTTGAGGGGGCCTATGGGGGACTCTATAGGAGTAAATGACTTCAGGGAATGGGAAAATGAGATAAGAGGCTCTTAAGTAGTTAGCTTAGTGCATGGTGTGAAACAAGAACCACCCCTTCATTTAAAATGGTACCTTTAAAAGATCAAACACGTCATCTGCATCCAATCTGTAGTCACATAGCCTGTGCAACAACTCAACGCGCAACCGAATGGGTAGTTCTTTGAACTTGGTGTTTTTCAGTGGGTTTGGCCTCCCTTCCTCAAGCTCCCATCGATGTTTAATAATGTCTTCTAGGTACATGTCACAACTGTCAGGTCTGGGGAACAAGCACATCATTAATTTGGAAAGAAAGTTTTCAATATACAGAATGCAAATTTTCCACCTTTGCTTTGCTGGTGTTAGATAGCACTCACCAGGATTACATTACATAGTGCCTGGAACAGGCCATTTGGCCCTATCAGCCCATGCTAGTAAGTAAGCTTACATTAACACTGCAATGACGTTACTGTGAAAATCCCCTAGTCGCCACACTCTGGTGCCTGTTCGGGTACACAAAGGGAGAATTCAGAATGTCCAAATTACCTAACAAGCACGTCTTTCAGGACTTGTTGGAGGAAACCGGAGCACCCAGAGGGGAAACACGCAGTCACAGGGAGAACGTGCAGACAGTGACCCAAGCCGGGAATCGAACCTGGGACCTTGGCGCTGTGAAGCAACAGTGCTAACCACTGTGCTAGAGTGCAGCCCAATGCTCCACTCAAGCCTCCTCCCCATCTTTGCATATCTAAATCTACCATTGTAGATTCCCATCACCTTCAAATGGTTGAGTAGTTTCCCTTCAAATGTATTAATACTATTCACTTCAGTCACTCCCTGTGGGAATGGGTTCCACATTCCCATCATCCTTTGGGTGAAGACGTTTCTTCTGAATTCCCCACTGGATTTTTTGTGACTGTGAACATTCTGAGAAGTGACATTTAAATAAATGGACAGAAAATTTGAGCATCCACATGCACAACATCATGGCAGGTGAGGCTTCATATTGTATGCTTCAAAGATAAAATATATCTCTAAAGGATAATATTTTGCAGCATTTCCTATGCAGTGTGGTGATTTCATTTTCTTTTTAAATGACTGTGGCAAAAGGGTCTTAAGCCGATCTTAATACCTATTCCCGGACAGTGCAGCAACGTACTTTTTGACTTCATTAATATGCTGCAATCTAGAACAACACAGTTTAAAAGTTAGATGCTGGACAGTGTAACTAGACCAGTCCTCTTTGAAAGGCAGAGAGTAGACTAACATCACTGAAATGTGTATCCTGCTGTTCGGAGGGTGTGATAAACACACCCTCATATGTTAGATGTGGACATTATCCAAGAAAAAGGAAAAGGCAGCCGATAACTCCTATCGACTTAATTTCATACTTGTTAATTTCATATAATTTCAGTGCAGATGTATGAATTAACCTGCTGGATATTAATTCCACTAGAACAAAACCAGCTATCAAAGGCTATGTTGGCTAAATGTTAAACCAATCTACTCAACATCATCTGAAATTTTTATTTTGCAATGGAAGCAGCATGTGCAAGGTTAAAACAGGTCACACAGGGTTAAAATCAGTCATGGATAGCTACATTTTGCAAGTTGGAGACAATTTACATTCACTTAGCATTCAAAGGTGTCACTTCAGATGCATTGTTGCTTAGAAGCCCTTTGTGAGATGGCGCTGTTTAGGTGTAGCCCTATTCAATTTGCTCAGCTTGAGATTTCAGTCACAGACGGCCAGGCTACAAGATGTCTCCATATTACAATGGAATGTAAATAGTATTTTCCTTATCAACTGTAAGTCAGAAAGAACAAACTTGTATTTTCACACTGCCTCAGTGATTCCCCAAAGGGTCAATTCAAAAATCCTCTGCCACACAAAAACACTGAAGCAGATTTCAATCATTCTTAAAACAGACTCAAGACACTTGAAAAGAGAAATACTGGGACATACTAATGTTTAAATAACAGTGAGGCTAATGGTACTCACCATTATTTATCCACAGGTGGTACAAACATTTCTGGCAAGCAGCAGATAAGAATACAGGAACATACGAAAAAGGAGAAGCCATTCAGCCCCTCGAACCATTCATTTCAGGTCAAGATTTGTTAGTGTTTCAAATTCCACATTCCCACCTAGCCCTTATGATTCTACCACTGCTTTAAAAATATTCAATGCCCCTGCCTCCACCACCCCATTCTGGATCCCCTCTTTCCACATTCATCTCGTCAGGATTGTCCAAAATCCATACATCAATCAAGTCACCCCTCACACTTCTAAACTCCAACAGCAACAGGCCAGGAATTTTCTCATAAGACAACCTACTCATTCCACGTATCAACGCAGTAAACCTGCACTGAACCGTCTCTGATTATACAGCCTTCCTTAAATAAGCACTACAGCACAAGTGGATAGCACTGTGGCTTCACAGCGTCAATGTCCCAGGTTCGATTCCCTGCTGGGTCACTGTCTGTGCGGAGTCTGCACATTCTCCCCATGTCTGCGTGGGTTTCCTCCGGGTGCTCCGGTTTCCTCCCACAGTCCAAAGATGTGCAGGTTAGGTGGATTGGCCATGCTAAATTGCGCTTAGTGACCAAAAGGTTAGGAGGGGTTATTGAGTTACGTGGATAGGGTGGAAGTGAGGGGTTGAGTAGGTCGGTGCAGACTTGATGGGCCGAATGGCCTCCTTCTGCATTGTATGTTCTAAGGAGGTCACAACTGCACACATTATTTGTCATGTAGTCTCACCTATATAACTGAAGCATCCTTACTTTTATGATCAATTTCCATCGCAACATAGGTGGGAGCTGCAGTTGGCCATTTGGTCCTTTGAACCTGCTCCACCATTCAAGAGCGTGGCTCACTTTCGACCTCAACTCCATTTGTCTGCACCATTCCCATAGCCGTTCATTCCTTTAATACCCCAAAATCTATTAACCTTAACTGAGCATTCACAATTGTCCCGATTGTAACATAAAACGTTACTCTTGTACTTCAATCCTTTATGTTCTTATGTCCCAAAGATTCACAATCTTTTGAATGAAGAAATTTCTCATCTCAGTTCTAAACAGTTGACCTTTTTATTGTGAAACTATAAACCCTATTCTAAATTCCCCAGCAATGGTAAATATATTCTCAGCCTTTACCCCGTGAAACCCTTTTAGAATTTTATACGTTTGAGTTAGATTGCCTCTCATTCCTCGAACCGCCAAAGAACATGCGCCTGTGTCTCCTCACAGGGCAATCCCCATATCCCACGAACCAGTCTAGCAAACGCCTGGACTGCCACTCGAGCAAGTATATTCTTTTTTGGGTAAGGATACCAAAGGTGCACACAGAACTCCAGGTGTGACCTCACCAATTACCTTTATAATTCTAGTAAAACGTTACTCTTGTACTTCCATCCCCTTGTCACAGATGTTAACACACCATTTGCCTTCCTAATTGCATGTTGCACCCGGATGTTAACTTTCTGTGACTCGTACAAGGACATTCAAGAAGTATTTTTTATTTTTCTAATTCTGCTCATCCAGTACTGCATGTCAGATAAAGCAGTCTGATAGTTTAGCAACAGTAGAGGGGTCGAAAGTGGTGATGATGTGGAATGGGATGTTGCCAGCATACTTTTAAAAACAATTGCTGTGCCTTTAGATAATGTTGCCGAGGGGCAGCATGTAGATAAGAAATAGGAAGGGGCCAAGGATAAACCATTCATCGTCAAAAGGCACTGACAAACCAGCTTTGACAAAGAGTCATCCTGAACAAAGAACAAAGAAATGTACAGCACAGGAACAGGCCCTTCGGCCCTCCAAGCCCGTGCCGACCATGCTGCCCGACTAAACTACAATCTTCTACACTTTCTGGGTCCGTATCCCTCTATTCCCATTCTATTCATGTATTTGTCAAGATGCCCGTTAAATGTCACTATCGTCCCTGCTTCCACCACCTCCTCCGGTAGCGAGTTCCAGGCACCCACTACCCTTGGTGTAAAAAACTTGCCTCGTACATAGACTCTAAACCTTGCCCCTCGTACCTTAAACCTAAGCCCCCTAGTAATTGACCCCTCTACCCTGGGGAAAAGCCTCTGACTATCCACTCTGTCTATGCCCCTCATAATTTTGTAGACCTCTATCAGGTCGCCCCTCAACCTCCGTCGTTCCAGTGAGAACAAACCATGTTTATTCAACCGCTCCTCATAGCTAATGCCCTCCATAGCAGGCAACATTCTGGTAAATCTCTTCTGCACCCTCTCTAAAGCCTCCACCATCCTTCTGGTAGTGTGGCGACCAGAATTGAACACAATACTCCAAGTGTGGCCTAACTAAGGTTCTATACAGCTGCAACATGACTTGCCAATTCTTATACTCAATGCCCCGGCCAATGAAGGCAAGCATGCCGTATGCCTTCTTGACTACCTTCTCCACCTGTGTTGCCCCTTTCAGTGACCTGTGGACCTGTACTCCTAGATCTCTTTGACTTTCAATACTCTTGAGGGTTCTACCATTCACTGTATATTCCCTACCTGCATTAGACCTTCCAAAATGCATTACCTCACATTTGTCCAGATTAAACTCCATCTGCCATCTCTCCGCCCAAGTCTCCAAACAATCTAAATCCTGCTGTATCCTCTGACAGTCCTCATCGCTATCCGCAATTCCACCAACCTTTGTGTCGTCTGCAAACTTACTAATCAGGCCAGTTACATTTTCCTCCAAATCATTTATATATACTACAAAGAGCAAAGGTCCCAGCACTGATCCCTGTGGAACACCACTGGTCACAGCCCTCCAATTAGAAAAGCATCCTTCCATTGCTACTCTCTGCCTTCTATGACCTAGCCAGTTCTGTATCCACCTTGCCAGCTCACTCCTGATCCCGTGTGACTTCACCTTTTGTACTAGTCTACCATGAGGGACCTTGTCAAAGGCCTTACTGAAGTCCATATAGACAACATCCACTGCCCTACCGGCATCAATCATCTTAGTGACCTCCTCGAAAAACTCTATCAAGTTAGTGAGACACGACCTTCCCTTCACAAAACCGTGCTGCCTCTCACTAATGCGTCCATTTGCTTCCAAATGGGAGTAGATCCTGTCTCGAAGAATTCTCTCCAGTAATTTCCCTACCACTGACGTAAGGCTCACCGGCCTGTAGTTCCCTGGATTATCCTTGCTACCCTTCTTAATCTTGAAACATTAGCTCCCTCTCTCTCCAGAGATGCTGTCAGACCTGCGGAGATTGTCCAGTGGTTTTCTGTTTTTGTTTTGGATGCCAGCATCCGCAGTAGTTTGCTGTTATCCAAAGGCGTGGCATTAGTTTTCACAAGTACGCGGACAATAGAAGCTCTACCTCACCATCACCTCTCCACTGTTACTGGAGGAGCAGAAATGGATAACCTCACACTTGCATCACATTTTTTTTCACCTGCCATGTTTTTCCCACTCACCCAACATGTCTATATCCCTCCTCAGTTTTTTTGCATCCTATTGCCTACTTTCCCAGCTGTGTTGTCAGCAAACCTGGAAATATTACAATCAGTCCCTTCATCGAAACCATTGACATAAATTGTAAATAGTGCAGTGCCAGTACAGATCCTTGCCGTGCCCCAGTGGTTCCAGCCTGTCAACCCAAAAATGAAATGAAATGAAAATTGCTCATTGTCACAAGTAGGCCTCAATGAAGTTACTGTGAAAAGCCCCTAGTCGCCACATTACGGCACCTGTTTGGGGAGGCCGGTACGGGAATTGAACCGTGCTGCTGGCCTCCCTTGGTCTGCTTTCAAAGCCAGCGATTTAGCCCAGTGCCCTAAACCAGCCATGTTTACTCCTATTGTTTTCTGTCCATTAACCAATTAGAACATAGAACATTACAGCGCAGTACAGGCCCTTCGGCCCTCGATGTTGCGCCGACCTGTGAAACCACTCTAAAGCCCATCTACACTATTCCCTTATCGTCCATATGTCTATCCAATGACCATTTGAATGCCCTTAGTGTTGGCGAGTCCACTACTGTTGCAGGCAGGGCATTCCACGCCCTTACTACTCTCTGAGTAAAGAACCTACCTCTGACATCTGTCCTATATTGTTCCCACTGGTCGGGGAAGCAGAACTAGGGGGCATAGCCTCAAAATAAGGGGAGGTAGATTTAGGACGGAGTGTAGGAGGAACTTCTTCACCCAAAGGGTTGTGAATCTCTGGAATTCCTTGCCCAGTGAAGCAGTTGAGGCTCCTACTTTAAACGTTTTTAAGAAAAAGATAGATGCCTTTCTAAAGAATAAAGGGATTCGGGGATATGGTGTAGGGGCCGGAGAGTGGAGCTGAGTCCACAAAGATCAGCCATGATCTCATTAAATGGCGGAGCAGGCTCGAGGGGCCAGTTGGCTTATTCCTGTTCCTAGTTCTTATGTTCTTATATCTATCTCCCCTCAATTTAAAGCTATATCCGCTCGTGCTAAACATCACCATCCGAGGAAAAAGGCTCTCACTGTCCACCCTATCTAATCCTCTGCTCTTGTTTGCCTCAATTAAGTCACCTCTTAACCTTCTTCTCTCTAACAAAAACAGTCTCAAGTCCCTCAGCCTTCCCTCATAAGATCTTCCCTCCATACCAGGCAACATTCTCGTAAATCTCCTCTGCACCCTTTCCAATGCTTCCACATCCTTCCTATAATGCGGCAACCAGAATTGCACGCAATACTCCAAAAGCGGCTGCACCAGAGTTTTGTACAGCTGCAACATGACCTCATGGCTCCGAAACTTAATCCCTCCACCAATAAAAACTAACACACCGTACGCCTTCTTAACAACCCTCTCACCCTGGGTGGCAACTTTCAGGGATCTATGTACATGGACACCGAGATCTCTCTGCTCATCCACACTGCCAAGAATCTTACCATTAGCCCAGTACTCTTGTCTTCCTGTTATTCCTTCCAAAATGCATCACCTCACACTTTTCTGCATTAAACTCCATTTGCCACCTCTCAGCCCAGTGCTGCAGCTTATCTATGTCCCTCTGTAACTTGTAACATCCTTCCGCACTGTCCACAACTCCACCGGCTTTAGTGTCATCTGCAAATTTACTCACCCATCCTTCTACGCCCTCCTCCAGGTCATTTATAAAAATGACAAACGGCAGTGGCCCCAAGACAGATCCCTGTGGTACACCACTAGTAAGAAGGCCATTCGGCCCATCAAGTCTGCACCGACCCACTTAAGCCTCACTTCCACCCTATCCCCATAACCCAATAACCCCTCCTAACCTTTTGGTCACTAAGGGCAATTTAGCATGGCCAATCCACCTAACCTGCAGATCTTTGGACTGTGGGAGGAAACCGGAACACCCGGAGGAAACCCACGCAGACACGGGGAGAACGTGCAGACTCCGGGACAGACAGTGACCCAGCAGGGAATCGAACCTGGAACCTGGGACCCTGGCGTTGTGAAGCCACAGTGCTATCCACTTGTGCTACCCTATCAATATTCTCTGTACTGTACTTTGTACTCCTAATTCTCAATCAATATTATTGCATTATCCCAATTTTATGGAATATCTGATAAAATGACTTTTGAAAAAATAAACAGTACATCTGCTGGTTCTCCTTTATCCACCCTCCTGGTTACATCCTCAAACAACTAACACATCTGTCCCATTCATTTTTCAAATTATAAATTTAGAGTATCCAATTATTTTTTTGAATTAAGGGGCAATTTAGCGAGGCCGATTCATCCAACCTGCACATCTTTGGGTTGTGGAGGTGAGACCCACGGAAACTCTACATTTGATAGCAACCGGGCCCGGGATCGAACCAGGTCCTCAGCGCCATCACGTTCTCCTATCAACCTTTTTCGGATTTTAAAAACTGCCTTTTGATATGCAATCACCATAAAGTAGCGGCCAGCCTGCACATAACAAGGCTCCACAAACACAATTATTTTATCTTTTTGTGTGGTGCGACGTATTGACAAGGACATTGGAAGAGCATTCTGTCCGTTAAACAGAAGTTCAGACAGACAGAATCTTGGTTTCACATCACAACTGAAGTAGAGTAGCTCCAATGCTGCACCTCACCCACTCCGGTGTCAGTCCAGATTCTGCGGACAAGTCATGGAGAAACTCTGGCTGAATCTTGGTTTGTAGGAAGCTCACCTCCAAATCAAGTATTGCGTCTAGCTGGCACCCAAAAAAAATTAAACAAACAAACCTGCTGCAACATTTACAATAAACCTGCACATGCATAATGACGGCACAGTAGCACAGTGGTTAACACTGTTGCTTCACAGCGTCAGGGTCCCAGGTTCGATTCCCGGCTGGGTCACTGCCTGTGCGGAGTCTGCACAGCCTCCCAGCGTCTGCGTGGTTTCCTCCGGGTGCACTGGTTTCCTCCAAGAGTCCCGAAGGACGTGCTTGTTAGGTGAATTGGACTTTCTGAATTCTCCCTTTGTGTACCCGAACAGGCGCCGGAATGTGGCGACTAGGGGATTTTCACAGTAACTTCATTGCAGTGTTAATGTAAGCCTACTTGTGACAATAATAAAGATTATGAAAAAACTGATCTTCGCTGTTCATCTGTTGAGATGTGGCTTTTTAGAGTGAAGGGTATAACAGTACAATTCTAGTCACTCTAGGCTTATTTGCAACTTCTTTCCTTTACAAATATCTGCAACAGTAAACCAGAAAAAATTGTTTTCTGACTGACCACTATTATCTTGTCTTTTTTTTCAATTTCCAATCCACCTACCCTGCGCACATCTTTGGGTTGTGGGGGTGAGACCCACGCAGGCACGGGGAGAATGTGCTAACTCCACACGGTCAGTGACCCGGGGCCGGGATCGAACCCAGGTTCGCGCCGCCGTGAGGGTCTATTATTTTGTCATCCAAGACCTATGGTTCATGCACAAAACTCTTGTCACACACACTAGCGCAGCACTGAGGGAGTGCTAGATTGTTGGAGGTTCCATCTACTGGTTGAGATGTTCAATATCTCAGGTAAATGACAGTTTTTTGAAGGAGTTCGGGGGAGTTTTCGCTGGTGGCCCGGCCAATATATATCCCTCAACAAACATAGCGAAAGCTGCTGATCTAAACATTACACTGCTGCTGTTTTCAGGAGCCAGCTGCCATATTTCTGACTTTACAATAATGACTACAATTCAAAAGTACTTCATTGCCTGCAAAGTGCTTTGGGATGCCATGAGGTCATGAAAAGGAATTCTTTCTTGACTTAATTTTTTTTTGCTGGGTCCTGTAAACATTATTGCTCTCCGATTCAATTGATTCCTTTTAATACTATTCTTTTGTTTGTTAACAGCGTTTTCTGCAACACCTGTTGTTTATGGACTTTCATGGGATTCCATTCTTGATCCCACTCTCTGTTCCTGTCTATCTACTGCAGCTGTTCAATCACTGACTCAACAAGGACAATTGGGGATGAGCAATAAATGCTGGCCCTGCCAGTGACACCCAAATCAAAAAGATCAGATTTTACGACCTTTTTAGCGTGGCTTTCTCAACAATTTCACCCGTGCCACAATCCCATCCACCCCGCAGATTATCTGTAACAGAATATCCTTGCTTCGTAGCTTTTCTCTTGTGTTTGATTCATGTAATTTCTATCAATTCAGTATTGTAAACAATGCCTCTCATCACTCTTCACTCCTTTCCTCATCTGATCCCAGTTTCCACCCACACACATATCTGTTGCTCAATATCCCGAGCTCTTCTTCAACCACTTATCAAATTACCACGAAAACCAACTATGTTCATAGAATTGTTACAGGGCGGGAGACGACCACTTGGCCCATCTTGTCTGCACTAGCTCACCAAATCAGCATCATGACTTAGTGCAATTCCCCTGCCTTTTCCCCGCACATTTGTTTCTCTTCAAATAATCATCAAATAGGGGTAGCACGGTGCCGCAGTGGTTAGCACGGTTGCCTCATGGCGCCGAGGTCCCGGGTTCGATCCCGGCGCTGGGTCACTGTCCGTGTGGAGTTTGCACATTCTCCCCGTGTTTGCGTGGGTTTCGCCCCCAAAACCCAAAAGATGTGCAGGTTAGGTGGATTACCACGGTAAATTGCCCCTTAATTGGAAAAAAGGAATTGGATACTCTAAATTAAAAAAAATCATCTAACGCACTCTTCAATGCCTCGATTGAACCTGCCTCCAACAGACCTCCAGGCCGCGCATTCCAGACCCGAAACACTCGTGTGAGAAAAAGCGTTTCCTCACATCACATTTGCTTCTATTGCACATCACTTCTATTGATTTTGAACGTCTCCCTGAAATCTCCTCTTAGCCTTCTTCGCTTCAAGGACATCAGTCCCAAACTCTCCAATCTATCATCACTGAAGTTTCTCATCCCCGAAACCATTCTTGTCCATTACAAAATAAACATTTTCCACCCAGTTTCGTACTCAAACAATTCTCTTTACAATAGGCCTTAAATTTCATCCATTTTTCAAATGCCATTTACTTTGTATCTTGACATTTTCATCTGTCCTGAGAATGCTGCTTCCTCGGAATTACTCTGTGCTCTCTCTCTCAGAGGACCATATTTTCGCTGAGGCTGGTAGCTCGAATCAAGAATTTGGACCACCCACCTCAATAAAAACCGATACGTACAATTTTCACTCCTGGGGGCAGTGGTGGCTGTATGCTATAGTCAGGCCCATTAGCCCTCGCAGCACAGCACAGGCATCCATGGGGGCTGGGGGAGAGTGCTGAGACAGGCTGATATAAAGGCCCTTCAATTTTCTCAGGGACAGTCCCAATTATTATGCAAATTATTTGGCTCTAGCCTTCACACCTCATACCCTCTTACTTCCCCATCCACGGCCCCTCCTACTCTCCATGCCTACTCAATGCCATCACTGGCCTCCACCCGTCCCACCTCACAACCACCATGCCAGGTCAACACAAGTTCATGCCCCCCGCCCACCCCTATTCCAACTCATGCCATCCACCCCCTTGCCACTCAATTTGTCAATGCATGCCCACCGCATAATGCCCATGTCCCTCCATGGCCACTCACTCAGTATTCAGCATGGGCAGACGGGAGAAGCCCCGTGGAGATGAATTTTTAAAAAAAATAAAGCTCACTCCTGCACATTTGCCAAAAGAATTCCTATTCATGAAATCCATACAAAGTTTTAAAATCCCAATTGATTAACATCTGGGGGGGAAAACCTCTATTCAGACCTAACATCAAAGACACCTAATACATTAATAAGATTCTTGACACTGTTAAATCAAACTGTAAACTCAGGCTACTACTCAAGATAACTAGGTTTTGAAGCTCAGCCAATTATTCATTTGTTTTTATTATTTTGGGGGGACATTTTTCCAATTAACCAATTAAGGGGCAATCCAGCATGGCCAATCCACCTATATTGCACATCTTTGAGTTGTGGGGGCGAGACCCACGCAGACACTGGGAGAATGTGCAAATTCCACACAGTGACCCCGGGGCCGGGATCGAACCCGGGTCCTCGGTGCTGTGAACCCAACCATTCATAATGACAGAATTATGGCCCTTGACAAAGTGTCAACAAAGAACTCTACTGAAGCTGCAGGAACAGATGCTAACGTTTTTTTGAAAGTTACCATTTTTTGTTTTGCCAATTACCTTAAATCTGTACCCTATTGTTCTCAATCTTTTTACTAATGGGAACAGCTTTTCCCTATCTACTGTGTGCAGATCCCACATTATTTTTTTCCTCAACTTTGTCTTCTCGAAGGAAAATGGGCAAACTCTCCCTTCTATCCACGTAACTAAAGTTCCTCATCCCTGGACCCATTTTTGTGAATGTTTACTGCACTCTCCCTCATGCCTTCACATCTTTCCTGCAGTGTGGCACATGGAACTGGGCACAATATTAGAGTCTAACCAGAGTTCTATACACGGTAAACATAGCCTCCTTGTTCTTGTACTCTAGGCCTCTATTAAAAAGGCTGAGGAAGCTGTATGCGTTATTAACCATTCTCTCAACCGGTCCTGCCACTTTCAATGACATATGCACATAGAAACCCAGGTCTCGCGGCTCCCGTACACCCTTTAACATTTCATATTGTTTGTCCACATTCTTCCTGCCAAAATCAATCATTTCACACTTGCCCATATTAAATTTCATCTGCCGCTTGTCCGCTCATTCCACAAAGTTATGACCTTTTGAAATCTACATTACCCTCCCCACTATTTACAATATTTCGAAATTTGTATCATCGCCAATTTTGAAATTACCATTATTATGACACCCTGGGCAAGTGCACAGTCAATTCCAGCCCCACCCATCCCAGAGTCACAACACAAGTGAATTAACCAATAATTCTTCTAAAAATAACCAAAGTCTTTGGCCCTTGGCTGCCCAGTAATTACAATCACCTGGTTTGTAAGTTGAAACACAATTACCGTTAATTTATAACAAGGATCCATGATGAAATATGCAGTAAATACAACAGGCTAACCTACTACCCCCTTTTACTGCCTCATCCTCTACCCACACAAAAGACAGACAAAGATAGAGGGGGGGGTGAAAACAATATGAGTGAAGGTGAAAAGATAAGTCTGCTTCCAATGGTGGTTCTGTAGCAGGCTTTCTTCACAACACGCTGGTTGATCAAAGTCCTTGGTTTGCAGATGGTAATCACTGACACTGGACAATCGGCAATCACCAGACTAAGTCATCGCAGCCTTCTGGATTCTGCTATTTGAATTAAACATCCAGGCTGCTGTAACAGCAAAATAAAAAAAACTGGAAAGAAGGGAATAAACAGGAAGAGGAAGGGTCTTTACATCATCAGTTTTAACTTTGCTCTTGTGCTGCACATCAAAAGCCTTTTGGAGATCCATGCTTACCACATCACCAGCATTGTCCACATCAACCCTCTGTTACCTCTTCAAAAAAAACTCCATCAAGTTTGTTAAACACAATTTTCCCTTAACAAATCCATGCTAGTTTTCCTAACTAACTCACGTTCACCCAAGTAATCATTAATTGTTGTTTAATTATCCATCACCATTCACGACTGGGTGAGAAGGCACTGCAGGGCTTAGATTTGATCCATTGGTTGTGGGATCACATAGGTCTGTCTACCACACGCTGCTTCCATTGTTCAACATACAAATAGCCCAGTGTTGTAGCTTCACCAAGGTAGCACCTTATTTTAGTTTTTGGCATACCTGGTGCTGCTCCTGTATGCATTCCAGCTCTCTTCATTGAACTTGGCTTAATGGTAATGATGGAGTAAGGGATAGGCCAGGAGTCATCAAACCAGTCTTGGTGTTTCCTAGTTGAGTGTGAGTGATCAAGCATCTCTTCACTGGTGCTGTTTATGGAGACTTGGAGGGTGGACCAGGCACTATGAAGATTCTGCATCACTGGGTCGCCAGGAGTTATCAGGCTGACAGTGAGGCGCTGGCTGAATGGGGCTCTCTTATCAGGATCTTCGAGTGCCTCAATGTTGATTTTTCTGCGGCTTGGTTTCTGTTGTCGTCGCTGATTTGAGGCTACATTGATGTTGATCACAGAATGGATTAGATGGCCGAGGATCCAGCAGTCACCGGATCCTGTCATGGTGCAAGTGACATACACATCCTTGCAGTCCCTCGCTCTGACGATGACGTAGTCAAGCAGTGCTTGGATCGAGGGTGCTGCCATGGGGCCATATATTTGTGTCTCTGATGGAATACAATGTTGGTAATGACAAGGCTGTCATGAGCAGGGTACCGTTAGTGCTGGATTGCCCGACCACTCTCTGCCGATTTCACCTCCCAAGGTTCTGTGTCCTTTCCAACGTCGAGGACGATCAGCTAGTTGACTTGGGCCAAGGACTTGTCTGTGGCTTCCTGAATTGGGGTGTGATGCGTTGAGATTATAGCACACTGGTTCTGAGCAATGTTTATCCAGCAAACTGAGACGGCCAGCTAGGTCATTTTTAATGGTGAAGCCAACCCGGTGGAGGAGTACATCTTCTTCTGGTTTACCTTTCCAGAAGGTGTAACCGCCATCTTGTTCCTTCAGCTGGTCTTCCCCTGGCTGGGTCTTGCTTAGGGTGATGATGTCAATGTTGAAAATGCCGGGTTCTCAGGCAACAATAGTAGTACACAGTTCCAGTATATCGCAGTTGGAGTTGTCCATGAGGGTCCAGGTATTCCAGGTACCAAATGTCAATTTAAGGGGTGGAGGATGCCTGTGAATGATTTATTCTCATGTGTGGTGGTCATTGCATACCAGCTGCCACATGGTTTGACAAAGCATAGCCTTGGTCCAGTCGCAAGGGGTCCAAGATAACTGGAGACCAGGTTCCACAGTATGGGCCTAAGTCACACAAACACACATAGTCCTCCTTCACACAGGACCAACTTATATTATCATGGACTGATCTGTGTCAGGTAGATTGGTGGGAACAAGTTCTGGTAGGTTTTTCTCCCTTGGTTCCCTCAGCAGCTTCAGCAGGCCCAGTCAGACAGATATGTTCTTCAGTGCACGCCCAGTTTGGTTAGTAACGGTGCTACTGAACCATAATGGACATCAACATCTCCCACATTCTGTGCCCTAGTCACTCAGTATTCCCTCCAAGTAGTATTTAACATGAAGGAGAACCGGTTCAAGTGTCGAGGGAGGGAGGCAAGTTGGTCGTAAATCAGCAGGAGGTTTCCTTGCCCATGTTTGATCTGATGCCATGAGACTTCATGGGGCCAAGAGTCAGTGTTGAGGACACCCAGGACAAGGCCATCCAATTGTGCCACCGCCACATCTGTTAGGCCTGTCCTACCGATGTATCCAGGGATTGTGACGATCGGGGCATCAGCTGTAAGGTATGATCCTGTGAGCATGACTATGTCGCGTTTGACGTATATGATTCATAGAATTTTACAGCACAGAAGGAGGCCATTCGGCCCATTGTCTGCACCAGCTACCGAAAAAGCTACCTAGCTAGCACCATTCCCCAGCCCCATCTCCATAGCCCTCTAAATACATCATTTTCAAATATATACCCAGCTCTCTTTTGAAACGTCCTATGCAACCCACCTCCAACACTCTCCCAGGCAGCGCAATCCCAACAACCCTCTCAGTAAAGAAGTCTACGTTGATGCTAGGCGGTCCATCTGGTTTTATTTCTTTTTGATTTTTCTGAAGTAGTTTGGTATAACAGGCTCAGCCCTTTCAGAGGGCAGTTATGAATCAACCACATTGGTTTGGCACGTTGGCGCATGGTTAGCACTGCTGCCTCACGGTGCCGAGAACCTGGGTTCGATCCTGGCCCCAGGTTACGGTGCGTGGAGTTTGCACATTCTCCCAGTGTACGCGTCCATAACCCGAAGATGTGTCGGGTAGGTGGGTTGGCCACACTATATTGCCCTTAATTGGGGAAAAAAGTTTTGAAAAAAAAAGAGTCAACTACATCGCTGTGGGACTGGAGCCACATGTAGGCCAGTCCAGATAAGGGCTGTAGATGTCCTTCCTAAATGGACATTAGGCCAGGTGGGGTTTTAAATAATCAATGATAGTTTGCACCACTACTGATATTAGCTATCAATTGCAGATGTATCACTTAATAGCATTTAAATTTCACCATGGTGGGATTTGAGGGTGGCGTGGTAGCACAGTTATTCACAGCTCCAGGGTCCCAGGTTCCATTCCGGCTTGGGTCACTGTCTGTGCGGAGTCTGCACGTTCTCCCCGTGTCTGCGTGGGTTTCCTCCGGGTGCTCCGGTTTCCTCCCACAGTCCAAAGATGTGCAGGTTAGGTGGAATAGCTGTGCTAAACTGCCCTAGTGTCCAAAAAGGTTAGATGGGGTTACTGGGTTACAGGGATAGGGTGGAGGTAGGTACGGGCTTAAGATAGGGTGATCTTTCCATGGGCCTGTGCAGACTCGATGGGCCAAATGACCTCCTTCTGCTCTGTAAATTCTATGAACCCTTGTCCCCAGGTTATTAGCCTGGGCCTCTGTATCACTAGCCCAGTTACATCACGATAATGACGCCACCTTGCCACACAAAGCATTTTCCATTGCAGAGCACTACAGGAGAGATAGCTCCAACCGGACTACAGGTAGATACTCATTTTGTGAAACTGAAATAAGATCAATGTAGTGTCAGGTGAAAGAAAATAGAAACTTTCTGGGCACCGTAAAACTAAAATGGAACTGGTTTAAGAGTTCCAACACTCTCAGTTTATAACTAACCGGCTGGGTGTGCAGTCAACTGCATGTGCGTTACCTCTCAGTAGCTAGCAAGCTGGATGCACAGCCTGGCAGTGTGGGGTGCTGTCAGCTGGGGACCAATCATTACCAATTTGAATAAGTACCTTCAATTTTAAAAATGCCTAAATTAGCTAATGCTTATAGAAGAAAAATCTCCTCCCTCCCCCAAAGTTTACAGCAACACAATTAAAAGAATACACTAAAAGGAAAAGCATTCAACCTAAAAGGGCTGCCCAGTTGCATAAAAGATTACATCCCGCTGCAGAAAGAGATAAAGATCAACGATGCCACTGGTTCACTGAAAAAGGAAGTAAATCTGAATACCAGTGTACAAAGTAACAGAAACACTCTAAATGCAAGGACAGTGAATCAAGAATCATGTACATAACAAAAGTAGGAACATGCAAAATAAAAAATAATGGAACAACAGAGTTTTGGATTGTGCAACACACAAATGTGGAAGCCACATCAGTTCAGGCAATGAAGTTGCTGAAATGTTATGTCAATTCAGATTTGTAAAATTTCAAAAAAATTGATATAAAAGGGAAGAAAAAAATGAAAAAAATAGCTAACATACATTATGAATGAATATGAAATCAGAAATGCACGCTACAGCTATCTAGGCTGGACTGGATTGGATTTGTTTATTGTCACATGAACTGAGGTACAGTGTTGTTCTGTGTACAGTCCAAATCATTCCATATATGAAAAAAACATAGGACGTATAGAAATACACAATGTAAATACATAGACACAGCCATCGGGTGAAGCAAACAGAGTGTAGTGCTACTCAGTAGAGAAGATGTGCGAAGAGATCAGATCAGTCCAAAAGAGGGTCATTCAGGAGTCTGGTAACAGCAGATAAGAAGGTGTTTTTGAATCTGTGACTTTTGTATCTCCTGCGGGAAAACAGTTTGGATAAATATTTGGTTTGTTATTATCCCCTTTCAAGGCAAGCTAAGAAAAGTGGCCGAACAGCTTCCGCCGCTGTTTCCTCAGACAAATATTGGGCATCTCCTGGCAAGACAAGAGTACCAAACATTTAAGTACACCAGCGTGCAGGGGTCCCCAGCATGTTTGCCCTCGGGCTAGCAGCAAAGCTGTTGGCTGGGTCATATGAGCCGACTGGATGATGGACGTGTGCCCAAAGACATAAGCTTACTATCAGCAAGACGAACAGTTCGCCCATATCTGCGAAACAAGACTTTAAGACGACCGGAATCGATGCTTGGGAAATCCTTGTTGCTGACTGGAGTGCCTGGAGACAAGCAGTCGGGAAGAGCGTGGAAAAAGCAGAGGACACAAGAAATTACCAGATGGTGGAAGAGAGCCCGGTGTTAAGTAATGCGCTAAGAGACATTGCAATTAGTTGTCTCATTTATGTTAAGTATCCATTAATTGACACTGATATGTAAAGGGGCTTCAGGTGGCCTCTGTAGGGTGATGTATAATGAGAGATTTGTGCAAAGGCTGTTGGAATGAAATAAATAGTGTTTGTGAAAAAGGAACAGAACTTTAGACTCTTCATATCACAGCAACTAAAACGTCTAACAATTTGGTAGCAGAGGATGGTTGCTGTGTAAATGTGAAGGGTTGAAAGATACAACTTTCCAGATCAAACCAAGGAGTGAGTGAGAAAAGAAAAAAAAAAAAAAGAGGGGATATATGGCTGAACCGAGGATAAAGATGGCTGGATATGACTATCCTCCCTTATTTTCTGAAAGGGAATCGTATGACCAATGGAGAAGTGCAGTAGTTATGTGGACTAAGGTAACTGCTTTGGGAAAGAGAAAACAAGGTATGGCATTGGCTCTTTCTCTACCATATGGCAGTAAAATCGTAAGAAGGTTAAAGAATTTGAAAGTTCCACAAGTTTCAGGTTTGGGGATGATAATACCCTGAAGTCGCTGAAAAGAGTGGTGATCCCTTGCAATATTGCCAGAGTGAATCATTTCATTAGCACGGATGTTGTATCAAGTAAGATACCTTTGCTTCTGAGCAGACCGTCGATGAAGAAAGCACACATGAAACTGGATATGGAACAGGATAAGGCAACAGTTTTTGGAAAGACGGTGGACTTACAATTTACACAGTCGGGACACTATTGTATTCCATTACTGACAAATAATTTTTCAAGTAGAGTGGTTAAGGATGTGTGAATGGCAGTTGAAAATGGGACTTTAGCTGATAAAAAGCTTGTGGTATTAAAACTGCATAGGCAATTTGCACATCCGTCTCCTCGGAGGCTGAAAAATGTATTAAAGGTTGCAGGGGTAAGGGATGACGACTATACTAAACTGATAGAACAGGTTAGTGACCGCTGTGAAGTTTGTAGGAAGTACAGAAGGACACCTGCACGACCGATAGTAACCCTACCTTCGGCCAGGGATTTTAACGACATTGTGGCCATGGACCTGAAGATCTGGGATAAAGCAAATTATATATTTATTTTGCATTTTGTAGATTTAGCAACCAGATTTAGTCAATCAACGATTGATCGAAGTAAAAAAATTCTGGATCAAATAGTGGAAAAATGGATAGGGACAGGAATGGGTCCACCGGCAAAATTCCTTATGGACAATGGGGGAGAATTTGCTAATGTTGAGTTTAGGGATATGTGCGAAAACAATTATTTTGCAACATGGTAATCAAACTGTTAGGGTACATCCATCAAGGATAATGGGTACAGATTACAAATTTTCAAATTTAGGCAGAGCAGACAGACATGACGAGGAACCAGAGTCATCTGGTACGCATGTGTTACAGAACTATGAGGACCAATTAACTGATATAGACAGGGTTGCTGTGGAGAAACACAACATTTCTGGTGAATTAGAACAGGCCATTTTTCCGAAAGGGCAACTGCCAAAAGTTGGTACAAAAGTGACATACTTGCCTGAAGGGTCTAGTCAATGGAAGGATGCAACTGTTATTAATAGAGCAGGGAAGGCCACTGGAAAGTATAAACATTGGTTGAATGTACGCATTCAGGGGAAGGAGTCAAGACAATGGATTGGGAAAACGAAGTTCAAAAATGGAGGGCACAGAAACGCAGTGCCAGTTCAGATAATACATCGGATAGTGAACAGGTTCGCAGGAAAAGGTCGAGAACTATTGAAAGGACATCCCACAGCAGAAGGGAAAGATCAACAGTAGCAGAACAGAACGAGAAACCAGGCGGGAGAGGGAACGTAGTTTTTCAAGATCTCGGAACATGAGTAAGACTACGAATACTAATAGGAACAGAAGCCCACATGCATGTGAGATTTTGGTGGCTTCAAATAAATTAGATGAAAAAGTTATCAACGAAGCTAAACAGCAAGAATTGCATAGTTGGAGTGAATTTGGGGTATACACGGAAGTACCGGATAGGGGACAAAGAGCTCTATCCCACAGATGGATTTGCACGGAAAAGGTACTTCCAGATGGAACTTAAAAGGCAAAGGCCAGGCTTGTGGCAAGGGGATTTGAAGAAAACTTAGAAGATCAGGATTTAAGGGTAGATTCACCTACAGCAGGAAAGGTTATTTTTAAGATCTTCTTGGCTCTATTAGCCACAAAGGCATGGGAATGCAAATCTATAGATATAAAAGCTGACTTTTTGCAGGGGCATCAGCTCCAGAGAGACATTTTTCTCTGTCCTCCTAAAGAAGCAGCTAACACAGAAGGGGTAATCTGGAAGTTGAACAAATGTGTACATGGATTAAATGATGCACCTAGAGTCTGGTATTTTTCGGTAAGGTCAGTTTTGTTAAAGTTAAGCTGTTGCCAGTTGAAAGCAGATCCTGCAATGTTTTACTGGCATTATAAAGGAAATCTTTTTGGCAGTTTTATGATGCATTTCGATGATTTTTTGTGGGGTGGGACTAGTGATTTTGAAGCTATTGTAATCTCTGGTTTGAGGAAAGAATTCAGGGTTGGAAGTCAGGGTTCCGGTGCATTTAAATATATTGGACTGGAAATTGGACAGACTAAATTAGGGGCAACTTTACGTCAGCAATCGTATTTGGAAAGCATCAGCCCAATAGCAATTAGTCGTGGCCGAGTTTCACAAAAAGACGCAATGGTTTCAAAGATAGAAAAAGAGCAACTGCGAAGTTTAATTGGGCAACTGAACTGGTTAGGTAGACAGAATAGACCGGACGTGAGTTTTGATGTCTTAGAGTTGAGTACAAAAATGAATGATCCCAAAGTGGAAGACATAATAAGAGCAAATAAAGCGTTGGCCAAACTAAAAATGCAGGAGTGTGCTTTGAATTTCCTGGTTTTAGGTGACCGTAGGCACTTGAAACTCAGTTTATAGTGATGCGTCCTACGTAAATTTATGTGATGGGGTTTCAAGCGCAGGAGGTTTTATAATTTTCCTTTTGGGGAACAATGGTAAATGTTGCCCGCTTGTGTGGGAAACAAAGAAAATAAGGAGAGTGGTAAAAAGCACTTTGGCTGCTGAGACGTTAGGCCTTGTAGAGGCGGTGGATATGGCCTTTTATATAAGTATGATATTGACAGAAATTTTGGGATTAGGGGATTTGGGTAATATACCTATTGACTGTCACATTGACAATAAATCCCTGTGGGAAATGTGCACTCTTCAAAAAGTGTCAATGGAGAGAGAATCATAGAATCATAGAAGTTTACAGCATGGAAACAGGCCCTTCGGCCCAACCAGTCCATGCCGCCCAGTTTTTACCATTAAGCTAGTCCCAGTTGCCCGCACTTGGCCCATAACCCTCTATACCCATCTTACCCATGTAACCATCTAAATGCTTTTTGAAAGACACAATTGTACCCGCCTCTACTACTACCTCTGGCAGCCCATTCCAGACACTCACTACCCTCTGAGTGAAGAAATTGCCCCTCTGGGCCCTTCTGAATCTCTCCCCTCTCACCTTAAACCTATGCCCTCTAGTTTTAGACTCCCCTACCTTTGGGAAAAGATGTTGACTATCTACCTTATCTATGCCCCTCATTATTTTATAGACCTCTATAAGTTCACCCCTAAGCCTCCTACGCTCCAGGGAAAAAAGTCCCAGTCTATCCAGCCTCTCCTTATAACTCAAACCATCAAGTCCCGGCAACATCCTAGTAAATCTTTTCTGCACTCTTTCTAGTTTAATAATATCCTTTCTATAATAGGGTGACCAGAACTGCACACAGTATTCCAAGTGTGGCCGTACCAATGTCTTGTACAACTTCAACAAGACGTCCCAACTCCTATATTCAATGTTCTGACCAATGAAACCAAGCATGCCGAATGCCTTCTTCACCACCCTGTCCACCTGCGACTCCACCTTCAAGGAGCTATGAACCTGTACTCCTAGATCTCTTTGTTCTATAACTCTCCCCAACGCCATACCATTAACTGAGTAGGTCCTGGCCTGATTCGATCTGCCAAAATGCATCACCTCACAGGAGGTTACGGATAGACATCGCAAGTTTGAAGCAGATGTTGGACAGAGGGGAAATAACAAAAATTAAATAGGTTGACAGGAGCTATCAACTGTCAGACTGTTTTACGAAAAGAGGGGCGAGCTCACAGAAACTTTTGGATATTGTTAATGAAAGGCGCTTGTTTCTGTGACATTTTTTTTTCTTTCTCGCCCCCCAAAAAAGGGGGGAAATCATGTGTGTTTTTGAGTTTCTTGAAATTTTGTTTTCACCTAATTGTTTTTTCTCCAAGGAAGCGGAGACTGTTAAGTAATGGGTTAAGAGACATTGCAATTAGTTGTCTCATTTATGTTAAGTATCCATTAAATGACACTGATATGTAAAGGGGCTTCAGGTGGCCTCTGCCAGGTGATGTATAGTGAGAGATTTGTGCAAAGGCTGTTGGAAGGAAATAAATGTGTGTTTGTGAAAAAGGAACAGAACTTTAGACTCTTCATATCACAGCAACTAAAACGTCTAACACCCGGCAGAAATAAAACCCATCATTCGACCTCGGGCCAATGCTATTCAACTGTGCCAGCAGTGGAAGGGACTTGCTCTCATGAATCGGCCTGTACAGCTACAACAGACCATGTTCAATACAGAAGTGACATACAGCCTGGGCACAGTCCACTGTCTCTCGAGATGGATGGATGCCTCCTCCTCAGTGCTTTCACTTTAAAAATGATTTCGACAAACTGGGGCAGCTAATAGTATTCAAAATAAATTTAATAAAAGCGCATGTCCCATAACCAACAACCATTATATAAAATCAATATGGGAATCAAAATCACTGATTTACAATATGGAATTTGAACTTCACTTTACTATATATCATTTCCGGAGTTCTAGTCATGTTTCATAGAACAAATTTTATGATAGTTATTTTTCCTTCACTCGGACCAAACGGAACTTCTCAAGAAAGCTACCACAAAATAACCCATCCTTTGGAGTTTCAAGTTTGACTTATTTTCCTGGCATGTTGGACAAGAAACATTAACAACGGAACTCTCAGGCTAATAACCATTCTCTCAAACGGGAAACAAGAAATGATTTTTGTACATACGTGATGTCTCGGCGCTGATAGCAGCCTTGAAGCAAACAAGCAATCAGGTCGTCAAGAAAATCAATGTCATTTATCAGGAGAGCCTCTTCTAGTTCCTGGTAAAGTAGTGGGGGAAAAAAGTAGCATAAGTTCAAGCATGGTAAATGGTATAAATTATGCAGCTATAGAGAGATTGGGTGACTTGAAACTTTGTTACCTTTACCAAACAAATCAGCGGACATAATTCAGAACTGGTATCACCCAGTGTGCTAATACAATTTTTGTCGTTCTGTTTGCGTGAAAATTCCATTAGCAGAAAATGCAACACCGAACAAGACACCCGAGCAATAATGAGAGAAATGGTTGAACAGGTTTGGTTGTGGAAACCATGCAAGCGGGTTCCAAGAATACCAGACACGTTCTAACCGGCAACTCAGAAGGGCCAAATTGCTTGTGCTACCTATTTCAAAATCACAAACTAGAATTAGCCATGCAAGAACATTGGTTTGTGGTTCCCGTGGGAAAATGGATGGAACTTTGGAATGTGACCAGCAAAACCTCGAAACACCGAAAATTCCAGAGTTGCGTGTATTAACCGTATAATTTGACACGTGCTGCCACTATCAACCAAGTACTTGACTATACTATTTGGACAATATTTTGACTTTCCCCCAATTTTCTCCTAGCCTCTCTTTTTCTCTCTCTTTAAGATGATAGGTTTTTCAGAAATATGGTTCCTTCAAATGTAACAGCCTTCAAGTGGATCAGCAAAATGGAGTTTCTTTGTGTGTGAAATATGCCAGTATCTGTCAGAGTATCTGGTCCTAGAAACAATGGTGGCTGAACTCATGGGTGCACTTTTGTGCAAGGGCGTCCAATAGGAGTTACTAATTAGAAAGAAGGTAAGGAATCCGGCCAATATTTCCTTTCTTTCAAAGCAATCTAATTATGCTTCCTCATCTCAGCAGATCAAGCCTGGACTATTCTGTCCACATGAGAACATTTACTCACTGAGGGGAATGGGGGGAGTGGATGCATCTACTAACAAACTAACGGGCAGAAATCTTTGTTTAAAGCTTGCATTTATATAGCGCCTTTCATAAACCCAGAATGTCTGAAAGCACTTTACAGCCAATTAGTGTAGTTACTATTATCATGGAAAGAGGTGCAACAGCCAATTTGCTTAAAACAAAGTCCCATGAACAATGAGATAAATAAGCAGATAATCAATTGTGGTAATGCTAGTTATGGAATAAATATTAACCAAAACAGAAGAACTGTGCCTGGGATGGCAGATAAGGCCTCATTTAATGACACATACAAAGATAGCACCTCTGGCAGAAAGTGATGTCAACCCAAGTAGAGTGCTCTGAAATGGAGCTGGACCACAACTTAATATCCAAGAGGGAGTTATCGCTAAGTCACAGCTGACATTTTTTGAAAACAAATAGTTTATCCAACAATTTTTTTTTTTTTAAACAAATACTGCATCCTGAAAAGCATTCTGTCAAAATCATGAATGAGGTTTGGATTGAAGTTGTTGTATTCCAATGTGTGATTTTAGACAGGTGGTTCTGAAGTGACCCAGTGGATAACTGAATTTTAATAAACAACATAGCCTGGACAGAATATCTGGACTTCTCTTTTATCTGCTGCCATCTTTCCAACCTTTCCTGGGCCTAGCAGTGCTTAAAAGTATCCTGACATGACAGGTTATTTGGCACTTGTTAAATTTGATACAAGACCACCACATAAAAGAGAATTGAAATCTGTGTTAAAATGAAACGTTGAAAGCATTACTCGAATCCATCAAAACCTAACCAGAAAACAGCACTATCTACCTCTCCAATCTAGATTCACCATGGTATGCGGTTTAAGAGCCACCACATCACAAGGAATAGGTTGTACTTCACTTAAATGGATGACATCCAAAAAATTAATCAAGACACAAAGTTTAATGCACTATCATTGAGATGTATCTTTGAGTCTTTAGGGAACCGACTTGTTAATGCAGTTGGTTGTATTCCTTTCAAGTGAGAAGATAACCTATTACGTCTGTCATCATTGTTACAATATGCAGGAAGTGGAGGTCAGTGTAGCAGTTGGCTGCAAGCCTGCTGTGCCTGTGCCTGGCTCCAGCCAGGAGAGTAACTGTGGTTCAGGAACAATGCGTAACTCAGACTGTCACTTGCCTCTGGGTCACGAAAGAGTTTGGGAAAGGAGCTGGGAAGAGTTCCAGGGCACCATTCATCACTCGAACATAGCTAAGATCAGGAACTCAAGTGGTGCACAAGAGTTCCAGCATTCTGGAGGGCTGCCAGTTATTTGTTCTTTCTTTGTCTATATTCTGGTGTCAAGCAGATGGACCATCTCCATCCAAAAAAAAAAAGACTCCAGAACGAAACAATATTGAACTTCAAAAAAACTCCCCCATAAAAGAAAAGGCAAACATATATGTCAGGAAGTATTAATGGGAGGTAATTTTGGCCAAGACATTAGTTAAAATAGTTGCATAGGATTCATTTGATATCCACCTTAAACCTCTTACCTAAAAGCTGGCACTTGATGCAAGTTCGCCTCCAAGTCATCCACCTTCCTGACTTGGAACCATATCAATATTCCTTCACGGTCACTGGATCAAAATCCTGGAACTACCTTCCTACCAGCACAGAGTATAGACCTACACCACATGGACTGCAGTGGTTCTACGCAGAAGCTCACCAACACCTTTTTGAGGGTGAATAGGGATAGGGAACAAATGATGCTCATATCCCCTCACAGAATTTAAAAAGTACCAAACTCTCTCAATAGTACACTGAATGCCAGCCAACATTATGTACTCGTGTTTATAGAATCAGGATTGCATCCACAACCTTTTTAGACGAGAGCGACTAAAGCCTCAAATAGATTTTTTAAAAAATCAATAGTTAACAGAGGCAGATGGCAGTTAAAATAAGGGGCAAACGGAGAAAAAAAGCAATGCATTTTATTAATCAGAAATATTTCTCCATGACTCTCCTTTGATGAGTATTCAGAGGTTAGATGGAACACAAGAAGAGTAGTAGTCACAAGGCCCATCCAGCCTCCCCTGCCATTTGACACGATCATGCCTGATCTTGGGCTTCAACTCCATTTTCCTCCGCTGCTTCCCTCGTCCCTTAATTCCCCGAGACACCAAAAGTCTGTCAATGCCAGCCTTAAATTTATTCAACGATGGAACATCCCTAATCCTCTGGGGTGGAGAATTCCAGAGATTCACAACCCTTTAAGTGAAATGATTCCCCCTGGTCCCAGTCCGAAATGATCTGCCCTTATCTAGGGTCTCCTCCCCTCCATGCTTTAGACCCCGACAAGTGGAACCAATCTCTTAATGCCCAGCCCGTCAAACCCATTCAAAATCTTGTAGGTTACAATGAGATCACCTCTCATTGTTGTAAACTCCAGAGTACAAGCCCAATTTATTTAGCTTCTCATCACAGGGCAACCCCCTCATCACACCGACAATTAATTGTCCTGCCACTGGTGCAAATGTATAATTCTTAAATGAGGAGAGCAAAACAGCAGAGTGATCCAGGCGTGGTCTCACCAAACCCTGCAAAACTGTAGCAAGATTTATTTGTTTCTCTACTCCAAACCACTTTGAAATCGAGGCTAACATAATTTGCCTTCCTAATTCCCTGACGTACCTGCATGCTAGCTTTCTGTGTTCCTTGTATGAGCACACCCTCTGAACATCACCTTTTTGAAAATATTTGATTTTCTAGTCTTCTGGCCAGTGAATGACTTCACTCTTCCCTACATTTTACTCCGGCTGCCATCTTGTTGCCCACTCATTTAAATTGTCTAAATCACTGGGCAGTCTCTGTGCCTTCCCCACAGCTTACCTTCCCATCTAGCTTAAAGAACAAAGAAAAGTACAGGAACAGGCCCTTCGGCCCTCCAAGCCTGTGCCGACCATGCTGCCCGTCTAAGCTAAAATCTTCTGCACTTCCGGGGTTCGTATCCCTCTATTCCCATCCTATTCATGTATTTGTCAAGATGCCCCTTAAATGTCACTATCGTTCCTGCCTCCACCATTTTCTCCGGCAGCGAGTTCCAGGCACCCACTACCCTCTGCGTAAAAAAACTTGCCTCGTACACCTACTCTAAACCTTGCCCCTCGCACCTTAAACCTATGCCCCCTAGTAATTGACCCCTCTACCCTGGGGAAAAGCCTCTGACTATCCACTCTGTCTATGCCCCTCATAATTTTGTAGACCCCTATCAGGTCGCCCCTCAACCTCCGTCGTTCCAGTGAGAACAAACCGAGTTTATTCAACCGCTCCTCATAGCTCATGCCCTCCATACCATGGAGAGTATGCCTCTCCATACTCAGAAGAGATTCTGGTAAATCTCTTCTGCACCCTCTCTAAAGCCTCCATATCCTTCTGGTAGTGTGGCGACCAGAATTGAACACTATACTCCAAGTGTGGCCTAACTAAGGTTCGAGACAGTTGCAACATAACTTTCCAATTTTTAGTATCATCAGCAAACTTAAATTCATCACTGTCCCTTCATCCAAGTCATTAATATAGATTGTAAAAGGCCAAGACCCCAGCACTGATTCTTGCAATACTTCTCTATTCACTACCTGCCAACATGAAACGGCACCAGTTATGCTCACTCTCTGCTCTCTTACCATTCATTTTCTATCCCTGCTAATATATCAACCCCAACTCCATGAGCCCTCTCCTGCCTTTTATATGGCAACTTATCAAATGTTTAGGGCGGCAAGGTGGCACAGTGGCTACACTAATTTGTCCCTTAACTGTAAATAATTAATTGGGTACTCTAAATTTAATTTTTAAAAACTTATCGAATGTGTTTTGTAAATCCAGATAAACGACATCTACCAGTTCCCATTTATCTACCCTACTACTTATATCTTCAAAAACATTCTAATAAATTTGTCAAATAAGATTTCCTTTTATCAAAACCATGTTGACTTGTTCTTTTTTTAATATAAATTTAGAGTATCCAATTCATTTCTCCAATTAAGGGGCAATTTAGCGTGGCCAATCCACCTAATCTGCACATCTTGGGTTGTGGGGGCAAAACCCACGCAAACACGGGGAGAATGTGCAAACTCCACACGGACAGTGACCCAGAGCCGGGATCGAACCTGGGACCTCGGCGCCGTGAGGCAGCAGTGCTAACTCACTGCGCCGTGCTGACCTTGTTGACTTGTTCTGATCATACTATGCTTTTTGAAGTACGTTAAGATTTCCTTAACAATAGTTCATAATAATAATCTTTACTAGTGTCACAAGTAGGCTTACAGTAACACTGCAATGAAGTTACTGTGAAAATTCCCTAGACGCCACATTCCGGCACCTGTTCGGGTACACAGAGGGAGAATTCAGAATGTCCAATTCACCTAACAAACACTTCTTTCAGGACTTGTCCGCACAGACTGTGACCCAAGCCGGGAATCCAACCTGGGTCCATGGCACTGAGAAGCAACAGTGCTACACACTGTGCAACCAGGTTAGTTCCATGTTTTCTCTCTCTATTCTTTAATTCAAAAGTGGTGCCACATTTGTTAACTTGCAATCTGATGGGACTGTTCCAATCTGATGGGACTGTTCCCAAATCTAAAAACCACAGCTAGCATATCTGCTAATCCTGGGGCTTTACCAGATTTTAGTCTCTTAAATTTCTCCAATGGTAGTTCTCTGCGGATATTAATTTCCTTCATGTCCTCATTTTCTTTGCCCCTAGTTTACAGTCTATTTCTGGTATGATAGTGGTGTTGTATATTATGAAGACAAGATTGTTCATTGCCTCTTCCATTTTCTCATCCCCACGGTAATTTCTCCTGCTTCGGCCTCCAAAGTTTCAACATTTACCTCAGCTCTTCCTTTTTATACACTTCTAAAAATATATTTCTGGCTAGTTCGCTCTCATTTTATTTTTCTTTATTTTGTTCGAAAACATTCCAATCCTCAGTCTTGCTACTGTTTTTTCCAACTGTCAAGACCCCCTGGGCTAGCGCACGGTCAATTCCAGCCCCACTTGACCCGGAGTCACAAAAGAAGTGAAATTAAATATGTTATTTTAAAAGACCTGATGGCCATGGCTGAGCCCAATAAACTGCAGTCACCAGGTTTGTAAACTTTAAACACAAATAACCTTTTATTATTTTTCAGTAAGAGAATCAAACTGACAAAAATGTAACTAATACCCCTTTCCCAGCCCCCCCCCCCCCCCCAACCCTCTTTTTAACTACCCCCAAACTCTACACACAAAAAAAACACAGGGAAAAGGGTGGTTGAGAAATATCAATATAAATAACATGATAAAGGATCTTTGATGTAACCAAATGGTTTCTAGTTAATGTCTTTCTGGAGTATAAGCTTTCGTTTTGGTCCTTCTAGGTCTGAGATGGTTTTCTCTGGCAAGGTTATCTACTTTCTCTGTAGATTGAAGATTATTTCAAGTTTGTCAAGATGTGCCAGGCACTCACTGGTTTTAGAACGATACAGCAGCTCTTCAGCAGAGAGAGAGAGAGACCGTTCCTTCACCTTTCAAGGTCTAATCATTTCTGCCAATCTCTCTCATAGGCATCACACAAGAACCAATCACTGACTGTTGTCAGGCAGAACACTGTCCCTGACCAACCCACAGGTTGCCAGCTAGTCAAACAAACCGATTTCTTTCACAACCGGTTCCCAAGATTCACACGACCAGTCTGTTTCTTCTCTCCGAGATACAAAACCTGGAACACGCCGTCCTGGCTAGCATGCTGCTTCAGTTTCTGATTATGGGCCAAGGAGCAAAAATAATAAAAAGAAATGTGAACCAAAGGAAATCACAGGAAAGACTCTTGCACAACATTGTAAACTTCGTTTTTTAATCTAATACTATCAGTAACTTCCAGATTAAGCCACATATGGGTCTTTCTTGCTGAGGTTTTGGTTTTCAAAAGAAAGTATTTTTGTTGAACACTTTGAATTACTTAAATATTTTTCGCTGTTCATTTATCTCCATACCTTTCAGTCTATTTACCCAATTAACTTTAACCAGTTCTCCCCTCATACCAGTGGCAGTGGCGGAATGGTATTATCACTGGACTAGCAACCCAGAGACCCAGAGTCATGCTCTGGGGACCTGAGTTCGAATCCCACCATAGCAGATGGTGAAATTTGAATTAAAGATAAAAAGAACTGGAATTTAAAGTCTAAAAGATGACTATGAAACCATTGTTGATTGTCGTAAAAACCTATCTGGTTCACTAATGCCCTCTATGGAAGGAAATCCATTGTCCTTACCTGATTTGACCTTCATGTGACTCCAGACCCACAGCAATGGGGCTGACTCTCAAATGCCCTCAGGGATGAGCAATAAATGCTGGCTCAAACAGCGACGCCCACATCCCATGAACAAATAAAAAAAAGGGCTTTAAGAATTTTATTTTTGATGTAGAATGTCATTTTCAAACTTAACATGAGATTGAATGATTTGATCACTATTTCCCAGCAGATCTTTTCCTACAGCCATGCGTCATTACACAGTACTAGGTCTAAAAATAGCTTCATCCCTAGTTGGTTCCATAATGTATTGCTCAGAGAAACTGTCATGAAAACATTACACAAACTCATCTTCTAAATTACTCTTCCAATTTGATTGTCCCAGTCTATATGAAGATTAAAACCATCCACAATGATTACATTTCCTTACTTATAAGCTCCAATAATTTGAATGAAAATCGCTTATTGTCATAAGTAGGCTTCAATGAAGTTACTGTGAAAAGCCCCTAGTCGCCACATTCCGGCGCCTGTTCGGGGAGGCTGGTACGGGAATTGAACCGTGCTGCTGGCCTGCCTTAGCCCAGTGTGCTAAACCAGCCCCAATTTCTTGTTGAATGTTCTGCCCAATGATATCACTATTGCTTGGGGACTTAAGCTGCACCCACCAATGTTTTGATTCTAATTTCCACACATACTGTTTCTACTTCCATGATCTTGAGCCCAGATCCTTTCTCACTAATGCACTTGTGACATCATTTACTATAAGGGTTAACACTCTTCCTTCGTCATTCTGTCTGACATCCCGTGTACCCTGAAATATTTATTTCCCAATCTTGATCACCTTGCAACCATGTCTCTGCAATGACAACTAGATCAAAACCATTTACCTCTATTTATTCCACTAGCTCATCAATCTTGGGGTAAACCAAAAATGACTTTCTGCTATGTAGTTATTTCCCACATGAACCACGATAATGGTACCCTTCTCCTTCCCACTCCAGTTCTTCCCCAGCCATAAGATGTCCTTAACCCTGGCACCGGTCAGGGAACACAACCCTTGGCTCCTCCTCGCAGTTACAGAGAACAGTATCTAACCCCCGACGATACCATCTTCTTTCATCACCACTTTCCGCTTCACTCCCGTGACCTAATTGGTGGCGCCATGGTCAGTGCCCTCATCCACCTAATAGTCTCCTCCTCATCCAAGCAGATAGTGGGCACCCTGTACCTGTTGGGCAAAATCAGGGGCTGAGGGTCCTCCATTACTAACTACGGGTTCATATACCTGCCTGACACGCAGTTACATTGTTCTGTCCCTCTAACGTTCTGCCTCACGCAAGGGATGTGACTACCTCCTGAATAAAGTGTACCCCCCCCCGCCCCCCGGATGCATCACAGTTCCCATAACTTGCTGTCCAGCAATGACTCTGGACTGAAGCTCCATGAGATGCATACATTTATTGCAGCACATTTTCCTTGGATTACACTGGTGTTCAGGAGCACAAACATTGCGCAGTCGCTCTTTATTATGTGTTAATTAGATAGATACTTTTTTCTGAATTATAATTAATAAACCTGACCATTATCAATTCCTTATTTCATTACTGCTAGCAAAGCCGCACGGTGGCACAATGGTTAGCATTGTGGTTAGCCTCAGTGCCTGGTTTGGTTGATTGTGCAGAGTCTGCACGTTTTCCCAGTGTCTGAGCGGGTTTCTTCCATGTGTTCCGGTTTCCTCCCACAGTCCAAAAGATGTACAGGTTAGGTAGATTGGCCACAATCAATGCGCAGGGTTACGAGGGAGAGAGTCTAGATAGAGTGAGCTTTCAGAGAGTTGGTGCAGCCTCGAAGAGCTGAATGACCTCCTTCTGCACTGCCAGGATTCGATTGATTAGACCTTATTGTTCCCAGAAAAACTTGACAATGACGAATAGACACAGAATTTGAGAGATAATTGAATAGAATACTCACCAATCACTTCATGTTCACTGCTTTTTTTAAAATGAATTCTCATCTCTCTCTCTGCACTGTTTTAAAATGAACGCTCACCTCTCTCACCATGCTGTTCTAAAATTAACTCCTGTCTCTCTCCGTCTATACTCTCGCCTCTCTCCGTGCTGTGTCTCTGTCCATACTCTCGCCTCTCTCCGTGCTGTGTCTCTGTCCATACTCTCGCCTCTCTCCGTGCTGTGTTAAAATTAAGTCTTGCCTACATATTAAAAAAAATTTAGAGTACCCAATTATATATTTTTTCCAATTAAGGGGCAATTTAGCGTGGCCAATCCACCTAACCTACACGTCTTTGGCTTGTGGGGGTGAAACCCACGAACACAGGGAGAATGTGCAAACTCTACACGGACAGTGACCCAGGGACGGGATTCGAACCCAGGTCCTCACGCCGTAGGCTACAGTGCTAACCACGAGGCCACGTGCCACCCTCGCCTTTTGAATGGTGTTAATGTATTTGCTTCCACAACCTCCCCTGGCAACGTGTTCCAGGCACTCACCGCCCTCTGTATAAAAAAACCTGTCTCGCACATCTCCTCTAAACTTTGCCCCATGGACCTCAAAAACCACTGCCTCCCGGTGGCCAACCCCTCCACCCCGGGAAAGAGCGCTTGCCCATCTACTCTATCCATGCGCCTCACAATCCTGCAGACCCCCATCAGGTCACCCCATAACCTATGAAAACAGTCCGAGTCTATTCAGCCTCTCCGCATAGCCAATGCCCTCCAGACCAGGCAACATCCTGGCAAACCTCCTCTGCACCCTCTCCAAAGCCTACACATCCCTCCGGCAGTGTGACAACCAAAGTTACCAGCTTAGCTTATCTGGCTAGGTGCTGCACTGGCATGGTGACGCACCGACGTTCTCAGCTTTCTGCCTCTGTTCCCGGGGAACCCTGGGGCCATCCAACCCGGCCGGAAGCACCCAATATGACCCCAAACACCCAACGGGAATACTGGCAGGGGCTTTGTCCGACGGTTGCAGTTTTGAGACCATTTGCACTTGTAACTTCAGTTCAAATTTTCAATGGTGATATTAGATCAAATGTTATCATTTATTGGGGTCCTGGTAGAATTTATGATTTGTATATCCCCTTTCCTTATGTTATACTTTAAAATTAATTGACAACTTGGTTTTCAAATGCATAGATGTTTATGTGTAAGGGTCTAAAAGCTTAGAGTAGACAATCCTGCTCACTCTCCGTATTAGGGCAGCACGGTAGCACAAGTGGTTAGCACTGTGGCTTCACAGCACCAGGGTCCCAGGTTCGATTCCCTGCTGTGTCACTGTCTGTGCGGAGTCTGCAGGTTTTCTCCGTGCATGGGTTTCCTCCGGGTGCTCCAGTTTCCTCACACAGTCCAAAGACGTGCAGGTTAGGTGGATTGGCCATGTTAAATTGCCCTTAGTGGCCAAAAAAGGTTAGGAGGGATTATTGGGTAACGGGGAAAGGGTGGAGTTGAGGTCTTGGGTGGGTCGGTGCAGACTTGATGGGCCGAATGTCCTCCTTCTGCACTGTATGTTCTATGTTCCTTGTCGGTGTAAAAATCATCCATTTTTGGAAAAATTATACAAGTGAATTTTATTCTGGAAAATAAAATTGACAGCAACTTAGTAAGTTCAGAGCACATTCCAGCGCATTCGGCCCTTGATGTTGCACCGACCTGTGAAACCACTCTAAAGCCCATCTACACTATTATTTAGCACAGGGCTAAATCGCTGGCTTTGAAAGCAGACCAAGGCAGGCCAGCAGCACGGTTCAATTCCCGTAACAGCCTCCCCGAACAGGGGCGGAATGTGGCGACTAGGGGCTTTTCACCGTAACTTCATTGAAGCCTACTTGTGACAATAAGCAATTTTCATTTTCATTTCATTTCCCTTATTGTCCATATGTCTATCCAATGACCATTTGAATGCCCTTAGTGTTGGCGAGTCCACTACTGTCATTCCACGCCCTTACTACTCTCTGAGTAAAGAACTTACCTCTGACATCTGTCCTATATCTATCTCCCCTCAATTTAAAGCTATGTCCCCTCATGCTGGACATCACCATCCGAGGAAAAAGGCTCTCATTGTCCACCCTATCCAATCCTCTGATCATCTTGTATGCCTCAATTAAGTCACCTCTCAGCCTTCTTCTCTCTAACGAAAACAGCCTCAAGTCCCTCAGCCTTTCCTCACAAGATCTTCCCTCCATACCAGGCAACATTCTGGTAAATCTCCTCTGCACCCTTTCCAATGCTTCCACATCCTTCCTATAATGCGGCGACCAGAATTGCACGCAATACTCCAAATGCGGCCGCACCAGAGTGTTGTATAGCTGCAACATGACCTCATGGCTCCGAAACTTAATCCCTCCACCAATAAAAGCTAACACACCGTACGCCTTCTCAACAACCCTCTCAATCTGGGTGGCAACTTTCAGGGATCTATGTACATGGACACCGAGATCTCTGCTCATCCACACTGCCAAGAATCTTACCATTAGCCCAATACTCTGTCTTCCTGTTATTCCTTCCAAAATGAATCACCTCACACTTTTCTGCATTAAACTCCATTTGCCACCTCTCAGCCCAGCGCTGCAGCTTATCTATGTCCGTCTGTAACTTGTAACATCCTTCCGCACTGTCCACAACTCCACCGACTTTAGTGTCATCTGCAAATTTACTCACCCATCCTTCTCCGCCCTCCTCCAGGTCATTTATAAAAATGACAAACAGCAGTGGCCCCAAAACAGATCCTTGTGGTACACCACTAGTAACTGGACTCCAGTCTGAACATTTCCCATCAACCACCACCCTTTGTCTTCTTCCAGCTAGCCAATTTCTGATCCAAACTGCTAAATCACCCTGAATCCCATGCCTCCGTATTTTGTGCAGCAGCCTACCGTGGGGAACCTTATCAAATGCTTTACTGAAATCCATATACACCACATCAACTGCTTTACCCTCATCCACCTGTTTGGTCACCTTCTCAAAGAACTCAATAAGGTTTGTGAGGCACGGCCTACCCTTCACAAAACCATGTTGACTATCTCTAATCAAATTATTCCTTTCCAGATGATTTTACATCCTCTCTCTTATAAATCTTTCCAAGATTTTGCCCACAACAGAAGTACGGCTCACTGGTGTATAGTTACCGGGGTTGTCTCTACTCCCCTTCTTGAACAAGGGGACAACATTTGCTATCCTCCAGTCTTCTGGCACTATTCCTGTAGACAAACATGACTTAAAGATCAAAGCCAAAGGCTCAGCAATCTCCTGCCTAGCTTCCCAGAGAATCCTAGGATAAATCCCATCCAGCCCAGGGGATTTGTCGATTTTCACACTTTCCAGAATTACTAACACCTCCTCCTTATGAACCTCAAGCCCTTCTAGTCTAGTAGCCGGAATCTCAGTATTCTCCTCGACAACATTGTCTTTTTCCTGTATGAATACTGACGAAAAATATTCATTTAGCACCTCTCCTATCTCCTCGGACTCCACGCACAACTTCCCACTACTGTCCTTGACTGACCCTACTCTTACCCTAGTCATTCTTTTATTCCTGACATATCTACAGAAAGCTTTGGGGTTATCCTTTATCCTACCTGCCAAAGACTTCTCATGTCCCCTCCTGGCTCTTCTTAGCTCTCTCTTTAGGTCCTTCCTAGCTAACTTGTAACTCTCGAGCGCCCTAACTGAACCTTCATGTCTCATCTTTACATAAGCCTCCTTCTTCCTCTTGACAAGTGTTTGGACTGCTTTAGTAAACCACGGTTCCCTTGTTCGACCACTTCCTCCCTGCCTGACAGGTACATACTTATCAAGGACATCCTGGCCGCGAGGTTTGCTAGTGTCACACGGGAGGGTTTAAACTAGTATGGCAGGGGGGTGGGTACGGGAGCAATAGGTCAGAAGGTGAGAGCATTGAGGGAGAACTAGGGAATAGGGACAGTGTGGCTCTGAGGCAGAGCAGACGGGGAAAAGTTGCTGAACACAGCGAGTCTGGTGGCCTGAAGTGCATATGTTTTAATGCAAGGAGCATTACGGGTAAGGCAGATGAACTTAGAGCTTGGATTACTACTTGGAACTATGATGTTATTGCCATTACAGAGACCTGGTTGAGGGAAGGGCAGGATTGGCAGCTAAACGTTCCAGGATTTAGATGTTTCAGGCGGGATAGAGGGGGATGTAAAAGGGGAGGCGGAGTTGCGCTACTTGTTCGGGAGAATATCACAGCTATACTGCGAGAGGACACCTCAGAGGGCAGTGAGGCTATATGGGTAGAGATCAGGAATAAGAAGGGTGCAGTCACAATGTTGGGGGTATACTACAGGCCTCCCAACAGCCAGCGGGAGATAGAGGAGCAGATAGGTAGACAGATTTTGGAAAAGAGTAAAAACAACAGGGTTGTGGTGATGGGAGACTTCAACTTCCCCAATATTGACTGGGACTCACTTAGTGCCAGGGGCTTAGACGGGGCGGAGTTTGTAAGGAGCATCCAGGAGGGCTTCTTAAAACAATATGTGAACAGTCCAACTAGGGAAGGGGCGGTACTGGACCTGGTATTGGGGAATGAGCCCGGCCAGGTGGTAGATGTTTCAGTAGGGGAGCATTTCGGTAACAGTGACCACAATTCAGTAAGTTTTAAAGTACTGGTGGACAAGGATAAGAGTGGTCCGAGGATGAATGTGCTAAATTGGGGGAAGGCTAATTATGACAATATTAGGCGGGAACTGAAGAACATAGATTGGGGGCGGATGTTTGAGGGCAAATCAACATCTGACATGTGGGAGGCTTTCAAGTGTCAGTTGAAGGGAATACAGGACAGGCATGTTCCTATGAGGAAGAAAGATAAATACGGCAATTTTCGGGAACCTTGGATGACGAGTGATATTGTAGGCCTCGTCAAAAAGAAAAAGGAGGCATTTGTCAGGGCTAAAAGGCTGGGAACAGACGAAGCCTGTGTGGCATATAAGGAAAGTAGGAAGGAACTTAAGCAAGGAGTCAGGAGGGCTAGAAGGGGTCATGAAAAGTCATTGGCAAATAGGGTTAAGGAAAATCCCAAGGCTTTTTACACGTACATAAAAAGCAAGAGGGTAGCCAGGGAAAGGGTTGGCCCACTGAAGGATAGGCAAGGGAATCTATGTGTGGAGCCAGAGGAAATGGGCGAGGTACTAAATGAATACTTTGCATCAGTATTCACCAAAGAGAAGGAATTGGTAGATGTGGAGTCTGGAGAAGGGGGTGTAGATAGCCTGGGTCACATTGTGATCCAAAAAGACGAGGTGTTGGGTGTCTTAAAAAATATTAAGGTAGATAAGTCCCCAGGGCCTGATGGGATCTACCCCAGAATACTGAAGGAGGCTGGAGAGGAAATTGCTGAGGCCTTGACAGAAATCTTTGGATCCTCGCTGTCTTCAGGGGATGTCCCGGAGGACTGGAGAATAGCCAATGTTGTTCCTCTGTTTAAGAAGGGTAGCAAGGATAATCCCGGGAACTACAGGCCGGTGAGCCTTACTTCAGTGGTAGGGAAATTACTGGAGAGAATTCTTCGAGACAGGATCTACTCCCATTTGGAAGCAAATGGACGTATTAGTGAGAGGCAGCACGGTTTTGTGAAGGGGAGGTCGTGTCTCACTAACTTGATAGAGTTTTTCGAGGAGGTCACTAAGATGATTGATGCAGGTAGGGCAGTGGATGTTGTCTACATGGACTTCAGTAAGGCCTTTGACAAGGTCCCTCATGGTAGACTAGTACAAAAGGTGAAGTCACACGGGATCAGGGGTGAGCTGGCAAGGTGGATTCAGAACTGGCTAGGCAATAGAAGGCAAAGGGTAGCAATGGAGGGATGCTTTTCTAATTGGAGGGCTGTGACCAGTGGTGTTCCACAGGGATCAGTGCTGGGACCTTTGCTGTTTGTAGTATATATAAATGATTTGGAGGAAAATGTAACTGGTCTGATTAGTAAGTTTGCAGACGACACAAAGGTTGGTGGAATTGCGGATAGCGATGAGGACTGTCTGAGGATACAGCAGGATTTAGATTGTCTGGAGACTTGGGCGGAGAGATGGCAGATGGAGTTTAATCCGGACAAATGTGAGGTAATGCATTTTGGAAGGGCTAATGCAGGTAGGGAATATACAGTGAATGGTAGAACCCTCAAGAGTATTGAAAGTCAAAGAGATCTAGGAGTACAGGTCCACAGGTCATTGAAAGGGGCAACACAGGTGGAGAAGGTAGTCAAGAAGGCATACGGCATGCTTGCCTTCATTGGACGGGGCATTGAGTATAAGAATTGGCAAGTCATGTTGCAGCTGTATAGAACCTTAGTTAGGCCACACTTGGAGTATAGTGTTCAATTCTGGTCGCCACACTACCAGAAGGATGTGGAGGCTTTAGAGAGGGTGCAGAAGAGATTTACCAGAATGTTGCCTGGTATGGAGGGCATAAGCTATGAGGAGCGATTGAATAAACTCGGTTTGTTCTCTCTGGAACGAAGGAGGTTGAGGGGCGACCTGATAGAGGTCTACAAAATTATGAGGGGCATAGACAGAGTGGATAGTCAGAGGCTTTTCCCCAGGGTAGAGGGGTCAAATACTAGGGGGCATAGGTTTAAGGTGAGAGGGGCAAGGTTTAGAGTAGATGTACGAGGCAAGTTTTTTACGCAGAGGGTAGTGGGTGCCTGGAACTCGCTACCGGAGGAGGTAGTGGAAGCAGGGACGATAGGGACATTTAAGGGGCATCTTGACAAATATATGAATAGGATGGGAATAGAAGGATACGGACCCAGGAAGTGTAGAAGATTGTAGTTTAGTCGGGCAGTATGGTCGGCGCGGGCTTGGAGGGCCGAAGGGCCTGTTCCTGTGCTGTACATTTCTTTGTTCTTTGTTCTTTGTTTGACATGCAGTAGCTGTACCTTGGACAAGCTCCACATTTCCATTGTGCCCATCCCCTGCAGTTTTCCTCTCCATCCGATGCATCCTAAGTCTTGCCTCATCGCATCATAATTGCCTTTCCCCCAGATATAACTCTTGCCCTGCGGTATATACCTATCCCTTTCCATCACTAAAGTAAACGTAATCGAATTGTGGTCACTATCACCAAAGTGCTCACCTACCTCCAAATCTATCACCTGTCCTGGTTCATTACCCAGTACCAAATCCAATATGGCCTCTCGTTGGCCGATCTACATACTGTGTCAGGAAACCCTCCTGCACACATTGGACAAAAACGGACCCATCTAAAGTACTCGAACTATAGCGTTTCCAGTCAATATTTGGAAAATTAAAGTCCCCCATAACAACTACACTGTTGCTTTCGCTCCTATCCAAAATCATCTTTGCAATCCTTTCCTCTACATCTCTGGAACTTTTCGGAGGCCTATAGAACACCCCCAACAGGGTGACCTCTCCTTTCCTGTTTCTAACCTCAGCCCATACTACCCCAGTAGACGAGTCCTCCTTGATTAGCTTGCATTGATAGACAGACCTTCAGCACGAAGTCAGTTCTACCCCATGTCCCTCTTTTTTGTTTGATTTGACAACACGGGTGGACGTTAGGGAACTGAGAGCAGACGCTAAGACAAATTTAACCCTGATGAATTGCAAGTGCAAACATTTGAGAAAAATACTCTCCCAGGAGAGATAGGTGGTGAAATTCAGTTTATTACTCGCTAATAACAATTTGACATGCAAGCCTGGGCCTCATATGTCTGATAGCAAACCATTTTCTGTTCTGAATTTCTGCAAGTTATTTATCATCGACATTTATCTTTACTTTATTAAATTTTATACAAAAGGTTTCTTGGAAGAATTAAGCAGCAGCAGTGTGACATTCCTATTGCTGTGAATGGTCCAAAATTTACATCAATCTTCTGGAAGATAATGCAACAAACAGAAATAGTTCAGGTGCTGACTTTGGAATATCACTGAAATTAAGGCACAGCCGCACATACCTGAACCCCATCAGTCACTAGACAATTGCAATGGACATCAACGGTGTTTATCAGCTCACTGCAAGTCCATAACTAAACAACCAACTCTTGGTTTTATTGTTATGTATTAAATCTTCCTCGTCAGACATCCAGGACTGGATGAACTGCAATTTTCTCCATTAAACATCGAGACTCAAGCCACCGTCTTAAGAGTCCAGCAAAAACTTTGCTCCCTTGCTAGATTCTGGCCCCCTCCCTGCACCGACTCAGACTTCAGCCACCTTGGTTGAATTTGACCCCAAGCTGAACTGCTGATCATATCTATCCTCTTCATACAAAGGCCACGATCTCCACTTTTGTAACATTGTTTTACTGTCCCTACTTCAGCCCATCTATTGCTGAACCCTCCCCCATGCCTTTTGTGACCTCCGGGCTTGACATCCAAAGCTCCATTTCGCTTGTCTCCCCCTTCAGTTTCCAAAACTCTGCTACCAGCATCCTGGTCCAAACCAAGTTCAATAATCAAGGGACAGAAGGGGTGGGGGATAGAATAAATACAATAACAATCACTAGTAAAAAAGTACTAGGGAAACTAATGGGGCTAAAGGCCGATAAGTTCCCTGGACATGATGGGTTGCATTCCAGGATATTAAAGGAAGTAGCTACAGAGCTAGGAGATGCACTGCAAGTAATCTTCCAAGAATCCTTAAATTCTACAAAAATCCCAGATTGGAAAACTGCCAATGCAAAATGCTTGTTCAGAAAGGGAGGCAAAATACTGGAGCTATAGGTCAGTGTAACTTCCGTCACTGGGAAAATGTTAAGATTGCCTTATAAAGAATGTAAGGGTAGAGCATTTAGAAATGCATAATATAATCAAGCAGAGACAGCGGGGCCTCCTGAAGGGGAAATCATGCCTGACAAATTTATTAGAATTCTTTGGGGTGGTAACGAGGATAGATAAAGGGGAGCCAGTATATGTAATATGCTAGGATTTCCATAAAGCGTTCGATAAGGTGTCGCACAATAGTTTACTCAATAAGATAAGAGCTTGTGGTGTTGGGGGTAGTGTTTTACCATGGATAAACTGGTGATTTAACAGTTTTAACTATCGCCTGCTTTCCAATTTATTTGCCATTAATTTACTCTCATCCTCCCTCTTGCCCTTGTCTGTTACTTCCAAACGGCTATCCATCTGTAATTTCTTCCAGTTCTGACAAAGAGTCCATACCCGATAGGTTAACTTGTCTGTTCTCTCCATCAGTGCTGACTGTCCAAATGAGTGCTTGTAGCATCTATTGTTTTTGTTTCATGCCTCCAAAAAAAAAAAACCTCTTCACCCACGGGATGCAGTGACACAGTGGTTAGCACTGCTGCCTTACAGCGCCAGGTTAAATTCTGACCTTGGGTGACTGTGGAGTTTGTACGTTCTCCCAGTGTCTTTGTGGATTTCCTCCGGGTGCTCCGGTTTCCTCCCACAGTCCAAAGATGTGCAGGTTAGATGGATTGACCATGATAAATTGTCCCTTAGTCTCCAACGGTTGGGCGGGGTTATGGGGCTGAGGAGTGGGCCCAAGTAGGGTGCTCTTTCAGGTGGTCAGCGCACGGGCCGAATGGCCTCCTTCTGCACGTAGGGATTCTATCATTCTATGATGATTAAATAAAGAAGGGGGCGGCGTGATGGCGCTGTGGCTAGCACTGCTGCATCACGGCACTGAGAACCCGGGTTCAACCCCGTCCACGGGTCACTGTCTGTGTGGAATTTGCACATTCTCCCCAGACTGCGTGAGTCTCACCCCCACAACCCAAAGATGTGCAGGGTAGGCGGATTGGCCACACTAAATTGCCCCTTAATTGGAATTTTTGAAGTTATATTGAATTTACAGCACAGTATTGGTTCATGTCAGTGTAATGAATCTCTCTTACCTTACTTAATCTACCATCAGAGCCTTTTATTCCTTTCTCTCTCACGCACTTTTCCAGAATCCCCTTAAAACCACCAATGCTATTTGCCTCAAACATGAAGATGGGTTCCACAGTCTCACCACCCTCCACGTAAAAATATTTCTTCTGAGTTTCCTACTGAATTTATTGGTGATTAATTATTAAGATAATCCACGTCCTCAGCGCCGTGAGGCAGCAGTGTTAACCACTGAGTCACCGGGCCACCCAATTCAATGTAACTTCATGAACCACTCCTATAAAAAATGAAAAAAAATGAAATGGAAATCGCTTATTGTCACAAGTAGGCTTCAAATGAAGTCAGTGAAACGCCCCTAGTCGCCACATTCCGGCGCCTGTTCAGGGAGGCTGGTATGGGAAGCCTGCATTCAAGGCCTGAACACAGTACAATAAACACAGGAGCTTACCACAGAGATTGTTTTAAGACCAGCAGAAAAAGTTACGTTTTTGTTCATGGGATGCGGGTGTCACTGGTTAGGCAACCATTCACTGCCTACTCCGAATTGCTCTCGAGAAGGTGGTGGTGAGCTGCCTTCTTGAACCGCTGCAGGGCCTGTGGTGTAAGTACATCCACAGTTTTGAGAGGTAGGGCGTTCCAGGATTTTGATCAAGTGACAGTGAAGGAACATCGGTTTTAGTTCCAAGTCAGGGTGGTAAGTGGCTTGGAGAGAACCTGCAGGTGATGGTGCTCCTATATCACTGCTGCCCTTTGCCTAGGTGATGGAGGATGCAGGTTTGGACGGTGCTGCTGAAGGAGCCTTGGAGAGTTGCTGCAGGGCATTTTGTAAATTGTAGACACTATTGCTACTTTTTTTTTTGCGATGTGCATTTTAAATGTGCTTTTAACTGAAGAAAGATCATAAACACCATGTCTACTGTTTGATAAAACAAAGCCAAGCATTCCTTGTCATTGCTGAGCATCAAAGAATCTTTCACACCCACTAAAACAGAAAAAGAAAAAGGTAGATCCAACCAGCGATGGCATCATTCCCGAATCAAACTGCAAACCTCAATTTTGCTCCAAACAATCATAGAATTTACAGTGCCGGAGTCCATTCAGCCCATCGAGTCTGCACAGCCCTTGGAAAGAGCACCCTAATTAAGCCCACATCTCCACCCTATCCCCATAAACACAGTAACCCAACCTAACCTTTTGGACACTAAGGGGCAATTTAGCATGGCCAATCCACCTAACCGGCATGTTTTTACTTGGGAGGAAACCGGAGCACCCGGAGGAAACCCACGCAGCCACAGGAAGAAAGGGCAAGCTCCACACAGTGACCCAGGGCCGAAATTGAACCCGGGTCCCAGGAGCTGTGATGCAGCTGTGCTAACCACTGTAATACCGTGCCACCCAATGGGTTCTAACACAGTGTTGATATTCAGGCATGAAATATCTTCCAACAATGACAATGACAACATTTCAGGCCTAAGTGACTGCAGGGTTTTGGTTACCAATACAAAATGATAAATGTCTCATCAAATTTATTCCTGGCTCATCACAATCGGTGAATGCTAGCGTGGCTGGACGACGACATTCAGTGGTGTGAAAATGCCATATAAATACAAGTCTTTTTTCTAAACGCCATGCTCTGGGATGCCCTCCCTATATACTGTGCTTTTCTGAACCCCAGTTAGCATGCCTAACCCCACACCCCACCCAATTAGCATTACTAATCCTTCCCCCGCCCTCCCGGTGAGCATGCCTAACCCTTGAAGTGAGTATGCCTAACTCTTTTCCCATCATTATTAAAGGTTTTATTTTGGTTCTGTGGAAAACTTTAGAACATTGTATTGTATTCTGTTTTGAACAAGTTGTGTGGTACAATCTCTCAATCCTACATTGAAACATCGGTGAGCTGAAATTGTGACTCCGAATCCTTAAGTGCCTTCAGCGTTTTAAACCAAAATTTGGCACCCAACCACATAAGGATATATTACAAACGGCGATAAAAAGCTTGGTACCTTAAAGGGGATACAGAGAGGTTTCTATAGCAGAGAGCTGAGGCAGTGAATACAAGGCGGAGTGACTAAAATCGGACCAGTATCAATACAGTAATCTTGGAGGTTATAGAGAGGGGAAAACATCGAGATAACTTTCTGGACTTGCCTTTCATGACCTCAGCACTTCCCAAAGTGCATTACAGTTAACAACATGTAAGTGTAATCAGTGTTGCAATACAGCAGGTACAGCAGCCAATTTGTAACCTGCAGCTCCAATCAGGAGCAATGTGATAACTGTCTGCATGGGTCTCACCCCCACAACCCAAAAAGATGTAGTAGATAAATTGGCCCTTAATTGGGGGAGGGGAAACAAATTGGATACTCTAAATGTATGTGAAAAAAACAGCAATGTGATGACAACTAGATAATATGCTTCTGTGATGTAGATGAGGGATAAATATTGGCCAGGACATTGGGGATAACTCCCCTGCTCTTTAAAATAAACCACAACACCACACAACCCTGCCATGGCAATCTCTGCAAGACGTGCCAGATCATCAACATGGATACCACCATTACACGTGAGAACACCACCCACCAGTTACACGGTACATACTCGTGCGACTCGGCGAATATTGTCTACCTCATACGCTGCAGGAAAGGATGTCCCGAAGCGTGGTACATTGGCGCGACCATGCAGATGCTGCGACAACAAATGAACGGACATCGTGCGACAATCACCATGCAGGAATGTTCCCTTCCAGTCGGGGAACACTTCAGCAGTCAAGGGCATTCAGCCTCTGATCTCCGGGTAAGCGTTCTTCAAGGCGGCCTTCAGGACGCGCGACAACGCAGAATCACCGAGCAGAAGCTTATAGCCAAGTTCCGCACATGAGTGCGGCCTCAACCGGGACCTGGGATTCATGTCGCACTACATTCATCCCCCACCATCTGGCCTGCGAAATCCTACCAACTGTCCTGGCTTGACACAATTCACACCTCTTTAACCTGGGGTTACCCCATCTCTGGATCTGTAAAGATTTAATCACCTGCTAATGGTCGCATTCCAAGCATTGTCTGGCATCTTTGAATCTGTCTATATATATGTTTCTGGAACCTACCTCTTCATTCACCTGAGGAAGGAGCAGCGCTCCGAAAGCTAGTGACATCGAATCAAACCTGTTGGACTTTAACCTGGTGTTGTAAGACTTCTTACTGTGCTTTAAAATAAAGCCATAGGATATTTTACATTTACTTACGCAGGCTGATTGAGTCTTGGCTTGAATGTCTTATCAGAGAGAACACTTCCGACCGTACAGTGTTCCCTCAGCACTGTAGTGGAGCGTTTTTGTGCTCAAGCCCTGCAATTAGACCCGAACCCAGAATCTTGCAATTGTTACAGTTCCAGTTGCTGTTATGACACAGTACATTTGAAGCTACAATGGTCTCATAAGCACACATGGCGCTTTTTAAAAAACACAGATTGGTTGTGGTCAAACACACACTCCACTCTGAATCCAAGTTAGTGTCTATGAATTTCTTCCTCAAAATGCTCACAAATGATTGTCACTTACGAGTTCCCAAACTCCACTCCCAAAATACGCTTTAAAATCTTCTCTCATAATAAGGCTTTCCATTAGCAGATCACATTCCAAAATCCACTCCACGTTTTCCAAAGAACTCTTTTGAACAGTGCTTCTGCTCCACTTCTACCAGATAATCCACTCCAGGTTTTACACCAACCCCTTTAAGGATTTTTGTCTCAACTGCTTTTACACACAAATTCCTATATCCAGCCACTGATTGCTCCACAATTATTTCAATTAACGTCTCTCAAACTGTCATAAGATATCACTTCAGATATCTTTTTTGACTTCTCACTAGCCAGCTCATTTACAATTCTGTGACTTGAAGTGAACAGTACACTGTCCTGCTCCCAGTTCCTCTTCATTCCTCTAATTTCCGGAAGTTGCTATCCCTTAGAAATCTGGCACATTCTCAACTATTTCTCCATAGTGCAGCTTTTCTTCTGGTAAAGCTAAGAGAGATGTTCCCTCTCAAGCTGTGTGTCACCAACTACTGTAACTTACAGTTAAAACTAAAGATCAAAGGAAAGTTTTCTTTTACAAGGGCCAGTAGTTGCTGAGCAATTATATTTACTCTTCACACCATAGCTTCCTCTATCACAGTATGAATGTAACCAACCAGCCACACACACAGCATGTCCAGCATGAATCGAACCACAGGTCCCTTCCAGGCACACAAAACATAAATTAAACTTACCTAAAACTATACCTTATTTCTAATGTTCACCAATACAAGTATAAATCCCTTAAAATTACCTTTGTTTCCGAACACAATGGAGATGAGAGTACTATCAACTGAGGCATGGCCAACAGAAAAATGCAGAATTGACCAACGGTGGAAAAGCACACAGCATGTGCTGCAAAATGGGGCTAAAGCTGTGAATGAAAACAACAATTATTAATTTAACACATTGGGAGAAGCAGACGATGTTGGGGAGGAGAGAGCTGAAAGGGTGTAGGGTTCAATGAGGCAGGCAGAGTTTAGGATGAGTTAGTTTTGGAGTGTAACCTAGGCAACAAGTGAGTGAGATTTGTGAAGGTGATGATGAGTTTCAGCAGTAGTGGGATGCTGCAGCACCTACATGGGGTTGTGAACCACCTTCAGGGAATCTAGGGATTTAAAATAAACATCGGTCTTGCCAGCGAGAAAAGCACAAAACAATGGCTGTGTTAGCTTACAGAAGACCAATAACTCAACTTCAAACATAAATTACCATATAAAATGACTTGAGGCACTTGTTGTTTAAAAAAAACTAATTTATTCATGTTTTTATCATGGACACCTTTTATTCATACAGCAAATTTAAGCGAGAAAATATCCCAAAGCGTTTTGTGAAGATGGGGCAAGGAACAATGAAAATGTTTTAAAAGGGACAGAGGTTGACCCATGGTTCGAGTTGAAAGGTGACTAAATCGGGACAAAATGACAGGTCTTGAGATTTGAGATGCAGGGGCTTAGGAAATAAATTCCATCCGAAAGCAAATGTGAGCATTTTCAATGAGAAAACATTTTCCTGTCTGAGACTTTCTTTTTTTAAACAAAAGAGGCGACAATTGTATTGAACCAGCAAGGTAAAGCAAATAAACCACAGTATCATGGTGATAATGGGCCATGTCATATGAAGAAGATGACATTTTTTGTGGATGTCATCTTCCTGATTCAGATGAAGCAGTGTTCGTCTTGACCTAGCAGTGTCGCTTTCAGTATGACAAAATTCACAACATTTAGAGAATGCATTTTATTTACTATACAGCTTCATCACCAGGCTCCAAACTTAATTAAATAAAAACAGAAAATGCTGGATAAACTCAGCAGGTCTGGCAGCATCAGTGGAGAGTGAAACAAAATTAAGATTTCGGGTCCATGTTTTAAAAAAATTTTTTAAGAGTACCCAATTCATTTTTCCAATTAAGGGGCAATTTAGCGTGGCCAATCCACCTACCCTGCACATCTTTGGGTTGTGGGGCGAAACCCACGCAAACACGGGGAGAATGTGCAAACTCCACATGGACGGTGACCCAGAGCCGGGATCGAATCTGGGACCTCGGCGCCGTGAGGCAGCAGGGCTAACCCACTGCGCCACCGTGCTGCCCTCGGGTCCATGCTACTCTTCTTTCGAGCTGGTGTTCCCTCCCTAGATCCTGCCATACCTGCTGGCTTTTTCCAGCATTTTGTATTATTTCAGATTTCCAGCAGCTGCAGTATTTTGACACTTCACTGCCAGACACTATGAATTATATCCCGAATTTGCACAGTTATGCACAAGTCTTTCAAATTGTACGCACAACACGAAAGGCACTTGTTCAAACACTGCATGTGTCTTGGCTCCTGACCCAGACTCAAGCTTCCGTCTTTCTTTTTTCAGACTTGTGCTGCCTTCCGTCTGGACCCGGGTTTTTGTTTGGTTTCCGTCGGCAACATTTTACATCACCATCTGATTATCCTATGCCCAAACATTTGCACTATGTTTGGCAGATGTCCTTCCTTGCTAGCACCCCAACAACTTCATCACACTCTCCACTCTCGAAAATCACCTGAAAACCTACTTTCATGACTATGCCTCGAAGCCAACTAACGCACCTCCAACCGCAGTTTCCATCTGCTTTTGGCCTTGTGGGACATTTTAAAGGTGTTACATGAAAGGGGCAATTTAGCGTGGCCAATCCACCTACCCTGCACATCTTTGGGTTGTGGGGGCGAAACCCACGCAAACACGGGGAGAATGTGCAAACTCCACATGGACGGTGACCCAGAGCCGGGATCGAATCTGGGACCTCGGCGCCGTGAGGCAGCAGTGCTAACCCACTGCGCCACCGTGCTGCCCTCGGGTCCATGCTACTCTTCTTTCGAGCTGGTGTTCCCTCCCTAGATCACCTCCAACCGCAGTTTCCATCTGCTTTTGGCCTTGTGGGACATTTTAAAGGTGTTACATGAAAGCAATTTGTTGCTGATCTCAAAGTCTACTATTTAAGGAAACATCAAGAATTTCTATTACCGTTTGAATCAAAGGAAAATGCCCAGAGAATCAATGTGAATTTAGAAGCATTGCCTGCATTATTCATTTTATTTTTGATGGCAGCGAATTATTTGAAAGGTACCTGTACGAAGAGGCAAGTTACATTCACAGCATCGTCCACAATTATAATCCCAATATTGACCTTTCGTAGCAAGAGTAATCCAAACATTAACGTAGGTACAACTCATTCTATACAACTCATTCTAAAGCAACAGGCAACCTCTACCTCCCCATTTTTGTATGTACAGAATATATAAACAGACAGGCTTTACAATGTCTTGATCATCAATATAACTTGAATTTTACAGTGAAGCACAACACATGTTCAATTGCTATATTATGGTTTATATCTGGATTTAGAGATTTTTTTATTTGAGTACCCAATTATATTTTTTTCCAATTAAGGGGAATTTATTGTGGCCAATCCACCTACCCTGCACATCGTTTGGGTTATAATAATCATTATCTTTCATAGTGTCACATTAACACTGCAATGAAGTTACTGTGAAAATCCCCTAGTCGCCACATTCCGGCGCCTGTTTGGGTACACAGAGGGAGAATTCAGAATGTCCAATTCACCTAACAGAATGTCTTTCGGGGCTTGTGGGAGAAAACCGGAGCACCCGGAGGAAACCAATGCAGACACAGAGAGAACGTGCAGACTCCACACAGACAGTGACCCAAGCAGGGAATCGAGCCCGAGTCCCAGACGCCGTGAAGCAAGTGCTAACCACTGTGCTACCGTGCTGCCCACGGTTGTGGGTGTGAGACCCGGGGGAGAATGTGCAAACTCCACATGGGGAATGACCCAGGGCCGGGATTGAATCCTGGTCCCTGGCGCTGTGAGACAGCAGTGTAACCACTGCGCCATCGTGCCGTCCCGGATTCAGAGTTTGACCTTTGCTAACGGTATTGATGGAAGGCAGAGTGTGACAACGGAAGTTTACTGCCGAATATGTCAACACTTGCTGTCATCAGTTGTCCTTCAGGTCCAGGATGATGCCTACGCATGGGTGTGAATTTCTGCCATGAGTCTCCATGTGACTGTAAGGGCCAATTATTAACCTGCCGACTTTCGGGCACCTGGGGCAAGATCTGGATACAGGATGTGCTTCTTTTTCTTTCCTTCTCCAATGCTGCTCTACCTTACCATTAAGACACTGTGACTTGAAGCATGAAGCAGCTTTGTGGACAAGCTGAACGATTGGTAGCATGCTCCTCCCAATTGTTAATGTCAATGCTGGGCAGCATGGTGGCGCAGTGGGTTCGCCCTGCTACCTCACAGCGCTGAGGTCCCTCTGGGTCACTGTCGGTGTGGAGTTTGCACATTCCCCCCCGTGTCTGCGTGGGTTTCGCCCGCACAACCCAAAGATGTGCAGGGTAGGTGGATTGGCCACGCTAAAGTGCCCCTTAATTATAAAAAATGATTTGGGTACTCTTTTAAAAAAGAAATTAATGTCAATGCTGTTTTTTATCCCCTAGAATGTTGGCAATTTGAGTTGAGGAGACAGGATCTGGCAGCGATGCTTTTCAACCATCCAGGGACAATCAATTGTAGTCGGCTTTGCTTGAATTCTTGGGTGCTTCAAGAAGAAAAATAGCGAAAAGAGTATCATGGGTTTTGTTTGGGCCGGGAAGACTCCGAGAGTGAGGAAGGGATTCTTACAGCGTAGTAGGGATAGGGGGGGGCTGGCACTACCGAGCCTAAGTGAGTATTATTGGGCCGCTAATATTTCAATGGTGAGTAAGTGGATGGGAGAGGAGGAAGGAGCGGCGTGGAAGAGATTAGAGAGGGCGTCCTGTAGGGGGACCAGCCTGCAGGCTATGGTGACAGCCCCATTGCCGTTCTCACCAAGGAACTATACCACGAGTCCGGTGGTGGTAGCTACACTGAAGATTTGGGGACAGTGGAGACGACATAGGGGAAAGACCGGAGCACTGGGGGGGTCCCCGATAAGAAACAACCATAGGTTTGCCCCGGGGGGAATGGATGGGGGATATGGAATGTGGCAAAGAGCAGGTATAACGCAATTGAAAGATCTATTTGTGGACGGGAAGTTTGCGAGTCTGGGAGCGCAGACCGAGAAATATGGGTTGCCCCAAGGGAATGCATTCAGGTACATGCAATTGAGGGCTTTTGCGAGGCAGCAGGTGAGGGAATTCCCGCAGCTCCCGACACAAGAGGTGCAGGACAGAGTCATCTCAAAGAAATGGGTGGGGGACGGTAAGGTGTCAGATATATATAGGGAAATGAGAGACGAAGGGGAGACTATGATGGACGAACTAAAAGGGAAATGGGAAGAATAGCTAGGGGAGGAGATTGAGGAGGGGATGTGGGCAGATGCCCTAAACAGGGTAAACTCGTCGTCCTCGTGCGCCAGGCTAAGCCTGATTCAGTTTAAGGTATTACACAGGGCACATATGACTGGAACACGGCTCAGTAAATTTTTTGGGGTGGAGGATAGGTGTGCGAGGTGCTCGAGAAGCCCAGCGAATCATACCCATATGTTTTGGTCATGCCCGGCACTACAGGGGTTTTGGATGGGGGTGACAAAGGTGCTTTCGAAAGTAGTAGGAGTCCGGGTCGAACCAAGCTGGGGGTTGGCTATATTTGGGGTTGCACAAGAGCCGGGAGTGCAGGAGGCGAAAGAGGCCGATGTTTTGGCCTTTGCGTCCCTAGTAGCCCGGCGCAGAATATTGCTAATGTGGAAAGAAGCCAAGCCCCCGGGGGTGGAGACCTGGATAAATGATATGGCGGGGTTCATAAAGTTAGAGCGGATTAAGTTCGTCCTAAGGGGGTCGGCTCAAGGGTTTACTAGGCGGTGGCAACCGTTCGTCGAATATCTTGCGGAAAGATAGATAGGGGAGAACAAAGAAGGCAGCAGCAGCGGCCCAGGACTTTGGGGGGGGGGGGGGGGAGAGGGATGGGGGGGGGGGGGGAGAGGGATGGGGGGGGATGTGGCCTGAGACAAGGCAGTTGCCAATTAGGGCTAGTTTTTATTTTTTGTTATTTAATATTTATTTATTTGTTGTTGTTTTTGTTTAAATTTAAAAAAGGTCATTATTATCTGTATTGTTACAATGTTGTGTAAAGGATGCACAATGTACTGTGTTGGTTGACCAAAAATTTTCAATAAAATATTATTTTAAAAAAAAGAAGAAAAATAGCATTTGTTTGTTAGTCTGCTGAATCTGGAGGATGCAGTAGAAGTGTTGCTTACAGTACTTCTCTAGCACTCTGACGTGTCACTGATAAAGACAGTCCACGTCTCACTGCAGTACATCAGTAACACAACGACTTTGTACAGTCGGGCTTTTGTTGACTTGTGGAGTTCTTTGTTGTCAAACATTCCCTGCCATCGTTTATGGAAAGCTAAGCTGGGGCAGTTCTGATCTCATCAATGGCAGCCTTCTGACAGACGTCACTGCCAAGGCATGGGAAGTGCTTAACAAAAGTGCACTTCCCAATACCAATACTAGAGGTTAGTGGACAATAGATTCCTTATATGGCTGCATGCACTTTGAGGAATAAATCTGGATAATATCTACCATGAGGCATGGATAAAGCGATGAAGGAACTTTCTGTTGTAATGAAAACATACTACGAATCACTATACTTTCTTCCACTGCAGTGGGAGAAATTCAACTTAGGGTTAGTAGATATGGCCTTACTGCTTATATGCTAGATATATAAGGTGAAAGAAGCTTCCGTCAATGGGAATATAGACAAATTGGCCATTCAGCTCCTCCAGCCTGTACCACCATCAAATGAAAATGAAATGAAATGGAAATCGCTTATTGTCACAAGTAGGCTTCAAATGAAGTTACTGTGAAAAGCCCCTAGTCGCCACATTCCGGCGCCTGTTCGCGGAGGCTGTTACGGGAATTGAACAGTGCTGTTGGCCTGCCTTGGTCTGCTTTCAAAGCCAGCAATTTAGCCCTGTGCTAAACCAGCCCCTGGTTTAATGAGATTATGGCTGGTGTTTAACTCAACTCGGTTTACCTGTCTGTGTTCTATTCTCTCGATACCTTTGTCTAACAAAAGTATTGAATATTTCAACTTACCCAGCATCCACATAGCCTTTTGTGAGAGAACTCAGTTTTCCATTACTGTCTGAAAAACTGCAAGTCCGAAGTGGATAACCTCTCAATTCCCAATCGTGAACTCCATTTGCCATAGTTCTGCCTTAATCTGCAGTTGCAACTTCCTGCTCCAATCTATATAATTTATTGCATCTCCCAATTTAGTGCCTTGAGATATACAACTCTCTAAATCAACAACATATACAGTAAAAATCTGAGACCTCTGGGCTTTTAATAAGATGCAAATTTAAGGTGTAAATGAATGTAAAAATATTATTTTCATAGAATATCTTAGTCATCAGTAAATCTGATAGCATGCATGACACAACATATTCCTGTATTGCAAAATGCACTACACAAAATACTCCCGTTATTTCCAATAACATATGATTGCGTGCGACTGCTTTAGGCAAAGATCACAATCACAGTGAGTCACCCTAGTGCTGTCTAATTTATACACACATACATTCCTGTAGTTTTGAACAGAATTATTTACATCTATATACCTACAGATAGGCAGTCCTCTCTCATGTAGTGTGTCATTTTAAGGGGAGAAATTTGTTGTAAAAGGATCAAGCTTTTACTCAACACATTACAGATTTATTGTTTTGAGAGAAGAATTTAATCCAGATAATTAAATATTTGAGTTCAAATTGGACCAGCAATAATTGACACCAGTCATTTCCGCTCCCTCCATCCATCACTAAAATAAAATCAGACTCTATAGCAGCTTTCTAAATATAGTTTCAATGTAATACTTGACGTATTCCATTACCTATGCAGAGCTGACCTAACTCCATCTTCAAGTTTGTTTAGTGAAAACATCAAGAAATAAATTTGAAAGCCATAAAAATCAGCAGCACCTATTAGACTTATTGCCGCAATTGGGCACTACAGATGTAACCAAATCAGGTTAACATATTTGAGATCCAAAACTACCATGTATTTGAAGCTTTTTATTTGCAGTGTAAGTTCATTAAGTACTGCTGAAAAAATATTTTCCATTTTACTTACATTATCCCCCTTCTTAGTATGATGCACTGTAGTATTTTTCTTTCCATTTCATTCCAACACAGAACTCAACGATCACATATATGTTGTAACAATTTTATACTTTCTTCTTACGCTTAGATGAAATTATTTAGAAACAGTAGAAAATTGAAATAGTACCTTCAGTAAACACTTGAGTGGATTAAATATCTGTCCATCAAATACAAAAGAATCAAACTTTGGCACAAAATAATATTTACTCTCTGACTATGGCGTGACCGATTTTATTTGCATTCCTTCTGACTTTCTGCCCAGTGGATAAGCAGAGAATTTGCTCTTAGCTCTCATGTGAAGTTGTGTCTGCAAGCTCTCAGTTTCTGGAACATCGTCTCCATTCAACAATGGCCATACTGAGATCAGAATGTGCGCGCAGGTGCAGAACACAATGTAAACACAACAAATATTGACTGAACGTATGAATAAAGTACTGACTCATTAATAGAATTAATGGCCAAATACGGACAAAGATTTGCAAGGAATGTGGGAGTCACGGTAGACAGATCCCTCAAGATGCCAGAAAAGGTCGGATGTCAAAAAAAAAATTAAGATTTTAGATTTCTAACAACTATATAGATCTAAGGAGGCAATCCCATTAGCATTTGAAACATTGGTCATGCCACAGAGTGATTCCTTTCATTCTTCAACCCAAGCTACAGGAAGGGACAGCAAAACAGGAGAGCAGATGTGTGTATAAAAGAGGAAAATTTCCAAATGACAAGTCCAGAGGTGGAGTGGATGATTAAGGCATTTTGTAATGACATTTGATAGCACAAAAGGGACAGTTGAGGAGTAGATTCAGGTCGGTTGCAGGATAACACCAAGTTAAACAAGGTTTGCCAATTTACTATATATCTTATGCCTCAAACCATTATTGAAAGCCAGGAATTGCTCTGGCTGTGTGTTAAACCAATGATAAACTGCAGATTGGATGCATGTGTAAGACAATTAAAAAAGTGATAAATCTATGATAATCTATGAATCAAAAAAGTGACAAAGATAGCTGCAATAAAAACAAAAATAAAAATCATACTCAAAATACAAATAAATTACAGACTTTTGTTTCCTATTCAGCTACAAGATATCCCCGTACAGTACGAACATAGCTCCACCTGCCCAAACAAACTGCATTTCCATCAGTTGATAATGAATCAACTTCGATAGAAACCACGTTAGCCAATATTGCAAACGATTCTCTCTTTCAGCTGTGGCATTAATCTACTTGCTCAGGGGGACAAATGGTCACATGGCCCCTATTTCGAAGAGCAAAGAAGTTATCCTTGGTGTTTGGCCAATATTTATCCCTCAACTAATATCACAGAGAAAGGTTGCCTGGTCGTTATTAGATTGCTGTTTACCCTCCTTTTTTAAAAAAAATTTTAAGAGTACCCAATTAAGGGCCAATTTAACGTGGCCAATCCACGCCGACGCTGCACATTTTTGTGTTTTGTGGGAAACCCACGTAAACACGGGGAGATGTGCAAACTCCACACGAACAGTGACCCAGAGCCGGGAGCGAACCTGGGACCTCGGCGCCGTGAGGTTGCACTGCTAGCCACTGCGCCACCCCCCTCTCCTTGAAATGTGCCATCGGGCGACACGGTGGCACAGTGGTTAGCACTGCTGCATCACGGCACGTAAGACCCGGGATCGATCCTGGCCCCGGGTCACTGTCTGTGTGGAGTTTGCACATTCTACCCGTGTCTGCGTGGGTTTCACCCCCACAACCCAAAGATGTGCAGGGTAGGTGGATTGGCTGCGCTAAATTGCCCCTTAATTAGATTTTCTTTTCTAAATTTAAATGTGCCGTCATTACTCCTCATCTCAAAAAAAACATTAACCCCATCATCTCAGCAAATGACTGCTGCATCTAAACCCCCATCTCCAAAGTCCTTGAACCTCCTAAACCTGTTCCCATGTTAACTCCATATTTGAATCTCCCCCATTAGATTCTGACCCTTTGCGACGAAACAGCTCTTATCAAAACTAACCTATGTGGCTGTGACGAGGTAAGCTTGTCCTACTCATTCTCTCTACAGCCCTGGACACAGTTGACCATACCATCCTCCTCAAATGCTTTTCCAGTCATCCAGCTGGAGGGACTGCTCACACCTAGTTACATTATTAGTTATCTAGTCATAGCCACAGAATCACTTGCAATGGCTTTTCTTCGTGCTCCTGCACCGTAACCTCTTGTATGTCTCAATGACCTATTCTTGGCCCCCCCTACTTCTCATCTACATGGCGTCCCTCAGTGACATTATCTGAAGGTACAGTACACTGCTGACACCCAGCTCAACCTCACCACCACCTCTCCCAACTTCTGCACTGTTGCTAAATCATCAGATGGTTAACACTGGATGAGCAGAAATTGCCTCCAATTAAATACTGGGAAGACTGGAGCTGTTGTTTTTGACCCCCGCTCCAAACTCTGACCTCCAGCTACAAACTCTACTTCTCTCCCTGTGACAGGCGAGTGAGATTGAGCCCAGTCTGTTCACAACCTCGGTGTCACATCTGTTCCAAAGTTGAGCTTTCGATTTCTTATTCGTGTTAAGACTGCCGATTTCCACGTCTGTACCATCACTCAACGTCACCTGTCTCAGCTGACCTAAAGGTGCATGACTGTTATTTCTGGACTTGGTTACTCCAATGCACCCCTGGCTGGTTTCCAATATTCCACCTTTTGTAAACACAACCTCATCCAAAACTCTACAGTCTGTCTCTTAACTTGCGACAAGACCTGTTCCCCTGTCACTCATACTCACTGATCTACAACGATTCCTAGTCAACCAACATCTTGACTTTTAAATTTGCACCCTTATTTTCAAATCACTCCATGGCCTCACTTCTCCCCCATCTGTAACTTCCTCCAGACCCACAAACTACCGAGATCTCAATTCTTCTCTAATTCATGCCTTTGTAAATCCTCAAATTTTAATTGCTCCGGCACTAGTGGCATGCCTTCAGTTGCCTGGACCCCAAGCACTGGCAATCCCTCCATAGACCCTTTCACCTTTAAGACACTCTTTTAAAACCTTTGGCTTTAACCAAGCATTTTTGACCATCCATTTTTGGCTATGTCTATGTATTACGTTGTGTATTTATTGCAGGTCCTATGTTTTTATGCATGGAAATAGTCAGTTGGAAACATAGGAACGCAAGAGATAGGTGCAGAAATAGGCCATTCACCCCTCAAGCCTGCTCCTTCCCCAAGTTGAGGAGTGGAGAAGGCAAGCCGGTCAGCATTCCCAGCCGTGGAGAAGTGCTATAAATGGGTGCTGGTATGTTCTTGCATGTTCAATTTGTCACTGGAAATTTGACTTTACAAATGAGCTACATTTACCAGTAAGGATAATTAATTACTGAAACATGCTCAATAATGGACTTTTTTTTTAAGACATTGAATAATAAGTTGCTATCCCCATGAACTACAGTGATTTTAGTCAAAGTGGGATCTTGTGTTTTTATTAAAAGGTATAAACTATGAATTTTAATTCACACAGCTATAAAATCATTGGAAACTCCTTCGCATTATAGAATACACTGCAATAGAAGAAATAAGCAGAATGCTATTCAGTCCCTGTGCACATCGCTCCTAGCAACACTTGTAGCTAGTAATTCAAATTTAATCTTTCTGTTCTTTCCTCATAGCCTTTAATAAATTTTTGTTTATCTAATTTCCTATTAAAAGTTAATATATTCCATATTTTAATAACTCTTTCTGCAAAAGTGTTCTAAATCTTCCCTTTGTGCTTCTGGCAATAACCCCTAATTATATATCCCCTTGTCACCAATTTACCAGAGTGGAAATAATCTTTTGCTAGTTACTACCTCAAACACTTAATAACTTTGAACATTCCCATTAAATATCCTTTCGACATTCTCTGCTCCATGGAGTACAGCTGTACCTCTTTCCCCCCCCCCCCAACAGTCCCTCGGTGTAACCATATCATTTTATTGATGAATTATGTTCATCGATGTTTACTTTATACAAATGAAATTATACATAGAATTCTGATTCAGCAAGATATAATTTAATTTCCTTCATCTAACACTCGCAAAAAAATACAGCCTTAGTAATTCCTCTTGATGCCTTTGGAATAATTCTGTGTTGCTGTGGAAAGTCATTTCTAAATTGGTTCCAGTTATTGTACTGCTAAGGGCACACCAAGCCTCCAGTCCTGACTCAAGCTGAGACCCCGACAGGCGCCATCTCTTCCCAGCATCTCACTTTGTGAGAACTCAGGCCAGAGGAACAACGCATGCAAATAAACTCAACGGTGATCTATCTTCTTTGAACTTTTGATGCATTCTCTTTCAACTGCATGCAACCCCAGAGTCAACTCTGCTCTATAGTCAGCATATTTGAACAGTGTTCCCATCCCAAGATGAAAAGCATCAGCTTTCTCGGAAGTAAATTAGATGCTTGCAATACAGTTCTCTCCAGGAAAAGCTTTAACAATGACAATCTTGCAGGTGTGTAATCAATTTACACAAGTCATAATATTGAATATCTAAAGTTGGTATGCATTGACCAATATGATTTGGTTAATGTGGTTACTTTTCATTTCACTGTAAATCATTCACTTTGCGTGAACTATGAACATAAATAATGATTTTAAAAGGCAGGCACGTGGTTTACTTGAAAAATCAAAGGGTGAGATTTCCTGGCCTCCCCCGCGGCTCGTTTCCCGGTGGCGGGAGGGGTCTCACCGTTTGCTGGTAGCGGGATCTTCTAGTCCTGCCACTAAGGGGTGCGCTGTCAGCAGAACCGGACAATCTCATCCCAAACCTAATTAAAAGGAACAATCTCAAAAATGTCACTTTGCTTTTACAAGCATCTGCAATTTAATTACTAGATTTCAAATATGGAAAAGACACTAAATGAGGCAAATGAAAGGGACTCCATGGAGATCTGACTTCATTACTAACCAGATAGTTCATTTACTGATAGTCAAATTGGACTTCATCTTTTCTCTGCTTTTGTGGTAACTTGACCACAAGGAAGGTCATCGTACATGTTGTAAAAGTTATCGTCCCAGCAGCAGCTAAACACAACTATACACAAACTCCTCGTGGCTGAACTGAAAACCTGCGCAGGCCCACGCTCCCGATATCACAGGCGGCACATAACAGGCACAATCAAATAGGAATATGCTTATTAAAACACTAACACTTCCCGCCCCACTTACATTTCAATTCCCCAAAAGGAGAGACAACATCAAACCTCGTAACACATGTTGCAACAAATACATCAGTCTTTCAGGAACTTCGCCACAATGTTGTGACCTGTGTAGAAGCACTGGTGACTCAACCAGAAACGTATGTGGGATGAGAGCACATAGGGTGCTCTGAAGGTCTGGATCCAAGGTCTTCATCAGTCTGTTGAGTTGGTGGATGTGTTCCTTGGTCGGATCTGCGGGTAACTGTATGTAGTGTTCCTGGTTAAGTTGTCGGTATACTTCTTTGCAGTAGTCTGTTCTGTTCAGTAGGACGGTGGCCCCTCCTTTGTCTGCTGGTTTGATGACGCTGTTGCGGTTGGTCTTGAGAGCGGGGATGGCGTTGCGTTGTGCTTGGGTGACGTTTGGGACTGTCTTGTGAATGCGACTGATGAATCTGGCATTGACACGACTCCTGACGGCTTGAGCATACATGTCGAGTCTAGGGCAGCGGCCTTCCGGAGGGGTCGAATTCGACTCTTTCCTCTTCGGTTGCCGCACCGCAGATCTCTCGGTCTGCTGTTCCGGTTCATTGGTAGTCTCCTTGGGTTCACTGTCGGTCTCTTGGGGTCTGTGGAAGAATTCCCGGAGCCTCATCCGCCTGATGAATTCCTCAGTGTCTGCCGCGAGACTGATGGGGACCATTTAGGTGGTGGTGCAGAAATTGAGCCCTCTGCTGAGGACTTCGATTTTGTCTGGTTGAAGGGTGTAGTCCGACAAGTTGACAATAGATTTCCCTGTATTGTTTTCTACTGTGGTACCGGGGAGGCTTGGTTGCTGCTGGTGGCGATGCCGAGTTTCTCAAGCTTCCTGTTCTTGGTGTGCATATAGATGGCATAGTATCGTTGTCTCATCTGTTTGGCGGTGTTCCGCAACTGGTCTGCTGCGTCCTGAGCGCAAGTTAAGAATATGGCCTCTATCTTGGTTTCCAGGTTGCGTCGTCTGCGGTAGAGTTGGCGGACGAGGTGGTTGAGGAGTGTGAGAGAGGTGCGACGGCAGAGTCTCTCAGCGTAGTCTGTGTTGTAGACACTGGTGAGTGTTGGTACAGATGAGCTGGATGTGAGGGAGCAGAAGTAGGTTGGTTGTTAGTGAGAAGAAGTCCTTCAACCTCGAGAGTCCACTGGATGCCCCTGAGCAACAGGATCCACTTCCTGTCGAGTTTCCACAGCAGCATTTCCTACTGCTGTGTGATCCAGAAACCTAGCCTTCGCAGAGTTGCGGACGGAACTTGGTGTCTGCAGATGACCCTTCCATTTGTCAGTTTCACCACTAACGATACTGGACCACTTTGCTTCAGAAAAATCCAGGCAGCCATTGTTGGTTACTGCAAAATTCCTGACATAGACACAGTCATCCGGATTGAAATGCCTTTCCTTCCCACTCTCGCTTTAACATCTGGATGTAGCAGATTCAGGTGAGACGTTGGCTTCCTACTCATCAACATTTAGCCGGTGAATGTCCTGTTCTCATTTGTGGCGTGATATGGTATTGAAACAAGAACTGAGCGAGCCTGGTTCCAAAGTACTGCCTGCCATTCTCTTCAGACCTTCTTTCAGTGTCTGAACAGTCAAACCATTCGAAGCTGGGTGGAAAGGTGCATCCACGCTTAACATTCAGGAGGCACATAGATGAGCATCATTGACTTCATCTACGATTTGCAAACGACCGTGGGGTGGAACGACCACTCTAGACCCCCAATGAATGCAACCATCCTGCACACTCAGCTCATCCTTGCATTTTGTATATGGCCTCAGTTCCTAATCTTCTATAACCAAAGGCCAACCCTGCATAAGGAATCTTCTCACCCAAGACAAACGAGGATCGCTATCCGTCCACGGTTTAATCTGTTTGGCATTCACAGGAGAATTTGAAAGTCATTGGAAGAAAATTGTCGGAGGAAATAAAGTCTTGGTTGGCAGGTCCGGTAAAGGAAGACGACTCATTGCGTCTGGGTTTGCATTGTCCTGCCCTGCCTTGTACACAAATTGAACTGGTCGGCTGGCAATGAGAACCCAGCACTGCAATCGCTCGAGGCCATGGGAGGAATGCATCTGGACACGTTAAAAAGGCTCATCAGGAGTTTGCACATTCTCCCCATGTCTACATGGGTTTCACCCCCACAACCCAAATGATGTGTTAGCCACACTAAATTGCCCCCAAAATTACAGGGGGGGGGGCGGAGAGGGGGGAGGCTCATCAATGGCTTGCAGTTTGCGCATATGGTGAATGAATGCTCATATAATATACTGATTAAACCATTTCACAGCAAAAATGATGGCTAGATCTTCTTTGCCTAGATGCAAATATCCTTTCTCAGCTGTTATCAGTGTGATGGAGATTCAGATGCGTGCACTGCCCCGATGCCATACGGTGAGGTGTCACATGTCAACAAATAGAGAATTCCCTGCAACAGACTGTCCACTGTCCTTTGAAAAATTGCCGGATTGGAATACACCCAAAAAACGAGGAGGTTGTATGTGAATACGCCCTTGTGGGTGTTGATTACACGGTTTTGAGTCCTCCTCTAATAAGAGCTGTTGGTAGGCTTGACACGTGTCAAGGTTGGAGAATGTCTAGTTTTTGTAATAAATTTAGAGTGCCCAATTACTTTTTTCCAATTAAGGGGCAATTTAACATGGCCAATCCACCTAACCTGGGTTGTGGGGGGTGAGACCCACGCAGACATGGGGAGAATGTGCAAACTCCACACAGGCAGTGACCCGGGGCCAGGATCGAATCTGGGTCCTCGGCGCTGTAGGCAGTAGTGCCACCGTGCCGCCCCAGAGAATGTCTTGCTTCCTGTCGTTCAACCCTTTTTAAAAAATATATATTTTATTAAAGTTTTTCGATCAAAAAGAATTTTCCATTTTTACAACTTTGTAACAAAATGTACATTGACCGTTATTTAAACAATATATTAAACTAACAACAAGTGCAGAAAAAGAACAAGAAAAGAGAAATAATAATACTGAAAAAATAAATATAAACAACTAGGATGGAAAAAAAAACCCAAACACCGAATACACCCCCCCCCCCGGGTTGCTGCTGCTGTCTTTCCTGTTTTCCCTTATCGCTCTGCGAGATAGTCAAGGAACGGTTGCCACCGCCTGGTGAACCCTTGAGCCGAACCTCTTAGTGCGTATTTTACTCGCTCCAATTTTATGAACCCTGCCATGTCGTTTATCCAGGCCTCCAAGCCCGGGGGTTTGGCTTCTTTCCACATAAGTAGAATCCTTCGCCGGGCTACTAGGGACGCAAAGGCCAAAACATCGGCCTCTCTCGCCTCCTGCACTCCCGGCTCTTCTGCAAACCCAAATATAGCCAACCCCCAGCTTGGTTCGACCCGGACCCCCACCACCTTTGAGATCACTCTTGCCACACCCACCCAGAACCCATGCAATACCGGACATGACCAAAACATGTGAGTGTAGTTCGCCGGGCTTCCCGCGCACCTCCCGCACCTATCCTCCACTCCAAAAAATCTACTCAGCCTTGTTCCTGTCATATGCGCCCTGTGTACAACCTTGAATTGGATCAGGCTAAGCCTGGCACACGAGGACGAGGAATTTACCCTACCTAGGGCATCTGCCCACAGCCCCTCCTCAATCTCTTCCCCCAGCTCCTCCTCCCATTTACCCTTCAGCTCCTCTACCATCGTCTCCCCCTCGTCTCTCATTTCCCTGTATATATCGGACACTTTACTTTCACCGACCCATGCCCCCGAAATCACTCTATCCTGGATCCCTTGCGCCGGGAGCTGCGGAGATTCCCTCACCTGTTGCCTCGCAAATTCCCTCACTTGCATATATCGGAAGGCATTCCCAGGTGGCAACCTGTATTTTTCTACCAATGCTCCCAAACTCGCGAACGTCCCGTCCAAGAACAAGTCCTTCAACTTCCCAATTCCTGCTCGCTGCCAAGATTGGAATCCCCCATCTATCCTCCCCAGGACGAACCTGTGATTGTTCCTTATCGAGGACCACACCGAGGCACCCGCCACTCCCCTATGTCGTCTCCACTGCCCCCAAATCTTCAAAGTCGCCCCCACTACTGGGTTTGTGGTGTATTTTTTCGGGGGGAACGGTAGCGGCGCCGTCGCCAGTGCTTTTAAACTTGTTCCCTTACAGGACGCCATCTCCAGCCTTTTCCACGCCGCCCCTTCTTCTTCCCTCATCCACTTGCATATCATGGACACGTTGGCGGCCCAATAATAGTCACTCAGACTCGGCAGTGCCAGTCCCCCTCTGTCACTACTGCGCTGCCGGAACCCCCTCTTTACCCTCAGGGTCTTTCCAGCCCACACAAAGCTCATAATACTCCTGTCCACTTTCTTGAAAAAAGCCTTTGTAATCAGTATGGGGAGGCACTGAAACACGAAAAGAAACCTCGGGAGGACCACCATTTTAACCGCCTGTACTCTGCCCGCCAATGACAGGGGCACCATGTCCCACCTCTTAAAGTCCTCCTCCATCTGCTCTACCAGTCGCGTCAAGTTAAGTTTATGCAAGGTTCCCCAGTTCCTGGCCACCTGGATCCCTAGATATCGAAAATCCCTTGCTACTCTCCTCAGCGGCAGATCGTCTATCCCCCTGCCCTGTTCCCCGGGGTGCATCACAAAAAGTTCACTCTTTCCCATATTCAATTTATATCCCGAGAACTCTCCAAACTCCGAGTGTCTGCATTATCTCTGGCATCCCCTCCACTGGGTCCGCCACATATAGCAGCAAATCATCCGCATATAAATGACACCCGATGTTCCTCTCCTCCTCTGAGCACCCCCCTCCACTTCTTAGAGCCCCTCAGCGCTATGGCCAATGGTTTGATTGCCAACGCGAACAGTAACGGGGACGGGGGGCACCCCTGTCTTGTGCCCCTATGTAATCGGAAATAGTCGGATCGTTGCCCGTTTGTAACCACGCTTGCCACCGGGGCCCCGTACAGGAGCTGAACCCATCTGATGAACCCCTCTCCAAATCCAAATCTCTTCAGTACCTCCCACAGGTAGTCCCACTCCACTCTATCAAATGCCTTCTCTGCATCCATCGCCACCACTATCTCCGCCTCCCCCTCCGGTGGGGGCATCATCATCACCCCCAGCAAACTTCGTATATTGGCATTCAATTGCCTCCTTTTAACAAACCCTGTCTGGTCGTCATGTACCACCCCTGGGACACAGTCCTCTATCCTTGTCGCCATCACTTTGGCATAACTTTGGCATAACTTGGCATCTACATTTAGGAGGGAGATGGGCCTGTATGACCCGCACTGCAGCGGGTCTTTGTCTCGTTTCAGGATCAATGATATCATCGCCTCCGACATTGTCGGGGGTAGTGTCCCCCTTTCCTTAGCCTCATTGAAGGTTCTTGTCAGGAGTGGGGCCAGTAGGTCCACATATTTCCTGTAAAATTCCACCGGGAACCCATCTGGTCCCGGGGCCTTCCCTGCTTGCATGTTCCCAATTCCTTTAATCACCTCCTCCACCTCAATCTGCGCTCCCAAACCTGCCACCTCCTGCTCCTCAACCCTCGGGAACTCCAGCTGTATCATTCCCTTTTTCCCCTCCGGGGGTTGGGACTTATACAGCCTCTCATAAAATGACTTAAATGAGAGTTCACCCTCCCCGCTCTCTGCTCCATCCTTCCCTCCCCGTCCCTAACTCCTCCGATCTCTCTCGCCGCCCCCCTCTTCCTAAGTTGTTGGGCCAGCAATCGGCTCGCCTTTTCGCCATATTCGTATTGCATTCCCTGTGCCTTCCTCCACTGCGTCTCAGCCTTACCTGTGGTCAGCAGGTCAAACTCCGTCTGTAGTCTCCGTCTTTCCCTGTATAGCCCTTCATCCGGGGCCTCCGCATATAGCCTATCCACCCTCAGAATCTCCCCAATCAGTCTCTCCCTTTCTTTACCCTCTTGTTTCCCCCTGTGGGCTCTTATGGAAATCAGCTCCCCCCTAACCACCGCCTTCAGCGCCTCCCATACTACTCCCACCTGGACCGCTCCATCATCATTGACCTCTAGGTATCTTTCAATACATCCCCTCACCCTTCCACATACCCCCTCGTCCGCCAACAGTCCCATGTCTAATCTCCAAAGTGGGCGCTGCTCCTTCTCCTCTCCTAGATCCAGATCCACCCAATGTGGGGCGTGATCTGAAACGGCTATAGCCGAATATTCCTTTCCTACCACTTTCGGGATCAGTGCCCTTCCGAGGACAAAAAAGTCTATCCGGGAGTATACTTTATGGACGTTGGAGAGGAAGGAAAACTCTTTACTCGGTATTTCCCCTGCCTTTGGTCTTCTCACGAGGACCCGGTATGCTCCCTCCACTTCCAGGGGGCCCGTCGGGGCCTCAGCTCCCATTAAAGTATGGAGCATCGTACTCACATACGCCCCAACATCAGCTCCCTCTGTCCCTTCGGGAAGACCCAAAATCCTTAGATTCTTCCTCCTCGAGCTATTTTCCAGGGCTTCCAGCCTTTCTATGCACCTCTTATGTAGTGCCTCGTGCATCTCCGTCTTCACCACCAAGCCCTGTATCTCGTCTTCATTCTCGGCTGCCTTTGCCTTCACTCCACGGAACTCCATCGCCTGGGTCTTTTGCGTCGCCTTCACTCCCTCAATCGCCAGCAACATCGGCGCCAGCACCTCCTTCTTGAGCTCCTCCACACATCGTCGGAGGAACTCCTGCTGTTCCGGGCCTCATACCATCTGGGCTCCCTCAGTCGCCATCTTGCTTCTCCCTTCTCTGCTCTGCCGTTGCTCCAGAGGATCCTCCGCAATCTGGCCACTACTATCGCTTCTTTCCATCCACACCCGGGGGGACTCCTTCCTTTGTCGCCTCACACTGGGTTTGGCCGTAAAAAATTTCCGTTGGGGCTCCCGATAAGAGCCCAAAAGTCCGTTGAAACGGGAGGTGCCGAAACGTGCGGCTTAGCTGGTCATTGCCGCAACGGGAAGTCTCCTGTCGTTCAACTCTTGGCAACAGAGAAGGGTCCAGCTTGAAAACCTGATTAATGGCAAGTTTGTAATATATGCGCACAGTACCATCGTTATTAAGAACTGGTACAATTGGAGCTGCCCAGTGTGAGAACTGAATAGGGTCAATGATTCCCAGCCTTTGCAGCTGCTCAAACTCCTCCTCCACTTTGCCTTTCACCTCATAGGGCAGTGACCTAGACTTAAAAAAGCGAGGAGTAGCTCGAGGATCTACGAACAACTTAACTGTAGTGCCAAGCTAGTACCCAGTTCATCTTTGAATACCTCAGGATATTTCGGAATGTCATCCTCTGTCTGTGTGTGATTTATCTCACCCCACTTCAACTGAATTTTCCTGAGCCAATCACGCCCAAGTAGACGAGGCCCATGCCCTTTTACTACCAGAAGCCGTGCTCTTGCTTCTAGGTTGTTATGCACAATGTCCACCGCAAACGCTGCAAGTAATGGTATAGTTGCAGCAGTGCAAGTTCAAAGGTTGATCCCTGGGCGTCATGGTGGCGCTGTGGTTAGCATTGCTGCCTCACGACACCGAGGTCCCAGGTTCGATCCCGGCTCTGGGTCACTGACCGTGTGGGGTTGGCACATTCTCCTCGTGTTTGCGTGGGTTTCGCCCCCACAACCCAAAAACGTGCATCGTAGGTGGATTGGCCACGCTAAATTGCCCCTTAATTGGAAAAATTTATTGGGTACTCTAAATTTATTTAAAAAAACAAAGTTTGATCCCTACCCAGATGACAGATGCACTTGTGTGCACCTCCATCTTAAGCTTCTACCCATCGACTTCCACTGTAGAATAGGCTCAACGCATGCCTCACTCACATTGGGCATCGTGTAGAAGTGCTCCTATTCCTGCTCTGTGCTTTCCAGATGATGCATAGCAGATGGAGGTTTCTTTGAATTTGAAATGCCCTGTCCAGCCTTTGACTTCCTGCACTGTTTAGCCAAATATCCCTTTTTGTTGCTATTGAAGCACACAGCGCCCTTGAACTTGCAATGATTGGCACAGTGTGTGCCTCCGTACCTGAAAGATTCCACCACATTAGCCTTTTTGTTTGCTGGCTCGGTTCTTATTTGATGCAGTGCACCCGCCTGTGGCCCACTATGTGCCTTCTGAATATCATTTGCATTGCTGGCAGCCATGTCCATGTTACGATCCCAGAGCAGACTCCAACAATGACAAGGATGCCGGAGAGCAACCCCAATATTTTATGTTCATTTTGTAAAACTGAGAGGAAAGAATACTTCACACCAGGGGTGATTTCACGCAAAATAGGAATATGGTATACTAAAACAAACTTTATTACTAACACAGTATTAAAATATGTTCAACAACACACAAGAAAATAGTTTACAATCACTCGTTATACAATGCTAATCAATAGTGGCACAACTGCTCAACCCTCAACTGCTGGGAAACGGAGACTAAGTGTTCGTGCCGCCATGAACGCCTTAGCGCTGCACAGCGGCGCGAAACGGGCGTGGGTACGACCGACTGCGATGGAGCGGTTCACGCCACTCCAGCCTCCCTTACTGGCGTCAAATGGGCACCGCGCCAACCCGCGCATGTGCAGTTGGGCCACACCAACCTGCACATGCGCGGGGGACTTCTTCACCACGCCGGCCCCGCGCAACATGGCGTGGGGGTTCAGGGGCCGGCCGTGTAATAAAGTAGGCCGGCCCGCCGATCGGTGGGCCCCGAATGTGGGCCACACCCCATCGGAGCCCCCCCCCCCCCCCCCCCCCCCCCCACAGGTCGCCCACCAACCTTTTGCGCAGAGTTCCCGCTGACAGCGACCACGGGTGAACGGCGCTGGCAGGACCCTGCTTTTTCCGCGTGGCCGCTCGGCCCATCCGGGCCGGAGAATCAGCAGCCCGCGACCGGCGTCGCGCCGGCACAAATGGCACCGATTCTCCGCACCTCGGAGAATCGCACGCGGGCGTCGGGGCAGCGTGGCGCGGTTGCGGTGATTCTCAGGCCCGGCGCCTTGAGAATCGCGCCCACTATCTTTATTCCCACTCAAACGAACAGAACCATCTCAACTCTCAATCCACTTTTAACTAGTTAGCAGACTCAGAAATACTGGATGGAAAGAGATGTATTTTGTGACTGTTTGAAAAGATAGACCTGAACCCTGTCAGAACCATGCAGAATCTCTGGCTGTATGTCATCAGAAACCGCTTCTCACCTTTCCTTCCACTCAGAGGCTTCACTCCCCAGGCTTCTCCCATCATCTACATCATCTCACTAAACTGAACACACGGTCTCTAATTAAATACTCTGCAGGGAGCCCTCAATCTAAACAAGTCTCTTAGCCCAAACGTTTACAATGCTTCTACTGCACTTTCGCTCCAAAAAGCCTAGCTGTCTTGCAACCTAGGATTTTTTAAAAACACTACTGCAGCAGTCATACACACTCTAACCCAGGCTTTTAATCCTTCCTGCATCAAATACTAATAAAACAATATATCTGAAATTCCTACATTGCATAAGTCATGAGCAGAATTAGGCCATTTGGCCTCCGAGTCTGCTCCGCCATTCAATCATGGTCGATGTTTCTCATCCCCATTCTCCTGTCTCCTCCCCATAACCCCTGATCCCCTTATCAAGAACCTACCTATCCCTGTCTTAAAGACACCTAGTGATTTGGCCTCCACAGACTTTTACGACAAGAGTTCCACAGATTCACCACCCTGTGGCTGAAGAAATTCCTCCTCATCTCAGTTGTAAAGGCTTTTTAAAAAATATATTTATTAAAATGTAACAAATAGAAAGAAAACGCACATAGCAAGACATAAGCATGGTAAAACAATATGTTACAGAACTTTGTACATTGGATTTCTCCCGTACATGCCAGTTTTCCACATCTTTCATGTATTATCTTGCTCAAATACCCCCCAAACATACCTCCGTTCCCCCTCCCTGCATCCCCCCATCCCCTTCCCAAGACATCCCCCCCCCCCACCCCTTCGCAAGACATCTCCCCCCCCCGGGTTGCTGCTGCTGCTTTCATAGATTATCATAGAATTTACAGGCCCATCGAGTCTGCACCGGCTCTTGGAAAGAGCACCCTACCCAAGGTACCCCATAGCCCAGCAACCCCACCCAACACGAAGGACAATTTTGGACACGAAGGTCAATTTATCAAGGCCAATCCACCTAACCTGCACATCTTTGGACTGTGGGAGGAAACCGGAGCACGCGGAGGAAACCCACGCACACACGGGGAGGATGTGCAGACTCTGCACAGACAGTGACCCAAGCCAGAATTGAACCTGGGACCCTGGAGCTGTGAAGCAATTGTGCTATCCACAATGCTACCGTGCTGACCGACCTTCATCTAACGCTCCGCAAGATGGTCTAGGAACGGTTGCCACCGCCTGTAGAACCCCTGCGCAGACCCTCTCAAGGCAAACATTATCTTCTCCAGCTTGATAAACCCTGCCATATCATTTGTCCAGGCCTCCACGCTGGGGGGCTTCGCCTCCTTCCACATTACATTAGCAAGATCCTTCGCCGGGCTACTAGGGACGCAAAGGCCAGAATGCCGGCCTCTTTCGTCTCCTGCACTCCCGGCTCGTCCATTGCTCCAAATATTGCTAGCCCCCAGCTTGGCTTGACCCGGGCTTTCACCACCTTAGATATTGTTCCCGCCACTCCCCCCCCCCCCCCCCCCCCCCCCCCCCCCCACAGAACCCCTCCAGTGCCGGGCATGACCAAATCATATGGACATGGTTCGCCGGACTTCCTGAGCACCTCCCACATCTGTCCTCTACCCCAAAGAACCTACTCAGCCTCGCCCCTGTCATGTGTGCTCTGTGAACCACCTTAAATTGTATCAGGCTAAGCCTGGCACACGAGGAAGAGGAATTAACCCTACCTAGGGCATCAGCCCATAGCCCCTCCTCAATCTCCTCCCCCTGCTCCTCCTCCCATTTACCCTTCAGCTCCTCTACCAACGCCTCCCCCTCTTCTTTCATCTCCTGGTATATCGCCGACACCTTGCCCTCTCCGACCCATACACCCGAGATCACCCTGTCTTGAATCTCCTGTGCCGGGAGCAACGGGAATTCCCTCACCTGCCGCCTCACAAACGCCCTCACCTGCATGTATCTGAAAGCATTTCCCGGGGGTAGCCCAAACTTCTCCTCTAGTGCCCCTAGGCTCGCAAACGTCCCATCCAATGAACAGGTCCCCCATTCTTCTAATCCCCGCCCGATGCCAGCTCGGAAACCCCCCGTCCATCCTCCCCAGGACAAACCGATGGTTACCCCTGATCGGGGACCACACTGAGGCTCCCGTCGCACCCCTGTGCCGTCTCCACTGGCCCCAGATCTTTAGCGTTGCCGCCACCACTGGACTAGAGGTGTACCTTGTCGGCGAGAGCGGCAGCGGTGCCGTTACCAGTGCCCCCAGGCTCGTTCCTTTGCAGGACGCCATCTCCAACCTCTTCCATGCCGCCCCCTCTCCCTCCATCACCCACTTGCGGATCATCGCCACATTTGCTGCCCAGTAGTAGCCCCCCAGATTCGGCAGCGCCAACCCTCCTCGTTCACTACTGCGCACCAGAAACCCACTCCTTACCCTCGGGGACTTATTTGCCCACACAGACCCCATAATGCTCCTGCCTACCCTCTTAAAAAAAAGCCTTGGTGATCACGATGGGAAGGCACTGAAACACAAAAAGAAACCTCGGGAGGACCACCATTGTGACCGACTGCACTCTACCCGCTAGCGAGAGCGGCAACATGTCCCATCTTTTGAAGTCCTCCTCCATCTGCTCCACCAGCCTCGTCAGATTCAGTTTATCCAACTCCCAGCTATTTGGATCCCCAGGTACCGAAAGCTCCTTTCCTCCCTCCTCAGCAGTAGATCGTCTATCCCCCTTTCCTGGTCTCCTGCCTGTACTACAAAGAGCTCACTCTCTACATTGAGCTTATAGCCCGAAAAATCCCCAAACTCCCTTAGAATCTGCATGACCTCCACCATCCCCTCCACTGGATCCGCCACATACAGCAACAGGTCATCTGCATAAAGCGACACTCGATGCTCCTCTCCCCCTTGGACCACCCCCCTCCATTTCCTAAACTCCCTTAATGACATGGCCAAGGGTTCAATTGCTAACGCAAACAGGGGGGACAGGGGTCACCCCTGCCTCGATACAGACGAAAATACTCCGACCTCCGCCGATTCGTCACCACACTCGCCACCGGGGCTCTGTAAAGGAGCTTAACCCACCTAATAAACTCTCCCCTGAACTCAAACCTATGCAGCACTTCCCAGAGGTACTCCCACTCTACTCAGTCAAAGGCCTTCTCCGCGTCCATAGTTGCCACTATCTCCGCCTCTCCCTCCACCGATGGCATCATTATTACGTTTAGGAGCCGCCGCACATTGGTGTTTAGCTGCCTGCCCTTTACAAATCCCGTCTGGTCCTCGTGAATAACCCCCGGGACACAGTCCTCGATCCTCGTCGCCAGCACTTTTGCCAGCAACTTTGCATCCACGTTGAGGAGCGAGATCGGCCTGTACGACCCACATTGCAGTGGGCCCTTGTCCCACTTCAGGATCAAAGAGATCGTCGCCTCCGCCATTGTCGGGGGCAAGGTCCCTCCCTCCCTTGCTTCATTAAAAGTCCTCACTAGCAGCGGGGCCAACAGGTCTACGTATTTCCTGTAGAACTCAACCGGGAACCCGTCCGGTCCCGGGGCCTTCCCTGCCTGCATACTCCCCAAACCTTTGCTCAGCTCCTCCAACCCAATTGGTGCCCCCAAACCAGCCACCTCCTGCTCCTCCACCCTCGGGAACCTCAGTTGGTCCAGGAATCGTCTCATCCCCTCTTCCCCCGCTGGGGGCTGAGATCTGTACAGCTCCTCATAGAAGGCCTTGAATGCCTCATTTACTTTTGTCGCACTCCGCACCGTAGCTCCCCTTCCATCCTTGACTCCACCTATTTCCCTCGCTGCCATCCTCTTGCGGAGCTGGTGTGCCAGCATCCGACTCGCCTTCTCCCCATACTCGTACGTCGCCCCCTGCGCTTTCCTCCACTGTGCCTCTACCTTCCCTGTGGTCAACAGGTCAAACTCCGTCTGGAGATGTCGCCTTTCCCCAAGTAATCCCTCTTCAGGGGCCTCTGCGTACCTCCTGTCCACTCTTAAAATCTCCCCCACTAACCTCTCCCTTTCCATGCCCTCTATCTTCTCCCTATGAGCCCTGATGGAGATTAGCTCTCCCCTGATCACCGCCTCCCAGACCACCCCCACCCGCACCTCCCCGTTGTCGTTGGCCTCCAAGTACCTTTCGATACATCCCCTCACCCTCCCACACACCGCCTCATCTGCCAGCAGTCCCACATCCAACCGCCACAACGGGCGTTGGTCCCTCTCCTCCCCAACTCCAGTTCCACCCAGTGCGGGGCGTGATCTGAAATGGCTATGGTCGAATACTCCGTTCCCTCCACTTTCGGGATCAGCGCCCTGCCCAGAACAAAAAAATCTATCCGGGAGTAGGCTTTGTGCACATGGGAGAAAAAAGAAAATTCCCTGGCCTGCGGCCTGGCAAACCTCCACGGGTCCACTCCCCCCATCTGATCCATAAACCCCCTAAGCACCTTGGCCGCATCGGCCTCTTTCCGGTCCTAGATCTGGAGCGATCCAGTGCTGGGTCCAACACCGTATTAAAATCCTCACCCATTATCAAGCTTCCTACCTCCAGGTCCGGGATGCGCCCCAACATGCGCTTCAAGAATCCGGCATCATCCCAGTTCTGGGAGTATACATTTACCAATACCACCCACGTCCCCTGCAACTTACCGCTCACCATCACGTATCAACCTCCATTGTCCACTACGATATTCTTGGCCTCAAACGACACCCGCTTCCCCACCAATATTGCCACCCCTCTGTTCTTCACGTCCAGCCCCGAATGGAATACCTGTCCTACTCATCCCTTTCTTAACCTGACCTGATCCGCCACCTTCAGATGTGTCTCCTGGAGCATGACCACGTCTGCCTTCAGTCCCTTGTAGTGCGCGAACACTCGGGCCCTCTTTACCGGCCCCTCACATTCCACGTTATCAGCTGGATTGGGGGGGCCTCCCACCCCCCACGACTAGCCATCTCCTTTTCTTGGCCAGTCCTGTGCCCGCGCCGCCCTCACCCTCCAGTCCCCCAGACGGGAGACCCCCACCCCGCCCCCCTCTTCTGTGTCCCATTCCCTTTCGGACAGTGCTGCAGCAACCCCTCCCCCCCCCCCTCCCCGCTAGACCCGTGTCTAGCTTTTTTGCTCCCCCCATAGCACTCCCGTAAGTCAGTTGACACCTGCTGACCCCGGCTTCCCCCGCCATCCCGTTGACCCCCCCCCCCCCCCCCCCCCCCCCCCGTGTGGGAATCTCCCAATCAATCAGTGTGCACTCCTCCATTCCGCCCCCCTCCTTTCTTCCCTAGCGCCGGAAAAAACCCGCGCTTTACTAAGCCTGTCCCGCCCCCTATGGCACAGCTCCTGTCGCGGCCTTGTCTCCTTTCCCCCATCCCCGAGCCTCCTCTCCCTCCAGCACCAGCGCCCACTGTCTCGTACGGTCTTCTCACCCGGTCCCTTTCCCCATCCCCATCCCTCCCCCAGCCCATGGAACATTTCCTGCGCGTAATTAACACCCTATGTACAACAAACATCAAACATCCCCCCCCCCCACCCCCCACCCTCAGTTTGAGTCCAACTTTTCAGTTTGAATAATGGTCCAAGCCTCCTCAGGCGTTTCAAAATAGTGGTGTTGACCCTTGTATGTGACCCACAATCACGCTGGCTGCAGCATTCCAAATCTCACTCCTTTCCGATGCAGCACCGCCTTGGCCCGGTTGGAACCCGCTCTCCTCTTTGCAACCTTCGTGCTCCAGTCCGGGTATATTCGGATCTCCGCATTCTCCCAGCTGCTGCTCCGCTCTTTCTTGGCCCATTTCAAGACCCTCTCTCTGTCCGTGAAACGGTGAAACCTCACCACAATCGCCCTTGGCGGCTCATTAGCCTTTGGCCTCCTCGCCAGCACCCGGTGTGCCCCATCCAGCTCCAAAGGCCTCGAAGGGGCATCCGCGCCCATCATCGACTCGAGCATCGTGCTCGCATATGCCCCGGCATCGGCCCCCTCCACTCCTTCAGGGAGACCCAGGATCCGAAGATTCTTTCTCCTCAACCTGTTCTCCAGGTCTTCGAATCTTCCCGCCCTCCTCTTGTGCAGCGCCTCGTGCTCCTCCACCCTCACCGCCAGGCCCAAGATCTCATCCTCGTTCTCATTGACTTTTTTCTGCACCTCCTGGATCTTTACCTCGTGGGCCATCTGGGTCATCCCTAGTCCTTCAATCGCCGACAGCATAGGCGCCAGCATCTCTTTCCGCAGCTCCTCGAAACAGCGCTTAATTAACTCTTGCAGCTCCGGCCCGCATTCCACTTTATCCCCGGCCGCCGCCATTTTGTTTTTCTTCCCTCGCTGCTCCCGCGCCGCTTTTTTGGCCGTTTCGCTTCTAGTCCGGTCCATAAACGGTGAAGGGGGACCTCACTCATCCCTTCCCACACGGAACGTCTTCAAAAAATTCCCGTTGGGGCTCCTCTTGAGGACCCGAAAGTCCGTGATCGCGGGAGCTGCCGAATCATGCAGCTTAGCTCCGCATCGCCGCAACCGGAAGTCTCAGTTGTAAAGGATTGTCCCTTCAGTCGGAGTCTGTGACCTCGGGTTCTAGTTTTTTCTGCTAGTGGAAAAATCCTCTCCACATGCACTCTATCCAGGCCTCTCTGTATTCTGCAAGTTTCACTGAGATCCCCCCTCATCCTTCTAAACTCAGAGTACAGACCCAGAGTCTCAACCATTCCTCATGACAAGCTCTTCATTCCAAGGATCTTTCTTGTGAACCTCCTCTCGACCGTTCCTTAAATACAGGGCCCAAAGCTGCTCACAATACTTCAAATGGAGTCTGACCAGAGCCTTATACAGCCTCAGAGGTGCATCCCTGCTGTTGTATTCTAGCCCTCTCGACATGAATGCTAACATTGCATTTGGTTTCCAAACTGCCGAATGAACCTGCATGTTAGCCTTAAGAGAATCTTGAACGAGAACTCCCAAGTCCCTTTGTGCTTCTGATTTGCTAAGGCTTTTCCCATTTAGAAAATAGTCTATGCCTTCATTCTTCCTATCAAAGTGCATAACTTCACACTTTTCAAGGACACAAGTCCTTCTGCAAACCCCTGCTTCCTCAATACTCCTTTCCCTCTATAGATCTTTGCATCACCTGCAAACTTGGCAACAGTGCCTTCAGTTCCTTCTTCCAGATCATTAACGTATATTGTAAAAAGATGTGGTCCCAACACCGACTCCTGAGGCACACCATTAGTCACTGGCTGCCATCCTGAAAAAGACCCCTTTATCCCCACTCTCTGCCTTCTGCCGGTCAGCCAATCCTCTGTCAATGCCAGTATCTTACCCGTAACACCATGGGCTCTTAACCTATTCATCAGTCAATGACCTGTAAAACTTCTAGATTCTTCTTGAAAGTTAGTGTGACTTCCCCCAACAAAGCTGTATGTATGCTGTCTTCATTAATGTCACAGACCAATCTGTCCCAGGGCATATCCTCCAACACTGCCCCAACTCTCAGTGCTCAAGAGTTGACCCAGTTCACAACAAAAGCAGCTAGACAGTCCTGCCCTTGAAAATGAAAACATTGGACAATTACTGGGCATTTATGATGATGATGATTCTGAATCAGTGCAACTAACTCCACAAATGAAATGTCGAGGGCAGCACGGTGGCTTTGTGGGTTAGCCCCGCTGCCTCACGGCGCCGAGGTCCCAGGTTCGATCCCGGCTCTGGATCATTGTCCGTGTGGAGTTTGCACATTCTCCCCATGTTTGTGTGGGTTTCGCCCTCACAACCCAAAGATGTTCAGGGTAGTTGAATTGGCCATGTTAAATTGCCCTTTAATTGGAAAAAAAAATGAATTGGGTGTTCTAAATTTTTTTAACAATGAAATGTCGCCCGGTTTCTGTGGTGCTGCTAAATTCCTCATTAGTTTGTAAATCTTTTCCCCACAGACACAGGTGAATGGACCTCATCTGCAATTCCTTTTGCCAAGAAAAAAAAGTGTTCCAACCACATGGTCCAGTCCTCATGTCCCTCCATGTACTCAGACAGTCCTAACGGCCATTCTCAAAAACTCAAAGACTCAAAAACAGCTTCTTCCCCACTGTCACCAGACTCCTAAATGACCCTCTTATGGACTGATTTCATTAACACTACACCCTGTATGCTTCAGCCGATGCCAGTGCTTATGTAGTTACATTGTATATGTTGTGTTGCCCTATTATGTATTTTCTTTTATTCACTTTTCTTCTCAGGTACTTAATGATCTGTTGAGCTGCTCGCAGAAAAATACTTTTCACTGTACCTCGGTACACGTGACAATAAACAAATCCAATCCAATCCAATCCATTGCCGCCGACCACATTGCAAACTAGCTAATTTCTGTATAAAATTTTCTTGTCCCTTTTAAGCCTCGTAGCCAGAAAGATGTGGTAACTTGACCACGAGAATGGTAGTCGAAAGCGTTCTAAAAGTTAAATCTTCTTTACTTCAGAAACCATTAGAAATAATAATAGTTTGGCTTAAGACACCAGCCACAGCTAAACACAACTATACACAAGCTCCTCATGGCTGAACTGAAAACCCACGCAAGTCCGTGCCCCTGATGACATCACACTCACATGCATACTTTTGTTAAATACACAATCAACTAGGAAGATGCTTATTAAAACACTCTATAACAGCTTTGCATTCAAGTGCCTCAAGGTTAGCACCATTTTCAATTTTAACATGCATCACCATGCAAAATTTAAAATCAGGCGGACATTCTAATCTGCAAAGTATTTAAAATATAGTATGACACAAATTGCTGAGTCTTTAAAATATATATTTGTCAGTTGCTCTCATGTGGAATTGTACGTGGGAATTCAAGACGGACTATAGCCTTGTTGGGTGAAACAGGGTTAATTGCCATGGTTAATTGGACCAGGGCGGCAGACATAATTCAATCCACATTTTAACATCACAAAAACATAGCTGCACTGTGATGACACCTGTCCACCAGCCTGTCCTAGGAGCCACGTGTTCCTGTAGCACATTCCGCCATGGAATTAAGGAAAAGAGATTCTGAATATATAGCTGGTGTGTGTATGTCTCCGCCAAGTCAATTGAATTTCAAGTTGCCAGATCAGGTGGAGATGTACACACCTGTACACACCAGGGTGATCTATCTGGATAGTCTGCAAATCCAGCTGATCCCTGCTACCACCTCGCTGACTTTAAGGTAGGTGTTGTGGCAGATGTGATTATGTATGCGCCCCATCTGTTGTGCTATTTTCACAATACAAACACAGTTCAGTGTTTCTAAACTAAAAGTGGTTGAGTAGCAACGACACTACTTGGATTTATGACCAAAGTAAAATAATTTATTTTACATTTGACAGGTACTAGTGAAATAACACCACTATTTACATCAGCCACGGCTCAGTCAGAGATTGCGGGTTCAAGTCCCATTCCTGGACTTGAGCACAAAACTCGAGGTTGACACTCTAATGCAATCGTGAGGGAGTGTTGCACTGTCGGAGGTCCATCTTTTGGATGACAAGGCCTCAGCTGCCCATTCAAGTGGACATATAAGGTCCCATGGCCGGATTATCCTCATCTTCTGGTCAATATTTATCCCTCAATCAACATCTCTAAACAATATGATCCGGCCATTGTCATATAGCTGCATGCAAACTTTTCACAGTAACTTCATTGCTGTGTCAATGTAAGCCTACTTGTGACAATAAAAGTTATTTATTTTAAAGGTTATTTATTTTAAACTGGCTGCTCTGTGTCCTTATTGCAACAGTGACAACAATTCAAAAGTACTAAATTGGTTGCAAAGTGCCTAAAAATGTCAGGTGGTCATAGAAGGCCCTATATGTATGCAAATCTTTCTTTCTTTCACAGATACATACTCAACGGTTGTAAGCAATAGTTGTAGGAGTTTCAATGGTTAGGGGAATAGATAGGAGATTCTGTGGTCGCGAGCGAGACTCCCGGAAGGTATGTTGCCTCCCGGGTGCCAGGGTCAGGGATGTCTCGGATCGTGTCTTCAGGATCCTTAAGGGGGAGGGTGAGCAGCCAGAAGTCGTGGTGCACATTGGTACCAACGACATAGGTAGGAAAAGGGGCGTGGAGGTAATAAACAAGTTTAGGGAGTTAGGCTGGAAGTTAAAAGCCAGGACAGACAGAGTTGTCATCTCTGGTTTGTTGCCGGTGCCACGTGATAGCGAGGCTAGGAATAGGGAGAGAGTGCAGTTGAACACGTGGCTGCAGGAATGGTGTAGGAGGGAGGGCTTCAGGTATTTGGATAATTGGAGCACATTCTGGGTAAGGTGGGACCTGTACAAGCAGGACGGGTTGCATCTGAACCAGAGGGGCACCAATATCCTGGGAGGGAGGTTTTCTAGTACTCTTCGGGAGGGTTTAAACTAATTTGGCAGGGGAATGGGAACCGGATTTGTAGTCCAGCAACTAAGGTAGCCGATATTCAGGACGCCAAAGCGTGTAATGAGGCAGTGGGGAAGGGAACACTGACAAAGGAGAGTACTTGCAGGCACGGAGATGGGTTGAAGTGTGTATACTTCAACGCAAGAAGCATCAGGAATAAGGTGGGTGAACTTAAGGCATGGATCGGTACTTGGGACTACGATGTGGTGACCATCACGGAAACTTGGATAGAAGAGGGGCAGAAATGGTTGTTGGAGGTCCCTGGTTATAGATGTTTCAATAAGATTAGGGAGAGTGGTAAAAGAGGTGGGGGCGTGGCATTGTTAATTAGAGATAGTATAACAGCTGCAGAAAGGCAGTTCGAGGAGTATCACCCTAATGAGGTAGTATGGGTTGAAGTCAGAAATAGGAAAGGAGCAGTCACCTTGTTAGGAGTTTTCTATAGGTCCCCCAATTGTAGCAGAGATGTGGAGGAACAGATTGGGAAACAGATTTTGGAAAGGTGCAGAAGTCATAGGGTAGTAGTCATGGGCGACTTTATCTTCCCAAATATTGAGTGGAAACTCTTTAGATCAAATAGTTTGGATGGGGTGGTGTTTGTGCAGTGTGTCCAGGAAGCTTTTCTAACACAGTATGTAGATTGTCCGACCAGAGGAGGGGCAATATTGGATTTAGTACTTGGTAATGAACCAGGGCAAGTGATAGATTTGTTAGTGAGGGAGCATTTTGGAGATAGTGACCACAATTCTGTGACTTTCACTTTAGTAATGGAGAGGGATAGGTGCGTGCAACAGGGCAAGGTTTACAATTGGGGGAAGGGTAAATACGATGTTGTCAGACAAGAATTGAAGTGCATAAGTTGGGAACATAGGCTGTCAGGGAAGGACACAAGTGAAATGTGGAGCTTGTTCAAGGAACAGGTACTACGTGTCCTTGATATGTATGTCCCTGTCAGGCAGGGAAGAGATGGTCGAGTGAGGGAACCATGGTTGACAAGAGAGGTTGAATGTCTTGTTAAGAGGAAGAAGGAGACTTATGTAAGGCTGAGGAAACAAGGTTCAGACAGGGCTTTGGAGGGATACAAGATAGCCAGGAGGGAACTGAAGAAAGGGATGAGGAGAGCTAAGAGAGGGCATGAACAATCTTTGGCAGGTAGGATCAAGGAAAACCCCAAGGCCTTTTACACATATGTGAGAAATATGAGAATGACTAGAGCGAGGGTAGGTCCGATCAAGGACAGTAGCGGGAGATTGTGTATTGAGTCTGAAGAGATAGGAGAGGTCTTGAACGAGTACTTTTCTTCTGTATTTACAAATGAGAGGGGCGATATTGTTGGAGAGGACAGTGTGAAACAGACTGGTAAGCTCGAGGAAATACTTGTTAGGAAGGAAGATGTGTTGGGCATTTTGAAAAACTTGAGGATAGACAAGTCCCCCGGGCCTGACGGGATATATCCAAGGATTCTATGGGAAGCAAGAGATTAAATTGCAGAGCCGTTGGCAATGATCTTTTCGTCCTCACTGTCAACAGGGGTGGTACCAGGGGATTGGAGAGTGGCGAATGTCGTGCCCCTGTTCAAAAAAAGGGACTAGGGATAACCCTGGGAATTACAGGCCAGTTAGTCTTACTTCGGTGGTAGTCAAAGTAATGGAAAGGGTACTGAAGGATAGGATTTCTGAGCATCTGGAAAGACACTGCTTGATTAGGGATAGTCAGCACGGATTTGTGAGGGGTAGGTCTTGCCTTACAAATCTTATTGAATTCTTTGAGGAGGTGACCAAGCATGTGGATGAAGGTAAAGCAGTGGATGTAGTGTACATGGATTTTAGTAAGGCATTTGATAAGGTTCCCCATGGTAGGCTTCTGCAGAAAGTAAGGAGGCATGGGATAGTGGGAAATTTGGCCAGTTGGATAACGAACTGGCTAACCGATAGAAGTCAGAGAGTGGTGGTGGATGGCAAATATTCAGCCTGGATCCCAGTTACCAGTGACGTACCGCAGGGATCAGTTCTGGGTCCTCTGCTGTTTGTGATTTTCATTAATGACTTGGATGAGGGAGTTGAAGGGTGGGTCAGTAAATTTGCAGACGATACGAAGATTGGTGGAGTTGTGGATAGTAAGGAGGGCTGTTGTCGGCTGCAAAGAGACATAGATAGGATGCAGAGCTGGGCTGAGAAGTGGCAGGTGGAGTTTAACCCTGAAAAGTGTGAGGTTGTCCATTTTGGAAGGACAAATATGAATGCGGAATACAGGGTTAACTGTAGAGTTCTTGGCAATGTGGAGGAGCAGAGAGATCTTGGGGTCTATGTTCATACATCTTTGAAAGTTGCCACTCAAGTGGATAGAGCTGTGAAGAAGGCCTATGGTGTGCTCGCGTTCATTAACAGAGGGATTGAATTTAAGAGCCGTGAGGTGATGATGCAGCTGTACAAAACTTTGGTAAGGCCACATTTGGAGTACTGTGTACAGTTCTGGTCACCTCATTTTAGGAAGGATGTGGAAGCTTTGGAAAAGGTGCAAAGAAGATTTACCAGGATGTTACCTGGAATGGAGAGTAGGTCTTACGAGGAAAGGTTGAGGGTGCTAGGCCTTTTCTCATTAGAACGGAGAAGGATGAGGGGCGACTTGATAGAGGTTTATAAGATGATCAGGGGAATAGATAGAGTAGACAGTCAGAGACTTTTTCCCCGGGTGGAACAAACCATTACAAGGAGACATAAATTTAAGGTGAAAGGTGGAAGATATAGGAGGGATATCAGAGGTAGGTTCTTTACCCAGAGAGTAGTGGGGGCATGGAATGCACTGCCTGTGGAAGTAGTTGAGTCGGAAACATTAGGGACCTTCAAGCAGCTATTGGATAGGTACATGGATTACGGTAAAATGATATAGTGTAGATTTATTTGTTCTTAAGGCCAGCACGGTAGCATTGTGGATAGCTCAATTGCTTCACAGCTCCAGGGTCCCAGGTTCGATTCCGGCTTGGGTCACTGTCTGTGCGGAGTCTGCACGTCCTCCCCGTGTCTGCGTGGGTTTCCTCCGGGTGCTCCGATTTCCTCCCACAGTCCAAAGATGTGCAGGGTAGGTGGATTGGCCATGATAAATTGCCCTTAGTGTCCAAAATTGCCCTTGGTGTTGGGTGGAGGTGTTGAGTTTGGGTGGAGTGCTCTTTCCAAGAGCCGGTGCAGACTCAGGGGGCCGAATGGCCTCCTTCTGCACTGTAAAATCAATGATAATCTATGATTAATCTAGGACAAAGGTTCGGCACAACATCGTGGGCCGAAGGGCCTGTTCTGTGCTGTATTTTCTATGTTCTATGTTCAACGGCGAATAATGATTGCCAGCACACTAATCCTTTAAGAAGGCACAAACTACACCAGGGTGGTGAAGTTAGTCATATTGCAGCTACTGATTTCATGTTCCCAGATACTAGTTGGTTCACTTTGACCATAGTTCTGGTTCAAAGTGAGCCAAAGCTAACAAAATGTTAAATTCACACAATTATCCCTCAATTTCTGCTTGGCTGCAACTTAAACGTCAAACTACAGTGATGCAAGCATACCTGCACTGAGGAACAATAAGTAATTAAATCCAGCAATTTGCCATCTCACTCAATAATGAAGACTTTCAAGTTAATTAGGAGACTGCCCCATTCAGAAATGGGCTAGTGACAGCTCAATATGCAGAAGCCATAAAATTAAAAACGCTTCACTAGACCAAAGCTTCACTAGACCAGTCCGAGTAAAGCTACCAGGACACATGATTACACCCCAGGCCAAAACAAAACCTTTTAGTATCGGACTAATCAAAATTCAAAATCATGCTTTGTAATGCCATTGGAATGTGGATATTAAGAACCACATCAGTCTGTGAACAGATGAATACTTTCAAATAAAAAAGTAACATGTAGGCTCCATCTTGTTCACTGGATTTGTCCCACTCTAATTTACTGGATTCAAATGTGTGAAACACAGGTTATGAATATTGTAACTCACATTAAGAGAATGTATAGGAAATTAGCTTGAATATGGCGACTTGCACTGAATAACCAACAACTTCCCGAAAAGGTGGGACAAAATGGCAACATCTTCTTCTCTACCCCAAACCTAATCAAAGAAATTACTCCAAACCTCCTCGCCCTCCCCTCAGCCAGTGTCCAATCACTATCCTGTTCCTCACGCCACACTGTATTAAAATATATCCAGTTACTCATCAACTGAATGTCACAATGCAATACATTACAAACGCAACATGACCTTCCAAAGTGAATACAATTAAAACTGGAATTTAAGGCACCAAATTTGTCTTCCAGACCCACATTCCCGTACCAGCCTCCCCGAACAGGCGCCGGAATGTGGCGACTAGGGGCTTTTCACAGTAACTTCATTGAAGCCTACTTGTGACAATAAGCGATTTTCATTTTCATTTCAATTTCATTTCATTTCATTTTCATTTCACATATGGTTTTATAAATTAGATGGGAAAAAGTGACAAAATGCAACAATTGATCCTAATTTTTGCAGCTGTATTGAACAATATTAAGTATTAATGACATTTTACGAGGATGTTGCCAACAATTACTACACATTGCATTTGTATTTCACTACTATGGCAATTGTATCCATTAACAGGAAACACTTATGTTTTGCAAAACCCATTGGGAGAATTATTTAATTAATTAGTAACAGAAATCAAAAAGATGCATTTAGTGTTAACTAGAACTTAAAGGAGAACTCAACTTTGTTGGTAACTGGTACCAGATTGTCATGTCAAAGTTTGAACATTCTAAAATTTCCGGCGAACATACAACGATACAGCGCAGTACAGGCCCTTCGGCCCACGATGTTGCACCGACATGGAAGTTTGACTTAAACTCTTCTCAGCCAAATGCAACGCCCGCTGCCGCCCCCTCCCCCCTATTAAGATGATCAAAATGTATTGTAAAGTGATTGAAAAATAGTGAGTCAAAAGCAGATCATTAAAATCAATGATTCCTAATATGGCTTTTGTTAATGCGTACGTCTCAAAAATATATCAGAATTTTACAGATTATGGAATATTATCTAATTCAACAGAAATTATCTTTGTCAACTACAATCAATTGTAAGATGCCATTCCTGGCTCTACACAATTCACTCTCTAAAGCAGGGTTTTTCAAAGTGGGTGGGTTGCAGGCGAGTGTCGGGAGAGTCGAGGAGTGATTGGTCATGGCGTTCCAGCAGTGGTCTTGATCACAGGCTAAGCGTCCAACGGCCGCTACGGCATTTGTATTGAGAATGGCGGCCGCTGCCACCTTTCAAATGCGAAGAAATAATGATGCAGCCTTCTGGCCAGAACTGCTAGCAGTGAGCAGGCCGCACACCCTGTACGTACTTGACGTCAAGCTCCCTCTACGTATGTGCTTTTGGTGCCAAATCAGAGGAGAGCTTCTTCAATTTTCTAGCTGTTGGCAAGAAAGGCAAGTACAGTGTAAAGATGAATCATTTTCTTACAAGTAAGAAACAGCCAGAGCCACAAATAGGCAGTGTACCTACTGGACAGGATCTCACAACTGAATCTGCTGGAGAGCTACTCAGGAAAGACTAGAGCAGGGCAGCATGGTGGCATAGTGGTTGATGCTGCTGCCTACGGCGCTGAAGACCTGGGTTCGAATCCCAGCCTGGGTCACTATCTGTGTGGAGTTTGCACATGGATTTCACCCCCACAACCCAAAGATGTGCAGGGTAGGTGAATTGACGGTAGAAAGAGGGAAAATCGACCATGGATATCTAAGGAAATAAGGGAGTATCAAAGTGAAGGAAAAAACATACAAAGTGGCAAAGATCAGTGGGAGACTAGAGGACTGGGAAATCTTTAGGGGGCAACAGAAAGCTACTAAAAAAGCTATAAAGAGCAAGATAGATTGAGAGTAAACTTGCTCAGAATATAAAAACAGACAGTAAAAGTTTCTACAAATATATAAAACAAAAAAAGAGTGGCTACGGTAAATATTGGTCCTTTAGAGGATGAGAAGGGAGATTTAATAATGGGAGATGAGGAACTGAACAGGTTTTTGGGTCGGTCTTCACAGTGGAAGGCACAAATAACATGCCAGTGACTGATGGAAATGAGGCTATGACAGGTGAGGACCTTGAGAGAATTGTTATCACTAAGGAGGTAGTAATGGACAAGCTAATGGGGCTAAAGGTAGACAAGTCTCCTGGCCCTGATGGAATGCATCCCAGAGTGCTAAAAGAGATGGCTAGGGAAATTGCAAATGCACTAGTGATAATTTACCAAAATTCACTAGACTCTGGGGTGGTCCCGGCGGATTGGAAATTAGCAAACGTGACCCCACTGTTTAAAAAAGGAGGTAGGCAGAAAGTGGGTAATTATAGGCCAGTGAGCTTAACTTCGGTAGTAGGGAAGATGCTGGAATCTATCATCAAGGAAGAAATAGCGAGGCATCTGGATGGAAATTGTCACATTGGGCAGACGCAGCATGGGTTCATAAAGGGCAGGTCGTGCCTAACTAATTTAGCGGAATTTTTTGAGGACATTACCAGTGCGGTAGATAACGAGGAGCCAATGGATATGGTATATCTGGATTTCCAGAAAGCTTTTGACAAGGTGCCACACAAAAGGTTGCTGCATTAGATAAAGATGCATGCCATTAAGGGTAAAGTAGTAGCATGGATAGAGGATTGGTTAATTAATAGAAAGCAAAGAGTGGGGATTAATTGGTCTTTCTCTGGTTGGCAATCAGTAGCTAGTGGTGTCCCTCAGGGATCAGTGTTGGGCCCACATTTGTTCACAAATTACATAGATGATTTGGAGTTGGGGACCAAGGGCAATGTGTCCAAGTTTGCAGACAACACTAAGATAAATGGTAAAGCAAAAAGTGCAGAGGATACCAGAAGTCTGCAGAGGGATTTGGATAGGCTAAGTGAATGGGCTAGGGTCTGGAAGATGGAATACAATGTTGACAAATGTGAGGTTATCCATTTTGGTAGGAATAACAGCAAAAGGGATTATTATTTAAATGATAAAATATTAAAACATGCTGCTGTGCAGAGAGACCTGGGCGTGCTAGTGCATGAATCGCAAAAAGTTGGTTTACAGGTGCAACAGGTGATTAAGGCAAATGGAATTTTGTCCTTCATTGTTAGAGGGATGGAGTTTAAGACTAGGGAGGTTATGCTGCAATTGTATACGGTGTTAGTGAGGCCACACCTGGAGTATTGTGTTCAGTTTTGGTCTCCTTACTTGAGAAAGGACGTACTGGCACTGGAGGGTGTGCAGAGGAGATTCACTAGGTTAATCCCAGAACTGAAGGGGTTGGGTTATGAGGAGATGTTGAGTAGATTGGGACTGTACTCGTTGGAATTTAGAAGGATGAGGGGGGATCTTATAGAAATATATAAAATTATGAAGGGAATAGGATAGATGCGGGCAGGTTGTTTCCACTGGCGGGTGAAAGCAAAACTAGGGGGCATAGCCTCAAAATAAGGGGATGTAGATTTAGGACTGAGTTTAGGAGGAACTTCTTCACCCAAAGGGTTGTGAATCTATGGAATTCCCTGCCCAGTGAAGCAGTAGAGGCTCCTTCATTAAATATTTTTAAGATGAAGATAGATAGTTTTTTGAAGAATAAAGGGATTAAGGGTTATGGTGTTCGGGCCGGAATGTGGAGCTGAGTCCACAAAAGATCAGCCATGATCTCATTGAATGGTGGAGCAGGCTCGAGGGGCCAGGTGGCCTACTCCTGCTTCTATTTCTTATGTTATGTTAAATTGCCCCTTAATTGGAAAAAAAAAATTGGGTATTCTAAATTTATTAAAAGGAAAGTCTAGAGCAGTGCTAGTATTGACTCTGTACAGTGCTCCAGGGCCTCTGGTTAACAGCCTACAAAGAAGAAATTTAGCTCGGGAACAAAGCAGTATAAAGATGATTTGAGTTATGGTTTTGTCAGGTGTCCCAATGCAAACAAGGATGTAATGTTCATGTGCATTGTATGCAGTGAAATACTGGCAGAGGTTTCAGATTTTGAAAGAGAAGTGGTGGGTGAAAAATTCCTTTTGTGGTTCAGACTCCAGAGAACTTACAGCTGACTCCAAATGAAAAGACAATGCTGCTGTACCTGAACTGTGATACATTAAAAACAGACCAAAAGCCCATGAGGGTGTTAGCATTCTGGAGTAGCATCTTCCCAGGTGTATCCAGTGCTCAGTAAAACAAGCATTTTGTTGCTATTGCCCTTCATGACGACCTACATGTGCGAGGTTGGATTTTCCGTTTTCACAATGATGAAGATAGCACAAAGGAACTGGCTGAAGTCAGCCCCTGATATGCGCATTGCCCTCGCCTCCTGTGAACCTCACTGGAGTGAGATTGTGAGCAAACTCCATTTTTGCATTAAAGGTTAGTGAACGTGGTGTGTTGTGAAGATCGGCCGTTGGCAAAAGTGGATCCGGGGGGGGGGGGGGGGGGGGTAAATTCGAAAAACACTGCTCTAAAGCAATTTTTTCCTTTTAATTAATGCCTTATGTGCTCCATCCATTTCATTCCCGAATGGGAATACTTTCAGCTTCTTGTAACAATTTTTGATCCCCTGGTCAAAACACGTTTAGGGCAGCACGGTAGCACAAGTGGATAGCACTGTGGCTTCACAGCGCCAGGGTCCCAGGTTCAATTCCCTGCTGGGTCACCGTATGTGCGGAGTCTGCATTCTCCCAGTGTCTGCTTGGGCTTCCTCCGGGTGCTCCGGTTCTCTCCCACAGTCCAAAGACGTGCAGGTTAGGTGGATTGGTCATGATTAATTGCCCTTCGTGACCAAAAAAGTTGGGAAGAGTTGTTGGGTTATAGGGATAGGTTGGAAGTGAGGGCTTAAGTGGGTCGGTGCAGACTCGATGGGCCGAATGGCCGCCTTCTGCATTGTATGTTCTATATGTTCTCACACAGAAATAATCAGGGATTTTGGCATACTCGACAGTATTGTCTCCAAAAGTCAATGTATTTTTGACTGCAAAGGAAAAACATTTCTGTCAAAATCTTCCATCTCAGACCTTTGGGAGACTGGATGTAACAGTAGATGTGTGTTGGGACCTTGCCGAAGTCTTGATGCACAGACATAGGAGGGAATTCTCCAGAATCCTCCATGAATAACCCTGAGTTTAATGCGGAGACTTGGGCCAGATATACCTGTCTCAAAAATGTTAAGTTTAAAACCTAGTCTAACAGATGGGTAATTCCACAACCAATCTCCCCCCCCAATGACACCATCCGCTCCAATTGACGGATAATCCATGCCCACCACAACCCACCTGTCCCGGACTCAACTAGATTACACCCCCTGACGACTAGACTAGACTACAGCCCATGACTGCCCAATGAGTCCAGCACTGCCACTGACCAGAGGGTGTAGGGCACGATCTATCAGCTTCGTCACATCCAACTCGAGAGGCGACATGGCCGCTAAATTTCACAAGGGCCCTCTCACGAGACTTAGGCGATCGCAAGCGATCAGGGCCCCCTGGATGGTTGGGCTCTGGTAGGTGGTACCCTGGCACCCCTAATGCCAGCACCAACTGGATGGCCTGTTAATGCATCCATGCACCCTGGCAGTGACACATGGGCACCACCCTGGCAGTGCCACAAGGGTACCCAGGTGGTATCAAGCCCATGCCAGGGTTTGGGCCCCGAGGTACCCTGCCCTTAATGAGGTGATGTGTGGGGGGGGCTCGATGACCCCCTTATTGGTGAGTTGGGGCATTGGAGGGTCCAGAGAGGAGCTAGTTAGTGCAGGAAACGGGGCTAAGCATTCCTTGCCGCAGCCCAGAAATAAAGCAGAGTCCCACTTAATAGCAGGGTCATTCTCTTCACTACCACCGGGAAACACCCGGCTTAATGCGCTTGACACGGCAGGCAGTCTGTTTTATTTTTGTTAAATCGTGGCCCCAGTGTCATATCAAACTCTCCAATATGGATACTACTTGTATATGCAATACTTATACAGGAATTAGTTGCTCACAGCAAGAACCGGTTATCCAAGACAGGTTGAAAAAATGTCTGGTGAAAACTGTTAGTTAGAATCTGGCTTGGAATGTTTTGATACATGAAAAGTCACCATAAATGAAAGTAGTTGTTGACTCAGATATACTCTGAAATCAGCACTATAAATAACTTGTGTATTTATTAAGTACCATTTCTAGGATTTTGTAAAATGATGTAACTTTTCATTTCTACAAATTTTAAACTTGCCATTCCATGGCAGTGAAAGATAATTCTGTGAACTATTATACTGGGTATGGTTTGACAACATATTACATAGCTGTTGGGATTCTGTACTCTCCCCGTTTACTCTACAAAATGGAAATCCAAACACCAGCAAATCAGGCTTGGCACTGATGGCCTGAGAATTCAAATTCAGTATTAGTATCATGACTGGGAAGAATAAAACGCTCAGCCTAGTAATCTAGTGCTAACTGTTTACATTTAGTGCCTCAGGCAGTAAGGAACAACCAGCACTGAAAGGTTTTAATTTAAACTGGAGTCAGAGTGGGACATCTCTGTAGATAATGGTACAGAATAAAATTGCAATGTTTGGCCTACAGAGAATAGGAAACTCTTTCTCAACCTCCTGACACACTCTTGAGGATCATAAACTGCATTTATTGCTCTTTGTGTATTTTTACACACACTGGCAGATGTAAATTTAGCTCAGACTGCAAGCTTTTACAGAATTCATTGCAAACCTTTATCACAGTGTTACTGGTTCTTACCTAGTTAGATGTGTTTGCTCTAATTTCCTTCCCTGTGCCCTAAACCGCTCAGCAATGATGCTGGGACCAGATAGATCGCAAAAAGGTCTGGCTTGTGGAGTACACCACCAAGTTTGAATTCAATTTATTCCGTTCTTAACTTTGTTACTTTGCTTCTTGTAAACAGATTGTGGCAGGAGTCTCTCAAACTTCAAATTCACAGTTTTGCCATGTGCCTTGAGAGAAGAATGAGAGAAATATATTTTTTAATTTAGAGTATCCAATTCATTTTTTCCCAATTAAGGGGCAATTTAGCGTGGCCAATCCACCTACCCTGCACATCTTTTTGGATTCTGGGGGGGTGAGACCTACACAGACACAGGAAGAGTGCGCAAACTCCACACGGACAGTGACCCAGAACAGGGCTCGAACCCAGTCCTCAGTGGTGTGACGCAGCAGTGCTAACCACTGTGCCACCCTGAGATATGATTAACTGAAACATTTAAGATTCTGAGGGGGCTTGACAACTATATGCTGAGAGTAGTTTCCCCACGCAGAGGAATCTAGAGCCATCGTTTTGGAATAAAGTCCTTCCATTTAAGACAGAGGTGAGTAGGAATTTATTTTCTCGGAAGGTCAGTAGTGCTTGGAATTCTCTTCCTCCATGAGCAGTGAAGGCTGGGTCATTGAATATATTCAAGGTGGAGCTGGACAGATTTTTAATCTTTGATTGACAAGGGAGTCAAGAGTTGTAGAGGACAAAGTGGAATGTGAATCAAGCGACCATCAGGGGCAGCACGGTGGTGCAGTGGTTAGCATCGAGGTCCCAGGTTCGATCCTGGCTCTGGGTCACTGTCCATGTGGAGTTTTACACATTTTCTCCATGTCTGCGTGGGTTTCACCCCCACAACCCAAAAAAGATGTGCAAGGTAGGTGAATTGGCCACGCTAAATTGCCCCTTAATTGGAAAAAAAAATGAATTGGGTACTCTCAATTTATTAAAAAAAGAAAATTAAAAGCCACCATCACGTCAGCCATGATTTTACTGAATGAAGAGTTGGTTCCAGGGCAGAATACTCCTGCTCCCATTTGTTATGATTTATGTTCATTATCTACGTGAATCACATTCATAAATCATTTTAAATCTCAGATTCAGAGTCCTGCACTGCAGGAGGCCATTCAGCCCATCAAATCTGCACCCTACCGAGCCTCCCTCCCCATCCCAGTAACCCCCCTAAGCCTTTAGACACTATGGGGCAATTCAGCATTGCCAATCCACCTAAGCTTTTGGACTGTGGGAGACCTGGAGCACCCGAAAGAAGCCCATGCAGAAACTCCTCACAGTCACCCAAGGGCAGAATCAAACTCAGGTCCCTGGCGCTGTGAGGCAGCAGAGCTAACCACTGTGCAGCCTATAGGATTGCGCTTATTTAGGAAAAATATTCTCACGATGGACAACAATTACAATCTATGATCTTTGTTGGTCAGACTGATCCCTTCATTTTATTGTGGTATTGCACACCACTCACCATTTACTGGGCCGTGGAATTTGCACATTCTCCCCGTGTCTGCATGGGTCTCACCCCCACACCCCAAAGATGTGCAGGGTAGGTAAATTGGCCACGCCAAATTTCCCCTTAATTGGGAACTCTTAAAAAAAAAAAAAAAATTTTAAGTCATTTACTACAACTGTTTTAGCTTTTTAAAAAGATGTTATATCTGTCTGTATTATCAACTAATCTGGGTTTCACTGGCTTGGTCAGCTGCTTTCTTGGTTGCAATGCTGCCTTTAATGCCGTAGTTTTATGCAAGGAGCTTAGAACCAGATATTATATTCATCTTCAGGTAAAATATTCTGCTGAGGTATTAAATATTTCTCAAACTCCAGCATTACCACATTCTGTTTTCATTGACCTTTCCAATCATACATAAATTATACACTCTTGCTTCATCATCGGCACAAAGTAGCAGTCCAAGGCTATATCTGTAGCGAACAAAAGTATTTTCATATTTTTTCCCACATTTCTTTATTCCCTTCTGGTCAAGGTAATCTGCTAGTTTTAAGTCTTGTGTGTCTCTAGTCTGTATGAACAATCCGGATACTGAATGCAGAGCGTGTTGCAGATTTTATTCTTCATGAGCATGGGGGATGGGATTTCCTATGGGGACATAAGCTATGCCCACAATTACACACTTTTGATTTTGAGAACCCATTTTACTGATGCCTATTTACACCTAAACTTCTTGTGAATTTTAACATACACCAGAATGTTAAAACGGAAACGTGTGGCAATCGATATATACCATCCAGGACCGAAGAAAAACCAAAAGGCGATGGTAAAAATGGCTAATGAATCTGGGTGTAGCAGAATGGTGTATGTAACTCACTTGTCCCTAAATTTCCTTCATCTTTTACGCTAAGTTTACACCCCAATTTCACAGTGATTCTGATATTCCCAACGGTAGCAAGTGAAGAGCAAAACTAGAAAGGGGAATTACTCATGGATAGTCCCTGGCACCTTCAAGTTCAGCTAGGGGGACATGGCAGTAGCTTGTGAGTGGGGTGAATGCCCGCTTTCCCAGTTAAAGTAGTGCCAGACAAGGCAGATAAAAGCAAAATAAATGCCGGAAGGCTGTAAATGCTCTGGAGAGTGCAGAGGAGGTTTACAATAATATTGCCAGGACTAGAAAACTGTGGCTACAAGAAGAGGGTGGATAAGTAGAGGTTATTTTTCTTGGAACAAAGGCGGCCGAGGGGTGACTTAATTGAGGGATACAAAATTATGAGGGGAAGAGATAGAATAGAAAGGACAAAATTGTTTCCTTTGGTGGAGAATGCTAGAACCAGGGACATAGGTTCAAGATAAGTGGCAGAAGGTGTAGAGGAGACATGAGGAAGAACTTTTTTTTTTTTTTTATAAACGCAGAGGGTAGTGGGAGCCTGGAATTCACTGCTCGAGTTGGAGGCAGACACCCTAAACTCTTTGACCTGTACCTTAAGTGCTCTAAACTATAGGGCTATGGACCGGGTGCAGGAAGGTGGGATTAGAAAGAGCATCTGGATGTCCTCGGGCTGATAGGCCTTCTTCTGTGCCATAACCTTTCTAGGATTCTATGTGAAAAACAAAACAAAAATTCAGAAGGGAGAGAAAAGTACTGTGGTGGAAAAATCAATTCCCCCGATTCATCGGAGCTGCTTTCTAATGGTGCTGTTTGTGAAGGAAAATACCATTTGTGTGAAACGTATCTATTTCACAACATTTGGAAGTTGTCTATGGTTGATATTACTCGTTACAAAAGCAATCAGTGTATACAGTGACGGTCATCCAGAAATAGCTGCAGAACTGTATACCACACAAACTGAAAGCTGCTTTTACAGTACATAGAACATGCAGTGCAGAAGGAGGCCATTCGGCCCATCGAGTCTGCACTGACCCACTTAAGCCCTCACCTCCACCCTATCCCCATAACCCCTCCTAACCTTTTTGGTCACCAAGGGCAATTTATCATGGCCAATCCACCTAACCTGCACGTCTTTGGACTGTGGGAGGAAACTGGAGTACCCGGGGGAAACCCACGCAGACACAGGGAGAACGTGCAGACCTCGCACAGACAGCGACCCAGCGGGGAATCGAACCTGGGACCCTGCCGCTGTGAAGCCACAGTGCTGGCCACTTGTGCTACCGTGCTGCCCACACTTATTCAATACTGAAAAAATACAAGTCTTGAACCTCTGAAAACGGCTTTTGTTCAACAATTAGTTGGGTATCGCCCAAACGTCAACTCCATTCTGATTAACCATCTGATTTACTCTCAAGTTTCCCATTCTACATTTTTTTTAAAAACTGTTTGAATTGATTGAAGCAGGTCACTGGATTACAATGGGGGTGGCTGCAAAGTCCCACTGGATAACTGATTATTTTATATGAAGATCATTCTGACTGACATGCTCCGAATGAATAGTGTATGTATGGCTAAATGATTTATATGATTATATTTGTTGCAGAGCTTTCCCATGCACCTTCTGTTAAAATAACAAAAACATCTTTAAAGCATTTTGCCCCAATTCATTTGTTCAGCTTTTAGGAAAAGTTAACAACTGAAACTGAAGGTACAGGAATGCCCAGCACTCAATGCAATGTTCTATGCAAATAGATTGCAGACACATAGGTCCTTGGCTGTAGCCAAACACCTCAGGGAGAAAAAAGGGAGCAACTTTTATGACTTCCTGTGTTGATTACAATTGTATTTGGTTTTTAACTGCTGTGTCATCAAAGGCTGAAAAACGTATCAACAGTTTCAATGTCAGACACAGGTGTCAAAAGCTAACACAGCATTCACTACAAGAACAGGTTCATTCACATTTCCATTGAGCAAGAACTAGGGTGCCTTTGCTAACTCAAGGACTGTTAACTTGACCAGACACCTTTTGGCAATCTAATTGAACCGGAGGAACATCAGGGAAGCAGTTCATCACATTGTTACAGGAATTGCATCCTGAGCTTTCATCTTTTGTTTGAAATGTTAAAGCGAAGACACAAAAAACTAAAAACTAAAGTGCTTAACTCATTTCCTGCCAACAATGCTGAAACAAATACAAGCCAGGATTCCTGCTAATAGTCCATTTATACTGTTAATCGGCTGTTGTCTTTGCTATTGAAACCAGCAGCAGCTGCTTGAAAATGTGGCCCAGGTCTCGAGACAGTATCTCAAGTGTGTGCTCTCCTATACTTGCATCCAATTTGGGAAAGGGAGCTTTCATGTGAACTAACTGCAGAGCGAACTCACATCTGTGCCACATGCGCAGGCTAGTTTTAAGGTAGATATGCATGGATAAAGAATCGTAGAATCCCTACACTGCAGGAGGCCATTCGGCCCAGAGTCTACACAGACGCTCTGTAAGAGCACACTACCCAACCCCTGCCATTTCCCTGTAACCCCATAACCCCACCTAACAGTTGGACACTAGGGGACAATTTAGAATGGCCAATTCACCTAACCTGCAAATCTTTGGACTGTGGGTGGAAACCGGAGCACCCGGAGGAAACCCACGTCGACATGGAAAAAATGTACAAACTCCAGTCACCCAAGGTTGAAATTGAACCCAGGTCCCTGGTACTGAGGCAACAGTGCTAACCACTTTGCCACCAAGTCCCCTGAACAATGAAATAAAAAATGATTTTACATTCTCAGGATACTCCAGGAATCACACTGCTGTTGTATTGGTGCATTTACTGGGGCCAGGTGGACACTTTAAAATAAACACAGGTAAGTTAACATTAATCTGATGCATACACCTTATGCTTTTTGGATTGTCAGTGGCATCAAGTCAGTGGCACAAAAACAGTTTTAAAGTAATTTTACAAGTGACAAATTCACTGCTTTCAACTTAGTGCAGATTTGCCACTGGTGTGGTTCCAGATGTCAAGAGTCCTGTCTTCAACTGACCTACATAAACGGCAGCAAACAGAGATGCTGCTGCAGCCACCACCATGCATAGCTCATGACAGCTCCTGGAATAACAAAACACTATCAGAAAATAGCCCCAACGTGCAATTCTTCCCAATGCATTATCTGCACAATCAGCCACCGCTGTTGATGTAGGCTGGTTCCAATAATGGAGGCCACACAATGAGCAAGTGGAAATAAATATGTGGGGCATTCAGATGTTATAACGACAACTTCCCAATCCAAAATTTTTAATAAAATTAAATATTATCCTATTTACAAGTGGGAGACAAAGAAAAGAAAAAAAAACATCACTTGTAGAGTGTCTTTCACATTCAAGATATGCCAAAGCTTTCTTCCCTAAAAAGGAAGCTCATGGGACCTATAACCTCCACCGAAGCAAATAAGTGGGGCCTTGATTCATTGACCCCACATTACTGGACTGAACTATAAGCTTACACAGAAACGTCTGACTCAGAAATGAGTGCCACCATGGAGCCAAACAGATCCTACTATTTGCCTAATCTGTCGATAGATTGCAAGACCTATGGAAATCAGGGTGTGCAATGCTGTCAATACTCTGGAGATAACTTTATTTATAATTGGGTGTTACATCTATATCGGGAAACTGCACATATGCTGCCAATACCATTCCCTCCTGAATTGAACAATCTGAATTCTTCTCTCGGTGTAGCTGAACAGGCGCCAGAGTGTGGCGGCTAGAGGATTTTCACAGTCACTTCATTGCAATGTTAACGTAAGCCTACTTGTGACACTAATACAGATTATTATTATCGTAGCCTGAAGCCCCTTTGCTCTTCTCTGTACATGCATTGAAGCATTTTGATCATTTCTTATCCGCATATTTCCCTGGACAGCCGCGGAACTGAAAAGGAGCTGCTACTTTTTGGGGACAAAACAAAAACAATTTCCAAATCATTTGGGAATTTGAATAAGTGGTTCAAAAAAATCACTACATCGGTGACATGAGGAAGACCATGTTGGGTGCCAGCCACTCCTCCTGGCAGCAGTGTTGACTTACATCCACACCCACTTGAAATGAAAAAATGAAAATCGCTTATTGTCACAAGTAGGCTTCAAATGAAGTTACTGTGGAAAAGCCCCTAGTCGCCACATTCCGGCGCCTGTTTGGGGAGACTGGTACGGGAATTGAACCGTGCTGCTGGCCTGCCTTGGTCTGCTTTAAAAGCCAGCTCTTTAGCCCTGTGCTAAATCAGCCCCTTTACCTATATTATTACTATCTAGGGGAAGCTGCTTGCACAGAATTGTTGCCACATTTGCTTGTGTAACACCAGTCAGGAGACAATCCACTGTGTGAAGCACATCAAGACATTTCAATTAAAATGAAGTATTATTTCTGCAATCTAGCCTGCACTTCAAAAACGGGGTAGTTTTAACAGTCAAATCACCTGAAATAGGTGTGTATAATGATGGATCCGAAAGCATTGAATAAAGTTAGTCACTTGGAACATTAATCAAATTTATTACTTTCTCCCCGTCAACCACAATTTCCAAAAACAAAGGTTCTGTACATTAATCATGCTCTTGGGCATACAGAATATTCAAAACTTGTATAAAAGGAAGCATCATTTATCTTTTTTTTTGTCAATTCATATAAGTATTTAAACCACTGAAGAGTAACCAGTAAAGCACAAATCACAGCATCGAAAAATATGTCATAAAATGAGTTGATACCCAAGGGGCATTTACATGAGCCAAAAGTAGTACATCATTTAGATGTTTCGAATGTGTCCTGAAACATAATAATGTACTTTTACTGCTCAGAAATTAAAACTATCAATGCATAATTAAAGACAACTTAGAACATACTTGGTCTTGATTTGAAAACCACATCCTTGCTTTAAAGATTTAATCTATGGCATGTTTTCTAACTGCTTCAAAGAGTCTTTTAAAGCCACAGTATGTATGTATACTGCACATTGAAGTGTATTTTTTTTTAAATGCAGAAATCATTTTACAATGTTAAACAGTGAACACAGACTACAAGACAAATACAAATCCACCCAAAAGATTATAGCCAAAGTGATTTGGGTTCTGGCCATGGTAAAGCCCAGCGTCAACATTTACTTCAATAGAAGTTCCCTTCAGGGTATTTTCACATGAAAGTGCTCCCGGAGTTCAATGTCTCTCCTCCCCCACACACACATACATATACATATGTACTCCACAAGAGCCTTTGGCCATGCATTATTCAAAACAAAATGTATTATTCAAAACAAACACAATTGGTTCAATGTTTCAATTATTTTACTAGAAAACTTTTGAGTTCATGGTATGAAATATAGGCTAAACAATCTTATCAGTTCAGTGACCATTTGGCAGTGTGCCTGCATTACATGTAACTTATATTAAGTTAACATTCTGCTTTTATTTGGAAATTCAGAAAGAAAATTTAGCTTGACTATAGTTAATAATTTCAATGCACATGCCACTTTAAATTCACCAACCATAAGTTACATTGAAAGTTTGACAGCAAAATCAATGTGTCCTCCATGAAACCTGCCCTTCACACAAACCCTGTGATACCAAGATATAAGCATTACACAAGCGGAGATTGATTACCACGGGGTTAGTTAATTGATGAAGAAAACACTGAAATTCACTGGAAAGTTTGAGTTAAAGCGTTTTCTGCAGACTTCTTTTAATCAACTAAATTTGTTTAATATGCACATTTTCCCCCATGTCTGCATGGGTCTCACCCCCCCCCCCCCCCCCCCCCCCACAACCCAAATATGTGCAGGGTAGGTGGATTGGCTATGCTAAATTGCCCCTTAATTGGAAACATTTTAAAAGAAGCACTGCCCTTCAATTACATAAATTTCAGTTTAGAAAAATGGGAATCTTATACCTCAACAGTTGAGGCTCAACCAGGAAAAATAAAAATAGTCCAAACAAACCCACAGAATGACTTCATTTGTGTTACAACAATCAGCGAGTTAGAAAATAGCTTTTTTCTAACTTAGTTTAAAAAGGTTTTATGGTAGCCTTTCGAGGGTTAAAAGAAAAGTGTAGGTGGGATGATATTCCAAACAAAGTTGTGAAGCTACACACTCCAGCTAATAAAACAAAACGGTGGATGTCAAGTATTGTAGCTGCTAGCATGGAGTTCCAGTAGTTAGTACTGCTGCCTCACGGTGCCAAGGACCCGGGTTCGATCCCGGCCCTGGTTCACTATCTGTGTGGAGTTTGCACATTCTCCCCGTGTCTGTGTGGGTCTCACCCTCACTACCCAAAGATGTGCAGGTTAGGTGGATTGGCCATGCTAAATTGCCCCTTAATTGGAAAAAAATAATTGGGTTCTCTAAATTTATTTTTAAAAATGTACTGTAGCTCCTGAACTTATTGCTGTTGTCCTATGACACTTGCACTTTTTCTTTGAACGCACAAGTGGTTTTCACATGGATTCCCAAGAAGCTCAGCAAGACCAACTGCAGAGCTTGGCCAAGCTAGCCCAGGTCAGTTTGCTTCTCACACAGGATGCAAGTTGTTGCAGTAGCTACTTTTTGACAAATAGGATTGTAATAATAATCTTTATTATAGTCATAAGTAGGCCTACATTAACACGACAATGAAGTTACTGTGAAAATCCCTTAGTCGCCACACTCCTGCGCCTGTTAGGGTACACTGAAGAGGAATTCAGAATGTCCAATTCACCCAACAGCACGTCTTTTGGGACTTGTGGGAGGAAACCGGAGCACCAGGAGGAAACCCACGCAGACACGGGGAGAACGTGCAGACTCTGCACAGATAGTGATCCAGGCCAGGAATCAAAACTGGGACCCTGGCGCTTTGAAACAAGTGCTAACCACTGTACTCCTGTGCATTAATTATGATACAGATGAGTTAACCACCCAAGCCTGAACTAGAAAGAAAAAACAGTGGTACCAAGTAACTTAACTGTCAAAATGTTCAATGTAAAATTGTAGCCACCCACAAATTTAAAAAAATTAATAACCAGGTAGTTGTGTTTTATCCATGAGGAAATTAGGCTGCAAGGCAAGAAGCAAAGTTACCAACACCAAATGTAAACTCACTTTGATTTGGCTGCGGAGACACAAGTTAGCAGGAAGATGCTGCTTATATTCCTTTTGGACACTGGCTGCTTTTATGCCCTTCAACAAGAGGATACTAGAAAAATCTTTGGACTGTGTATAAATGAAGCTACTGGATGATAAGGAGGTAGCAGACACATACTCAATGCACTTCAGCTGACAATGCAAAGCTCAACTGTTTTTCGTGGTCCTTCAAACTGTTGAGCACATTCGCATCCTAGTTTTGGATTGGGAGTGACATGCTGTATTGATGACTGACACTCTGAAACATCATGCTACCCTTTGTCAGTGTATATATATTGTTGTTTAGGCTTGCAACTGCAAGGAGGTATTATTGATCCAGAGGAAATCAATTCATTTGAGGTTTTGTGACACCAAAAGTTGGTGATACATGAAGGTTAAAAAGGAGAAAGTGAAAGAAGAATTCATAACAACCTTTCCAATGGAAACTAACTCACAGAATAAAAAACAAAGTTACCTGCTGACAAATAAAACAATAAAAGCATGCAAGTACTTTATTAAGATTGATATATCAGGTCATGCTTATATTGAAGGCCCACAAATTTGTTTGTAAAATTCAAGGTTTGCGGTTTTTCAGTTATTGGCCACGCGCCAAAAAGTGGAACATTAGTTACTATAAACTGCCAAGAGGGGCCAGTTAATTTGTATGTTACTCAATAAAAGGAACATAAGGGGCAGCATGTCACAGTCAGTGTAGCACTACACAGCACCTCAATGACTAACCACTGTTCACAGTCATGACTAATCGACTACAAATCTGGCATGGCAAGGGAACACCTAGCCAAGTGAACAGTCAGTTAGTTACAAATTACAACCTTGACTGTGCAGAAATTCATGTAATATTTTCCAAATAGATGCTTCTGCTCAGAATTTCACTACTTACTAGTTTATATTTATAAATGCAATGCATCAGATGGTCAAAGACCAAGTAGCTAACAACATCCTGGGTGGGGTTGCTGGGTTGTGGGGATAGAACATTGAACATTACAGCGCAGTACAGGCCCTTCGGCCCTCGGTGGTGCGCCGACCTGTGAAACCACTCGAAAGCCCATCTACACTATTCCCTTATCGTCCATATGTCTATCCAATGACCATTTGAATGCCCTTAGTGTTGGCGAGTCCACTACTGTTGCAGGCAGGGCATTCCACGCCCTTACTACTCTCTGAGTAAAGAACCTACCTCTGACATCTGTCCTATATCTATCTCCCCTCAATTTAAAGCTATGTCCCCTCGTGCTAGACATCACCATCCGAGGAAAAAGGCTCTCACTGTCCACCCTATCTAATCCTCTGATCTTGTTTGCCTCAATTAAGTCACCTCTTAACCTTCTTCTCTCTAACAAAAACAGCCTCAAGTCCCTCAGCCTTCCCTCCATACCAGGCAACATTCTGGTAAATCAGCTCTGCACCCTTTCCAATGCTTCCACATCCTTCCTATAATGCGGCGACCAGAGCAATACTCCAAATGCGGCCGCACCAGTTTTGTACAGCTGCAACATGACCTCATGGCTCCGAAACTCAATCCCTCCACCAATAAAAGCTAACACACCGTACGCCTTCTTAACAACCCTCTCAACCTGGGTGGCAACTTTCAGGGTGGAGGTGTTGACCTTGGGTAGGGTGTTCTTTCCAAGAGCCGGTGCAGACTCGATGGGCCGAATGACCCCCTTCTGCACTGTAAATAAATTCTAAATTCTATGATAAACATCCGTCGTTTGATATCAAGCATTACCCTTATGTTTTATACTCATGGGTATAATCTAGTCACATCACATCTGGATATTCTACTCTGCTTACACCAATGTCTTTTTAAAAATGTAGTTAAATCTCAAGAGGAAAACAATGGAAAATAAACTAATTCTTAGCTTAGAAAATCTATTACATCACACTCCATTTGAACCTGATTCAACAACTTTACTGGAAATAGGCAGCATCTCAAGTTATTTCTTTCACCCAACTCAATTATGATCACTATTGATCAGACACAATTTGATCAGTCTGGAACTTGTGTAGCACAGGTCAAGTATTCTTTAGCCAAAGCCCTTGGGGCTAATTGGATTTCGATATCATTTACAGGCCTAGGCCTATTACATTACAATAGTTTCATGTAGCTATGATCTACAAATACAAGGCTGAATCTCCATTTGTCACTTTTACACACCTGACTGTTTACCTGCTTGCACTAATTACACCTGTAATATCGCACTGTTAAATACAAATTAACTGCACGGCCTTTCGAGAAGCATTTTATTTTGGGCCAGTTCGGTTTTCAGACGTACAGATAAAGGATCATTGACTGTACTCTCATTACCAACCAGAATATATATCAGATGGCATTAAATAATGCTCCAAAAGATGATATTGCTGGATCAAGATTCAAAGGAAACTTGCAGAAACTGAATTGCAATCAATTTTCTAAAGTCCTCTGCCTAAATCTTCTCTCTTCAATGTGATGCCACATAAAGGTAAATTTGCACATTTTGTTGTGCATATAATGCTGGTTAGTTTCCAGTGGCATTCCTCCCATCTGGGTTTTAATAAACAAATTCCTCTTTCTTGCTTTAATGCAGTGTGGAATACTGATTTGCCAACCTGTGTTATTGCTCATTAGAGTGCATATTTCTTACCCAAAACGCTCTTACCCATGCTTGAATATTAACTTGGAATTGCCCTTGGAAATGGTCTAATTAAGGCATTCAGATCAAGGGCAATTAAGGATGAGCAACAAATACTGGCTGATCCTGCGACGCCCACATCCCATGAAAGAAAAAAAGACTACATTTTATGACACATAGTATTCTATATTTTGCCTTGGGATGGTTTAATTTAATGGTGATGTAAGAGGCATACGGAGAGGAGAAAATACTAAACTCAACCAAAACGCTGCTACATCCTGGCCCACACAGGTCCTTGCCAATCTAGTCACCCGATGCCTCAAATTGAATATTTTCATTCAGGTATTTTAACTCCCTCCGTGGTTTTGTTCTGCCAGCACGAAAGCACCCTCTCCTCCACAGCCCCAAATACGTTTACCTCAGATTCCAGCCTCCACTGGCCCACCAATGATAGCCATGTCTTCAGCTGCTAAGCCTCCTCCTCTGGATTTAGGGGGAGATGGTGGCATAGTGGTAATATCACTGGACTGGTACACCAGAGGACCAGGTTCAAATCCCACCAAAGCAGCTGATGGAATTTAAATTTGATTAATAAATCTGGAATACAAAACTAGTCTCAAGAAATAGAAGCAGGAGTCGGCCACCAGGCCCCTCAAGCCTGGCTCAATGTGATCCTGGCTGATCCATGCCGGCCTCAACTCCTTTTCTGTGCCATTTCCCCATAGCCCTCTATTCCTCAATCTATCAAATATTGATCAACCTCCACTTTAAATACTTCTAATGATCCAGCCTCCACCTCCCGCCAGGGATTCCAGAGATTCACCACCCTCTGTGAGAAGAGGTTTCTACACATCTGTTTTAAATGACCGACCCTTTATCTTGTAGCTGTTCCCTTGTTTGAGACTCTCCACTAGTGAAAACTACCCTGTCCAGTCCCCTCAGGATCTTGTATGTTTGAATAAGGTCACCCTGCACTCTTCTAACTCCAAGGAATACAGACCCAGACTATTTAGTCTGGTAGGGCAACCCTCTCATCGCAGGAATTATCCTAGTGAATCTCCCTTTGGACTGCCTCCAATGCTACTATATCCTTTTTTAGGTAAGGCGACCAAAACTGTCTGCAGTATCCCAATTGAGGTCTCACCAACACCCTGTACAATTGCAACAAAACCTCCCTAATTTTTAAACTCTAACCGCTTTACAACTAAGGCCAAAAATGTTGTTTGCCTTTTTAACTATTGTTGGACCTGCCTGTTGGTTTTTGTGATTCATGGTCCAGAACACCTTGATCCCTCTGTACTTCACTCAACTGCTGTCTCTCTCCATTTAGATCATAATCTGCCTTTCGATTCCTCCTACCATGTGGACAATCTCGCACTTCGCCACATTAAACACATTTGCCAGGTTTTCACCCTGTCACTCAATCTATCTATATCCCATTGCAGAATCCCAATATCCTCATCACATGTCCTTCCACCTATTTTTGTATCATTGTCAAATTTGGATAACTTGCATTCTGTTCCTTCCTGCCTCCAGATCATTAATGTAAATTAAGGCCATATTTGGAATACTGTGTCCAATTCTGGTCACCGCACTATCAGAAGGATGTGGAGGCTTTGGAGAGAGTACAGAAAAGGTTTACCAGGATGTTGCCTGGTATGGAGGGTATTAGCTATAAGGAGAGATTGAATAAACAGGACTGTTCCTGATAGAAGTTTAAGGGGTATAGATAGGGTGAACAATTGGAGGCTTTTTCCCAGGGCGGAAATGACAATTACAAGGGGGGACAGGTTCAAGGTAAGGGGGGAAAAGTTCAGTGGAGTTTTTTTTACATAGAGGATGGTGGTGCCTGGAATGCACTGCCAAGTGAGGTGGTTGAGGCAGATATGTTAGCGACCTTTAAGACTTATCTGGATAGGCACATGAACAGACGGGGTATAGAAGAATACAGGCGGTTGGTCTAGATAGGATATGTGATCGGCACAGGCTTGGAGGGCCAAAAGGCCTGTTCCTGTGCTGTATTGTTCTTTGTTCTAAATAGTGAACAATTGCGGACCAAGAACTGATCCTTGTGGCACTCCACTAGTTACATCTTTCCACTCTGAAAAGAACCCCATCTATTTCAACTCTGTTTCCTATGCAACATCCAGTTTCCAATCCATGCTAACACACATCCTCTAATTCCATGGGCTTTTACTTTATGTACCAGCCTCTTATGCGGCACTTCGTCAAATGCCTTTTGGAAATCTAAATGCATTACATCTACAGGTTCCCCTCTATCTATTTTCCATGTTACATCCTCAGTAATATTGATGACTACAACTTTCACTGATGGTTGTAAAAACCCATTTGGGTTCACCAATGTCCTCTGGGGAAGGAGATCTGCCTCTTTACCTGGTCTGGCCTACATGTGGCTCCAGCAAAATGGTTGACTCTTAACTACTTAGAAAAAGGCAATTAGGGATGAATCAGAATTGCTTCCTTGCCAGTGATGCCCACAGCCATGAAAAAATAAAGAAAAATAATTTTCTTTCTCCTCCCAGTTCCTTGAAGCACCATTTGTTTGATCTAGTTTGTCATCATTCCAACTTTTCCTCCTTTGGTTCAGAAGCCATTCTTTTACATTACATGTCTGAATACAGAAAAATGCCTGAAATAGCTTTACAAAGAGCTAGCTAAATGCAAGTTTCATTAAATTGTACTACCGTGCAATTTTACAACTTGTGTTTCTATTCCCTTTCCCACAGCCTATTCTTCTCAGAACCACCGAGGAGTGACTATGTTGCTACAAGATGTTATGGGATCTGTTGACTCATTTTCCATTTTTCCCCTCCCTCCTTGTGGTAACGCATCATTTTCAATGTAACGACCCAGAAAAACTGCTTGAGATTGGGAACTCGCCATGCAAGGTACATTAGGATCTAAACCTGTGTGGTGGACCACACCATTACAGCACTGTAAGATACTAGTGGGCCAGGCCACCATTAAGAATAGGCAGAAAAGATTTACTGCAGAGAAGTAACATTTTCAATTGATGCACATTAATGCATTTAATTTGAAAAGACTGATCTTATTGTATTCTGGGTAATGACAACTTTATTAAACACCATCCAAATACGGACGACCACACGCTTTCTAAAATGACTGGCTTTGAATCTCTTTTATTTATAAATTTAGAGTACCCAATTATTTTTTTATCCAATTAAAGGGCAATTTAGCTTGGCCAATCCACCTAACCTGCACACCTTTTGGGTTGTGTGTATGTGTGTGGGGGGGTGGGGCGGGGTAGAACTCACAGACATGGGGAGAATGTGCAGACTCCACACGGAAGTGACCCAGGGCCGGGATTCTAACCCAGGTCCTCAGCGCCATAGCCCCAGTGCTAACCACTGTGCCACATGCTACCCTGGCTTTCAGTCTCTTCATGTAATTGGAACATATTTCAACTAGCTTGACATCATAGTCATAGAATTGTCATAGTATTTACAGTGCAGAAGGAGGCCATTCGGCCCATCGAGTCTACACCGGCTCTTGGAAAGAGCACCCTACCCAAGGTCAACACCTCCACCCTATCCCCAGAACCCAGTAACCCCACCCAACACTAAGGGCAATTTTGGACACTAAGGGCAATTTATCATGGCCAATCCACCTAACCTGCACATCTTTGGACTGTGGGAGGAAACCGGAGCACCCGGAGGAAATCCACGCACACACAGGGAGGATGTGCAGACTCCGCACAGACAGTGACCTAAGCCGGAATAGACCCTGGAGCTGTGAATCAATTGTGCTATCCACAATGCTACCGTGCTGAAACATAATACATTTTTAATCAAGCACCATGAAGTTTAAAAAGTCAAAAATATTTGAAATTTAGACCTGCCCCTCTCCGCTCCCACGGATTAAAAAATTCATACATTTCTTTCTTCTCTCTGTTTTGATGAACGACCATGAACCTGAAGCGTTAACATTTGATGAAAGACCATGAACCTTAAGCAGTTTCTTTTCACAGATGCTGCCTGATCTGCTAAGTGTATCCAGAATTTATTTTGTTTTTAATTCAGCTTTCCAGCATCCTCTGTATTTTGCTTTTAAACAAGACAGATGTCAGGATATTTACACCACATGGCTTATATTCAGAACTAATTACACTCATGATCTGTTTTCAGCATTGGAAGCACATCATACAATAATTTAAAAAGTACAAAATACATAAATGGTAGCTAATCAATTACAGTTTTTTTAAGTTTAAAGTGTAATAAACAATGGTGGTTATTTATTTACCGAAGTAATTGTGCTCATTTTAATTTCCACAAAAGAATTAGCAAATGTTGAGATTAAAATAGAGCTGCAATTTAATGTCAATACTTTAATGTTAATTATCTTTTGAGTAGAGGTATGTATAGGTAATGAAGCTAATAAAAAGATAACGGTTGTGATCTTTATTTTGCAATATTTTATATAAGACTTTTAATTTTGTTTTAAAGAGAACACATTTGTTAATTTATAAATGAAACTTGATGCACTCCAAGGAATGTGGAAATGTGTCTGCACCAATAACGCATAAAATAGTTCTCATTCTTCAATTTATAAAGATTAAACTAAGAATAGCACTGTTCTTTAAACTGCATGTCATCATGTCATCAGACTATTGCAAACTTTCCAAGCACATGTATTAACTCATTCTCAAAGTTACCACTAAGAACTCAATATTTCTACAATTTAACCTACAAGTAGCAATAATAATATATTCAAAGGTTTACGTTCATCTCTCAGTACACCTGTTGCACTCCAGTTGGAATGAATTTTGACATCAGGCATACAAATAAACTTCCTCATTCACGACTTGCTTTAAATATCAATGATGTGGAGATGCCGGCGTTGGACTGGGGTGAGCACAGTACGAAGTCTTACAACACCAGGTTAAAGTCCAACAGGTTTGTTTCGATGTCACTAGCTTTCGGAGCGCTGCTCCTTCCTCAGGTGAATGGGAGGAATGAGGAAGGAGCCTGAGGAAGGAGCAGCGCTCCGAAAGCTAGTGACATCGTAACAAACCTGTTGGACTTTAACCTGGTTTAAATATCAAGCATTACATCTTTTTTGAATTTAGAGATTCCAATTATTATTTTTCCCAATTAAGGGCTAATTTAGCATGGCCAATCCACCTACCCTGCACATTTTTTGGGTTGTGGGGGTTAGACCCACGTAGAAACAGGGAGACCCAGAGTGACCTCAGCGCCGTGAGGCAGCAGTGCTAACCAGTGCGCCATCGTGCCACACTAAGCATTACATCTTTACACATTAAAAAATTGCTTCAGTAGTTATACCCCTAGTACAAAGAAAAATGGCTCCCCTTCTTCCATGAAAGCACTACATCATTCTGATCTACAGCTCCATAAGTGCCATACACCATCTGATGTTTTGTCTAAATGGCCATTGACAGGTCCTACGTTCACTTCATAGTCACATACTGCACTGGAAATATTGAGATCAATTGTTGCAACCAAGTCAGGTAACTCAACATAAACTGGGGCTTCAACCTGGCATATACTGGTGTATTTGCTAACTCTGTTTTTGAATCAAGAATCACCATTTCTCAAATAATCTACTTTGTACCAAACACGCAGTCTCTAAATCTTATTTTGGTGCTCAGCCGAATGAAAGCTAACATGTTTAATACAAACATTCAGCCATCTGCTAAACGCAGCAACACAAGCAACATATACAGTATGTATCACCCTGCCTCACAGCCAATGATATTGATAAAGTGCATTCATAAACAGCATCTAAACCATCCTAATAATCTTAACGAAATGCTGCAAGTTACGATGGGGACTACATGGAATCTGAATCTCTCACAATGTTGGTGCCATTCATTCATTGTTGTAAACCACCAGTACCATCAGATTATTTACGCATTGAGGAAACTCTGGACAAATTGATGTGATTCCCACCCGCCAAATCGGAAAAAAAAAGTCAGGTGCGCCTTGGTTTTAAAGTAATACAATCTAACTAATCATTTATATAGATAGGGTGAACACAGTAACACAAATAAAATGATCATCCATGCTGCACACTGATTGTAACCAAAGTCACCAATGTATTTAACTAAAATAAAGATTTGCTACCAAGGACAGCAACAGGGTTGAAAACCAAGCAGTAAAATCACGATGAACAGGCAGAACCTCTTCCCCCACCCACCCCCAGCAAATTCACTCGGCCCATATTGTGAAATGTGTCAGGACCCAATCCGTCAGGGAAGTACTGACGGGTACACTATTTTGGGCAAAGCACAAGAGATGGGAAAACAAACAAATCAGTGACAATATTTCCGGGGCGGGGTCAGAAAAAAAGGAGAAGGGCAGCGGGAGGTTAAAAGGTACGATGCCCTTAAAAATAAAATGGAAGTGGTCACTCCATCTTGGGAGTGGGGTCTCAGACTTCAACATGTTTAACGATTTCTGGAATGCTTTTGTTTTTCAAGATGTATAAATGGCAAAAAAAAAAATCACAGCAAGCAACATGTTGTTCACTGTAAACCTGTAATGCTGAGGAAATAAACTTGTTGCATTTCAATAAAGGGAAAACAAACTTATTACTCAAAATAAAATCCAAACAAGACGTGGTGCCGCTGACGGCTGGTTGACACATTCTAAGAATTGCCAAGGTAGCACAGGGGGGGGGGGGGGGGGTTGAATGTTGATGGTTTACATGATACCAAAGTGTGAGCTTTGTTTTGAGAAGCTGAGGAACAGACCTCGCGGTAAACCTCGATTCGACGGTGAAAGAAAAAAAAAAATCACACCGGGCACACCAACTCAACTCAGGGGACTCGGGATTCCCTCCTCTGCAACTTCACACACCCAGAAACAAAAACATCTTTATCCGGATTTCAAACACATCGAAACAAAAACTTCTCCCGAAATCACAACCCAAAACAAAACACACATTGCTTGCGAACCAAGCCTTTCGATTCCCCTCCCTCCTGGAGAAAGAGCTCTAAACAATAGGTTCAGCGAACAACAAGGAACGATACGGGGAGGGAGGGGGGGGGGGGGGGGTCAATGGGTTTGTTTTAATTTTTGCCTCAAACGAGAATGATTCTGGGGGAATTTCGCTTGTGATTTGATCATTTGCAAACCCACCCCCTTAAAGGATGTTACCGAACATGCCTCTTGCTTTCAAACCCCGGGCGCCAGCTATCTAATCTAACATCGCCCCTCTCAAGTTGAATCTGTTGTACTTTTTTTGTAAATTAAAAATCAAGAGGCGAATTGGACCCAAAAAGCGCCTGACCCATCGAGACGCAGTCAGCCGAAGTTGATTGTGTTTTGTTGAAATGCACACATTTTGTTTTTGTTGTTTAAAGTGGAGGGGGGTATTTACCCTCTGCGGGTAAATACCCCCCCCCTCCAACCCCCATCTGAAAATGCAGTTTAAAGGGGCAAGCTAACTTTGGCAGGAGCATGTGGCTGCTTTCTCCTAACAATGCCCAGGCCCAGGCTACTGTGATAGATGGGGGGCGGTGGTGAGGGGGGGGGGGGGGCGGTGGCGAGGGGGGCGGTGGCGAGGGGGGCGGTGGCGAGGGGGGCGGTGGCGAGGGGGGCGGTGGCGAGGGGGGCGATGGCGAGGGGGGCGATGGCGAGGGGGGCGATGGCGAGGGGGGCGATGGCGAGGGGGGCGATGGCGAGGGGGGCGATGGCGAGGGGGGCGATGGCGAGGGGGGCGATGGCGAGGGGGGCGATGGCGAGGGGGGCGATGGCGAGGGGGGCGATGGCGAGGGGGGCGATGGCGAGGGGGGCGATGGCGAGGGGGGCGATGGCGAGGGGGGCGATGGCGAGGGGGGCGATGGCGAGGGGGGCGATGGCGAGGGGGGCGATGGCGAGGGGGGCGATGGCGAGGGGGGCGATGGCGAGGGGGGCGATGGCGAGGGGGGCGATGGCGAGGGGGGCGATGGCGAGGGGGGCGATGGCGAGGGGGGCGATGGCGAGGGGGGCGATGGCGAGGGGGGCGATGGCGAGGGGGGCGATGGCGAGGGGGGCGATGGCGAGGGGGGCGATGGCGAGGGGGGCGATGGCGAGGGGGGCGATGGCGAGGGGGGCGATGGCGAGGGGGGCGATGGCGAGGGGGGCGATGGCGAGGGGGGCGATGGCGAGGGGGGCGATGGCGAGGGGGGCGATGGCGAGGGGGGCGATGGCGAGGGGGGCGATGGCGAGGGGGGCGATGGCGAGGGGGGCGATGGCGAGGGGGGCGATGGCGAGGGGGGCGATGGCGAGGGGGGCGATGGCGAGGGGGGCGATGGCGAGGGGGGCGATGGCGAGGGGGGCGATGGCGAGGGGGGCGATGGCGAGGGGGGCGATGGCGAGGGGGGCGATGGCGAGGGGGGCGATGGCGAGGGGGGCGATGGCGAGGGGGGCGATGGCGAGGGGGGCGATGGCGAGGGGGGCGATGGCGAGGGGGGCGATGGCGAGGGGGGCGATGGCGAGGGGGGCGATGGCGAGGGGGGCGATGGCGAGGGGGGCGATGGCGAGGGGGGCGATGGCGAGGGGGGCGATGGCGAGGGGGGCGATGGCGAGGGGGGCGATGGCGAGGGGGGCGATGGCGAGGGGGGCGATGGCGAGGGGGGCGATGGCGAGGGGGGCGATGGCGAGGGGGGCGATGGCGAGGGGGGCGATGGCGAGGGGGGCGATGGCGAGGGGGGCGATGGCGAGGGGGGCGATGGCGAGGGGGGCGATGGCGAGGGGGGCGATGGCGAGGGGGGCCATGGCGAGGGGGGCCATGGCGAGGGGGGCCATGGCGAGGGGGGCCATGGCGAGGGGGGCCATGGCGAGGGGGGCCATGGCGAGGGGGGCCGATGGCGAGGGGGGCGATGGCGAGGGGGGCGATGGCGAGGGGGGCGATGGCGAGGGGGGCGATGGCGAGGGGGGCGATGGCGAGGGGGGCGATGGCGAGGGGGGCGATGGCGAGGGGGGCGATGGCGAGGGGGGCGATGGCGAGGGGGGCGATGGCGAGGGGGGCGATGGCGAGGGGGGCGATGGCGAGGGGGGCGATGGCGAGGGGGGCGATGGCGAGGGGGGCGATGGCGAGGGGGGCGATGGCGAGGGGGGGCGATGGCGAGGGGGGCGATGGCGAGGGGGGCGATGGCGAGGGGGGCGATGGCGAGGGGGGCGATGGCGAGGGGGGCGATGGCGAGGGGGGCGATGGCGAGGGGGGCGATGGCGAGGGGGGCGATGGCGAGGGGGGCGATGGCGAGGGGGGCGATGGCGAGGGGGGCGATGGCGAGGGGGGCGATGGCGAGGGGGGGCGATGGCGAGGGGGGGCCATGGCGAGGGGGGCCATGGCGAGGGGGGCCATGGCGAGGGGGGCCATGGCGAGGGGGGCCATGGCGAGGGGGGGCCATGGCGAGGGGGGCCATGGCGAGGGGGGCCATGGCGAGGGGGGCCATGGCGAGGGGGGCCATGGCGAGGGGGGCCATGGCGAGGGGGGGCCATGGCGAGGGGGGGCCATGGCGAGGGGGGCCATGGCGAGGGGGGGCCATGGCGAGGGGGGCCATGGCGAGGGGGGCCATGGCGAGGGGGGCCATGGCGAGGGGGGCCATGGCGAGGGGGGCCATGGCGAGGGGGGCCATGGCGAGGGGGGGCCATGGCGAGGGGGGCGATGGCGAGGGGGGGCGATGGCGAGGGGGGCGATGGCGAGGGGGGCGATGGCGAGGGGGGCGATGGCGAGGGGGGCGATGGCGAGGGGGGCGATGGCGAGGGGGGCGATGGCGAGGGGGGCGATGGCGAGGGGGGCGATGGCGAGGGGGGCGATGGCGAGGGGGGCGATGGCGAGGGGGGGCGATGGCGAGGGGGGCGATGGCGAGGGGGGGCGATGGCGAGGGGGGCGATGGCGAGGGGGGCGATGGCGAGGGGGGCGATGGCGAGGGGGTTTGGGGTTGGGGGGGCGTTTGTGATGGGTTTGGGGTGGGGGGGTTTGGGGAGGGGGGTATTTGGGGATTGTATGGGGGCTATTTGGGGAGGGGATGGCGGGGTGTTTGGGGTGGGTGTGTTTGGGGAGGGGGTGTTTGGGGGGTGGGGGGAGGGGGGGCTCAGAGCTGGGGGAGGGGGGGCTCAGAGCTGGGTGAAGGGAGGCGGAATTACCTCAATCTCGAAGTCGGGCAGGCCGAACGCGGTCCTGAATAAAGAGCAAAAGTGCGCGATGGCGGGGACTTCCCACCAGGAGCGGATCTCCTCCACCGACACGGCCCAAGACGGACAATCCTCGGACATTTTACACGGCAGCAACCCCCCCCCCCCCTCTCCCCCCGCCGGGGGGAGTTCCCTCCGAGTTGCTCCGCTTGGTGCTGGTCCTCCGGCCTCAGACTCCTAGAGCGGGCGGCGGAGAGGGAGAGCGAGGGGCGACTGCCATGGCGGGGGGGGGGGGTGAGGGAGGGGGGGGGGGGTGAGGGAGGGGGGGGGGGGGGTGAGGGAGGGGGGGGGGGGGGGTGAGGGAGGGGGGGGGGTGAGGGAGGGGGGGGGGGGTGAGGGAGGGGGGGGGGGTGAGGGAGGGGGGGGGGTGAGGGAGGGGGGGGGGTGAGGGGGGGGGTGAGGGAGGGGGGGGGGTGAGGGGGGGGGTCGAGGGAGGGGGGGGTGGGGGGTGAGGGAGGGGGAGGGGGGGTGGGGGGTGAGGGAGGGGGGGGTTGGGGGGTGAGGGAGGGGGGGTTGGGGGGTGAGGGAGGGGGGGTTGGGGGGTGAGGGAGGGGGGTGAGGGAGGGGGGTGGGGGGGGTGAGGGAGGGGGGGGAGTGAGGGGGGCTGTGGGGGGGGGTGAGGGAGGGGGGGTGAGGGAGGGGGGTGTGGGGGGAGGGGGTGAGCGAGGGGGGGTCGGGGGGTGAGCGAGGGGGGTCGGGGGGTGAGGGAGGGGGCGTGGGGGGGTGAGGGAGGGGGGCTGTGGGTGAGCGAGGGGGGTGAGGGAGGGGGGGTGAGGGGGGCTGTGGGTGGGGGGGGTGAGGTTGGGGGGGTGAGCGAGGGGGGTGAGGGAGGGGGAGTGAGGGGGGCTATGGGTGGGGGGGGTGAGCGAGGGGGGTGAGGGAGGGGGAGTGAGGGGGGCTGTGGGTGGGGGGGGTGAGCGAGGGGGGTGAGGGAGGGGGGTGAGGGAGGGGGGTGGGGGGGGTGAGGGAGGGGGGGGAGTGAGGGGGGCTGTGGGGGGGGTGAGGGAGGGGGTGTGGGGGGAGGGGGTGAGCGAGGGGGGGTCGGGGGGTGAGGGAGGGGGGCTGTGGGTGGGGGGGGTGAGGTTGGGGGGTGAGCGAGGGGGTGTGGGGGGAGGGGGTGAGCGAGGGGGGGTGAGAGGGGCCGTGGGGCGGGGGTCTCCCGCGGTCGCAGTGCTGTCTCTCGGTGCCGCTCTCTCAGTCTCAGTGCGGGCGAGCGTGTTTAATGCTGGAACAATCCCGCAGCCCCATCCTCCTCCCTCCTGAACAGATGGCCCGGGCCGACAGCAGGGAGCGCGCACGGGCTCGCTCCCGCTCGGCGCGCCGCCGCCGGGCACGCGCGCCTCCGCACAGACCGCTCCCCCTCCTCAGGCCGCCCGATGGCAGTGCGGCCTCCGGCCCTCCTGCTGCCCCCGCCCCCCGGGCGACCGCCCAGCGGATGTGACGCGAAGCCGCCGTCTCCATGGCAACAGCCAATGGACATTGTGGAGGCTGTGTGGTCACTGACCTCAATGGGAGGGGTTTGGGGAGTCAGTGATGGGGGTTGGGGGTCAGTGATGGGTTTTGGGGGTCAGTGATGGGTTTTGGGGGTCAGTGATGGGGGTTGGAGAGGTCAGTGATGGGGTTGGGGGGGTCAGTGATGGGTTTTGGGGGTCAGTGATGGGGGTTGGGGTGTCAGTGATGGGGGTGGGGGGTCAGTGATGGGGTTGGGTGGGTCAGTCATGGGGGTTGGAGGGGTCAGTGATGGGGGTTCGGGGGTCAGTGATGGGGTTGGGGGGGTCAGTGATGGGGGGTCAGTGATGGGAGTTGGGGGGGTCAGTGATGGGGGCTGGGGGGGTCAGTGATGGGGGTTGGAGGGTGATGGGGGTTGGAGAGGTCAGTGATGGGGGCTGGGGGGGGTCAGTGATGGGGGTTGGAGAGGTCAGTGATGGGGGCTGGGGGGGGTCAGTGATGGGGTTGGGGGATCTGTGATGGGGGTTGGGGGGGTCAGTGATGGGGGGTCAGTGATGGGAGTTGGGGGGGTCAGTGATGGGGGCTGGGGGGGTCAGTGATGGGGGTTGGAGGGGTCAGTGATGGGGGCTGGGGGGGTCAGTGATGGGGGTTGGAGAGGTCAGTGATGGGGGCTGGGGGGGGTCAGTGATGGGGTTGGGGGATCTGTGATGGGGGTTGGGGGGGTCAGTGATGGGGGTTGTGGGGGCTAGTGATGGGGCAGTGATGGGGTTGGGGGTGTCAGTGATGGGGGTTGGGGCGGTCAGTGATGGGGGTTGGGGGGGTCAGTGATGGGGGTTTGAGGGGTCACTGATGGAGTGTCAGTGACAGAGGGGAGTCATTGATGGGGTCAGCATCAGGGAGTCTGTAATGGGGTCAGTGACAGGAATCCAGTGATGGGGTCAGTGAGGTAGGGTCGGTGATGGCGGGGGGCTAGTGATAGGGATCAGTGATGGTGGACGCATTAGGGGAAGCCAGTTAACTGAGAATGGCACAGTGGTTAACACTGCTGTCTCACAGCGCCAGGGACCCAGGTTCAATTCCGACCTTGGGTGACTGCGTGGGTTTCCTCCAGGTGATCCGGTTTCCTCCTACCATCCAAAGATTTGCAGGTTTGGTAGATGGATTGTGCTAAATTACCCTTCTTGTCCAGACATTAGGTGGGTTTACGCAGTTGTTGGGTCTAGGTTAGGGTCCTTCTTCAGAGAGCCGGTGTAGACTCGATGGGCCAAATGACCTCCTTCTGCACTATCGGGATTCTATGATTCTCTGGTCCTGTGATTGAGTCTCACATCACAACAGGTCCCAAACTGATTCTGCGCTTTGAGTCACCCAGACCCGAAACGTCTGCTCCCTTCTCTCTCCACAGTGATAGGGGCGGGGGCTGTCAGACCTGCTGAGATTCTCCATTCTTGTCAGTTTTTGTTTTAGGTTCTTGCACCAAAATATTTTGCTTGGATCACACTGGGTTCCAAAGTGATTCTACTGGATCACACTGGGTTCCAAGGTGATTCTACTGGATCACACTGGGTTCCAAAGTGATTCTACTGGATCACACTGGGTTCCAAGGTGATTCTACTGGATCACACTGGGTTCCAAGGTGATTCTACTGGATCACACTGGGTTCCAAGGTGATTCTACTGGATCACACTGGGTTCCAAGGTGATTCTACTGGATCACACTGGGTTCCAAGGTGATTCTACTGGATCACACTGGGTTCCAAAGTTATTCTACTGGTTCACACTGGATTCCAAGGTGATTCTACTGGATCACACTGGGTTCCAAAGTTATTCTACTGGTTCACACTGGATTCCAGAGTGATTCTACTGGATCACACTGGGTTCCAAAGTGATTCTACTGGATCACACTGGGTTTCAAAGTGATTCTACTGGATCACACTGGGTTCCAAAGTGATTCTACTGGATCACACTGGGTTCCAAAGTGATTCTACTGGATCACACTGGGTTCCAAAGTGATTATACTGGATCACACTGGGTTCCAAAGTGATTCTACTGGATCACACTGGGTTCCAAAATGATTCTACTGGATCACACTGGGTTCCAAAGTTATTCTACTGGTTCACACTGGGTTCCAAAGTGATTCTACTGGATCACACTGGGTTCCAAAGTGATTCTACTGGATCACACTGGGTTCCAAAGTGATTCTACTGGTTCACACTGGGTTCCAAAGTGATTCTACTGGATCACACTGGGTTCCAAAGTGATTCTACTGGATCACACTGGGTTCCAAGGTGATTCTACTGGATCACACTGGGTTCCAAGGTGATTCTACTGGATCACACTGGGTTCCAAAGTTATTCTACTGGTTCACACTGGATTCCAAAGTGATTCTACTGGATCACACTGGGTTCCAAAGTGATTCTACTGGATCACACTGGGTTCCAAAGTGATTCTACTGGATCACACTGGGTTTCAAAGTGATTCTACTGGATCACACTGGATTCCAAAGTGATTCTACTGGATCACACTAGGTTCCAAAGTGATTCTACTGGATCACACTGGGTTCCAAAGTGATTCTACTGGATCACACTGGGTTCCAAAATGATTCTACTGGATCACACTGGGTTCCAAAGTTATTCTACTGGTTCACACTGGGTTCCAAAGTGATTCTACTGGATCACACTGGGTTCCAAAGTGATTCTACTGGATCACACTGGGTTCCAAAGTGATTCTACTGGTTCACACTGGGTTCCAAAGTGATTCTACTGGATCACACTGAGTTCCAAAGTGATTCTACTGGATCACACTGGGTTCCAAAGTGATTCTACTGGGTTTAAAGTGATTCCATTGGATCCACAATATTCCCAGGGTCTCCTGGAGCCTGGAGGCGGGGAACGTGTCGGCTCCCGAACCCCTCCCCCGGTCCTTGGCGACGGCTGTAACCCGGCACCTCCTGGCTGGTCACAACAAAGAACAAAGAAATGTACAGCACAGGAACAGGCCCTTCGGCCCTCCAAGCCTGTGCCGACCATGCTGCCCGACTAAACTACAATCTTCTACACTTCCTGGGTCCGTATCCCTCTATTCCCATCCTATTCCTGTATTTGTCAAGATGCCCCTTAAATGTCACTATCGTAAACCCGCAACCTTCCAGCGCCCTGTCTGCCCGCTTCACTCTTATGTTTAATCCTTCTCCCCCCCCTTTTTTCTATAGTTACAAACTCTCCAGTGATGGGCAGAGACTTTACCCCCCTCCATGTGCCAGGGGCACCCCCTCCCTGTGCCAGGGGCACCCCTTCCCCCTCCCTGTGCCAGGGACACCCCCTCCCTGTGCTAGGGGCACCCCCTCCCTGTGCCAGGGGCACCCCCCTCCCTGTGCCTGGCTCCCCTCCCTGTGCCAGGGGAACCCCCTTCCCCCTCCCTGTGCCAGGGGCACCCCCCTCCCTGTGTCAGGGCCCCCTCCCTGTGCCAGGGGCACCCCCTTCCCCCTCCCTGTGCCAGGGGCACCCCCTCCCTGTGCTAGGGGCACCCCCTCCCTGTGCCAGGGGCACCCCCCTCCCTGTGCCTGGCCCCCCTCCCTGTGCCAGGGGAACCCCCTTCCCCCTCCCTGTGCCAGGGGCACCCCCTCCCTGTGCCAGGGGCACCCCCTCCCTGTGCCAGGGGCACCCCCTCCCTGTGACAGGGCCCCCTCCCTGTGCCAGGGGCACCCCCTCCCTGTGCCAGGGCCCCCTCCCTGTGCCAGGGCCCCCTCCCTGTGCCAGGGGCACCCCCTTCCCTCTCCCTGTGCCAGGGGCACCCCCTCCCTGTGCCAGGGCCCCCTCCCTGTGCCAGGGCCCCCTCCCTGTGCCAGGGCCCCCTCCCTGTGCCAGGGCCCCCTCCCTGTGCCAGGGGCACCCCCTTCCCTCTCCCTGTGCCAGGGGCACCCCCTTCCCCCTCCCCCTTCCCCCTCCCTGTGCCAGGGACCTCCCCCCCCCCCCCCCCAGCAGCGGAGTTCTCAGTGCGCATTTGCTGAGTAAGGTGGAGTTAACTCAGCCGAGAGGGGAAGTTGTTTTCGGAGGTGAAACGTATCGTTTCCGCGCCTCTCACCCTCCTCCCTCGTTGTCCGGGTGGAACGTCCTGTGCGGGGGGCACTTTGACTCAGTGAAACCCGGGGAAATGAGCGCCCCGAGTTTGGGGAGGGTCCTGGCTGCCACCCCAGCCTGTCTTTGTCTCCTCGCTCTTTGCCAATCGTTGCCAAACCCGGCCGACCGCCCGAGTTTGATGGCAGTGGAGCGGTTCCAGTTCACAGGCGGCAACCTCCTGTCGTCCGGGAAAGAGCTGCGGGTGAATTCTATCCTCCAGAAGCTGAAGGGGAGGGAAATAACGGAAGGGGCCAAAAGCGGCCATTTCCCACCAGCAATGCACTTTTTCAGAGCAAGAAAACTAATTGAACAGAGCCTGGTTTTTAATATTATCCAGAAGATGCCCAAAGGTAAGCGCAGTGTTTATTCACGGACAGAGCTGTGCATTCTGTGTAATAATGTCCAACTTTATTGAAATCGCTGTCTGTCAAGTTCAGGTGAGGTGACCACTACCTGTGTTTGGAAACTGGGTTCAGTGAAGTGCGGGCTGGGGATTTCATGTGTCCGGAAGTTTACTGTAGCAATTGCTGAGGCGGTGACCCACATCAAAGTCTCTTGATTGGGTTGGTGCTGTGTCTGTAAATCAGTAACCTTCAAAGGGATACCGTGACATAACTTTTTATATTTCACTGGTGAACCTGAGGCGGTGCAGAGTTGAAGGGTGTGCTAATCACTGCGTGGAGAAATAGGAGCTGGGTGTGTTTCTCCACAGGCGGGTTCAGTGAGAGTTCAGGTCGCAGATGACTGATCGAGGATCTGCAGACACCTCTGAAAGGGACGTGCTGTCGTTTGAGGAAGCGAGCACCAACGTTATTCTGCCTCTGCGTGCAAGGGATGTTTGACATCTTTGCTGCATTTTATACCCAGCTGGCAGCTGTTCGTTCAGTTTGTTTGCTTGGCCTGCAACTCTTTTAATAGCACTGAGATTTGGGGAGAGCTGGGGCTGAGGGAAGTCCCAGAGTGCGAAGAATGACCTGTGCGCTCGCAGGTTAAATCTTTAATTGGGTTATTTACATCAAAGCGTCATAGAAAGTGCACATCTTTTCATATTGATGAACTTCACTCTCCTGGCACTGCACGTGGAAATTCAAGATTTGTGCCTGGGCGCACCCGTTATTTCATTATAATCTTTATTACTGTCACAATTAGGCTTATATTAACAACGCAATGAAAAGACTGTGAAAATCCCCTAGTCGCCACATTCCGGCGCCAGTTCGGGTCACACAGAGGGAGAATTCAGAATATCCAATTCACCTAACAAGCACGTCTTTCGGGGACTTGTGGGAGGAAACCGGAGCGGAAATCGAACGTGCAGATTCTGTATGGACAGTGACCAAGCCAGGAATCGAACCTGGGTCCCTGGAGCTGTGAAGCAACAGGGGAAATTCTCGCCATTATCAAGGACTTTACAGCGGAGCATTGAGAAAGCAGTGGCAGGATCAGTCAGAGTCAGCATGGGTTTATGAAGGGGAAATCATGCTGGACAAATCTACTGGAATTCTTTGAAGATGTAACTAGTAGAGTTGACAAGGGGGGAGGCAGTCAATGTATATTTGGACTTTCAGAAAGCGTTTGACAAAGCCCCGCATAAGAGATTATCGTGCAAGATTAAAGTGCATGGGATTGGGGGAAGTGTGTTGAGATTGTTATGGGCGAGGCGTTTTCAGAACCCCAAAATGTATCATGGAGTTCAACCAACCTCTCCCTTTAATGGATTCTTGCTTTTGAAGCACACGGCTTGTTCCCCAGGTGTGATATTACAATTATGGACACGTGGTTTTTAACACAAAACAATGTTTATTCCATGAACTCAACTTAACCCATTAAATAAACATTGGATCTCTTAACATCCCTTACTTCAAAGATAACCCCGAAAATAATACAACACTAAATAATCCCTCAAAATGTTCCTTCAAACTTCCAAAAGGCTTCAAACCTTCAAAACAGTAACACACCAGGTCACAGAATATATATATTTTCTGTTTGATGGCAGAGATATATCAGCTTGGTTGACTTTTGCTCCAGCACCTTGCTTTTCTTCCTGCAGCTCTCTGGAAACATACCGACACACCCAAGCTGCTTTTTTCAAACTGCCACTTTGGCTAACAGAGGCTCCACGCTGCTGCTTTCCCCCTGTTTGGTTGAAGGATGTGTTCTATATTTCAATGAATATGCACATTAGATGGTGGATCCCACTGGTGTTTGATGGCGTCAGGCTGCATTTGGCGGAAACAGAAACTCCAAGGGGATCTGTGTGTGTTGCTGTGTGTGTGAGAGGATCACAGATCAGCTCCAGGGACCCTCCATGTAATGGGAAGGAGAGCCAGGCACTGAGTGTGTACAGCAGCCTTGCCTGAGTATGTATGGTGAACAGTGAGAGAGGGGAGCAGCACAGTTTTGCTCAAAGAGCTCCGTTCAGTCCATCTCCCAGGCACACACTTCAGCAATATGATTATCTGCATTCCTTAAAGGTACATTGCTTAAATATCCATTTCTTAATGGTACTCTCACATGACAAGATGGATAGAAAACTAGTTGGCAGAAAGGAAACAAAGAATAGGAAATAACAGATCCTTTTCTTTTTAAAAATAAATTTAGAGTACCCAATTCATTTTTTCCAATTAAGGGGCGATTTAGCGCGGCCAATCCACCGAGCCTGCACATCTTTGGGTTGTGGGGGCGAAACCCACGCAAAAAAGGGGAGAATGTGCAAACTCCACACGGACAGTGACCCAGAGCCGGGATCGAACCTGGGACCTCGGTGCCATGAGGCAGCAGTGCTAACCACTGTGCCACCATGCTGCCCTCGGTCCTTTTCAAATTGGCTGGCAATAACTAGTGGGGTGCCACAGGGATAGGTGCTGGGACCACAGGTATTCACAATATAAATGAGTCGGACGAGGGAACAAAATGTAACATCCCAAAGTTTGCAGATGATACCAAGTTGGGTGGGAGGGTGAACTGTGACGAGGGTGCAGAGATCCAACAGCATGATCTGGAATGGTTGGGTGAGTAGGAAAATCAATGGCAGATGCTGTATAATTTGGATAAATGTGAGGTTATTCACTTTGGAAGCAAAAACAAGAAGGCAGATTACAACTGAATGGTTGTAAATTGGGAGAGGGGTGTGCACAGCGTGACCTGGGTGCATCAGTCGCTGAAGGTACGCATGCAGGTGGTGCAGGTGGTAAAGAAGGCTAATGGTATGTTGGCCTTCATTGCGAGAGGTTACAAGTACAGGAATAGGGATGTGTTGTTGCAATTATACAGGAGCCTTGATGAGGCCACACCTAGAATTTTGTGTGCAGATTTGGTCTCCTTTTCTGAGGAAGGATGTTCTTGCTCTCAAGGGAGTGCAGCAAATGTTTACCAGGCTTATTCTGAGGATGGCTGGACTGTCATATGAGGAGAGATTGGCTAGCGTAGGATTGTTTTCGAGGGCAGCACGGTGGCGCAGTGGTTAGTACTGGGACTACGGCACTGAGGACCAGCCCTGGTCACTGTCTGTGTGGTGTTTGCACATTCTCCCCGTATTTGCCTGGGATTCGCCCCCACAACCCAAAAAAGATGTGCAGGGTAGGTGGATTGGCCACGCTAAATTGCCCCTTAATTGGAAAAAATGAATTGGGTACTCTAAATTATTATTCTTTTTTTTAATGATTGTGATGAATGGCGGAGCAGGCTCGAAGAGCCGAATTGCCTCCTCCCCGCTCCTATCTCTTATGTTTCTATGTTACACATTACAGAATTTGCAATGACGAATCCAGCCAGCTCTTAAAGACTTGATCAGTTTACACCCTGCACTTACGCACACTATCCAGTTATTGTAAGAAGTCTTACAGCACTAGGTTAAAGTCCAACAGGTTTGTTTCAAATCACTAGCTTTTGGAGCACTGCTCCTTCCTCAGGTGAATGAAGAGGTATGTTCCAGAAACATATATATAGACAAAGTCAAAGATGCAAGACGCTACTTTGAATGCAAGCATTTGCAGGTAATTAAGTCTTTACAGATCCAGAGTTAGGGGTAACCCCAGGTTAAAGAGGTATGAATTGTCTCAAGCCAGGCCAGTTGGTAGGATTTTGCTAGCCCAGGGCAGATGGGTGGGGGGGTGAATGTAATGTGACATGAATCCAAGTCCTGGTTGAGGCCGTACTCATGTGTGCGGAACTTGGCTATAAGTTTCTGCTCGGCGATTCTGCGTTGTCGCGCATCCTGAAGGCTGCCTTGGAGAACGCTTACCCGAAGATCAGAGGCTGAATGCCCTTGATTGCTGAAGTGTTCCCCGACTGGAAGGGAATGTTCTTGCCTGGCTATTGTCGCGCAATGTCAGTTCATCCGTTGTCGCAGCGTCTGCATGGTCTCGCCAATGTACCACGCTTCGGGACATCCTTTCCTGCAGCATATGTGGTAGGGTAGTTCAGAACAGCGACCACGATACCACACAACCCTGCCATGGCAATCTCTGCAAGACGTGCCAGATCATCGACATGGATACCACCATTACACATGAGAACACCACCCACCAGGTACGCGGTACATACTCGTACAACTCGGTCAACATTGTCTACGTCATACGCTGCAGGAAAGGATGTCCCGTAGCGTGGTACATTGACGAGACCATGCAGACGCTGCGACAACGGATGAACGGACATTGCGAGACAATCGCCAGGCAGGAACGTTCCCTTCCAGTCGGGGAACACTTCAGCAGTCAAGGGCATTCAGCCTCTGATCTCTGGGTAAGCGTTCTCCAAGGTGGCCTTCAGGATGCGCGACAACGCAAAATCGGCGAGTAGAAACTTATAGCCACGTTCCGCACACATGAGTACAGCCTCAACCGGGACCTTGGATTCATGTCACATAACATTCACCTCCCACCATCTGGCCTGGACTTGCGAAATCCTACCAACTGTCCTGTATTGAGACAATTCACACCTCTTTAACCTGTGATTATCCCTCTCTCCAGTTGCTCCGTTTGGCCCTGTAAAGACTTAATTACCTGCAAAGACTCACATTCAAAGTATCGTCTTGCATCTTTGACTTTGTCTATATATATATAACCGAACACTTCATTCACCTGAGGAAGGCGCAGTGCTCCGAAAGCTAGTGATTCAAAACAAACCTGTTGGACTTTAACCTGGTGTTGTCAGACGTCTTACTATCCCTGACTAGTCCGTGCCATTCTATGTGACAGTTAATCTTATCTCTCACAATTGATTCTACTAATTTTTCCACCCACTGATGTAAGACTAACTGGCCTATAAGTGTTTGGCATTTCCTTCGCTCCCTTTTTAAACAATGGAACTGTGTTTGCATTTCTCCAGTCCTCTGGTACCTCCCCTGTGTCTATTGAGGATTGGAAAATAATCCTCCGAGCATCTGCTATCTCCTTCCTGACCTCCTTCAGCAGCCTCGGAAGCAATCTATCTGGTGACTTATCAACTTTAAAGGATTCCAACTCTTCTGAGTATCCGGTCTCTCAAAAAATTTTTTCAAAATTTTAGAGTACCCAATTATTTTTTTTCCCAATTAAGGGGCAATTTAGAGTTGCCCAGTCATCTACCCTGCACATCTTTGGGTTGTGGGGGTGAGACCCATGCACGCAGACACGGGGAGAATGTGCAAACTCCAAACGGACAGTGACCCGGGGCCGGGATCAAACCTGGGTCCTCAGCGCTGTGAGGCAGCAGTGCTAACCACTGTGGCACAGTGCCGCCCTTTTCCTGTCGGGAATAATCTTTCTGATTATCCCATCCGATATCTGTCTTTCTCCTGACTGACTATATCTGCATCATCCCTCTCCTTTGTAAACACATCTGAACTTGATTGCTGAGCCTACATTGGGCTTTTCACAATAACTTCAATGAAGCCTACTTGTGACAAGAAGTGATTATAATATTATTACATTGCAACAATGAATATCAGCAGGAATTATACCTCCAAATGATAAGCTGAATCCTTAGTCAAATACCTTTAGGAATATAGAAAAATAAGACTAATGTTGAACTTGAACAATTTCTTATGCCATAGGTGGTGCTGAGTTTTAGGTACCACATTATGGGAAGAATGCAAAAGCATTGAACTATTAAAGTTTATGTCATTCAGTTTGGGATTTCTTCCAAGTATCTCTTGTGCTGCATTCCGGTTAGCCAGGAGGAGGAAGTAATCATGGTGAGGCTGGCTCCCACAGGGTGTTGTTCAATCAAACCTCAACCCATCTGGATGGGAAAGATTTGAAATCTCAATCCTGACGGTCTACTCTCCAATCTGAATTGTGAAGTAAGCACCTGTATCTAACAACCATGTTTAATATCAAAACATATAGTTTATTTCTATTTTAATGGTGGATTTTAGACTGAACAGTTTATGAAAATGTCAGTGGGTTTCTGTTTCTTCAGGTGCTGGTTTACATCTCCATGAATATGCCCTACTGAGTGTGGATTGGCTTGTGAAGAATGCCACTTACCTGCCTAATTGTTACATTTGCCTCACCCCAATGAAAGGCATCAGGTTTCGTTATTTCTCCAAAAACCATCAGAAGAGGCTGGCGAACTGCTCAGAATGGATCTTGCTTGAGCAATATAGGAAGCAGATTCAAAACGTCACGGAATTTGATAACAGGTATACATTATTCAGCTCTAAATTGAAGCATTTAATTTGAGTTGCCTATTTTTACCCAATTCCCCCGACCTCCAGAAGGAGCTGATTCGTGTGGGAAAATGCTTCTGTGGAGATGGGTGTTTCTTCAGCACCTCACCCGAGTGACTATTGTGTCAGCCTTAATGGTGATTGTAGGTGAAAATATTCACCCGTAGACCTTTGAGTGAGTAAAGATGCAATTTATTAATTTTCAGAGCTCTGGGAGAAAATGCCTTTGACCCCGCGGTCTGAGAAGTACCCTTTCTTGCCTGAGCTGAGGTCACACTGGGTTAATATACAGAAGGAAAGCAGAATTATTTAATTCGCATTTACACATAACCAATCAACTCTATTCACGTCACAATTCTGGTTTAGGTGGTTTAGCACACTGGGCTAAATCGCTGGCTTTTAAAGCAGACCAAGGCAGGCCAGCAGCACGGTTCGATTCCCATACCAGCCTCCCCGATCAGGCGCCGGAATGTGGCGACTCGGGGCTTTTCACAGTAACTTCATTGAAGCCTACTTGTGACTATAAGCGATTTTCATTCATTTCATTTCAATTCATTACATGCATCTTCTATGCCATAAATGGCTACAAGTTAGCTCCTATAGCCTCTAATTGGCATGATGTGGAGATGCCAGCGTTGGACTGGGGTGAGCACAGTAAGAAGTCTTACAACACCAGGTTAAAATCCAACAGGTTTGTTTCAAATCACTAGCTTTCGGAGCACTGCTCCTTCCTCAGGTGAAATTAATTAGCAGTTTGCCTTACCCAATCAATTAATTACATAGATAACGGTTACGTAAAGTCATGGGGTCAATAGACCAGCCACATTGAAACATGTTCCAGAGGTTCATTCCTTGCTGGTTCCTTAATTTGGGGCCCCTTTGTCAGTTACAAATAGCTAAAATTACAGACATTGAGCAAAGGTTGCCAACGGCTCATTGTCTCTCGGATGCACCTGGTTGTGTTGCTCTTTTTAACCTTAGTCTATTTGCTCTGTTTAGGTCACCTTTGCTCATGAGTCGCCAGGTATCTTTATGATACCGCCACGTGGTTCAAGTTCAGGTTATGATTAATAACACAGCACACCACTTAGTAAGGATTAAAACAACGGTCATTTATTATATACAACAAGCAATATTAATACCCTACTACTACTATTTATATAACACACCTATCACTACTGGCCAATACTTAACTTAGGAAGAGCCCACCAGGTCAGGGAAACAAATGCCTTGTCCAATCAAATCTGGCCCGCGGGATTCAAAAGGCTGCTACAGGTCGGTGGCTAGGTGTCTCTACCGGATAACGATCGTTGGATTCAAACTTACGATACACGGTGGCTGGTCTTGCGAAGGTCTCGAGCAGGCGAAGACGAGAGAGAGAGATCTGAACTTGGACCTTCACTTTTATAGGGCCCAGGGGCTTCCCGCCGCCCGGGGCGGCCCTTGACCCTGAGTCCCAAGTGATTGGATTCTGTCCCCAGTCTCTGGGGTCGATGTGTCCAATGGTGAGGCGATTCCTCGATCGGGGGGTGGTTGCTCACCTGTCTTTGTTTCGGCCACTGCAGGCGCCGACAGGTCTGGCCCGGTATTCAATTGCTAATATGTTGCAATTGTTCCCGGGGATACCGATTTAACTGTGGATGTCTGAGTAGATTAGGTGTAAACAGTCCTGAATGCAACTGCGGATACCTGGGTTGATGGGCTGTTGATAGCCCTGAGTATCGATCTGGGCTACGTTCCCAGAGCCGAATATGCAAACCTGTCTGCAGCTGCCTGCTTGTGTCTTTTTGGCTGCTTTTCCCAGCAGTCTTTCGGGTTAGCCGTTTTAAACTGGGTTTTGGCCAGATTAATCGGACCGCAGCCATTTTACATGGCTCCATTTGTGAGTCACTTGTTTTGCACAAAGCTTTACTGCCTCAGCAGAAGACACTGAAAATACCATAAAAGCAAGAACATTAGCAGCGTCCAGCATAGTTTGTCCAATGTCAAGTATCCCATCGTACGTTGCAAATGATAAAATCCACTCCAACAGTGATTTGTTTACTGGTTATTTAACTGTGCACCGCATTCTTGTCGAGGCTAAATTTTACATTGTCCAGTGTTCATGTGCATTTTGCAGCAGGGAGCTCTGGACAATGATCAGGAGCAGAAACAATGGCTAATTTTCTGCTGCTACTGCAGCTTCCTTAGATGAATTCAGCTATCTTTGGACCAAAGATGATTGTGTTACCTCTGGAACAAGGAATAAAACCAAGCTCTGAGATGGTGTTCTCAAACCTTCTGACTTACACGAAAGCAGCATCAACATGCAACACTTTATCCTTAATATTCATTCGTAATTGAGGCTCCATAAAGGGCAAACTACACAACCTTAGCAAAACAACATTATTCCAATTTCAATACGGGATTACGGTGAGGATTCTGGATTTCAACATATAAAATCATCCCACCCAACTGAACTGAATTTGCAAATAAGGCTGAATAGCACCAATAAACTACTCCAGAATGGATCAGCATTTGATCTGATCCAGTCGCCTCGCCTTTCCTTCCCTCTCTTTCCCACCCAATTTCCAAATGTGCACTTGCTAGTAGGTGTCACAGAATAAGGAATAGGGGGGAAATTAAACTTTTGTGAGGGCCACAAAGAATCCAGCATGAGTTTGTCGAGTCAGACAGAAAGTTACTTTATTTACAACATATACACAGCACCAGTAGTTCACTCTTTAGCCGATACCATACTCGCCATCTCTGTTTATTGACCTGTCCCCCTCAGTGGGGGAGCTCATACTCCCCAAGCACCATGGGGAGTAACCAATTCCGTGCCCAGTGAGCGCCGCAGGGGTTGGATTTCTTTATTGACCCCTCTTTTCACATTATGATTTAATGTTGGTAAGTTTCTGTTGTGCTTTGTTATTTTTTTGGCAGTGCCCCTACAAGGAGCGATCCCTTTTAATTTGTTTCTGAGTTTGTTTCCTTTTGTCATATTGAGTTGATTGGACCCTAAAATAAATCATAGGGTAACCAATTGTCCCCAGTCAATGGGATCGGTCTGGGCAGGTTATAACACAAACTGAAACCCATTCCAGCACCACTGCCACTACCGCCAGCATTACCACTTTTTTAAACAAACAATTCCAATTAAGGAGCAATTTAGCATGGCCTTTGGATTGTGAGTGAGACCCACTCAGACAAGGAGAGAATGTGGAAACTCCACACGGTGAGTGACCTGGGGCCGGAATCGAACCTGGGTCCTCAGTGCCGTGAGGCAGAAGTGCAAACCATTTCGCCACCATGCCACCCAGCATTAGCACCTCTTTCTAATCTGGAGCTATTGAGGTCAATTGCAGACTTCAACTTGTGGAAGTCAAACAGAGCAGTCAAGGAACACATGGCCTACATTGGTGATGTTATCCTGCTAGACCATCTTGTAAAAAGGTGGACAAATCTAATATTGCATCCTGGGGAACAATTGGGGGAAAAAAATATGACATTGGATTTTTTTGTGAAATTTGAGATGGCTTCTTATTCCCAATGCAATGAATTCAAAATTTTCATTCTCCTTCCTTTGGCCAACTAATCCTTTGGCCATGTCCCTCTTTTATGCCCCTGTGTGGCTGCATGTAACCTCACATTCAGCAGGCTCTGACCTCCTTTGTATCACTTACTCCTTTCAGTGACAGAGCCATCTACCATCTTCTGGAATTCTTTCTATAAAACCCTCCAGTTTGTATCCTCTTTCCCAGTCTTCAGACTCTGGTAATCTTTCCTAATTCTTCTACTTGCCCTCAATGGTAATTTTAAGAAGTCAGCTTGTCTCAGTGGATAGCACTCTCCCCTCAGTAGATTGAGTTCAAGCCCCTGTCCAGGATTTGAGTCCCTAATTTTATGATGTTTTAGTGTAGAACCAGGGGAGTGGGGCACTGTTGCTGGTGCAGTGTTCCAGATGAAATGTTAAACCCAAACCTCTTCTGCCTGTTCAGGGAGAAGTAAAAGATACCTGCGTGTGAAAGAGCAAGAGAATTCTCCCAGTACCACGGTCACTCTATCCCTCTCAACCAACAACCCCAGAATAGATGAACTGTTTTGCTATGTGCAAATTGGCAGTGAATTCTTTCCTACAGAACAGCAGTTACTGCTTTTCGGGAGTAATTACTTGGCTGTGAAATGCTTTGAGATGTTCTGAAGCCATGACAGACATTAAATAAATGAATGTTTATTCTTGTGACTTGCTATTCTACAGAATGAAAGATCACCAATAAATGAACACAAATTTACATCCAACATTGTATTGTTCACAATGTTTCAACTAATTATTTTTGAATTAGTCATTGTTATATTGACAAACATGCCAGCTATTTGCATGTCCTGCTAAAAGCAATTGAAATGAAGGATTGGTTAATCTGGTCGAGTTGGTTGTTGATATTGGCCAGGGCACCAGGATAGCTCTCAAGACACTTGAATCATATCATGGGATTTTTTACCTTTGCCTGAACAGGTGAATTGAACCTTGGCACCTCCCCTTTATTGCACCAGGCTACCAATCCTGATTATGCATCTTGAATGGAAGCTGATGTTCAAAATTTCCATTTTTGAATTGGTTGAAGCTCTCCTGTAATTAGTAGATCCATCAAGTCATATTGAAAACAGAGGGCGCGATTCTCCGAGCTCCGCACCGGGGAATCGCCGCAACCGCGCCACGCCGCCCCGACGCCGGCGCGCGATGCTCCGAGGTGCGGGGAATTTGCGCCAGCGCGGCCCTGGCCGCGGGCCGCTGGAATCGGCGGGGCCGCTGATTCTCCGGCCCGGATGGGCCAAGCGGCCGCTCCTACATGACAGAGTCCCGCCGGCACCGTTCACCCCTGGTCGCTGCCTGCGGGAACTCTGCGGGAATGCTCGGGGGGCGTTCTTGGGGGGGGTGGGGGGGCTCCTTCACCGGGGGGGGCCTCCGATGGGGTCTGGCCCGCGATCGGGGCCCACCGATCGGCGGGCTGGCCTCCCCCACGCCCCACCCTGGGCCTACTTCTCGGCTTGGCCAGCCCCTGAAGACCGACCCCATGTTGGGTCGGGGCCGGCACGCGTTAGAAGTTCCCCGCGCATGCGCAGAATGGTGCGGTCCAACTGCACATGCAAGGGTTGGCGCAGCGCCCGCTCCAACACAGAGAACACAGCGTGAACCGCTCCAGCGCCGTGCTGGCCCTCTGTGGGGGCCAGAATAGGTCGTGCCCGGGCCCTGTTCGCGCCATCATGAAATGCGACAGCGTTCACGACGGCGCGAACACTTGGCCTCAGTATCGGAGAATCGCGCCCAGAATGTCAGGCATCATCTTGTCAATGTTTTCTGGTTCTGTCGGGCGATTGATACTCAATCAGCAACTGAATGTGGGCAAAATATTATCTTGTATATCTTAGAGACCTGAAACATTGCATACAGTCAAAGTAGAAGTAAGTGAAGTTGCCTTTCTTTATATGTTTTTAAGTAACGTATGGCCAATAATTGCATAATATGTCCATCAGATAATACAAAATACACTCTGTTAGATTAAAACGTTACATTCACGTACAGAATTTATTTCTGTACCATTGATAAAGCAGCTCATTTTCATTGCTGACAGCAGAATAAAAGGTTCTCTGACGTGAAATCTTTTCATAGCCTGAAGTTCTTTACAGCTGAGTGGGTGATGTGGTGTACCACTGGATTTTAAAACCAGTCAGTTTCAAGATCAGTTCCTGGTTTCTACTCAACATGAACATTTCAAATCACGTCTCCTTCCAGGCCTTAAGGAGCAGCAGTAAAGTCTATCCTATCGAGATTCTTGAGCCGTTCCCAGTCTGGAGAGCACCTGGCATAGACAATAGCAAAGAAAAACTCTTAGTGAAACTTCTGAAGTCATATTATAATGTATGTATTTAAATTAAAGCATGACAAAGGACTTGTAAATCCACTTTAATGTGGCAGTTACTCATTAGAGCAGCAGTTGTAAACATTTATCTACGTTTTAGCATGGGCGAATGAGCCTATCTATAGCTATAATAATCGAAGAGGGCCTAAATTAAAGATAGTTCAGCTACAGAATAGAAGTTGTTGATGCTCTCTTGAAATTGAGGATGACATCACTGGTCCACAATTGGGGGACAATTTAGCATTGCATATCCTTTTGGGTTGTGGGGGTGAGACCCACGCAAACACGGGGAGAATGTGCAAACTCCACACGGACGGTGACCCGGGGCTGGGATCGAACACAGTTTTTCAGCGCCATGAGGCAGCAGTGCTAACCACTGCGCCACCGAGCTGCCCTAGCAACTAAAACTGTTGATCAGCGCAGCCAGAAGCAAATGAATAAGGCGTTGCAGTCTATTGACAGTTCCCTTACCAACACTGTTTTCTTCAATGTGTCGTAGCAATGTAGGGAACATGTAGTAGTTGTGGCTTTGTACTCGCACTTGCCAAACTTTCAAAGACTTTTTGGAAAGCATCGATTTTGGGTGGCATGGTGGTGCAGTGGTTAGCACTGCTGCCTAAGACTCTGAGGACCCGGGTTCGATTCCGGTCCCAGGCCACTGTCCGCGTGGAGTTTGCACATTCTGCCCTTGTCTGCATGGATCACACCCCCATAACCCAAGGGTAGGTGGATTGGCCATGCTAAATTGCCCCTTAATTGGAGAAAAAAGAATTGGGTATTCGTTTATAAAAAATTTAAAGTATCTATTTCTTCTCGGTACCGAAAGCAATCATCATCCTCTCTTGAATTTGAGGTTCAGTTACTTTAGAATTGAAAAGCTGCCTGCAAGGTAACATATCAGCAAGCAAATCAGCCAGAGGACACAATTTCCCAAGGAGAAAAGCGTGGATTTCATACCTCAGTTCGTAAACTCTGATAAGTACCTAGACAGCTAATGTACATCTCTGTGGAACAATAAATGTGTGTGCTTGGCTCCCATATCAGAACACAGAGCCACAAAAAGCCTTGTATTCACAATTTTCACAATTCTTTTCAACACCAGCATGGTAGCACAAGTGGCTAGCTCTGTGGCTTCACAGCGCCAGGGTCCCAGGTTCGATTCCCCGCTGGGTCACTGTTTTTGCGGAGTCAGCACGTTCTCCCTTTGACTGCGTGGGTTTCCTCCGGGTGCTCCGGTTTCCTCCCACAGTCCAAAGACGTGCAGGTTAGGTGGATTGACCATGCCAAATTGCCCTTAGTGACCAAAAACAAAATGTGCATGTCTCATCTCTAGAACTTATTATTTATTGTGTGTATGTGTGTCTCAGCATTTGAGGGAATGGGTGTTTCATAGCTCTTACCTTTTGGATGTTGTGTAAACAAACATTTATTCTTTTTTTTGTTCATGTGCATTCTTTAAAGTCACAACACTCAAAAGGTTCAAAACACTCCTCAAAAACATGATGATAAAAACCTTATCTTGTCAGCCGAGAGGTAGAAAAAACGGGAAAAGTTATCCCCCACCTCTCCCTGTCTGTAACAAGATACTAAAGCAGCCTGTTTCCATATGCAGCAATGCCTGGACAATATTCAGTCTTATCCTGATAAGTGGTAAATTACGTTTGTGCTAGCAAGTGTCAGGCCATTGCCAACAAGAGGGAATCTATCCATTTCCCGTTCACAATCAGTGGCATTTATATTGCTGAATCCCCCCTATCAACATTCTGGGGGCTGCCATTGAACTGAAACTCAACAGGACCAGCCGAATAAACAGTAGCCATAAGAGAAGTTCAGAAGCTGGGAATTCTGTGGTGATTAACTCGCCACCTGACTCCCCAAAACCTGTCCATCATCTACAAGGCACAAGATGGAGTGTGATAGAATACTGTCCACCAAGGGGCGGAATGTGGCGCAGTGGTTAGCACTGCTGCCTATGGTGCTGAGGATCCGGGTCTGAATCCCGGCTCTGGGTCACTGTGTGTGGAGTTAGCACATTCTCCCCGTGTCTGCGTGGGTTTCGCCCCCACAACCCAAAGATGTGCAGGTTAGGAGGATTGGCCACGCTAAATTGCCCCTTAATTGGGGGGAAAAAAAATAATTGGGTACTCTACATTTATATTTTAAAAAAGAATACCATCCAGCTGCCTGGATGAGTGCAGCTCTAACAATCTCAAGAAGCACCCCATCCACATCTAAAGTAAACAATTAGTCCCTCCAGTACTAATGCACCCTGGCAGCAGTGAGAACCATCTATAGGATGCACTGCAGCAACTCACTAAAGCGCTTTCGACATTACCTTACAAACCCATGACCTCAAAAACTTTCTAAACCTGTAATCTCTGGAAGGACACTGGCGGCAGATGCCCGGGAGCACCGCCGCCTGCAACTTCCCCTACGAACCACACACCAATATGACCTGGAACTGTTACGGTTCCTTCACTGTTACAGGGCCAAGTGCTGGAACTCCCTTCCTAACAGCACTATGGGTGTATGTACACCAAGTGGACTGCAGCAGTTCAGAATTCAAGTGGCTCATCACCACCACTTTCTCAAGGGCAAATAGGGGTGGGCAACACATGCTGACCTAGCCCACAATGCCCATATTGTAGGAAATATATATATTGTTTAATGTACCTAGCAATGGAAAATGACCCAGAGCAGAGAAATGTAGGGGAGCCTCTGGGCAATAACGATCACAGCATAATAAGGTTTACTGTAAAGATAGAGAAGGACATGAATACAATAGAACGTAAACGGTGGGATGGGGGGTGGGGGCGGTGCTGATTTGAAGAGGATTAGAATGGAACCAGTAAAAATAAATTGGAAAAATTTACTGACGCACAAAGAAATAGAACAGCAATGTGAAGCATTTAAAGTTGTGATCAATAGAGTCCAGAAGATCACTAAAAAGTCAGTAACAAATTAACCGGCATTGATCCGTAGAACATAGAACAGTATAGCACAGTTCAGGCCCTTCGGCCGACAATATTGTGCCGACCACTTATCCTAATCTAAGATGAATAAAGAAATAAAAGCAATAATCGATTTTTAAAAAGGCATACCCTAAATACATGGACAACAAAGGAGAGGATGATAAAAGAGAACACTCGGGCAGCACGGTGGCGCAGTGGGTTAGCCCTGCGGCCTCACAGCGCCGAGGTCCCAGGTTCGATCCTGGCTCTGGGTCACTGTCCGTGTTGAGTTAGCATATTCTCCCCGTATTTGCGTGGGTCTCACCCCCACAACCCAAAAAGATGTGCAGGGCAGGTGGATTGGCCACGCGAAATTGCCCCTTGGAAAAAATTAATTGGGTACTCTAAATTTATTAATAATAAAAAAAATAAAAGAGAACAAGTAAGTTTTTTAAAAAGGCAGTAAAGAGAAAGCGCAAAGTTAAATTGCCAAGAAATGGCTAAAGGAATGATTACGTTTGCTCCAACCACATAATCTGAAAGATCAGAATAGCGATAAGACTTCGAAGAGATGTACAGACAATTGCAGCAAAATTTAATAATTACTTTGGTGTTTTCCGGGGAGACTAACATGGAGGATATGACATTAGAAGTAAATATCAAAAAAGTTATAACGGTATTTAAGATAGAAAGGGAAGTTGATAATTGATTGGCTAATCAAATTGAATAGGTTGCATCCATGCATGTTAAAATCTATGAGGGAAGAGAAAGTGAGGGTACTATTTTTGTATGAAATTTTAAACAAATTTCACTGCGTCAGGGACCAGGGGCTGGATTCTCCGACCCCCCGCCGGGTTGGAGAATCGCCGGGGGCTGGCGTGAATCCCGGCCCCGCCGGTTGCCGAATTCTCCGGCACCGGATATTCGGCGGGGGTGGGAATCGCGCCGCGCCGGTTGGCGTGCCCCCCCTGGCGATTCTCTGGCCGGCGAGAATCAAACCACCTCTCTTACCGCGGGACAAGGCGGTGCGGGCGGGCTCCGGGGTCCTGGGGGGGGGGCGTGGGGCGATCTGGCCCCGGGGGGTGCCCCCACGGTGGCCTGGCCCACGATCGGGGCCCACCAATCCTCCACTGCGCATGCGCGGGGATGCCGTGAGCGGCCGCTGACGCTCCCGCGCATGCGCTGCCCGGCAAAGTCATTTCTGCGCCAGCTGGCGGGGCACCAAAGGCCTTTCCCGCCAGCTGGCGGGGCGGAAATCAGTCCGGCGCGGGCCTAGCCCCTCAAGGTGAGGGCTCGGCCCCTCAGGCTGTGGAGAATTCCGCACCTTTGGGGCGGCGCGATGCCGGACTGATTCGCGCCATTTGTGGCGCCGGTCGGCGGACATCGTGCCGATTGCGGAGAATCCCGCCCCTGGGTTCGATTCCCGGCTTGGGTCACTGTCCGAGCGGATTCTGCACGTTTTCACTGTGTCTGCGTGGGTTTCCTCCGGGTGCTCCAGTTTCCTCCCACAAGTCCCAAAAAGACGTGCTGTAAGGTGAATAGGACACTCTGAATTCTCCCTCAGTGTAACCGAACAGGCGCCGGAGTGTGGCGGCTTGGGGATTTTCACAGTAACTTCATGCAGTATGTCTACTTGTGACACTAATAAAGACTAATATTAAGGGAGTGTTGGAAGATGGACAGCTGAAGGGTTTCCTCTATTAAAAAGGAGGATTTCATATATCCAAGCAATTATAGACCAATCAATGGTAGGAATGCTCAAAGCTGTCATTTAAAAAATCTAGAAACTGAAACTTGGTGAGCAGGGATTAATTTTCCTCAAAGAAGTCGACGAACGGTCGCCACCTCCAGGTGAATCCTAACAGTGAACCTATCAAGGCGAACTTAATTTTCACTATGCAGAGAAAGCTAGCCATGTCTGATAGCCAGGTCTCCGATTTCGGGGACTTTGAGTCCCTCCATGCCAATAGTGTCCGTATCCGGGCTATCAGGGAAGCAAAGGCCGGAACATCTGCCTCTTTCTCCTCCTGGATTCCCGGATCTTCCGACACCCTGAAAATCGCCACCTCTGGACTCAGCACCACCCTTGTTTTTAACACCGTGGACAAGACATCTGCAAACCCCTGCCAAAATCCCCTAAGCCTCGGACATGCCCAGAACATGTGGACATGGTTCGCTGGTCCTCCCGCACATTATGTGCACCTGTCTTCCACCCCAAAGAATCTGCTCATCCGGGCCACAGTCATGTGAGCCCGGTGAACAACCTTAAATTGTTTAAGGCTGAGCCTGGCACATGTTGCGGACGCGGTGACTCTACTCAATGCGTCTGCCCATAGACCATCCTCTATCTCACCTCCCAGCTCCTCCTCCCACTTGCGCTTCAGCTCCTCGGACTGCATCTCCTCCAACCCCATAAGCTCCTTATAGATGTCCGAGACGCTCCCCTCCCCTTCCCACCCTCTGGAAATTACCTTGTCCTGAATCCCCCTCAGAGGTAGGAGTGGGAAGGTTGACACCTGTTTACGAAGGAAGTCCCGCACCTGCAGATACCTGAATTTGTTTCCCCTCGCCAACCCAAACTTCTCCTCCAGCGCCCTCATAATCGGAAAGCTCTGCTCTATGAACACATCCCCCATCCTCTCAATCCCCGCTCTCCGCCATAACCGGAACCCCCCATCCATACTCCCCGGGGCAAACCGGTGATTTTCACAAATTGGGGCCCAGACCGATGCTCCCACATGCCGCCTCCACTGGCCCCAAACTACGTTTGATGAGTTTTGAATTATGTGAAGCAAAGGGTAGATGAGGGTAATGCACTTAACATAATGGCCCAGATCTTTTATTCTCAGGATGGTCGTACCCCATGGGAATCCTGCAATGGAAGACTCTTCGATGCCCCCACACACTGACTACATGGGTATTGCCCAGGGAAGTTTCAATTTCCAATTGTTAATTCCCCTATATCTGGAACCCTCCAGAACTCTTAAAGCCAAAGTCTTCAGATGGTCCTGACTCACTTAGCAGAATAGTTACACAGGATTAGAAGGATTAAAATGATTCCTAGCTCCTGTGTAGTAACTTATTTACCCCCCCCCCCCTCCCCCCCACCCTATTATCCACCTCCAACAATACCCCCGGATTCACCTGAGCACCTCACTCATTTAGCTAACACATTTACCTCTCTAACATAGAAAAGTGACTGGGACATTTAAACTTACTGGATAGCAAGCCAACAGTCACATAAAAAAATAGTGCTTGGGTCAGGTACCGCAAAGTGAGAAAAGGGACCTGAAACGGTATAGCAACAGGAATTAACGTCTTCTGGAGTGAGAGGAGAGCAGCAGTGCCACCAATCCAACAATAATTGCCACTCCACAAAGATTCAGCCCAATATATTTGATTTTCAAAATCTCATGGCTCAGGTCAGAACATGTGGTGTCAGGAGTGTCAGGGTCTTTCCTGTTTATCTCCTTTCTCTTATTTTGCCGTTATAATTTTTGATCCATGGTTGATTAATGGACATTTAATTCATTTTTCAGCTTGGTGAGATGATGTCATTGCTAGGTGGTGCTAAGGCATCAGGCATTTGGAGAGAGCGTTTTCAGTTCAGTTCTGTTCTGGATGAAGTTGGGCACAAGTCAGCTTTTGCTGTCTGTAGGTTAGTTAAAGAAGATTAACCGTATTTAAAGCAGTGCAGATTTGTCTGTAAAACAAAGGGAAGTTGAACCTAGCCAGCTGAAAACTGCTTTTGAAGACAATCTGCCTTCCTGTTTTTGCCACCAAGTGGATAACCTCACATTTATCCACATTATACTGCGTGTCATGCATTTGCCCACTCGCTCAACTTGTCCAAATCACACTGAAACATCTCTGCAACCTTCTCACAGCTCACCCTCCCACCTAGCTTTGTGTCATCTGTAAATTTGGAGATATTACATTTTGTTCCGTGAACTAAATCATTACTATATATAAAGTGAATAGCTGGGGCCCCAATTCCGATCCCTGCGGCATCCCACTAGTCACTGCCTGCCATTTGAAAAGAGATGAAGTTATTACTATTCTTTATGTTATGTCTGCACATCAGTTTTCTGTTTTTAAAATTTAGAGTACCCAATTCATTTTTTCAAATTAAGGGGCACTTTAGCGTGGCCAATTAACCTACCCTGCACATCTTTGGGTTGTGGGGGCGAAACCCACACAAACACGGGGAGAACCTGGGACCTCGGCGCCGTGTGGCAGCAATGCTAACCACTGCGCCACCGTGCTGCCCTGAGCACATCGTTTTCTACCTATCTCAATACACTATCCCCAATCCCATGCGCTTTAATTTGACACGCTAATCTCTTCTGTGTGATTTTGTCGAAAGCCTAATGAAAATCAACCACATAAACCACACCCACTGGCTTCCCCTTGTCAACTCTACTCGTTACATCCTGGAAGAATTCTAATAGATTTGTCAAGCATGATTTCCTTCTTGCAAGTCCATGCTGACTCTCCAATCCTGCCACTTTTTTCCAAGTGCTCTGCTATTATAAGACCATAAGACATAGGAGCAGAAGCAAGGCCATTCGGCCCATCGAGTCCACTCCACCATTCAATCATGGCTGATTTCAACTCCATTTACCCGCTCTCTCTCCATAGCCCTTAATTCCTCGAGAAATCAAGAATTTATCAACTTCTGTCTTAAAGACACTCAACATCCCGGCCTCCACCGCCCTCTGTGGCAATGAATTCCACAGACCCACCACTCTCTGGCTGAAGAAATTTCCCCTCATCTCCGTTCTAAAGTAACTCCCTTTTATTCTAAGGCTGTGCCCCCGGGTCCTAGTCTCCCCTGCTAATGGAAACAACTTCCCTACATCCACCCTATCTAAGCCATTCATTATCTTGTAAGTTTCTATCAGATCTCCCCTCAACCACCTAAACTCCAATGAATATAATCCCAGGATCCTCAGACGTTCATCGTATGTTAGGCCTACCATTCCTGGGATCATCCGTGTGAATCTCCGCTGGACCCGCTCCAGTGCCAGTATGTCCTTCCTGAGGTGTGGGGCCCAAAATTGCTCACAGTATTCTAAATGGGGCCTAACTAATGCTTTATAAAGCTTCAGATGTACATCCCTGCTTTTATATTCCAAGCCTCTTGAGATAAATGACAACATTGCATTTGCATTACGGACTCAACCTGCAAGTTTACCTTTAGAGAATCCTGGACTAGGACTCCCAAGTCCCTTTGCACTTCAGCATTATGAATTTTGTCACTGTTTAGAAAATAGCCCATGCCTCTATTCTTTTCTCCAAAGTGCAAGACCTTGCACTTGCCCACGTTGAATTTCATCAGCCATTTCTTGGACCACTCTCCTAAACTGTCTAAATCTTTCTGCAGCCTCCCCACCTCCTCAATACTACCTGCCCCTCCACCTATCTTTGTATCATCGGCAAACTTAGCCAGAATGCCCCCAGTCCCGTCTTCTAGATCGTTAATATATAAAGAGAACAGCTGTGGCCCCAACACTGAACCCTGCGGGACACCACTCGTCACCGGTTGCCATTCCGAAAAATAACCTTTTATCCCAACTCTCTGCCTTCTGCCTGACAGCCAATCGTCAATCCATGTTAGTACCTTGCGTCGAATACCATGGGCCCTTATTTTACTCAGCAATCTCCCGTGAGGCACCTTATCAAAGGACTTTTGGAAGTCAAGATAGATAACATCCATTGGCCCTCCTTGGTCGAACCTATTTGTTATCTCTTCAAAGAACTCTAACAGGTTTGTCAGGCACGACCTCCCCTTACTAAATCCATGCTGATTTGTCCTAATCTGACCCTGCACTTCCAAGAATTTAGAAATCTCATCCTTAACGATGGATTCTAGAATCTTGCCAACAACCGAGGTTAGGCTAATTGGCCTATAATTTTCCATCTTTTTTCTTGTTCCTTTCTTGAACAGGGGGGTTACAACAGCGATTTTCCAATCCTCTGGAACTTTCCCTGACTCCAGTGACTTTTGAAAGATCATAACTAACGCCTCCACTATTTCTTCAGCTATCTCCTTTAGAACTCTAGGATGTAGCCCACCTGGGCCCGGAGATTTGTCAATTCTTCGACCTCTTAGTTTCTCTAGCACTTTCTCCTTTGTGATGGCTACCATATTCAACTCTGCCCCCTGACTCTCCTGAATTGTTGGGATATTACTCATGTCTTCTACTGTGAAGACTGACGCAAAGTACTTATTTAGTTCCTCAGCTATTTCCTTGTCTCCCATCACTAGATTACCAGGGTCATTTTGGAGCGGCCCAATGTCTACTTTTGCCTCCCGTTTGTTTTTAATGTATTTAAAGAAACTTTTACTATCATTCCTAATGTTACTGGCTAGCCTACCTTCATATTTGATCCTCTCTTTCCTTATTTCTCTGTTTGTTATCCTCTGTTTTTGTAGCCTTCCCAATCTTCTGACTTCCTACTACTCTTTGCCACATTATAGGCTTTCTCTTTTGCTTTGATGCATTCCCTAACTTCCTTTGTCAGCCATGGCTGCCTAATCCCCCCTCTGATGACCTTTCTTTTCTTTGGGCTGAACCTCTGTACTGTGTCCTCAATTACTCCCAGAAACTCCTGCCATTGCTGTTCTACTGTCTTTCCCACTAGGCTCTGCTCCCAGTCGATCTTCGTCAGTTCCTCCCTCATGCCCCTGTAGTTACCTTTATTTAACTGTAACACCTTTACATCTGATTCTATCTTCTTTCCTTCAAATTGGAGATTGAATTCTACCATATTATGATCACTGCCTCCGAAGTGTTCCCTTACTTTAAGATCTTTAATCAAGTCTGGCTCATTACATAACACTAAGTCCAGAATGGCCTGGTCCCTCGTGGGCTCCATCACAAGCTGTTCCATGGAAACATTCAATGAATTCCCTTTCCTTGGGTCCACTGGCAGCATTATTTACCCAGTCCATCTGCATATTGAAGTCCCCCATGATCACTGTGACCTTGCCTTTCTGACATGCACTTTCTATTTCGTGGTGCATTTTGTGCCCCTGGTCCTGACCACTGTTAGGAGGCCTGTACATAACTCCCATTATGTTTTTTTTGCCTTTGTGGTTCCTCAACTCTACCCACACAGACTCCACATCATCTGACCCCATGTCGTTTAGTGCTATTGATTTAATTTCATTCCTAATTAACAAGGCAACCCCACCCCCTCTGCCCACCTCTCTGTCTTTTCGATAGGTTGTGAATCCCTGGATGTTTAAATGCCAGTCATGAACCCCCTGCAACCATGTCTCTATGATGCCTACCACATCATACCTGCCAGTCACAATCTCGGTTCAGATGGAGACCATCCCAACGGTATAGGTCCCCCCTGTCCCAAAACTGATGCCAGTGTCCCATGAAAAGGAACCCCTCTTTCCCACACCACTCTTTCAGCCACGTGTTAACTTCCCTTATTCTTGCCTCCCTATGCCAATTTGCACGTGGCTCGGGCAGTAATCCGGAGATTATGACCCTTGAGGACCTGTTTTTTAATTTGAATCCTAGCTCTTTATAATCTCTAAACAGGTCTGATTTCCTAGACTTGCCTATGTTGTTGGTACCGACATGGACCACAATAACTGGATCCTCCCCCTCCCTCTCCAGTATCCTTTCAAGCCGGTCAGAGATGTCCCGCACCCTAGCACCGGGCAGGCAACATACCATGCGGGACTCTTTATCCTGCTCACAAAGGATACTATCTATCCCCCTGATAATAGAATCCCCTACAACTAAAACTTGCCTATTTACTCCCTCCCCTTGAATGGCCTGCTGAACCATGGTGCCTTGGTCAGCTGACTCATCCTTCCTGCAGCCCTGTTCACCATCCACACAGGGAGCAAGTGCCTCATACCTGTTGGACAGGGTCAAGGGCTGAGGCTCCTGAGTTCCTGACTGCTGGTTCCCTTTACCTGCCTGACTTGCAGTCATACCTTGCTGTCCCTGGCCACTGGCAGGATTTAAACTACTTACTCTGACAGGTGTGACTGCCTCCTGAAACACAGTGTCCAGGTAAGTCTCCCCCTCCCGGATGTGCCTCAGTGTTTGAAGCTCAGACTCCAGCTCATCAACTCTGAGCCGGAGCTCTTCGAGCAGCCAACATTTACTGCAGATGTGGTCGCTGCAGCTCGCAATGGGATCTGCCAGCTCCCACATCAAGCAGCTCAAGCACATCACCTGACCAGCCATCTCTAATTAATTAATTAGATTGATTTAAGTTTACGAGTTTAGCTGTGTTTTTTTAAAATTTGGGGCAGATTTGCTATCAACCAATCAGATCACAGCTTCCCTCTGATGTCACTTTTGAAAAAAAAAGTTGGAAACAAGAAGTTACCGTTAGGTTTTTATACTCACAGAGACTGCTCCTCCTCCTCTGAACGGCTCCCGAAACTTTCCTGGTTACCTCACTGCACCAAATTACCAAGTTTCAAATTCTCACTCTGTCTGTGTCTCACTCGCTCAGGCTGTGTCTCTTTGACCTGCGCAACGCTTAAATCTTTTATGATGGACACAAACAGGGGCAGCACGGTGGCGCAGTGGTTAGCACTGCAGTCTCACGGCACTGAGGCCCCAGGTTTGATCCCGGCTCTGGGTCACTGTCCGTGTGGAGTTTGCACATTCTCCCCGTGTTTGCGTGGGTTTTGCCCGCACAACCCAAAGATGTGCAAGGTAGGTGGATTGAACACGCTAAATTGCCCTTTAATTGGAAACTATTTAAAAAAATAAATTTAAAGGGGCAATTTAGCATTGCAATCCACCTACCCTGCACATCTTTGGGTTGTGGGGGTGAAACCCACGCAAACACGGGGAGAATGTGCAAACTCCACACGGACAGTGACCCGGGGCCAGGATTCGAACCCGAGTCCTCAGCACCGAGATTATTATTATTAATATATGATGAAGTGATGGAGCAAAACTGATGTATACAGACATTTCAAAGTGTGTTGCAATTTCTAACTCTGTACATGTACTTTCAAATCGCATTCAAAACTATTGAGTGTTGTATATATTGTATGAAGATGTGAAGATCAACTTCTGAAAAGTTATTTTAACCTGTATTTTGTGTTGAGTGTATCTGAAAATCCAAAGAGTTGAATTTTATTCAAGTAAAATTCACATTTGGTGAATGTATTTTTTTCCCCCATACAGTCTGTTCAGAAATCTTACACTGGTAACAGAAAATCCCGAAGAAGCGTACCAATCACAAAACATCATCTGGAAAAGATTTGCTGACATATTTGCTGCCGCGAGCAGTCTCATTTCGTATGCCCCAGTATTTAAAACCTACTTCTACGAGGCTTTGAAGGAATTCTATCATGATAATGTACAATACATAGAGATCCGAGCGTTGCTAGAACCGGTATGTACAAAATACTTCATTATGAGGAAATGTTTTTTGTTACAAATTGTTTTAGATTGAATCAGAAACTTCAGAACACACTTTTCTTCCCTCTGTATTTTCTAATGGTTAAAGTGACTGAGTGCTAGAATGTAATCAATCATTCTCTTTCACATATCACTGCTGTTCTCTCAATGACACATCTGGGAAGTAATGACTGGTGACCCTCATGACAGGTGAGGTACAACTACTAAGCCAGCATGTTGCCATGGCAACGGGCTCTTCACATATGTACAAAGTGGTTTAGTTTCTTGTCATAGCTTTCTGTCATTGTTAGAAAAAAGCAAGGTCAAGGAAGAGAACCTGTGAACAGGTGGGAGGAGTGGAAGCCAAGAGTCACTTGGCTGAACCAGCTCTTTTTTCTCGAGCTTGTTCTTCTCAATGTACATATTGTTAACCTCCATCCATTTGTTTAATTTCACCCCCTTCTCTCCCTGACTTTGAACCTTCTTTGAGAAGGTGACTGAACATTCTTTGAGAAGGTGACTGAACAGGTAGATGAGGGTAGAGCAGTTGATGTGGTGTATATGGATTTCAGCAAAGCGTTTGATAAGGTTCCCCACGGTAGGCTATTGCAGAAAATACGGAGGCTGGGGATTGAGGGTGATTTAGAGATGTGGATCAGAAATTGGCTAGCTGAAAGAAGACAGAGGGTGGTGGTTGATGGGAAATGTTCAGAATGGAGTTCAGTTACAAGTGGAGTACCACAAGGATCTGTTCTGGGGCCGTTGCTGTTTGTCATTTTTATCAATGACCTAGAGGAAGGCACAGAAGGGTGGGTGAGTAAATTTGCAGACGATACTAAAGTCGGTGGTGTTGTCGATAGTGTGGAAGGATGTAGCAGGTTACAGAGGGATATAGATAAGCTGCAGAGCTGGGCTGAGAGGTGGCAAATGGAGTTTAATGTAGAGAAGTGTGAGGTGATTCACTTTGGCAGGAATAACAGGAATGCGGAATATTTGGCTAATGGTAAAGTTCTTGGAAGTGTGGATGAGCAGAGGGATCTAGGTGTCCATGCACATAGATCCCTGAAAGTTGCCACCCAGGTTGATAGGGTTGTGAAGAAGGCCTATGGAGTGTTGGCCTTTATTGGTAGAGGGATTGAGTTCCGGAGTCAGGAGGTCATGTTGCAGCTGTACAGAACTCTGGTACGGCCGCATTTGGAGTATTGCGTGCAGTTCTGGTCACCGCATTATAGGAAGGACGTGGAGGCTTTGGAGCGGGTGCAGAGGAGATTTACCAGGATGTTGCCTGGTATGGAGGGAAAATCTTATGAGGAAAGGCTGATGGACTTGAGGTTGTGTTCGTTGGAGAGAAGAAGGTTAAGAGGAGACTTAATAGAGGCATACAAAATGATCAGGGGGTTAGATAGGGTGGACAGTGAGAGCCTTCTCCCGCGGATGGAAATGGCTGGCACGAGGGGACATAGCTTTAAACTGAGGGGTAATAGATATCGGACAGAGGTCAGAGGTAGGTTCTTTACGCAAAGAGTAGTGAGGCCGTGGAATGCCCTACCTGCTACAGTAGTGAACTCGCCAACATTGAGGGCATTTAAAAGTTTATTGGATAAACATATGGATGATAATGGCATAGTGTAGGTTAGATGGCTTTTGTTTCGGTGCAACATCGTGGGCCGAAGGGCCTGTACTGCGCTGTATCGTTCTATGTTCTATGTTCTATGAACCAGCTCTCCTGCCAGTCTGGCAACTATTCTTGTAAACTCTCACCATTGTGATGTGGGGCACCCACTGCTTAGCCCCATCCTCTTCTCATGTCTTGAGCTGCTGCTGATAGCGATACCGACTCAAAGCCCAGGCACAGACAAGTCTAGGTGAGGCAGTGACACCTCTGCATGTCAGATGGTTTCCAGGTGTACGCAAGTCAACACTACAACCACATGCTGATTGAGCAATCTCAGGAAGACTCAGAATTTAAAATGTTCTAACTAAGCAGATGTTGGAACATCACTAAAAATAGATTCTCCACAACCTGCGATTTGTGGCTCGGGGAGCAGGTAGACTAGAAAATACTTGGGGACCTCCAAAACTCAACACACATCAGAGGAAATGGTTCACAGCATATTACATTCTCCAATGGACTTTTATCGTGAACCCTTATGTGCCTCATCACATTAATCTTGGCTGTGGTAAATGGAAGCCAGAAGTTTGTTCTCCTCCAGATCTCATGATCCACAGAGAAGCTCCAGAAAGTCATTGGGTTGCTGTGTCAGTTCCACATTTCCATATATCTGCCAAGGTCTGAATTATAATTTTTTTCAATTTTGTCATTTTTATTTGAAGTGAACCGTAAGAGTCATTAAACAGAAAATTCATGATTTTCTACGGAGCTTATGGGTTCACGTAAGAACATGAGAAATATGAGCCGGAGGGAGTCACTTGGCCCCTCAAGCTGCCTCTTCCATTCAGTAAAATCATAGCTAATCTCCCTCAACTCCAGCGCCCTGCAGCATCCTCATATCTCTAATGAGTTGATGAGCTTCACAGGACACCAATATCCCAGCCTTATTTTCTGATCCATTTAGCGTGTAGGTAATCACGGTCAGGTGACAATAGGAGAATAGCAATTGGTCTTAAGGGAATTCAGCTGGGGCGGCACGGTAGCACACTAAGTGGTTAGCACTGTTGCTAAACAGCACCAGGGCCTCAGGTTCGATTCCCGGCTTGGGCACTGTCTGTGCGGAGTCTGCACGTTCTCCCTGTGCCTGCGTGGGTTTCCTCCGGGTGCTCCGGTTTCCTCCCACAAGTCCCAAAAGATGTGCAGGTTAGGTGGATTGGACATTCTGAATTCTCCCTCTATGTACCCGAACAGGTGCCGGAGTGTGGCGACTAGAGGCTTTTCACAGTAACTTCATTGTTGCCTACTTGTGACAATAAAGATTATTATTCCATTATTATCTGATGGCAGTGATGAGAGAACTGGATTACATTATGAAATATTTTTGTGGGGACGGCACGGTGGCACAGTGGTTAGCACTGCTGCCTCACGTGCCGAGGACCCGGGTTTGATTCCGGCCCCGGGTCACTGTCTTACAAGGACATTCTCTATTTTAAATAAAATAGTTTTTTTCTTTTTTCTTTTTTTAAATAAATTTAGAGTACCCAATTCATTTTTTCCAATTAAGGGGCAATTTAGTGTGGCCAATCCACCGAGCCTGCACATCTTTTTGGTTCTGGGGGCGAAACCCACGTAAACACGGGGAGAATGGGCAAACCCCACAAGGACAGTGACCCAGAACCGAGATCGAACCTGGGACCTTGGCACTGTGAAGCAGCAGTGCTAAACACTGCGCCATGTGCTGCCCAGTTTGCACATTCTCCCTGTGTTTACATGGGTCTCACCCCCACAACCCAATGACGTACAGGGTAGGCGGATTGGCTACGCTAATTGCCCCTTACTTTGAAAAAATGAATTGGGTACTTCAAATTTAAAAAAAAATGAAATGTTCTTATGCCATGATCCGATGGATCATCAATACTCTATCAAGTGACGATCAATAAAGGTTCTTGGGTGTCATATACTTCCACAGAGCTGTAACCAAGCAAGCAATCAATATAATCTTGAGAGAGGTGCTGGAGAGAAAACAGCAGAAAAGAAATGGAATGAAGGATCTATCATAAACTATATACAATATTTACAATATCCAAATTTGTGGATAATTAAACAATATTAGTACATTTATTATCTAAATCTTTACACACATTATTTATAAATATGGGTGCTGAATTTAAAACAAAACATGGATTCAGAAAATACTGACCATTTTTATATATCTCCTCCCACTCGAAGGAAGATTGCACCAGCATAGATCGCAACATTTCCAGCCTACTGTAAGGATGTCCCAGGCAGTAATTTTCAGTGCTTTGAAACCGTTTGTAGCCATAAAACAAAACATTGACTATAATTAGGCAAGAAAGGAGAATGAACCCTTGAGGCTTACTTTGGTACTTTATATTTTTTGGGAATTAAAAAAAAAAATTAGAGTACCAAATTAATTATTTCCAAATAAGGGGCAATTTAGCGTGGCTAATCCACCTACCCTACACATCTTTGGGTTGTGGGGGTGAAACCCACGTAAACACGGGGAGAATGTGCAAACTCCACACGGTCAGTGACCCAGAGCCGGGATTGAACCTGGGAGCTCGGCGCCGTGAGGCAGCAGGGCTAACCCACTGCGCCACCGTGCTGCCGTTTTTTGGGGGTATTTAAATACCTTTATCCATTTCATACTGAAATTTTGGGCTTTGATGGTTCCTTCTCAAATACCACCTGATCACATTTGAAATTTGCTCAAACTTTCGGAAGAGGATAAAATAAAAAATGCTTCAAAGTCTATTATTCATTGAACCCAGTTTGATTTCAAGGTCTTAGACCTCTAGAAGCACCAGCTTCACTGAGAACCCGAATTGAAGTCTCATTTGTTCTTGAATATGCCATCCCAGCTCATTGATAAATCCCGCTTTGACTTTCGGAACATTCTGATTACTGCGGCCAAAATCAATGATGACATCCTCCGCGCAGTGGGTTAGCCTTGCTGCCTCACGGCGCTGAGGTCCCAGGTTCAATCCCAGCTCTGGGTCACTGGCCGTGTGGAGTTTGCACATTCTACCCGTGTTTGCGTGGGTTTCGCCCCACAACCCAAAAAAGCTGTGCAGGCTAGGTGGATTAGCCATGCTAAAATTGCCCCTTAATTGGAAAAAAATAATTGGGTACTCGAAATTTATAGAAAAAAAAATGATGACATCCTCCGTGTCTGTGAGCATGATGCATTAATCATCCTTGACTACTGCATCATTTGATAGTCAACCGTGCCATTCTCCTCCATCAACTTTGTGTGGGCAGCTTTTTGGGGATTTTCCTTGCGCTCCTACTTGTCTCAATTTAGCCATTCTATCTCGAGCAATGGTTTCTCATCTCACTTCTACAAAGTTACCCCTGGAGTTCCCCCAATGATCCATGCTTGCCCCTCTCTCTGCCTCATCGAAGTGCTTTCCATCTGGTTGTCATTTGCATGTATGCAACCATGTTCCAAATGTATGTTATGACATGCCACTCCACATCTCCCATCAACTTAATGGTCATCTCTGTGCTGTTAAACCCGTTGACTCAGATTAAGGGGTGGATTAATCAAATTTTTTTCCAATTGAAAAAGTGAAAATGAAATGAAAATCACTTATTGTCACAAGTAGGCTTCAATGAAGTTACTGTGAAAAGCCCCTAGTCACCACATTCCGGCGCCTGTTCGGGGAGGCTGTTACGGGAATTGAACCCGCGCTGCTGGCCTGCCTTGGTCTGCTTTCAAAGCCAGCGATTTGAAGACAACACAAAGACAACAACAGCTATTGTTTTGAGCTCTCTCTATTAATTCCATTCCCTTGACGCTGACTACATTCACAGCCACTCACTCCAGCTATGTGCAACACCTCTGTAACAATTTTACACTAATTGTTCACAAACTATTGCCCATCACAAACACAAACAGGTCCAAAGCCCAATCCTCCAACACAAACTATTGCCCATCACAAACACAAACAGGTCCAAAGCCCAGTCACCCATCACAAACTATTGCCCATAACAAACAGGTCCACAGCCAAGTCGCCCATTACAAACTATCGCCCATTACAAACACAAACAGGTCGAAAGGCCAGTTGCCCATCACAAACACAAACAGGTCCAAAGCCCAGTCGCCCATTACAAACTATCGCCCATTACAAACACAAACAGGTCCAAAGCCCAGTCACCCATCACAAACTCTTGGCCATCACAAACAGGTCCACAGCCAAGTCGCCCATTACAAACACAAACAGGTCGAAAGGCCAGTTGCCCATCACAAACACAAACAGGTCCAAAGCCCAGTTGCCCATCACATACTATTGCCCATCACAAACACAAACAGGTCCAAAGCCCAGTCGCCCATTACAAACTATCGCCCATTACAAACACAAACAGGTCCAAAGCCCAGTCACCCATCACAAACTCTTGGCCATCACAAACAGGTCCACAGCCAAGTCGCCCATTACAAACACAAACAGGTCGAAAGGCCAGTTGCCCATCACAAACACAAACAGGTCCAAAGCTCAGTCGCCCATTACAAACTATCGCCCATTACAAACACAAACAGGTCCAAAGCCCAGTCGCCCATCACAAACTATCACCCATTACAAACACAAACAGGTCCAAAGCCCAGTCGCCCATCACAAACTATCGCTCATCACAAACACAAACAGGTCCAAAGCCCAATCGCCCATCACAAACTATCGCGCATTACAAACACAAACAGGTCCAAAGCCCAATCGCCCATCACAAACTATCGCGCATTACAAACACAAACAGGTCCAAAGCCCAGTCGCCCATCACAAACTATCGCCCATCACAAACACAAACAGGTCCAAAGCCCAGTTGCCCATCACATACTATTGCCCATCACAAACACAAACAGGTCCAAAGCCCAGTCGCCCATTACAAACTATTGCCCATCACAAACACAAACAGGTCCAAAGCCCAGTCTCTGTTACCTGCCTCACATTAAGCCCTATTCAATAATCCCTCTGACTCCACTGTTTTGGTCTCAATCCAGATCCATCCATACACTTGACCCACACTATCTATTGCAATCTCCTCTAACCTGTGACTCTCGCACACTTTTTAGTCCTACACCTGGCCTTCTATGCAGCTGCCCTTCCCTTCATCCCATCACATCTGTTAAATATTCAGCTGCCTCTCTATTTTCCCTATGCCTCTCTATTTTCTCTCAAGCTTTTCAACTGAGCTTTCAGTCCCCCTCTCCTCAATCTCCCACACAACTCACTGTTCATTCCTTTCATTCATTTTCTTTTTTTAGCCCTTTCTTTATAGTGTTTTATTTTGAAAATTCTGTGTGATTTTACACCAGTCTGACTGAGTAGTTTAACCAAGTCATTAACTGAATTGCAAAATAAATCTGTACTATCATGTACTAATTTTGCCAAGGAGCTGCGAGTCAAGTTAAGGGCCACTTTGCTACTGCGCAGAGAATAACAGAGCATTCAATCCTGTTCCTGATCTGTCTTTTTTGCAGGAGCCTTACAAATTGGTTTCAGTTCTGATAGCTCCTATTGACATTGTGTGTTCAGGATTCAAGGCTAATTAAGATCGTGTAATTCAAAAAATTTTTAAGGTACCAGTGATCTATCTGCATTTCATGAATGATACAAGTGTTGGATTAACTGTTTGATGCATTTATGTTGTTATTACATATACTTGTGATACTGACATGCACATGCTTAAGTTAAACAGCTAAAATGGTTAGGTTCTGCGCAGAAATTTATAACCTCAGGCAAATCTTTACCAACCTGGACAGCACGGTGGCGCAGTGGGTTAGCCCTGCTGCCTCACGGCGCTGAGATCCCAGGTTCAATCCCGGCTCTGGGTCACTGTCCATGTGGAGTTTGCACATTCTCCCCGGGTTTGCGTGGGTTTCACCCCCACAACCCAAAGATGTGCAGGCTCGGTGGATTGGCCAAAGTAAATTGCCCCATAATTGAAAAAATGAATTGGGTACTCTTACATTTTTTTTTTTAAATCTTCACCGACCTCACCTTGTTCATGGACTTGCAAACAGGCTTCAAAGAGGGAAAGTGTAATTTCAGTGCCTGTGGGGGAAAAAAACTTTCTTTTCTTTCATATTTAATTATATTCTCCTGCACCTTTTCTCTACACATTAGTTAGCTTTGCTAGGTAGTCCACCAACTTTGGGGGTTATGTTCTGTTATCAGAATGTTTGCTCAGTCCATGTTCGGAAGGTCTGGAGATTTATTTTCTCCCATCAATTCTGTCCTTCCGTAAGCTGCAGATGCTATTTAAATTGTACAACACAAAGTGCTGAAGATGGGAATTCTTTGTGAGATTTCAAATGTGCCGTATGTTTTAGATAAGAAAGAGGAATTCATCAGGGTGCAACGACTTTAGAGATTTTGATTTTGTCCTCACTCACCGGAACCATGTTTATCGACCTTGCTACATGAACCCAGACATGTTCACCGTGACATGTTGTAATCGTCTGCACTTCAGAAAACAAGCTGCCACAGTGTTTGGAGCATCTGCCACTGAATGGCCCAGGGACAATGCCTGGAGCATCCTGTAGAAGGGAAGGTTGTTACAGCATGACGCTATCATACTAAATCCTTCCAAATCGCTGCATCATGTTGTCTGCAGCGCACGTACACTTGATATCCCCATTTACAGCTTGGACAAATAGTCACCCAGACTCTAAACGTTAGCTCCCTTCCCATTCCACAGATGCCAACAGAACTGCTGAAATTGACCAGTATGTACATGATAGTTGTGTGCAACCAGCCTAAATGAACTCTTGAGTGGTTGCATGGCTTTATTGGAAGTTTAAGTTCATAAGACCATAAGAACTAGGAGCAGGAGTAGGCCATCTGGCCCCTCGAGCCTGCTCCACCATTCAATGAGATCATGGCTGATCTTTTGTGGACTCAGCTCCACTTTCCGGCCCGAACACCATAACCCTTAATCCCTTTATTCTTCAAAAAACGATCTATCTTTATCTTAAAAACATTTAATGAAGGAGCCTCTACTGATTCACTGGACAAGGAATTCCATAGATTCACAACCCTTTGGGTGAAGAAGTTCCTCCTAAACTCAGTCCTAAATCTACTTCGCCTTATTTTGAGGCTATGCCCCCTAGTTCTGCTTTCACCCGCCAGTGGAAGCAACCTGCCCGCATCTATCCTATCTATTCCCTTCATAATTTTATATGTTTCTATAAGATCCCCCCTCATCCTTCTAAATTCCAATGAGTACAATCCCAGTCTACTCAACCTCTCCTCGTAATCCGACCCCTTCAGCTCTGGGCAGGCTAGCACCATTTAAAAACCACCCTTCACCCCTAAAAGGGCAGGAGCGGGGCAGCATGGTGGCGCAGTGGATTAGCCCTGCTGACTCACAGCACCAAGGTCCCAGGTTTGATCCCAGCTCTGGGTCTCTGTCCTTGTGGAGTTTGCACATTCTCCCTGTGTTTGCATGGGTTCGTCCCCACAACCCAAAGATGTGCTGGGTAGGTGGATTGGCCACACTAAATTGCCCCTTAATTGGAAAAAATGAATTGAGTACACTAAATTTATTTTTTAAAAGGGCAGGAGCATTTTGGCTGGAGCTGATGTCAGAAGTGGCTGGGGAAGAGAGTCTGACTTGCAGTTAGAGTGACTAATGGTGCGACACAGAAGATACGAGCTCCACTGTTCTCACATGTAGCACTGAATACCTCGATGCAGGAAGTGGACTGAAGGAGAGATACCCTCTCTCCACGGGTAGCCCTCCAGACAAACACTTGGGAGGCATTGGGATCTGAGATCTATTCTTGTCTATGAAAGCAGTGTAGCCCCAGGACCCTAGATACAGTGCCTCAAGTATCCAAAGATGTCACGCATGTCCTGACCTGAACCACAATCCTCACACGGCTCAATTCACTAACTTCTTTCACTCATCTACAAACAATCTCCATCAATTGTGATTTACACCTAACATTCATTGATTCACCTCACTGCCACTTAAGACCATAAGACCGTAAGATGTAGGAGCAGAATTGGGCCCTTCGGTCCATCGAGTCTGCTCCGCCATTCAATCATGGCTGATATTTTCTCATCCCCATTCTCCTATCTTCTCCCCACAACCCCTGACCCCTTATTAATCAAGAACCTATCTATCTCTGTCTTAAAGACACTCAGTGATTTGGCCTCCACAGCCTTCTGCGGCAAAGAGTTCCACAGATTCACCACCCTCTGGCTGAAGAAATTCCTCCTCATCTCTGTTTTAAAAGATCATCCCTTTAGTCTGAGATTGTGTCCACTGCTTCTAGTTTTAAAAAAAATTTAGAGTACCCAATTCATTTTTTCCTTTTAAGGGGCAATTTTAGCATGACCAATCTACCTATCCTGCACATCTTTGGGTTGTGGGAGCGAAACCCACGCTAACACGAGGAGAATGTGCAAACTCCACACGGACAGTGACCCAGAGCCGGGATCGAACCTGGGACCTCAGCGCTGTGAGGCAGCTGTGCTGGTTCTAGTTTTTCCTACAAGTGGAAACATCCTCTCCACGTCCACTCTATCCAGCCCTCGCAGTATCCTGAAAGTTTCAATAAGATCCCCCCTCATCCTTCTAAACCCCAACGAGTACAGGCCCAGAGTCCTCAACCGCTCCTCATACGACAAGCTCTTCATTCCAGGGATCATTCTTGTGAACCTCCTCTGGACCCTTTCCAAGGCCAGCACATCCTTCCTTAGATACGGGGCCCAAAACTGCTCACAATACTCCAAAGGGGGTCTGACCAGAGCCTTACACAGCCTCAGAAGTACATCCCTGGTCTTGTATTCTAGCCCTCTCGACATGAATGCTAACATTGCATTTGCCTTCTTAACTACCGACTGAACCTGTATGTTAACCTTAAGAGAATCTTGAATAAGGACTCCCAAGTCCCTTTGTGCTTCTGATTTCCTAAGCATTCCCCATTTGGAAAATATTCTGTGCCTAAATTCCTCCTTCCAAAGTGCATAACCTCACACTTATCCACATTGTATTCCATCTGCCACTTCATTGCCCACTCTCCTAGCCTGTCCAAGTCCTTCTGCAGCCCGCCTGCTTCCTCAATACTACCTGTCCCGCTACAGATCTTTGTATCATCTGCAAACTTAGCAACAGTGCCTTCAGTACCTTCTTCCAGATCATTAATGTATATTGTGAAAAGTTGTGGTCCCAGCACCAACCCCTGAGGCAAACCACTAGTCACCGGCTGCCATCCTGAAAAAGACCCCTTTATCCCCACTCTTTGCCTTCTGCCAGTCAGCCAATCCTCTATCCACGCCAGGATCTTACCCTTAACACCATGGACTCTTAACTTATTTAACAGTTTCCTATGCGGCACCTTGTCAAAGGCCTTCTGGAAATCTAAATAAATCATGTCCGCTTCCTTGTTACCTCCTAAAATTTGTCAGACATGACCTCCCCTTGATGAAGCCGTGCTGACTCAGTCCTATTTTACCATGCACTTCTAAATACTCCGGGATTTCATTTTTAATACTGGACTCTAAAATCATGCCAATGACCAAAGTCAGGTTAACCGGCCTATAATTTCCCGGCTTCTGCCTCCCTCCCTTCTTTAAAAAAAAAAAAATTAGAGTACCCAATTATTTTTTTATCCAATTAAGGAGCAAGTTAGCATGGCGATCCACCTCCCCTGCACATCTTTGGGTTGCGGGGGTGAAACCTACGCAGACATAGAAGAATGTGCAAACTCCACATGGACAGTGACCCCCTCCCTTCTTAAACACTTTCCAGTCCTCTGGGTCCCTTCCTGCCTCCAGTGATTCCTGAAAGATCACCACCAATGCCTCCACAATCTCCTCAGCTATCTCCTTCAGTACCCTGGGGTGTAGTCCATCTGGTCCAGGTGACTTATCCAACTTCAGACCTTTCAGTTTCCCCAGAACCTTCTCCTTAGTGATGGTCATTACACTCACCTCTGCCCCCTGATTGTCCTGGAGCTCTGGTGCCTTCCACAGTTGACTTTTATATGGATTTTTGGATGGTTTATTTGATAAAGTTGATTTGGAATGTTTTTGTTGTGGCTTTTGTTTCAGCATTCTGGTAAAGGGGACACACCCAGAATGGCTGGGTGTTGAGGGATAGGACTGTTGTACAAGAGCAAATTGGAGTATCGTTCACTGGTGCTGCAGCTGGATGAGCTGCCTCATATCAATTGGAAGCTCCTACTCTTCCTCCACTTCCTCCTCCCCAGTTGCTGGGTGTGTACCTGGCTATGCCCTCATGATGTCAAGGTTGCGCAGGATTCTGGTCATGCCAAGTGCTCTGGCAAGTTATGTTGGGCTTCTTCAGAACGGTCCCAGCATTGCTTCCGCTCTCCAGTTGTCCGCTCTATGGAAGGACATGGAGGCTTTGGAGAGAGTACAGAAAAGCTTTACTAGTATGTTGCCTGGTATGGAGGGTATTAGCTATGAGGAGAGGTTGGATAAACTGGGATTGTTCTCCCTAGAGTGACGGAGGCTGAGGGGCGACCTGATAGAAGTTTATAAAACTATTAGGGGTATAGATAGGGTGAACAGTTGGAGGATTTTTCCCAGGGCGGAAATGGCAATGACAAGGGGGCACAAATTCAAGGTGAGGGGAGAAAGGTTCAGTGGGGATGTGCGTGGAAAGTTTTTTAAACAAGAGGATGGTGATGGCCTGGAATGCCCTGGCAAGTGAGGTGGTTGATACGTTAGCGACCTTTAAAACTTATCTGGATAGGCACATGAACAGATGGGGTATATTGGAAGATACCTGCTATTGGTCTAGACAGGACACGTGATCGGTGCAGGCTTGGAGGGCCAAAGTGCCTGTTCCTGTGCTGTATTGTTCTTTGGTCTTTTTTTTGTGCCATGTGGGCCACGTGTACCTGGGTTGCTAACTGGAGTCATGGGCCAGGGGGCCAGCAGAAAGTCCTTGTCACTCAGAACCACTCTCTGGTTTCTGATGTTGATTCAAATGTTGATGGTAGAGTGGACTGGCATTGTGACTGCTGCTAGCATACTGGGCATTGAGAAGCATGATTCACTGAGTATGGTCGCATACAAGCTCCATATATTGGAGGAGTGGAAGCCTTAGCGGAGCAATATTTGTGCAGTTGATAGAAGCCTGCACTTGGGGAAGGCAGTTATCTTGAAGAAACCATGTTTACCTTATGCCTGATTCTTTTTACCTGGGTCGCTGTCCGTGTGGAGTTTGCACATTCTCCCCGTGTCTGTGTGGGTTTCACCCCCACAACCCAAAGATGTGCAGGGTAGGTGGATTAGCCATGCTAAATTGCTCCTTAATTGGAGAAAAAATAATTGGGTACTCTAAATTTATATTTAAGAAAATACCTGGGGCGTCATTCTCCGACCCCCCGCCGGGTCGGAGAATCGCCGGGGGCTGCCGTGAATCCCGCCCCCGCCGGTTGCCGAAGTCTCCGGCACCGGAGATTCGGCGGGGGCGGGAATCGCGCCGCGCCGGTTGGCGGGCTCCCCCACTCGATTCTCCGGCCCAGATGGGCCGAAGTCCCGCCGATAAATTGCCTGTCCTGCCGGCGTAAATTAAAGCACCTATTTACCGGCGGGACAAGGCTGCGCGGGCGGGCTCCGGATCCCTGGGGGGGGGGGGCGCGGGGCGATCTGACCCCGGGGGGTGCCCCCACGGTGGCCTGGCCCGCGATCGGGGCCCACCGATCCGCGGGCGGGCCTGTGCCGTGGGGGCACTCTTTCCCTTCCGCCTCCGCCACGGTCTCCACCATGGCGGAGGCGGAAGAGACTCCCTCCACTGCACATGCGCGGGAAACTGTCAGCGGCCGCTGACGCTCCTGCGCATGCGCCGCCCCGACATGTCATTTCCGCGCCAGCTGGCGGGGCACCAAAGGCCGTTTCCACCAGCTGGCGGGGCGGAAATTCCTCCGGCGTCGGCCTAGCCCCTCAATGTTGGGGCTCGGCCCCCAAAGATGCGGCGCGATGCCCGTCTGATTGGTGCCGTTTTGGGCGCCAGTCGGCGGACATCGCGCCGTTTCGGGAGAATTTCGCCCCTGATTCTTTTTAGAAAGCAAGAAAACACCATATTCCACGAAGGGAAACATAGAAAATAGGAGCAGGTCTAGGCCATTCGGCCCTTCGAGCCTGCTCCACCGTTTATGATGATCGTGGCTCATCATCCAACTCAGTAACCTGTTCCTGCTTTCACCCTTAACCCTTGATCCCTTTAGCTCCAAGAGCTATATCTTAACTCCTGCTTGAAAACATGCAATGTTTTGGCCTCAACTACTTTCTATGGTAGCAAATTCCACAGGCTCCCCACTCCCTGGGAGAAGAAATTTCTCATCTTTAAACAGCCTACCTTGTATCCTCAGACTGTGACCCCTGGTTCAGGACACCCCACCATCAGGAAGACCCTTCTTGCATCTGCCCTGTCTAGTCCTGTTCGAAACGCGGGCTTCCAGGGACTTGCATAGAATCCATATAGTGCAGAAGGAGGCTATTCAGCCCATCGGGTCTTCACTGACCCTCCAACAAAGCACCCCATCTCGGCCCACCCTGAGCCCATAACCTCGATCATTTAAAAAAAAAATTTAGAGTACCCAATTCATTTTTCCAGTTAAGGGGCAATTTAGCGTGTTCACCGACCCTGCACATCTTTGGGTTGTGGGGGCGAAACCTATGCAAACACGGGGAGAATGTGCAAACTCCACACGGACGTTGACTCAGAGCCGGGATCGAACCTGGAACCTCGGCGCCGTGAGGCAACAGGACTAACCCACTGCGTCAACGTGCTGCCCTCATAACCTCGATCATGGCCAATCCACCTAACCTGCACATCTTTGGACTGTGCGAGGAAACCCATACAGACACGGGGAGAATGACATCCAAGGCCGGAATCAAGCTCAGATCCAGCAGTCCTAACCACTGTGCCACTATGCCACACTTATTGCACGTCTTGCTTAATAAAATTGTAGCGCAACAATTACTCACTCAAGTCGAGAAGTGATGAAGTCAATCGAGGCTTTATTAAGCAAGACTTGTTCCCCAGCAGCTCAGTTACAGAATGCGGCAGCTGGGAGAACGCGAGTTCTCATACTCCGCCTTCTGGGCGGAGCCAGCAGGCGGCAGATCCAACCAGGACCCGGGACCTGTCAGCCAATAGCCTCTCGGCTTCACAGGTACAGTACTACCCCTAATACATACCACCACACACAGTAAAGAAGATGTGTAGAGAGATCCAACCTTCTGGCTTCATTCTCAGACTTGCTCTGTCTTGTGCTTTTTTTATCATTTTTGTTTACTAAATTCCCTTATTTCACTTTGGCTTGATTTAACTTTACTTCCCTATTGCTTGTCTTCCTCACTGAAATTCAAGAAGTTACTTCTTTATAAATGATCTATTTTTCTAGTGTTGCTCTTAATAGCCTTAGTTTTATTAGCTCTAATTCTGTCACCTTTGCTCACGAGTCGCCAGATATCTTTCAGATACCGCCACGTGGTTCAAGCTCAAGTTATGATTAATAAGACAGCACACCGCTTAGTAAGAGTTAAAACAACGATCATTTATTATATACAGCAATAAATGTTTATACAATAATACTACTTTCTAGACTACTACCTACCACTACTGGCCAATACTTAACTTTTGGGACTGGCCCACCAGGTCAGGGAAACGAATGGCTTATCGAATTGTGTCTGGCCTGCGGGATTCAAAGGCTGATACGGGTCGATGGCTAGGAGTCTCTATCGGGTAGCGATCGTTGGAGTCAAACTTGCGGTTGCTGGTCGATGGTTCTTGCGACGGTTGCGAGCAGGAGAAGAAGGGAGAGAAGGGTCGATCTGAACTTGGCCCCTTACTCTTATAGTTCCCTAGGGTCTTCCCGCCTCTCGGGGCGGGCCTTGACCCTGGTTCCAAGTGATTGGACTTTGTCCCAATCACTTGGTTCGATGTGCTCCAATAATGGGGCAATTCCTTGATCGGGGGTGGTCGTACACCTTTCTTTGTCTCGGCCACTGCTGGCGCCGAGAGGTCTGGCCCGGCATTCAATTGCTAATATGTTGCAATTGTTCCCGGGGATAGCCGATTTAACTGCAGATGTCTGGGTTGATGAGCTGCTAATGGTCTTGAGTATCGATCTGGGCCGACTTCCCCAAAGCCGAATACGCTGCTCTGTCTGCAGCTGTCTGTTTGTGCCCTGTTGGCTGCTTTTCCCATCAGCCTTTTGGGTTAGCCATTTTACATCGGGTTTTGGCCAAATTAATCGGGAATCTGCCATTTTAGGTGGCTACACTAGTTAAAGCTATTTAAACACATTTCCTATTAGCAGCTTCTCGCCAACCAATTAATTTAGCATTTTCCTGTGATATCGCTCCTGGATTGCTTTCCAAACTCACTTTGCATCCAGTTATCAGTCACCTCACTTATAAATAGTAGACGCAAACTGCGAGATCTTGGAATCCCTGCTCCAGTTTGAAAAGAGCCCAATGTGAAAAAGTCCATGGATAGGCCATATTTAAACCCTGGCACTGCCGTCCGGGTCCTGCTCTAAAGCAGCAAGTCTGTCTGCAAGAGGTGGCAGTGAACACCTCTTTAATTAAATAAAAGCAAATTACCGCGGATGCTGGAATCTGAATCAAAAACAGAAAATACTGGACAACCTCAGCAGGTCTGACAGCATCTGTGGAGAGAGAAGATAGCTAATGTTTCGAGTCTGAATGACTCTTTGTCAAAGCTGTTGCTCTCTTTACTTGGTTCTAAATATGGCGGTCAATATGGTCGCCTTCCTTAATTCTAATTATGTTTGCTTTAGAGTCTCCAGGTATCTCTCGATACCGCCACAAGATTCAAACCCGAATACTGATCAAAGAGCTGATACACCAGTTAGTTAGTTCAAAGTCAATACTATTTATTTATACACACAGTAAGATCTACACATGCACAAAGTACTACAAACTAAACTATCTCTAACGCTAACGCCTATACTTAACTTCGGGCGCCCACTCAGTCAGAGGAACAATGGCCGTTGTTCGTATCTGAGGCTGCTGTGGTCGAAGTGGTGAAGGGGAACAGCTAAGGTCGTCCGTCTGGTAGCGAGCGTTGACCTTGGACTTACTTGCTTCTGGTGCAGCTGGTGGACGGGTCTCTCCGCTTTGAGAGCCGATTCCAAGAGAGCGATTCTCTCTCGGGACCTTCTTCTTATACCCAAAGCGGTTTTGTGCGCTTTTGGGCGGGCTTTGAACTTGGCCCCAATCAATAGGGCCGTATCTTGATCACTCGTATTGATCTTGACCAATAAAGGGGTGAGTGCCCTGATGGCTGGGCGGGTGCCCTGTGGCTGTTGGCCTGGCTTTGTTTGCGCTTTCGGTTTGGAGAACTGGTGCCGCGAGGTCTGGAGCTAGATCGGTTACTTGAGTGCCTTTCCTTTGTTCCCAGAGATGGGCCATCAATGTGCTAATAGACCTACAGTTTCAATCTCGTCTGGGAGCTGCGTCCCAATACACGTACAGGCTCTGTGCCTGCCTGCTTTCTTAGCATTGTCTATAATTCCCTGCAATATTTGCAAACATCCATTTTGTATTCTGGAAGTGGCCATCCCAGATGGCTACAAAGCTTAATTAATTAATTAATTAATTTGAGACACAATGCTGTTGGCTGAGGTTGAGTTGAGAAAATTGTTCCTTTTTGCTTGGAGCCTTTCCCTCTTCCTCCTTTGCTTTTTCTAAACTGGAGCTTTTGCCATTCTCTGCTGTAAACGACCATTATTCTCACCTCAACAAGTATTCCCAGTATTTCCTGTTCCAGATATCCAGCTTTTCTGTTTGTCTCACTTCACAGAGATCAAAGGATTTTGCAACACAATGGGTGTGAGATGTTCTTCAGTTACTTAGACAAGCAAATGAATAGCTTTATTGTTTACTCCCTGGAGAAAACTACTTTGTATTTTTAATGTATTAACCTTTCTGTAGAAAAATGATTAGAAAATCCTGAAATGTCAGTGAGCAAGATTGAGTATAAGGCTATAAATGTACTTCTCAGAGGTTGCAGAAATCCCTTAGATCATGTTTGATGGGCCTTACAAATGCAGCTCCTTTACCTGATGCTTAATTTGTGCCAGATACAAGTGGTGTGGTTGTTTGCAATCTCTTCTCTAACCAACTTGCACTTCAGGTTTTACTGAAGGGTAGATTTCACAATTTCATGTCAAGCAGTACGTCGAAGGAGGGTGATAGACATCAATTCAGACGAGACGCTGAGAAGCAGTGAACCAATGGTTTAGTAAGCTAAATATGTGCCGACCTGTAGCTCCTCCCGCACTGCAGGGCTGACCCAGGTCAACGGGCTTTATACCTCCACAGAGGGGCGGAGCCAGATGCGGAGCCAACAGCAGCACCAATAATAGCATTCCAACAGTACAACAGCAACAACCAATAACAGAACAGCAATAACAATAAATATATACAACAGTGGAGATAACAATACTAATAGAACAGTAGAACATATATACAACAGCCTTACGTAGCCTTACGTGGCTCACCACAGAGGGAGACTACTTTTGGTGCACCATCTGTACCAGGATGAAAGCTCTTCAGCATCAAAGAGAATGCCCACATGTCTCTCTGCTGTGACTATTTGGGACTGTTTTTATTGGCAAGCCGCAACCTTTTTGCCAATTTCTGCCTTGCCAGATTTCAGGTTCTCTTGTTAAGGATATGGCAGACAAAGCTCTCTGGTCAAGCTTTACATGTACCAGCCCTTTATTCCAATGAGAGTGAAGGACTGCTGTCTGAAATTTCATAGATCATAGAATTTACAGTGCAGAAGGAAGCCATTTGGTCCATCGAGTCTGCACCGCACTCAAGCCCACGTATCTACCCTATCCCAGTAACCCCCACTTAACCTTTTTGGACACTAAGGGAAATTTATCACGGCCAATCCACCTAACCCGCACATCTTTGGACTGTGGGAGGAAACCGGACGCAGACACGGGGGAGAACGTGCAGACTCCGCACAGACAGTGACCCAGCAGGGAATCAAACCTGGGACCCTGGAGCTGTGAAGCAACTGTGCTAACCACTATGCTACCGTGCTGCCCACATTTGACATGGGCTGACTGTGTAAGTGAGTTAACACCCAGTTTAGAGTTGCAATCTGGGGTTCATATATGGCAACGTTGTTTTTTAAATAGTTGATTACTTTTTTATTATTTCATGGGTTAACAGTTTTCTCCTCTCTCCCGCATTCTGTGAGGATCTTGCTGGGGATTACTCTGTGGCCCAAGTCAATCCTCCGCTACCTTGCACCTTGTGCGTGCCCAGGAGGTGAATGTTGTCAGACTGTTATTTATAGGAGGGGTGTGGGAGTGAAGAGCAGGTGGAAGATATCCAAGTGAGTTTTCCTCTCCCTAAACGCTGCTACAACGAATGAACGGACATCGCGCGACAGTCACCAGGCAGGAATGTTCCCTTCCAGTCGGGGAACACTTCAGCAGTCAAGGGCATTCAGCCTCTGATCTCCGGGTAAGCGTTCTCCAAGGCGGCCTTCAGGACGCGCGACAACGCAGAATCGCCGAGCAGAAGCTTATAGCCAAGTTCCGCACACATGAGTGCGGCCTCAACCGGGACCTGGGATTCATGTCGCATTACATTCATCCCCCACCATCTGGCCTGCGAAATCCTACCAACTGTCCTGGCTTGACACAATTCACACCTCTTTAACCTGGGGTTACCCCATCTCTGGATCTGTAAAGATTTAATCACCTGCTAATGCTCGCATTCCAAGCATTGTCTGGCATCTTTGAATCTGTCTATATATATGTTTCTGGAACATACCTCTTCATTCACCTGAGGAAGGAGCAGCGCTCCGAAAGCTAGTGACATCGAAACAAACCTGTTGGACTTTAACCTGGTGTTGTAAGACCTCTTACTGTGCTCACCCCAGTCCAACGCCGGCATCTCCACATCTAAAATAGGTGGCCAGGCTAACTCAGCCTATAAAACTAATAGAACCTATGACCCTCTGGGATGTATGGCTCCATGTTGGATTGATTAATTGCCTATGAATGGAGCAAACAGGGAGCTAAGGGAGAGGGTAAAGCTGCCCAGGGGGAGTGAGTTCAGCTATCTGCAGGTTAGGGACTTTGCACAAAAGGTCGGGGGGGGAATTCCTTAGGTTGCTGGGATACACCCTGCTGGAGCGACTGCTGCTTCCGGATGTGGAAAGGGAGGGAAGAATTGTGGATCTATACAAGTGGCTGGGGGAGCAGGAAGGCGAGCGGGTGGTGAAGATCAAGGAGAAATGGGAAGCGGAGTTGGGAATGGAGATCAATTGGGGAGTATGGAGTGAGGCACTGCGAAGGGTAAACGGGACCTCCTCTTGTGCAAGGATGAGCCTGATGCAGTTTAAGGTGGTACACAGGGTGCATAAGACTCGGGCGAGAATGAGTGGGTTCTTTCAGGGGGCAGCAGATGAGTGTGTGAGGTGTGGGCGGGGGCCAGCAAATCACACGCACATGTTTCGGGGTTGTGAAAAAGAGGGAAGATTCTGGGCGGGAGTGTTCGCGGTCTTAGCCAGGATAGTAGAGGAGGAGGTGGACCCTTTGGTGGCGGTTTTTGGGGTTTCAGAGAAGCCGGAGCTCATGGAGAGGAGGAAGGCCGATGTCGTGGCCTTCGCCTCTCTGATTGCACGGCGGCGAATTTTACTGGAGTGGCGGTCGGCATCGCCACCGGGGGTAGCGGCATGGTTTGGTGACCTGTACAACTTCCTGCAGTTAGAGAAGATAAAGTATGAGTTAAGGGGCTCAGCAGTGGAGTTTGAGAAAAGGTGGGGGATGTTTGTGACCGTGTTTGAGGAGCTGTTTGTCCCAGTGGTGTGGGGGTGGGTGGTGGTGGGAGGGGGGGGGGGGGGGGGGGAGTTGAAAAAGGGGCAACATCTGTACAGACTGTATAGTTGATTGTTGAGAAGTATGTTTCCCGGGTGTTTATTCGCTGTGACCTGCTTTGATACATGTTTGTAATAAAATATTTTTTTTTTAAAAAATTAATGGGGCAAATAGAATGTTTGATTATGGGGATGGCATGTGGCGCAGTGGTTAGCACTGGGACTGCGGCGCCGAGGTCCCAAGTTCGATTTGGCTCTGGATCACTGTCCATGTGGAGTTTGCACATTCTCCCTGTGTTTGCGTGGGTTTCGCCCCCACAACCCAAAGATGTGCAGGGTAGGTGGATTGGCCACGCTATATTGCCCCTTAATTGGAAGAAAATGAATTGGGTACTCTAAATTTATATAAAAGAAGAAAGTTTACATCATTTAAAAAAAAATAAACTCCAGAGCCGGGATCGAACCTGGGACCTCGGCGCCGTGAGACAGCAGGGCTAACCCACTATGCCACCATGCTGCCCTGAAAGGTTACATCATTGATCAGAATGACCTGCCACTGTGTAAACGCACTTCACAATTCCCTACTCCCATCGCCGGGAAGCTGATCGCCCGAATACTCCCTACCCGCCTTCTTCCAGTGTCTGAAGAAATCCTTCCAGAAAGTCAGTATGTCTTCCCACCAAACCGCGAGTCAGAAAGAAGCCTTGGTCAGATCGATGAAGGCCATGGAGAGTGATTGATGTCGCTCCTGGCATTTCCTTGAAGTTGTTGAGCAGTGAAAATCATGTCCGCTATCATATCCAAGCACTGATCCCACCTCCCAGAAACCTGCCAACAGGCGGTCGAAGATGCGGCTCTAGGACCATCGGGCTCACCAATCATGCAAGGACCTACAGGACCCATGACCAGCAACACAGAGTTTCTTAGGTGGCCAAGCATACTCCTCTTTTAAATTTAGAGTACCCAATTCATTTTTCCAGTTAAGGGGCAATTTAACAGAACTAGGGGGCATAGCCTCAAAATAAGGGGAAGTAGATTTAGGACTGAGTTTAGGAGGAACTTCTTCACCCAAAGGGTTGTGAATCTATGGAATTCCTTGCCCAGTGAAGCAGTTGAGGCTCCTTCATTAAATGGTTTCAAGATAAAGATAGATAGTTTTTTGAAGAATAAAGGGATTAAGGGTTATGGTGTTCGGGCGGGAAAATGGAGCTGAGTCCACAAAAGATCAGCATGATCTCATTGAATGGCGGAGCAGGCTCGAGGGGCCAGATGGCCTACTCCTGTTCCTAGTTCTTATGTTCTTAATGTGACCAATCCACCTACCCTGCACATCTTTGGGTTGTGGGGGCAAAACCCACGCAAACACGGGGAGAATGTGCAAACTCCACACGGACAGTGACCCAGAGCCGGGATCGAACCTGGGGCCTCGGCGCCGTGAGGCAGCAATGCTAACCACTGCGCCACCGTGCTGCCCTAGTGGCCAATCATACTCGTTAGTGAGTGATTGCTGAAAAGGAGTCATTGTCTTCATTAGGTGCCTCTTGTTAAGGAACTATTAGCATGTACGGTCCAATTTAATGAAGTTATCCCCCATGCCAGTCAGTTGTTTGAGGCAGATGTGGGGAATTTAGTCATAAATACTGACATGATTTTCTGTCCACTAAATAAATACAAACTCATGGGCAAAATAGACTTGAAATCCTGATCTGCTCTCCTGGCATAAAAGGCTTCCTTTTCAGAGCCTGATTTCAGAAAGTTAGTCTTACAGTTCCTTTAGCTTCCATAAGTATGGCACCACTGATTCTGCAAAGTCAAAAGCGATGAGGTGACCTATGTGGCAACAATATTAAAAGTGATATAATGGCAGACTAATGCGAGTTTGCCAATGTGGTAGGTAACTATGGCCCGCTGGTGAGGGGACGTTAGGCGATTAACATCAAAGTAGGTAAGCTCGCGGTTTCCTGTAGGGCTCAGAGTAGCCATTCTTGCTTTGAAAAATACAATTAAATGACTTTATTGGAAACTTTTACTGCATCTGTGCAAGACCTTATCGAGATAACATCTTGAATACTGTGTATAGTTTTGGTCTTACTTGAAAAAAGATATAATTGTGTTAGCAGGAGTTCAGAGAACGTTTGTTGAACTCATTCCTCAGATGAGTGGCTTACCTCATGAAGAAAAGTTGGATGGTTTGGACCGATACCCAATGGAGTTTAGAAGGATGAGAGGTGATCCTACCAAAACATAGAAGATCTTAGGGGAATTTGATCAGGTAGATACCAGGAGGACTAGAACCAGCAGACACAGTTTAAGAATAAGAGGTCTACCGGTTAAGACGGAGATTATTTCTTCTCTCAGAATAGCTCGTCGATGGAATTCTCTTTTCCACAAAGTGGTGGAGGCTGGGTCATTGCATTTATTCAAGGCAGAGTTAGACAGATTTTTGACAGAATGTGAGCTTCAATGACAAATGTTGCATTTGTTGACCGTTCCTAATTTCCTTTGGAAAAGTGATGGTAACATAGTGAAAATGTCACTAATAAAAATCTTTATTGTCATAAGTAGGCTTACATTAACACTGCAATGAAGTTACTGTGAAAATACCCTGGTCGCCACATTCCGGCACCTGTTCGGGTACACAGAGGGAGAATTCAGAATGTCCAGATTACCTAACAGCACGTCTTTCGGGACTTCTGGGAGGAAGCTGGGGCATCCGGAGGAAACCCATGCAGACACGGGGAGAGTGTGCAGACTCCGCACAGACAATGACCCAAGCCAGGAATCGAACCTGCAACCCTGGAGCTGTTAAGCAACAGTGTTACGCAGTGTGCTACCGTGCTGCCCATCTGAAGTCACCCGTAGGTCAGACCAGGTTAGGACGGCAGATACTAGAGTAGTAATCGAGAGCTCCAGGCTATTGCTCTGGGGTCATTGGTTCAAATCCCACCTCGGTATCTGGTGCAATTTAAATTTAATGAATAAGATCTGGAATATAAAAATAATCCCAGTAATGGTGGTCATGAAACTATCGTCAAATTTGATAAAAACCCATCTGGTTCATTAATGTCCCTTAGGGAAGGAAATCTGCCATCCCAACCTGGCCTGGCCTACAGGTGACTCCAGACCCACAGCAAGGTGGTTGACTGTTAACTGTCCCCCTCTGAAAGCCGCTCAGTTCAAGGGTAATTAAGGAAGGACAATGAATGCTGGCCTTGCCAGCGATGCCTCATCCCCTGAAAGACTAAAGGAGATGCCATCTGGCCATCAGCTGTGCCTAGTCAGTCTCCCATTCAAATTAGGTGCAGCTGCTTTCCATAAGCTGCTGTTCTGTCAAGTTCCTGTTTGCCCAGCGCAGAAATGTTTCCTGTGGGAGGGGGGAAAAGATGCAAAGAATAAATTTAAATTAGCTGAGGCATGGAATCTGGTGGGGCTCTGTTACCCTGTCACTAGAGGAGTATGTCATTTGGACCCTTGATTGGTCAATCAGCCTTTACCGCATACTTTGAAAGGGAATAGACAGCATTTGAGAAAGAAGGATATTGAGAAAGAGAGCTCAACAGACAATCCCAGCTAAGAATCAGCACTCACAAAAGCACAATCAACTAAACAGCCTGTACTGCAAACCCACCTTGCAAGATCATCAGGTGGTTAATTTTCTGCATCTGTTTTAGGTCTATGAACTTGATGGAACCTTACATGACAAGGATTGGTGTATTGTGGCTTACCAGGAGGTTGCCAAGCAATTCAAAAATGATAATCCTGATTTTGTGGGAGTCAAAGTAATCGTTTCTGTACATCGGTAAGAGCATTGTTCACTGCTTTGGCCTGATTTTTCAAAATATCCCTATTTAACTTGGCTAGAAATTCTGCTTCAGACCATTGGGTCACAGCTGAACCTTACCCAAATTAGTACGGTTCCCCATTCACTAAGAAAGAAATCAGAAGCAGTAACTCTGGAAGTATTTACAGCTGGGGCCATTGGAAGTAACTGAGCCACTCCAGAAATAGTTCTGAGGCATTTGACTTCCGGTGGCGGTATGTAGGTGGAAGACGCACGGTGAGTGGCTCCTCCTCGAGGCTTAATTTTTTAGAACTTTATGCCTGGCCCCAGGGGTAATTTTACAACAAATAAGTGCAGGAAGTCATAAGGAAGGAGGGGGATGTCCAAAAATCAAAAGAAAGCCGCCGTGAAGAAGGGGCGAGTGAAGGTTCGAGCGAAAGGGTCAGCTCGGCAACTGGAAGGATGACAGAGGCTGGGTCGCTGGGTGGGGCCGCACTGTTCACGGCAGAAAAGATGACCGAGGTGATGGTCGTGGAGTTTGAAAGGCAGTTCGCAAAGTACATGAAGGTGATGAGGAAGGAGATGATGACGGCATTGAAGATACTGGTGGAGGAAGCGATTACCCCGGTGAAGGTAGCGGTGTTGAGAACGTCGGCCGCGGTGCGGGAGCAGGGTGAGAAACTGAAAAGGGTGGTGGAGGCCTTGTCGCAACACAGTGATCAACTCACCGCGATGGGTGAGGAGATGCAGAGGGTGGTGGAGGCCAACAAAGGCCTGAGAGGGAAGGTGGAAGACCTGGAAAACAGATGTAGGTGGCAAAATCTGAGAATCGTGGGCCTGCTCAAGGGGGAGGAGGGGCCGAGGCCGACTGAGCACTTTTCCAATTAAGGGGCAATGTAACGTGGCCAATCCACCTACCCTGCACATCTTTGGATTGTGGGGGTGAGACCCACGCAGACACGGGGAGATTGTGCAAACTCCACACAGACAGTGACCTAGGGCCGGGATCGAACCTGGGACCTCGGCACCATGAGCCAGCAGTGCAACCCACTGCGCCACCAAGCTCTCTAGGCTAGCTATGATTGGTTGTCCATGGGGAAGGCAGTGCGCCAACTGAGGCGGGCGAGGGCAGCGATCTACCAATATGGGGAGAAGGCTGACAGGCCAACTTCGGAGGGAGGCCCGGCGAGAGAAATTATCCAGGTGCGGGGTATGACGGGGAAATTGGTGGTGGCCCCGGGCCAGATTAATAAGTGGTTTGATAAGAATTTGTACAAGTTGGAGCAACAGGGCAGGAGCAGGGGAGCCACAGGGAAGGAGATGGGGATGCTAGAGATCCTGGATGGATTGAGTATCCGAGGCTGGCGGAGGGCCAGACTGAAGAGGTCTGTGGGGGAACAGGAGGTAAAGGAGGTAAACAAAAATGAATTGGGTACTCTAAATTTATTTAAAAAAATGTTTGTCATGAGTGACTTAAAATAGTAGGGGAGGCTAACTAAGGAAACTGTTGGAGGATAGGACAGAAAAGTAATGAACCAAAATTCCTAATGGACAATAGCAGTTAATAGAGTCACAGAGAGTAGCGAGTGAGATTATTCAGGGTTATACCCAAGGATAAATCCACCTGAACCCTGGCTCTGGTACTGGGGGATTGCAATCTGCTGATTTCTGTGCATATCTTTTGTGGAAATACGGATTATTTTGCCCTGTTTATATCTGCCACTGATATTTCCTCTGCCTTTCTTCCCAGGAAAGTGAACAACTCAAAAATGAAAACGGAGATACAGGAGGCCATGAAACTTTACAAGAAATTTCCAGAGACTGTGGCCGGTTTTGATATGGTTTGTTCCCTTGTTATTTCAACAGTTCTGATCCAGAAGACTTTTATCCTTAAATGTCGAGACTTTCCTGCATTCGCTAATTGGAATTTGAAGTTGTTTATTTCCCATACTGTCCTATTTGTAATCATGAATATGTACAGGTACAGGAAATTAATGACGTCCGGGTTAGTCAGTGTTTAAATGACAGGCAGATGTTTGGCACTAGTTAACTATTAAAGTTTGATGGGCAGCACGGTGGCCCTGGGTTAGCCCTGCTGCCTCACGGCGCCGAGGTCCCAGGTTTGATCCCGGCTCTGGGTCATTGTCCGTGTGGAGTTTGCACATTCTCCCCGTGTTTGAGTGGGTTTCGCCCCCACAACCCAAAGATGTGCAGGGTAGGTGGATTGGCCACGCTAAATTGCCCCTTAATTGGAAAAAATTAATTGGGTACTCTAAATTTATAAAAAAAAGAAAAAAGAAAAAAACTTACAAGTTTGCATCTAGGGGCAGCACCGTGGCACAGTGGTTAGCACTGCTGCCTCACGGCGCTGAGGACCCGGGTTTGATCCCGGCCCAGGTAATTGTCCGTGTGGACTTTGCACATTCTCCCTGTGTCTGCTTGGGTCTCATCCCTACAACCCAAAGGAGTGCAGGGTAGGTGGATGATAGGGTTATGATGTCATTGCTGTCACTGCGACATGATTGAGAGAGGAGTTGGATTGGCAGCTCAATATTCCAGGATACAGGATCTTCAGGTGAGATAGGGAAGGAGGCAAAAGAGGAGGGGGTGTCTCAATTTTGATCAAGGAATTGATTACAGCAGTAAGGAGTGGCGACATCTCAGAAGGCTCTTGAACTGAAGCCATATGGGTAGAACTTCAAAACCAAAAAGGAGCAATCACATTGCTGGGGTTGTTCTATAGGCTCTCGAACAGTCCAAGAGAAATAGAAAAGGAGATAGGCCGGCAAATTTCAGGAAAGTGTAATAGTAATAGGGTAGTGATAGCAGGGAATTTCAACTTCCCTAACATTAACTGGGATAGCCATAGTGTGAAATGTTTAGAGGCAGCGGAATTTGTAAAATGCATCCAGGAAAACATTTTAAGACAGTATGTAGAAGGTCCTATAAGAGAGGGGGCGGTCCTGTATTTATTTTTAAGAAACAAAGCTGGCAAGTGGTTGAAGTATCAGTGGGGGAGCATTTTGCAGACAATGATCATAACTCGTTAGATTCTAGATTGTTCTCGAAAATGACGAGGATGGGCCTGAAATCAAAGTCTTAAACTGGAGGAAGGCCAATTTTAATGATCAGATATAATTTGGGCAGAGTGGACTGGGAGCAGACACTTTTAGGCGAATCTGTGACAGCAGGGGGATGCACTCAAGAAGGAAATAGGGAGAGTGCAGGGCCAACATGCTCCAATCGAGAAAAAGGGTGGGTTCACGAAATCCAGTGAACCCTGGATATCGAGGGATACACAGCATTGGATAAGGAGAAAAAGCGAGGCTTGTGGCAGATATCGAGGGCTCAAAACACCAGAAGCCCTAGAGGTAAATAGAATGTACAAAAGGGAGCTTAAAAAGAAAATTAGGAGAGAGGAAAGGGGACATAAAAGGATACTGGCAGGTAAAATAAAGGAAAATCCTAAGTTGTTTTACAATTGTTTTGGGCAGCACGGTAGCATAGTGGTTAGCACAACGGTTTTGCAGCGCCAGGGTCTCAGGTTCGATTCCTGGCTTGGGTCACTGTCTGTGCGGAGTCTGCACATTTTCCCTGTGGCTGCGTGGGTTTCCTCCGGGCGCTCCGGTTTTCTCCCACAGTCCAAAGATGTGTAGGGGTAGGTGGATTGGCCATGCTAAATTGCCTCTTAGTGTCCATAAAAAAGGTACGGTAAGGTGGGGTTACGGGGATAGGGTGGAAGTGTAGGGGTAGGGTGGAGGTGTGGGCTTAGGTAGGGTGCTCTTTTCAAGGGCTGGTGCAGACTCGATGGGTCGAATGGCCTCCTTCTGTACTGTGAATTCTGTGAAGTACATTAAAGGTAAAAGGATAACTAGGGAAAGAGTAGGGCCCATTAAGGACCACAGTGGTTATATGTGTGTGGAGCCAGCAGACGTAGGTAGGGTTCTAATTGAATACTTTATGTCGGTGTTCACTCTTTTTTGAAAAATAAATTTAGCGTACCCAATTCCTTTATTCCAATTAAGGGGCAATTTAGCGTGACCAATCCACCTACCCTGCACATCTTTGGGTTGTGGGGGCGAAACCCACGCAAACACGGGGAGAATGTGCAAACTCCACACGGACAGTGACCCAGAGCCGGGATTGAACCTGGGACCTCGGCGTTGTGAGGCAGCAATGCTATCCACTGCGCCACTGTGCTGCTCGTCAGTGTTCACTCATGAGAGGGACGGTGTTGGTATAGAAATCACGGAGAAGGACTGTGATAAAATTGAAGAGATTAACACAGACAGAGAGGAGGTTCTGAGTTGTCTGGAAAGCTTAAAAGTGGATAAACCTCCAGGGCCAGATGAAATGAAACCCGGGTTGTTGAGTGAGGCATGGGAGGAAATAAGGGCACTGAGAATAATTTTCAATTCCTCTCTGGCCACAGGAGAGGTGCCGGAGGACTTGAGGATAGTCAACGTGGTGCCATTATTCAAGAAGGGAGGAAGGGATAAACCAGGAAAATACAGGCCAGTCAGTCTAACCTCAGTGGTGGGGAAACTGTTGATCTTTAGCAATGAAGAGAGATTGGATAGACTGGGGTTGTTTTCCTTGGAGCAGAAGAGATTGAAGGAAGACATTTTTAAATTTATTCATGGCAGGTGGGCGTTGCTGGCTGGGCCAGACATTTATTGCCCATCACTGAGGGCATTGACGAGTCAACCACATTGTTGTGGACCTGGAGTCACAGGTAGGCCAGTCCAGGTAAGGACAAAAGGTTCTTTCCGCTGAAGGACATTAGTGAACCAGTTGGGTTTTTACAACAATCGGCAATGGTTTCATGGTCATCATTAGAATTTTAATTCCAGATTTTTTTTATTGAATTCAAATTTTAACAGCTGTCCTGGTGTGACTCTGGATTACTAGCCCAGCCACAATACAACAATCAAAATCTGGAGTTAAAAGCCTAGTGATGGCCATGAAAACATCGTCGATTGTTGTAAAAACCCATCTGGTTCACCAATGTCCATCAGGGAAGGAAATCTGCCGTCCTTACCTGATCTGGTCTGGCCTACATGTGACTCCACACCCACAGCCCCTCAAGGGCAATTAGGGATGGACAATAAATGCTGGCCCAGCCTGCGACATCCACGTCCCATGAACAAATTTTTAAAAAACTACGCCTCGGCCCTCCCCATGATTGAGATGTATAATAATGAGAGGCATGGAGAGAGTAGACAGGAAGAAACTTTTCCCCTTTGTGGAGGGATCAATGACCAGGGGGCAGAGATTTAAGGAAAGGGACAGAAGGTTAAGAGGGGATGTGAGGAAAATCTTTTTCACCCAGAGGGGGGGTGGGAGTCTGGAATTCGCTGCCTGAAAGGGGGGTGGAGGCAGAGACCCTCAGAACATTTAAGAAGTATTTAGATGTGCACTTGCAATGCCAGGGCAGACACGGCTGTGGGCCAAGTGTGGGAAAATGGAATTAGACTAGTTAAGTGGTTGTTTTTGACCGACGCAGATGCGATGGGCCATAGGGCATTTTCTGCGCTGTAGACCTCTATGACCATCCTGACTTGGAAATGTTTCACCGTTCCTTCACTGTCAGTGGGTCAAAATCCTGGAACTCCCTCCCTAACAGCACTATGGGTGTACCTACACCACATGGACTGCAGCGGTTCAAGAAGAGGGCTCACCACCACCTTCTGAAGGGCAATTAGGGATGGGCAATAAATGCTGGGCCTTGCCAGCGACACCCACATCCCAGGAACAAATACATTTTTCACAAGTTGACTTTGTTTCTTTTACAGTCGGGGAAGTTTTAATGCTCCAATTGGTGAGTTCAGAAAGACACAACAATTTTCAATTGTTTAACCTATTGTGATTTAATAACCTAACCGGTGAGGAAATTTATAATGAAGCTTCTTTCTATTTATTAATCATTGTAAAGCTGGACCCCAGTTAGGCTAACAGTACTTGTCATCTCGACCAGATGTCCGACTTGCAAATTAATATATGTTGCAAATCAAACTTAATGATGTGTAACAAATGTCCTGCATTTTCCTACATCATCTTCCTCTACCCATGGATTTAATGAACCTTTAATTTATGAATCTCTAATGACAAATCTCATACAAATGACAGAAATGGACCTCTCTTATTTATTTCTTATTTTGGATACTTTTGCCAATTTGAAAATGAAAAAAAACAACAATTTAACTCTCCTATAAAAGTTGTCAGCACTCAATCGAACATAAGAAATAGGGGCAGGAGTAGACCAAACGCCCCATCGATTCTACTCAGCACCATCATGGTTAACCTTCAGCTTCACCTTCTCCTCCACCTCCTCTCCAGGTACCTTGATTCTCTAAAAGACCAAAAATCTGTTTATGTCAACCTTCAATGTATTCCACCATCCACAAACCTCTGGGGTAGAGAATTGCAAAGATTCACAAATCTTTGAGTGAGGAAATTCCTTCTCATCTGGGCAGAGTGAACAGAGACCAGTGGGAGCAGAAGGACAGGAGAACTGCCAGCCTAGGTGCCACCATCAGTCCCATTGTGTTGAGAGGGATGGGGCTGAGAGAAGCCCCGGGGCCTTTGGTAGTTCTATGCTACTAAGAGTTGGTTCTCGGGGAGGCCCGGAAGCAGCTGTTGGGGGTTTGGGGACGCACAGTCTCAGTGGGAGGTCAGCTCAGCTGCGCAAGGGAGCACACTTTTGTTAAAATAAATTTAGAGCACTCAAATCTTTTTTTCCAATTAAAGGGCAATTTAGAATGACCACGCCACCTACCCTGCGCATCTTTGGATTGTGGGGGCAAAACCCATGGGGGGAATGCCACACAGACAGTGACCCAGGGCTGGGATCGAACTGGAGTCCTCGGCGACGTGAGACATCAGTGCTAAACCACTGCGCCACCATGCTGCCCGGCAAGGGAGCAAAGTTGAGAGAAATCTGGAATAATAGGGGAGATGGCAGGAGAATGGGGATGAGAAAATATCAGCCATGATTGAATGGCGGAGCAGACTCAATGGGCCGAGTGGCCTAATTCTGCTCCTACGTCTTATGGTCTTATGGTATGCTGTTTGGGTTAAGATTGTAGCTCTTGAGCTTGGGTAGAATTGAGCTGCTGTCGGCTGGGGGATCAGATTAGTTCTTTGAAGGAGTGGAGCTAAAATTCCTCGTGAAGAAAATTAAGCTTTAATGATTTTTTTGTGACTCATGGTGTTTGCTGACATCTGGGTAGCTTGCTGAGAAAATTCCAGGATCCTTTCTTGGGTGTGCCTGCTGTTTGTGGTGCACTTAACCACAGTTTGCATGTTAATTCGTGTTTACCTCCAGTTGAGTTTGGATGTTAAGTGTCTAAAATAGACTGTATTGACTGCTTTGTTAACTCGTACAGTAAAATATCTTCTGTTTGTTTAAAATCATGGAATCTTGTGGCTTTATTCTCTTAGTGAGTTACTCAGATTTCAAATTTTATCTATTTTAAACAATAAACATTACTGGTCCCTAACCGGATCGTTACAAAGTTTGGAGGTCTCAACTAAGATCTTACAAAATCTGTGAGTCTGGTCTGGGTTTGTAACAATTTAGAATGTATCAATGAGATTGTCCCTCATTTTTCTAAACTCCAGATAGTATAGACCTTATTACTCAGCCTTTCATCGTATTACACATTCCTCATCCCAGGGATCAATCTGGTGAACCTTTGCTGTACTGTCTTCAATTCTGGTATAACGTCCCTTTAATATGGAGAGCAAAACTGCACACAGTATTCAAGGTGTGGTCTTACCAAAGCCTTGAACAACTGTAACAAGATTTCCTTCTTTTTGTACGCCAGTGCCCTTGCAATAAAGGGCAAAACGCATTTCCCTTCCTAATTGCTTGCTGTACCTTCATGCAAACGTCCTGTGTTCCTTGCATGAGTACACCCAAGTCTCTCTACATCAGGATTTACAGCTTTCATGCCCTTTTTGGGGTTGGTAGAGCAGCATCATGACATTGGGCCATTTCATGCTCACATTATGTTCCAGCGCTGTGTAGAATATCTGGAGGCTACTGATGCAGTCCACTCCTTCCTTTTTACACTTTGTTTGAATTCCGTAGCACTTGAGCAACAGGTGGGACATTTTGCCTGTGTTTGGAGGTTGTAATTTGGCTGCCCTGATGGATGACTGACTGATAAACTATAGCAGGAATGTTCCAGGGATGAGAAACCTCAGCTACGACAGATTGGCGAGGTTGGGATTGTTCTCTTGGGAGAGAAGGCGGCGAAGAGGAGATCTGACAAAGATGTTCAAAATCATGAAGGGGTTGGACAGAGTAGACAGGGAGAAACCTTTCCTGCTCGTAAAAGGATCGAGAACGGGAGGGGCACAGATTTAAAGTGATTTGCAAAAGATGCAAATGCGGTGTGAGAAAAAGCTTTTTCACACAGCGAGTGGCTGGAGTCTGGAATGCCCGGCCTGGAAGTGTGGTTGGAGGCAGGTTCAATCGAGGCACTCGAGGGATTTAGAAGATTGTAATCAATGTGCAATGGCCCAGGAAAAAGGAATGACACCAAGTCATGGCCATTTGGGGAACAGATGCAGACACGATGGGCTGAATGGCTTCCTTCTGCTCCGTAACAGTTCTGTGATATTGTTTCCCCAGTAAGTCGGGGAATGCATGCAGTCTAACAATCAGGGAAAAAAGCCTCCAAATTAAATTTCGATACTGCCTGTCAGAGTGACATCCAAAACGGCTTCACAGCAAATTAAATATTTTTGAACTGTAGTCATTTTTTGTAATGTGGAGAAATGTAGCAGCCAATTTGGTGCAGGAATAACCCATAAACAATAAGATAATGACCAGCTAATCTGTTTTTAGCAATGTGAATGAAGGAGAACTAACAGTTTGGACACCAGGGAGAACCCACCTGCTCATCTTCAAAATAGTACCAAAGATCTTCCACTCCACCCGAGAGAGCAAACCGGTTCAGCTCTGATCTGAAAGTCAGCACTCCTTCATGACTGCATTGGGCTGTGATTCCCAGCTCAAGTCTCTGCTGTCTCTGCCTCTTGGACCTTTGCTGTGAACGTCCTGCTGCCTCCAGCATAACTGAAAGAAATCACCTCTTTAATGGAAGGCAACATTTGAGTGCTGTCAGCAATGATGGGGCTGTCAATAACAGCACTACAAGAGAGGCAGCACGGTGGTGCAGTGGTTAGCACTGCTGCCTCACGGCGCCGAGGTCCCGGGTTCCATCCCGACTCTGGGTCACTGTCCATGTGGAGTTTACACATTCTCCCCGTGTCTGCGTGGGTTCCACCCCCACAACCCAAAGATGGATTGGCCATGTTAAATTGCCCCTTAATTGAAAAAAATGATTGGGTATTCTAAATTTATAAAAAGCACAGCACTACAAGATTACATTATTTCTTTGTCATAGAATCCCTAAGTGCAGAAAGAGGCCATTCAGCCCATCGAGTCTGCACCCACCCTCCAAAAAGGAACGCTACCCAGGCCCACTCCCCCATCCTATCCGCGTAACCCCATCTAACCTTTTGGACACTAAGGGGCAATTTAACACGGACAATCCACCTAATCTGCACGTCTTTGGACTGTGGGAGGAAACCGGAGCACCCGGAGGAAACCCACGCAGATACGGGGAGAACATGCAGACTCCATCCAGTCACCCGAGGCCGGAATTGAACCCGGGACCTGGCCCTGTGAGGCAGCAGTGCTAACCACTGGGCCACCTTGTCCGCATGGATACAAAAGATTTTAATCTGTTTCCAGTACAAACTGCCTCAAAAACACTTCTTACGATTTGTACTACGGGTCTGAGGAGACAGAGCCTCAGATTACCTGGGTTGGAAAGGGTATCGAAGAGTGCTGTTGGTGCTAATCTGATTCACACGCCACCACTGAAGCTTCATCCTCCCCCACCCCATCACAAAGATTTTAGTCCTCAAATTGTGGTCCTTGTTAGCAGAATTTGAAATGGTCAGTGTTAAATAAAATAGCTTTATTAAAAAATTTGTTTTTATTAAAGCTTTTTTCAAACAGAATTTTTACATAACCAGTAACAGAAAAATATTTAACAAAAGTAGGTGGCTGTTATCATCCTACAAACAGAAGATGTACATTAAATGAACAGTTCCCCACCTAAGCAGCCCCCGCCCCGGATTGCTGCTGCTGACATTGTTTTTTTAAAATATATTTATTCAAGTTTTTCAACAAATTTTCAACAAAACCCCCACCCCCAACAAAAAGAAAGCAACAAGAACACAACAAGTAGAAATTATACATTGGATTTCCCCCATATACAGTAACCCCCCATATAACAGTAAAAAGCACAAATAGGAAAAAAAAATCCACCTTAACCCAAACACCACCCCAAGAGAAACCCCTCCTGCCCCATCTCCCCCCCCCCACCCCCCCCCCCCCCCCCCACCCGCTCCAGGGCTGCTGCTGCTGCTGACCTCCTCCCCCACTTGCCTTTTAACTCCTCCACCGAGGCCTCCTCCTCTTCCTGCAGCTCCTGATAAATCGCCGAAACCTTGCTTTCTCCAACCCATGCACCCGAAATCACCCTGTCCTGAATCCCATGTGCCATCCAGGGGCTGGTTTAGCACACTGGGCTAAATCGCTGGCTTTTAAAGCAGACCAAGCAGGCCAGCAGCACGGTTCAATTCCCGTGCCAGCCTCCCCGAACAGGCGCCGGAATGTGGCGACTAGGGGCTTTTCACAGTAACTCCATTTGAAGCCTACTTGTGACAATAAGCGATTTTCATTTCATTTTCATTTCCAGAAGCAGCGGGAATTCCCTCACCTGCCGCCTCACAACGCCCACACTTGCATATACCTAAAAGCGTTTCCCGGGGGTAGCCCAAACTTCTCCTCCAACGCCCCTAGGCTCGCAAACGTCCCATCGATGAACAGATCCCCCATTCTTCTAATCCCTGCCCGATGCCAGCTCCGAAACCCCCCATCAATCCTTCCCAGGACGAACCGATGGTTCTCCCGAATCGGGGACCAAACCGAGGCCCCCACCTCTCCCCTGTGTCGCCTCCACTGCCCCCAGCTCTTCAGCTTCGCCGCCACCACCGGACTCGTGGTGGACCTTGTCGGCGAGAGCGGCAGCGGTGCCATCACCAGTGCCCTCAGGCTCATGCCCACACAGAACGCCATCTCTAACCTCTTCCACGCCACCCCCTCTCCCTCCATTACCCACTTACGGATCATCGCCACATTGGCTGCCCATTAATAGCCACACAGATTCGGCAGCGCCAGCCCCCCTTATCCCTGCTACGCTCCAGAAACACCCTCTTCACCCTCGGGGTCTTATTCGCCCACACGAATCCCATGATGCTCCTGCTTACCCGTTTGAAAAAGGCCTTGGGGATCAAAATGGGAAGGCACTGGAACACAAAGAGAAACCTCGGAAGGACCGTCATTTTTACCGACTGCACCCTAATTAGGCGGGACCTGAAGAACATAGATTGGGGGCGGATGTTTGAGGGCAAATCAACATCTGACATGTGGGAGGCTTTCAAGTGTCAGTTGAAAGGAATACAGGACAGGCATGTTCCTGTGAGGAAGAAAGATAAATACGGCAATTTTCGGGAACCTTGGATGACGAATGATATTGTAGGCCTCGTCAAAAAGAAAAAGGAGGCATTTGTCAGGGCTAAAAGGCTGGGAACAGACGAAGCCTGTGTGGCATATAAGGAAAGTAGGAAGGAACTTAAGCAAGGAGTCAGGAGAGCTAGAAGGGGTCATGAAAAGTCATTGGCAAATAGGGTTAAGGAAAATCCCAAGGCTTTTTACACTTACATAAAAAGCAAGAGGGTAGCCAGGGAAAGGGTTGGCCCACTGAAGGATAGGCAAGGGAATCTATGTGTGGAGCCAGAGGAAATGGGCGAGGTACTAAATGAATACTTTGCATCAGTATTCACCAAAGAGAAGGAATTGGTAGATGTTGAGTCTGGAGAAGGGGGTGTAGATAGCCTGGGTCACATTGTGATCCAAAAAGACGAGGTGTTGGGTGTCTTAAAAAATATTAAGGTAGATAAGTCCCCAGGGCCGGATGGGATCTACCCCAGAATACTGAAGGAGGCTGGAGAGGAAATTGCTGAGGCCTTGACAGAAATCTTTGGATCCTCGCTGTCTTCAGGGGATGTCCCGGAGGACTGGAGAATAGCCAATGTTGTTCCTCTGTTTAAGAAGGGTGGCAGGGATAATCCCGGGAACTACAGGCCGGTGAGCCTTACTTCAGTGGTAGGGAAATTACTGGAGAGAATTCTTCGAGACAGGATCTACTCCCATTTGGAAGCAAATGGATGTATTAGTGAGAGGCAGCACGGTTTTGTGAAGGGGAGGTCGTGTCTCACTAACTTGATAGAGTTTTTCGAGGAGGTCACTAAGATGATTGATGCAGGTAGGGCAGTAGATGTTGTCTATATGGACTTCAGTAAGGCCTTTGACAAGGTCCCTCATGGTAGACTAGTACAAAAGGTGAAGTCACGCGGGATCAGGGGTGAACTGGCAAGGTGGATACAGAACTGGCTAGGCCATAGAAGGCAGAGGGTAGCAATGGAGGGATGCTTTTCTAATTGGAGGGCTGTGACCAGTGGTGTTCCACAGGGATCAGTGCTGGGACCTTTGCTCTTTGTAGTATATATAAATGATTTGGAGGAAAATGTAACTGGTCTGATTAGTAAGTTTGCAGACGACACAAAGGTTGGTGGAATTGCGGATAGCGATGAGGACTGTCTGAGGATACAGCAGGATTTAGATTGTCTGGAGACTTGGGCGGAGAGATGGCAGATGGAGTTTAACCTGGACAAATGTGAGGTAATGCATTTTGGAAGGGCTAATGCAGGTAGGGAATATACGGTGAATGGTAGAACCCTCAAGAGTATTGAAAGTCAAAGAGATCTAGGAGTACAGGTCCACAGATCAAGAAGGCATACGGCATGCTTGCCTTCATTGGCCGGGGCATTGAGTATAAGAATTGGCAAGTCATGTTGCAGCTGTATAGAACCTTAGTTAGGCCACACTTGGAGTATAGTGTTCAATTCTGGTCGCCACACTACCAGAAGGATGTGGAGGCTTTAGAGAGGGTGCAGAAGAGATTTACCAGAATGTTGCCTGGTATGGAGGGCATAAGCTATGAGGAGCGATTGAATAAACTCGGTTTGTTCTCACTGGAACGAAGGAGGTTGAGGGGCGACCTGATAGAGGTATACAAAATTATGAGGGGCATAGACAGAGTGGATAGTCAGAGGCTTTTCCCCAGGGTAGAGGGGTCAATTACTAGGGGGCATAGGTTTAAGGTGAGAGGGGCAAAGTTTAGAGTAGATGTACGAGGCAAGTTTTTTACGCAGAGGGTAGTGGGTGCCTGGAACTCACTACCGGAGGAGGTAGTGGAGGCAGGGACGATAGGGACATTTAAGGGGCATCTTGACAAATATATGAATAGGATGGGAATAGAAGGATACGGACCCAGGAAGTGTAGAAGATTGTAGTTTAGTCGGGCAGTATGGTCGGCACGGGCTTGGAGGGCCGAAGGGCCTGTTCCTGTGCTGTACATTTCTTTGTTCTTTGTTCTTTGTACCCGCCAGTGACAGTGGCAGCATATCCCATCTTTTAAAATCCTCCTACATCTGCTCCACCAACCGCGTCAAATTAAGCTTGTGCAGGGCCCCCAAACTCCTGCTGCTGACATTTTAACGCTCTCCTAGAAAGTCAAGGAACGGTTGCCTTTTCGCTCCAGGCTGAGGAACCCAGCCATGTCACTAACCCACACTCCACACTCGGGAGTTTCAAGTCCCTCCACATTAACAAGATCAGTCTCCGGGCTACCAGGGAGGCAAAGGCCAGTACCTCGGCCTCTTTCGCTTCCTGCACTCCCGGATCCTCTGACACCCCAAAGATTGCTATTGTTGGACTCGGCTTCACCCGCGTGTCCAAAATCCTGGACATAGCCCTCGCAAAACCCTGCCAGAATTCTTTAAGCGCCGGGCATGCCCAGAACATATGGACATGGTTCGCTGGACTCCCTGAACATCTCGCACAGCTGTCCTCAACCCCAAAGAACTTATTGTCATGTGTGCCCGATGTACCACCTTAAACTGAATTAAGCTGAGCCTGGCACATGATGAGGAGGAATTTACACTGCCCAGGGCATCAGCCCACAGGCCCTCATCCAGCTCCTCACCCAGCTCCTCCTCCCACTTGCCCTTCAGTTCCTCCACTGAGGCTTCCTCCGCCTCCTGCAGCTCTTGGTAGATGTCCAACACCTTCCCCTCTCCTACCCAGATGCCAGACACCGCCCTGTCCTGTATCCTTCGAGGGGGTAGCAACGGAAATGTCCCCACCTGTTTTTTGAGAAAGTCAAGGACTTGGAGGTATCTGAAGGCGTTTCCAGGGGGCAGGCTGAATTTCTCCTCCAGCGCTTTCAAGCTAGGGAAAGTCCCATCTATAAAGAGGTCCCCCATCCTTCTAATGCCTGCCCTGTGCCAGCTTTGAAACCCCCCATCTAGCTTGCCCGGAGCAAATCTATGGTTGTTCCGTGTCGGGGTCCAACCTGAGGCTCCCTCCTCCTTCCTGTGCCTTCTCCACTGACCCCAGACCCTCAGTGCCGCCGTCACCACCGGGCTTGTGGTGTATCGTGCCGGCGAGAATGGCAGCGGTGCCGTTACCAGTGCCCCTAGGCTGGTGCCTTTGCATGACGCCGCCTCTAGCCTCCCCCACGCCGACCCCTCCTCCATTACCCATTTCCTAATCATGGCCACATTAGCCGCCCAGTAGTAGTTACAGAAGTTCGGAACGCCGTTCGGAGCTGCCCCTAATAACTAAATTAACCTTGAGTTGGTTAAAATTGGCACAGTGATTAGCACTGCTGCCTCACAGCTCCTGGGACCCGGGTTCAAATACAGCCTTGGGTGACTGTCTGTGTGGAGCTTGCACCTTCTCCCCGTGTGTTCGTGGGTTTCCTCCGGGTGCTATTAGCATACAAAATGATCAGGGGATTGGATAGGGTGGACAGTGAGAGCCTTCTCCCGCGGATGGATATGGCTGGCACGAGGGGACATAACTTTAAACTGAGGGGTAATAGATATAGGACAGAGGTCAGAGGTAGGTTCTTTACACAAAGAGTAGTGAGGCCGTGGAATGCCCTACCTGCTACAGTAGTGAACTCGCCAACATTGAGGGCATTTAAAAGTTTATTAGATAAACATATGGATGATAATGGCATAGTGTAGGTTAGATGGCTTTTGTTTCGGTGCAACATCGTGGGCCGAAGGGCCTGTACTGCGCTGTATTGTTCTATGTTCTATGTTCTATGCTCCAGTTTCCTCCCACAGTCCAAAGATGTGCAGCTTAGGTGGATTGGCCATGATAAATTGCCCTTAGTGTCCAAAATTGCCCTTAGTGTTGGGTAGGGTTACTGGTTTATGGGAATCGGGTAGAGGTGTTGACCTTGGGTAGGGTGCTCTTTCCAAGAGCCAGTGCAGACTCGATAGGCCAAATGGCCTCCTTCTGCACTGTAAATTCTATGAAATTCTATGAGTACAGACCCAGAGTCCTCAACCGTTCCCAAAATGTAATTTTTTTGGTCACTTTTTGGCCACTTGTGTTACATTAATGGACGTGTGTATCCTTGCTGTGTCTGAAAGCGAATGTGGAAAACAATTGCCTTACCTCGTTCCAGGTTGGCCAGGAAGATGCTGGGAAACCACTGTGGTACTTCAAGAACGAACTATTAATTCCAGCAGAAATGGGAATAAAACTGCCTTACTTCTTTCATGCAGGGGAGACTGGTAAGATGCACAAGAAGGACATTTATTTTTTAAAAAGAAATGCGTATTGCGAATTGCCTCCCAATGGCATAGATGTCATACAGAAATAATAAGCTAATGTTTTTTTATCACTTTTTAGCCATTTTTAAAATGTTTGTACTCTGTTTGCTCACTGACAGCCTACTAGCCACCGGGGAGCTTCTCGCTGCCTGGGGGTTGTCAGTCACTGCCTCTGGGCAATAAGAATGCCTCTTTTCCGAGCGACATTTCATCCAGTAATGTTCACCCTCTAGAAATGGGCAGGTTTGACTGACAAGTGGCCTCGACACCCAAACCTGTTACCTTTCCGAGAAGGATAAAATACAACTTGCTTCATCCAGTGACTGCTCTGCATTCGAATGAACAAATTTGTGTTTTTTTGTACAAAATCTTTCATTTGTACTCTCTTGGTTTCTCTTGCAGACTGGGAAGGTATGAGTGTGGATGAAAATATCCTGGATGCCCTACTGCTGAACACAAGTCGCATAGGCCATGGCTACAGCATAAACAAACATCCCGCGGCAAAGCAGTTATCCAAAAAGCTTGATGTGCCTTTGGAAGTGTGTCCAATCTCAAATCAGGTGCTGGTAGAACAGTCGCACAGAGTAAATAAAGACTCGGTTTGAGGGAAAGTCTCTGGTATCCGATTATCTAAAAGCAAAGCTCCAGCCTCTGCTTACACAATTAACATTTGAAGTGCAACAACAAGGCCCTAAAAATGCTGTCCCACAATTTCTGTTGACCTGAAATCATAGAATTTACAGTGCAGAAGGAGGTCATTCGGCCCATCAAGTCTGTACCGGCCCTTGGAAAGAGCACCCTAATTAAGCCCAGGCTTCCACCCTATTCCCCATAACCCAGTAACCCCACCTAATCTTTTGGACACGAAGGAGCAACTTAGCATGGCCAATCCACCTAACCTGCACATCTTTGGACTGTGGGAGGAAACTGGAGCACCCGGAGGAAACCCACGCAGACACGGGGAGAACGTGCAGACTCCGCACAGACAGTGACCCAAGGCTGTATTTGAACCCAGGTCCCAGGAGCTGTGAGGCAGCAGTGCTAATCACTGTGCCAATTTTAACCAACTCGAGATTAACTTAGTTATTAGGGGCAGCTCCCATTATGGCATTGTGGGTTAATGTACTGCTTCTTGTGGTACTGTGCCATGCACATCAAAAAGGTGTCAGTTTCATTTACTAGGTCAGTTCTAAATTTGGTGATCTTGGCTCAGGACAGTTTCGGTACAGAACAGCCCAGCAGAAAAGCAAAGACATGTGAAGAAATATAAGAGGACGATTTCTGCTGTTTGTTGCAATAGTAAAATTATCAGTGCACATATTAAGTCACCACAGTCCCAAATGAGCATAGGCTGCTTTCCCCTTTGACGGGGAGAGCTGACTGGTGGCGATTTAACCCGAGGATTTCTGCACCTCAGGCGAGGGGCAAAGTTGAGAATGTGAGGCCTTCATGAATAACCTCAGCCGGTACGGGAATCGAACCCACACTGTTGGCCTCGCTCTGCATCCAGAACCACTATCCAGCCAACTGGGCTAAACCGGCCCCCGGTACATGTAAAGAATATGTTTATATTCGAACACTCGAAAGCTTGCTGATTGTATATATGTAACTAGCTTTTAACGTGCCTGCAGGAAGGTGAAGCTGTTTTGGCAATAAAATATAGAGTCATTCAGCGTTTGAATTTAAAGTCTCATTTATTAAGTTCCACGTTACATCTGAATTTTTCATTGCATTAGACAAGCAAACTGCGAACTTTGCTTCAATCCTGTTGTCCATATTTTTCTGAGGGTACAGTGTGTAAATCTGAATGTAGCACCATCTACTGCACCTGATTGATGTTCCTTCCTCATTGCAAAAATGTGCTTCCAGTTGACAATCCAAAAGTACACAGATCACCTTCTAATTGGCTTTAATCAGGACTTCATTCACGAGAATGCTAATGTTTTGCCGTTTCTTTATTGTAGGTGCTTATGCTGGTGCGGAATCTACAGAATCACCCAGCTGCAGCCTTAATGGCTGAAGGCCATCCCATGGTTATTAGTGCTGATGATCCAGCGACCTTTGGGTCTCGTGGTTTATCGTATGACTTCTACGAGGCCTTCATGGGAATAGGAGGTTTAAAAGCTGAGCTGACAACACTGAAGCAGTTAGCTTTGAACTCAATAAAGTAATTGTACATTTTTATAAAAGTAAAATACTGCCGATGGTGGTTTTTCTGGAGAGAGAAACAGATGACTTTTTGAGTCCGTATGACTCTTCAGAGTTGAAGAGGGGTAGCAATGTGATGGATTATATAGTTCGAGGGTGAAGGTGCAGCAGAATAGACGGTTAGCGATAGGTCGGAGCTAAGGGGAGGTTAACAAAGATGTCATGGACACAAGACAAAGGGACTGTTAATGGTAGTGTTAAAGACTAAAGAAGGTGCTGATAGTGACATAAAGGTAAGACAGCAAAATGTATTCAAAGGAGAATGAAGGTCATTGCTCAGTGAAGGAAAAACTTAAGATCAAGGGACAGATGGCCCTGTGGGGGAAGGTGGGTTGGCGTTTGTTTTGGAACAAACAAAAAAAAGGGTCAAGATGGACGGGAAAGTTGACAGTCTAAAGTTGTTGAGCTCAATGTTAAGTCTGGAAGAGGAGGTGTTGTTCCTCCAGTTTGCGCTGAGCTTCACTGGAACATTGCAGCAGGTCAAGGACGGACAGGTGGGTGTGAGAGCCGGCGGTGAATTGAAATGACAAGTGACAGGAAAGGTTGGGTGATGCTTACAGACTGAGCAAGTTGTTCTGGCCACCCAGTCTGAATTTGGTCTTCCCGATGTAGAGGTGACCTCATGGGAAGCAACAAATACAGTAAACCAAATTGAAGGAGGTCATGGGTCATAGTGTACAGAAGAAGCCCTTCAGCCGATCGAGTCAGTTCCGACAAAACAACACTAAATCTACACTCATCCCACTTTCCAGCACTTGGCCCATAGCCTTGAATGTTGTGACATTTCAGGTGCTCATCCAGGTACATTATTTTTAGAGTACCCAATTCATTTTATTCCACTTAAGGGGAAATTTAGCGTGGCCAATCCACCTACCCTGCACATCTTTGGGTTGTGGGGGCGAAACCCACGCAAACACGGGGAGAATGTGCAAACTCCACACGGACAGTGTCCCAGGGCCGGGATCGAACCTGGGACCTCGGCGCCGTCCAGGTACTTTTTAAAGGTTGTCAGGTTTTCCTGCCTCAACGACCCTCCCAGGCAGTGAATTCCGGACTCACACCACCCCCTGGGTGAAAGCACTTTTCCTCAAATCCCCTCTAAACCTCCTGCCCCTCACTTTAAAATTATGCCCCCCTTGTTATTGACCCTTTAACTATGTGCAAGTGAAATGCTGCTTCACCTGAAAGGAGTGTTCGGGGCAGTGAGGAGGGAAGAGGTAAGGGAGGGCAGGTGTTGCACCTTCTGCGATTGCCCAGGGAAAGTGCTGTGGGAAGGGGATGAAGAGTTGGGAGTGGACCAGAGTGTCACGGAGGGAGTGGTCCCTGTGAAATGCTGACAGAGGTTTGAGGGGAAGCTGTGTTTCAAGCTGGCATCATGGCTGGAGTTGGTGGAAATGGTGGAGCCCTTTGAATCCATAAGCTGATTGAAAAATGAGGACAAGGGAGACCTATCATGGTTCTGGGAGGGAAATAAATGAGTGAGAGCATGGGGTGGAAAATGAGTCAGACACAGCTCATATTGGGGAGGGGGGAATGGTGGAAGAACCCTGTTGAGAAAAAAGGCAGACATAGTTTCTGAAGGTGACATCATCGGAACAAATGGGACGGAGGTGGAGAAACTTCGAGGATGGGAGTGATTCCTAACAGGAAGCAGGGTGTGAGGAGTTGTAGCTGTGCGAGTTGCTGTTTTGTTTTCAGGAATATTGGTGGTCAGTCTTATCAGCTGAAATGGTGACAGAGAGGTCAAGGGGCGGATGAGAAGTGTTGGTAGATGGACCATGTGATGGTGAGAGAGGGGTGGAAAAGGGAGGCATGGTGGGGAAGAGTTAAAGGCAGGATGTGAGCTGGTGGGATGCCTCCAATGGGCATGGAGGACCCCCGAAGAAGATCTCCCACTCCCCACTTTCCCGACACCAGGCTGTCCAGTGAAAGCTGCCAAGCTACCACCTGCCGTGGGTTTCCCCCTGCCATGGGTAAAATGATGGTGGGAGTAGGATGAGGCACTTAAGTGTCCATTAATTGGCCACTTAAGGGCGTCAATAGACCCAAAGGTGAGAAGGCCATCTGATGCCTCCACTGCTTCCACATAAAATGGAATACAGGTTGAGAGCGGGCAGGTTACGCGCTGCATTTTATGTGCCCCCTTCAAACACGCTGGCATTGGTACGTAGAATCCAACCCAAATAGGTTTTTGGGACAGTAAAAGAGACAGGTTCTCAAAAAGACAAAAGTGCAACTAGTGTTGTCAACAGAGAGGAGTGTTCTGCCTTTCTGTGAACTAGCAGGCAGAATGTAGGAGAGATGATGGTCAAAGAGAATCAGCCCATGACACTCTGCAGACTCTGGAAGATTTGCCCTGGCAAGGCCAGGAGGCGAACTTGCTGGAGTTGGTCTGACTGGTGGTTGGTTTGGGAAGTCCCCGAAAACTGAGGGAAATGCCTTTCAATGGTCACTCAACGTTATGATTTGATGAAAATTACTGTCCGTGTGGAGTTTGCACATTCTCCCCGTGTTTGCGTGGGTTTCACCCCCACAATCCAAAGGTGTGCCGGGTAGGTGGATTGGCCACGCTAAATTGCCCCTTAATTGAAAATAAAAATGAATTGGGTACTCTAAATTTTAAAAAAATAATAATTTGATGAAACATGAATAAATTGGAAGCTGGAAATGACCATCAACTATTTCCTTCAAAGATTGTAATCAGGAGCAGCCCGATGACACAGTGGTTAGCACTGCGGCCTCACAGCACCGAGGTCCCAGGTTCGATCCCGGGTCTGGGTTACTGTCCGTGTGGAGTTTGCATATTCTCCCCGTGTTAGCGTGGGTTTCGTCCCCACAACCCAAAATGTGTAAGCTAGGTGGATTGGCCACGCTAAATTGCCCCTTAATTGGAAAAAATGATTGGGTACTCTAAATTTAAAAAAAAAAGATTGTAATCACATTGCGAATGTGCTGGAAAGTATGCAGCATTGGATTATTGGGCGCATTAAGACACCAATTTTTTTTTTTCAAATAAATTTAGAGTACCCAATTCATTTTTTCCAATTCAGGGGCAATTTAGCGTAGCCACTCCACCTACCCTGCAAATCTTTGTGTTGTGGGGGCAAAACCCACGCAAACACGGAGAGAATGTGCAAACTCCACACGGACAGTGACCCAGAGCTGGGATCGAACCTGGGACCACGGCGCCATAAGGCAGCAATGCTAACCACTGTGCCACCGTGCTGCCCTAAGACAGCAATAAGGGTTATCATTTCTGTTATTTTGAATGCCAGTTGCCTACTAAGCAATGTTTGGTCAATGTTGCTTTTCATTTATTTGTTACAGTAAAAGATTTTAAAAATGAGCAGCATGGTGCAGTGGTTAGCACTGCAGCCTCACGGCGCCGAGGTCCCAGGTTCGATCCCGGCCCCGGGTTACTGTCCGTGTGGAGTTTGCACATTCTCCCCGTGTCTGCGTGGCTTTCACCCCCACAACCCAAAGATGTGCAGGGTCGGTGGATTTGAAAAAGAAGATTTGGGCACTTTAAATTTCTTTTAAAAAAGACTTAAAAACTTGTGCAATTCCTTTTAATTGATCACTGAAAATTCAAATATCTTTTTAAAAAGTTGTCTATATGGGGAAAGTAACATAAGCCATACAAAAACAAATAGACAGCTTGCTCATTCTTACATTTGAATGAGTGCTTCTAGGAATTATTTTGATGAGGTGAATGGATAATTACTGCCATTTTCTTTTGGTTTTCCTAGGTACAGTGCTATGTCTGCCCAAATGCAAGCTGAAGCCATTAAACTCTGGCTAAAAAAGTGGGATCAATTTTTGGATGTTGTTCTCAACATGTTCAAGAATGATGAGCTGTAACGAGCAGTTTTCTACTCGGGCGATTTTGATGGTTTTTACTCATTCTACACCGTCAGGCACTTGAACAGTATGTTACTCCAGCAATCGTGATTTGGCTACAAAAGAAAGAAAAAAATCTTTCATTTCTACAGCGCCCTTCATGACGTTGGGACTTCCAAATGTGCTTTGTGACCAATGGAGTTCTTTCACCACTCATTGTAATGTTCGATCTTGAATTATACACATGTTGTAAAACCTGTATTTGGGCCATCCTCTATCAACCTTCAGAATACATTTATTTTGAATGATCTATATCCCATTTACAAATGTAAATTGTCTCCACTTTATTGCGCTGAAAATCAAAGCCATCTTCTTTGGTTCCCTCCCTGCCCTACATCTTTGACCTTGATACCATCAACCTTCCTGGCTGCAGTCATAAGAGATGGGACCACACTAGGCCATTGAACCTAGCAATGTCATTCAATAAGATCATGACTGGTCCGATTGTGGACTTAAATCCACTTTCCCGCCTACCCCCCATATCCCTTGAAGGTCAAAGATTGCGTTGTCCCTCAATAATATCACTAACTGCTTCACAGCTCCAGGGTCCCAGGTTCGATTCCGGCTTGGGTCACTTGTCTGTGTGGAGTCTGCATAGCCTCCCCGTGTGTGCGTGGGTGGGTTTCCTCTGGGTGCTCCGGTTTCCTCCCACAGTCCAAAGATGTGCAGCTTAGGTGTATTGGCCATGATAAATTGCCCTTAGTGTCCAAAATTGGCCTTAGTGTTGGGTGGGGTTGCTGGGTTGTGGGGATAGGGTGGGGGTGTTGACCTTGGGTAGGGTGCTCTTTCCAAGAGCCGGTGCAGACTCGATGGGTCAAATGGCCTCCTTCTGCACTGTAAATTCTAAAATTCTAAAAAATTCTAATCACTTACTACTTCCCCACTGTTTCTGAAGACTTGAGACTTAATTCCTTATATACTCGCCTAACTGGCCTCCTCGCTTCCCAATTAAAACAACATGCCATGTTCATGCGCTTCCATCACTGCTCTCCTTGGCAATTTCCACTGCTTCTCAGGCGATTGCAAGTTTGTTTTAAGATCTTTGTTTAGAATTTTGTAGCCCACATGGCGAAACACACACTTCCATGTCTTTCTAGCCTTGGAGTCTTTGGGCCTCCAACACAACCTCTTCCACCAGCCTGCTTCTCACCCGCTGCCTCATTCATTATTAGCAACCATTCTCTGAGGCACTTTCTAAATTCCTGCACTATGGTGTCAGCTTCCCTGGTTTTGAAGACATTCTTAAAAAGCCAATTTGTCAACTGTTCTTTTAGTTACACCCCCAATACCTTTCTATTATTTCCTTTTATCCTCTGTTGCTCCGTATCCAGTTTATTCTTCCACTCCACAAAGCGTTTTTCTACACGCCAAAAGCAGCATAGAAATGCTAGTTGTTCAATTTTATAATTGTAAACTGGAGCTGAAACCGTTGGCAGCTCCCACTCCCAACAATAAAATAATAAGAACTCTTACAGCACCAGGTTAAAGTCCAACAGGTTTGTTTCAAATCACTAGCTTTGGGAGCACTGCTCCTTCCTCAGGTAAATGAAGAGGTATGTTCCAGAAACATTTATATAGCCAAAGTCAAAGATGCAAGACGCTACTTTGAATGCGAGCATTTGCAGGTAATTAAGTCCTTACAGAGCCAGAGAAAGGGGTAACCCCAGGTTAAAGAGGTGTGAATTGTCTCAAGCCAGGACAGTTGGTAGGATTTCACAAGCCCAGGCCAGATGGTGGGAGGTGAATGTAATGTGACATGAATCCAAGGTATTGGCTTTGTGTATATATATTTTTAAAAATTTAGAATATCCAATTCATTTTTTCAAATTAAGGGGCAATTTAGTGTGGCCAATCCACCAACCCTGCACATCTTTGGGTTGTGGGGGCAAAACCCACGCAAACGTGGGGAGAATGTGCAAACACCACACAGACAGTGACCCGGAGCAGGGATCGAACCTGGGACCTCGGTGCCGTGAGGCAGCAATGCTAACCACTGCGCCACCGTGCTGCCCTATGAATTTGTCTATATAAATGTTTTTAAAAATAAATTTAGAGTACCCAATTCATTTTATTCCCATGAAGGGGCAATTTAGCATGGCCAATCCACCTACCCTGCACATCTTTGGGTTGTGGGGGCGAAACCCAGGGAGAATGGGCAAACTCCACACGGACAGTGACCCAGAATCGAACCTGGGACTTCGGTGCCGTGAGGCAACAGGGATAACCCACTGCGCCACCGTGCAGCCCCTATATAAACGTTTCTGGAATCTACCTCTTTATTCACCTGAGGAAGGAGCTGTGATCCGAAAGCTAGTGATTCTAAACCAACCTGTTGGTCTTTAACCTGGTGTTGAAAGACTTTTTACTGTGCTCGCCCCAGTCCAACATTGGCATCTCCACATCATCAACAATAAAATAACAATTTTTGACCATAAATATTATGGATGAAAATATGAAGCAAACAACCCCTTTCACTTTTGGCATCAAATAATGGTATTGGGTTGTGTCAGAGATGGGTAGTTGTAACAGGGGAGGGAGAAGACATGAGGTGGAGGGCAAAGGTTCTAGCTATCTGTTAACAATGGCAGTGCCAATATGAAACACCATTGAACCTGAGATGGGTTTTGTTGAGGTGCAGCCATTGCAGATGCAGAGAGTTTGTCATGTTTATAAAGGAAAATGGAAACCAGTTTGGAATCCGTGCTGATGCTGTGCCTTGAATCACAATTAATCAGATGAAATAATGTTTGCTTCATTTTTTATGTATGGCTTGTGGAAAGGGAATCATTGTTTGGATTTCATTTATTTTTGTGTCTGCAACATTATTGAAAGGAATGTAACTAAGAATGATTCTAGTGCAATGTGACATGGCGCATATATATTTACGCACAAACATACACCATCACCTCATGTTAATGAAAAGCCTTTGTAGATTGAATACATACTCGTGCTTTCTGATAGCAATATTATAATGCTGAACAATTAATTATATGTAAGTTGATCATTAATTTTAACAGCCTTTACTAGACTTTGTAAATGCAATTGATTTCAAATATAGGTCAAATCCTAACTGTATGACATGTTAAATGTAAAATAGTTGTCAAATAAAAGTTACCTATAACCTTTCATTTACGACATAAATATTTGGAGAAGGGCATGAACGTGACAGAGCACAGGCTCAGGTTCCTCGTCATTTGTATTCCAGCAGAATCCCTGCCGTCTGCATGGGTATCTATTCACCACAGCAGGAGAAGGAGTTATTCTTTCAGCTGAATGTGAGGAACCTGATTAAATGACCACTGAAAAAGGAACTCTGTAATATAAGAAATGAAACATTGCTCAAATGGACAGATTTTTTTGTGTGTATTCATCGAGATGGTAATAAGACTGTAGACAAGGTGAAATGTTATTGCTTGCTAATTAACATGAGCACGTGGTGAAATGATTATGCACCTGGCACATGAGCACTCCAACTGCAGCACATATGGCACGTTAGTTTAAAAACAAAAAAGTTTAATTGCGCTTTGATGAACTGATTTGTGTCGATGGTGCGGGCGTGCCTTGCAGCACTTGCATAGGATAGCACTGTCACCCCCACCCTTTCTCCTTAGCTTACCTTTTACAAAAATAAAACCTTTGATTGAGCTGTGTAGAGCTGGCCCCGAGTAACTCTCCATTTTGACTTGACTGATGCAATGTTGTTTCGATCCTAAATTGTGAGGTTTTGCTTTGCTGTTTTGAAAGCCAGAATACAATGGCTGAGAAATTGGGCTGTGCTTTTTGGGTACTAAGCAGCTATCCCTAACCCTCTGTGGCCGACAGGAAGTCTACACTCATTATGAGCTGAAAATGCACCGCCCGCCATGGTGTTAAAAGCCAAAAAGTGGCTATGCCGTTGCACATACAGAAAAGGGGCTTAATGTGCATTTGAAGGCCCTGCTGTAAGATTAGATTTCCCTGAGGCAGGCAATGCCAACTTAGAGAAATAGGCTTACATGGTCTTTTTTAAAAAAGTTAGTGCACCCTTTTATTTTTTTCCAATTAAGGGGCAATTTAGCGTGGCCAATCCACATCGTTGGGTTGTGGGGGCGAAACCCACGCAACCACGGGGAAAATGTGCAAAGTCCACAGGGACAGTGACCCAGAGCTGGGATCCAACCTGGGACCTCAGTGCCGTGAGCCCGCAATGCTAACTACTGCGCAACCTTGCTGCCCCAATTTCCAGATATTTTAATAAATTTAAATATAGTTGCTGGGCTTGAGGCCCTAGCATGTACTCGTGATGGATCCTCCAGCTCCCTGCCCCCAACCCAGAAGCATGGCATCATACCATCGCGAATCACTACTGCATTTCAAAAGCAAAAACCAGTCATGATGACAACGCCGGGGGGCATAGAGATGCCTATAGACCTTGGAGGTGAGGGACAAGGCTGGGCATTTCATCGGAGCTGACTGGGAGTAGTGCTAAGGGGGCTCAGGCAGGGGAGGGTTACTGTCCTCCATTTGGGACTGGTATTCACTCTAATGTGTGGTGGGGGGAGAGCCCCAATGCCTGTGAGTGGGGGGGCGGGGGGCTGTTCCAAGGTTTGTTGGGGTGAGGGTCCCAATCTCCATTGGGGGGTCCTTAAATTTGGATTTGTTTATTGTCACGTGTACCGAGGTACAGTGAAAAGTATTTTTCTGCGAGCAGCTCAACAGATCATTAAGTACATGAGAAGAAAAGGGAATAAAAGAAAATACATAATAGGGCAACACAACATATACAATGTAACTACATAAGCACTGGCATCGGATGAAGCATACAGGGTGTAGTGTTAATGAAATCAATCCATAAGAGGGTCATTTAGGAGTCTGGTGACAGTGGGGAAGAAGCTGTTTTTGAGTCTGTTCGTGCGTGTTCTCAGACTTCAGTATCTCCTGCCCGATGGAAGAAGTTGGAAGAGTGAGTAAGCCAGGTGGGAGGGATCTTTGATTATGCTGCCCGCTTGCCCCAGGCAGCGGGAGGTGTAGATGGAGTCAATGGATGGGAGGCAGGTTTGTGTGATGGACTGGGTGGTGTTCACGACTCTCTGAAGTTTCTTGCGGTCCTGGGCCGAGCAGTTGCCATACCAGGCTGTGATGCAGCCCGATAGGATGCTTTCTATGGTGCATCTGTAAAAGTTGGTAAGGGTTACTGTGGACATGCTGAATTTCCTTAGTTTCCTGAGGAAGTATAGGCGCTGTTGTGCTTTCTTGGTGGTAGCGTCGACGTGGGTGGACCAGGACAGATTTTTGGAGATGTGCACCTCTATGAATTTAAAACTGCTAACCATCTCCACCTCGGCCCCGTTGATGCTGACAGGGGTGTGTACAGTACTTTGCTTCCTGAGGTCAATGACCAGCTCTTTAGTTTTGCTGGCATTGAGGGAGAGATTGTTGTCGCTACACCACTCCACTAGGTTCTCTATTTCCCTCCTGTATTCGGACTCATCGCTATTCGAGATCCGGCCCACTATGGTCGTATCGTCAGCAAACTTGTAGATGGAGTTGGAACCAAATTTTGCCACGCAGACGTGTGTGTACAGGGAGTAGAGTAGGGGGTTAAGTACGCAGCCTTGCGGGGCCCCAGTCTTGAGGACTATTGTGGAGGAGGTGCTGTTGTTCATTCTTACTGATTGTGGTCTGTTGGCCAGAAAATCAAGAGTCCAGATTTAAATTTGAGATTGCGGTGTGTTACAATAGGGATATGTTAGGAAATTGGATCGAAGATGTAATGGATAATATAGGGTTAACAGAATGAGGGTAAAACTGCTACCAGTCAGGGGTATGCCCACACATGACCTGAGTTACATTGTTGCATTCAGACTTAAACCCGTTAATGGGAATAAACATGACACCCCTGTTCAGCCAGGGTGATTCACTGAAGATCTATTGTCCTCAGGGACACTCTGATCTGACTAGCTATTAGCCCAGTATAGAGTCTGATTGCCTCTCTTGTCTGCAAATTGGAGGTTAACCAGGCCCAGATGTTTTGGTCTTGCCCCAGACTTGCAGGGTACTGGACAACTTTCTTTGAGGCAATGTCCAAAGTGGTGGGGATGAGGGTGGAGCCTTGCCCGAACGTGGCGGTCTTCGGGGTTTCAGACCAGCCAGATCTATTCCTGGGGAGGAGGGCGGACGCCCTTGCCTTTGCCTCCCTGATCGCCCACTGTAGAGTCCTGTTTGGCTGGCGGTCAGCAGCACCACCCAAAGCTGCAGACTGGCTGTCCGACCTCTCAGAATCTCTCCAAATGGAGAAAATCAAATTCGCCATCCGAGGATCAGACAACGGCTTCCACATGTAGCCATGTAAAATGGCTGCGTTCCGATTAATCTGGCCAAAACCCAGTTTAAAATGGCTAACCCGAAAGACTGCTGGGAAAAGCAGCCAAGAAGACACAAGCAGGCAGCTGCAGACAGGTTTGCAGCTTCAGCTCGGGGAAGGTAGCCCAGATCGATACTCAGGGCTATCACCAGCCCATCAACCCAGGTATCCGCAGTTGCATTCAGGACTGTTTACACCAAATCTATTCAGACATCAACAGTTAAATCGGCTATTCCCGGGAACAATTGCAACATATTAGCAATTGAATACCGGGCCAGACCTGTCGGCGCCTGCAGTGGCCGAAACAAAGACAGGTGAGCGGCCACCCCCCGATCGAGGAATCGCCTCACCATTGGACACATCGACCCCAGAGACTGGGGACAGAATCCAATCACTTGGGACTCAGGGTCAAGGGCCGCCCCGGGAGGCGGGAAGCCCCTGGGCCCTATAAAAGTAAAGGTCCAAGTTCAGATCTCTCTCTCTCTCTCATCTTTGCCTGCTCGAGACCTTCGCAAGACCAGCCACCGGTACCGTAAGTTTGAATCCAACGATCGCTACCCGGTAGAGACACCTAGCCACTGACCTGTAGCAGCCTTTTGAATACCGTGGGCCAGGTCTGATTGGACAAGCCATTCGTTTCCCTGACCTGGTGGGCTCTTCCTAAGTTAAGTATTGGCCAGTAGTGATAGGTTTATTATATAGAAAGTAGTATTAGGGTATTAATATTGCTTGTTGTATATAATAAATGACCGTTGTTTTAATCCTTACTAAGTGGTGTGCTGTGTTATTAATCATAACCTGAACTTGAACCACGTGGCGGTATCATAAAGATACCTGGCGACTCATGAGCAAAGGTGACCTAAACAGAGCAAATAAACTAAGGTTAAAAAGAGCAACACACAGAACGTGGGAGCCATTCACCCAATTGTTCCGGGACCTGTATGTGGCCAACGAACAAGCAGAAGAATAGCCAGGTAGCCAAGAATCAGGGGAAAGTAGAAAGGCGTGAGAGGGAGGGATAGACCAACGGTGTGGGGGGGTGCCAACAGCTAAACCTAAGAGAAAAGAAAGACGAACTGAAGAGGCGGGGGGGAAAGGGGGGAGGGAGGGAAAGAGGGAGTAGACAGGGAACAATAGAGGTGAACCAGAGAGGGGGGGTGAGGCAAGGGAATGATAGCCGGAAGGAGAGCACGGGAAACGACAACAAACTTGGCAAACACAGTAACAGAGCAAGGAAAATACGGCCGAAAGACGGGCCGAACGGCCTAAGCGGCGGTGAACACGAGACGACAAAGGCAGCGAAACCCTTCCGGGAGAAGCAAGTTGCACCAACGCCGGTCCATTCCCGTATTGTCCTCTCTGTGGACATAACCAATGTCATTGTTTCTCCGGCACCGAAATGTATCTGTACCCCCCCAGCCCCCCCCCCACAAACAGGTGCCTACATATTTGTTAAAAATAATATTGCTAACTGTACAAAGTTGTTGTTGTTGAGCTAGTGCACAATATCCTACCAGTCTATTTTTATTGTTTTTTCTCTTCTCTTCTATACATGTATATATTTTATTCTGTGGACATAACTGTAAATATACTTTGTTCAAAAACCCAATAAAAAACATTTATAGAAAATAAATAAAGAAAATGATGCTGCAGTTCTGGTCCAGTGTCTAAGCCACTGTTGGGATCTGGACTGGTGTCCTTTAAAAACGGCTCCCCGATCTCGGAATCCTGGCTGTGTCTGCCAGATGGCTGTGCGAACCTTGCCAGCGCTATGAAACTGCACAGAGTGCTGGTTAAATCAGGCAAGGAAAGAATATTGTGAAGCCAGCGAGTTTCACACAGCTTTTATTGCCTAATCTGAAACTCTGTGCAATTTGGAGTAAATTGTACCCTCTGGAGTGCACGTCAGGCAGTCCTGATTGAGGGTGGATTGAGTTCCATTCTGCCCAGTTAATATTGGAGGTACTTTCTCATGGCTCGGATCATAGATGGTGGAGGGGATTGAATTGGATTGGATTTGTTTATTGTCACGTGTACCAAGGTGCAGTGGAAAGTATTTTTCTGCGAGCAGCTCAACAGATCATTAAGTACATGAGAAGAAAAGGGAATAAAAGAAAATACATAATAGGGCAACACAACATATACAATGTAACTACATAAGCACTGGCATCGGATGAAGCAGACAGGGTGTAGTGTTAATGAGATCAGTCCATAAGAGGGTCATTTAGGAGTCTGGTGACAGTGGGGAAGAAGCTGTTTTTGAGTCTGTTCGTGCGTGTTCTCAGACTTCAGTATCTCCTGCCCGATGGAAGAAGTTGGAAGAGTGAGTAAGCCAGGTGGGAGGGATCTTTGATTATGCTGCCCGCTTGCCCCAGGCAGCGGGAGGTGTAGATGGAGTCAATGGATGGGAGGCAGGTTTGTGTGATGGACTGGGCGGTGTTCACGACTCTCTGAAGTTTCTTGCGGTCCTGGGCCGAGCAGTTGCCATACCAGCTGTGATGCAGCCCGATAGGATGCTTTCGATGGTGCATCTGTAAAAGTTTGTAAGGGTTACTGTGGACATGCCGAATGTCCTTAGTTTCCTGAGGAAGTATAGGCGCTGTTGTGCTTTCTTGGTGGTAGCGTCGATGTGGGTGGACCAGGACAGATTTTTGGAGATGTGCACCCCTAGGAATTTGAAACTGCTAACCGTCTCCACCTCGGCCCCGTTGATGCTGACAGGGGTGTGTACAGTACTTTGCTTCCTGAAGTCAATGACCAGCTCTTTAGTTTTTGCTGGCATTGAGGGAGAGATTGTTGTCGCTACACCACTCCACTAGGTTCTCTATCTCCCTCCTGTATTCGGACTCATCGTTATTCGAGATCCGGCCCACTATGGTCGTATCATCAGCAAACTTGTAGATGGAGTTGGAACCAAGTTTTGCCACGCAGTAGTGTGTGTACAGGGAGTAGAGTCGGGGGCTAAGGACGCAGCCTTGCGGGGCCCCGGTGTTGAGGACTATTGTGGAGGAGGTGTTGTTGTTCATTCTTACTGATTGTGGTCTGTTGGCCAGAGTCTGTTTGTGCGTGTTCTCAGACTTCTGTATCTCCTGCCCGATGGAAGAAGTTGGAAGAGTGAGTAAGCCGGGTGGGAGGGATCTTTGATTATGCTGCCCGCTTTCCCCAGGCAGGAGGTGTAGATGGAGTCAATGGATGGGAGGCAGGTTTGTGTGATGGACTGGGCTGTGTTCACGACTCTCTGAAGTTTCTTGCGGTCCTGGGCCGAGCAGTTGCCATACCAGCTGTGATGCAGCCTGATAGGATGCTTTCTATGGTGCATCTGTAAAAGTTGGTAAGTTGCTTCACAGTGAAGGGAGCTGCATGCGATTATTATTTTGGGAGTGGGGTATCCTGCAGATCCTTTTCTGACGTTCAGATGAGCAAGATGTCCATTTGTAATCCTGTCAATGGGAAATTGGCATCCAGAATTTCGAGGTACTGTTACTATGGAAAGAACACAATATGTTAATATAGTTTAGTCATTTTTTTTGAGCTAGTACTGGGCTCTTGTGAAAGCCTTTGTGAAAATAATTCTGTGGTGGTACTCGGGACCATTATCGGCATCAATCAGATCTCAGTCTCCTGTCTCAATCCCCCGATTTCCTGCGCCTCGTGGCCTCCCAAGAATACTCCGGAAAGGTAAAGCCTTGGCCTCTTCCCGTTACGCTGCTGTCTATGTGGCGAGAGCCTGGTTGAAAAGGCGTCGTGATGCCGATGATGCCATCGGGTTGGAACTGATTTTGTTTAGGGCCCTGTCTGCTTATCGTGGGAGGCTTGAGGGACTTCAAAGTTGAGAAAGAGAAAATGATGCCTGCTGGAAACAGATCAACATGACGCGATTTCTAACCAGACCCACCTGGCGGAGGATTATCCATACCCACCTGGTGGTGGAGAATTAACCATACCCACCTGGCGGAGGAGGATTAACCATACCCACCGGTGGTTGGGGATTAACCTTACCCACCTGGTGGAGGAGGATTAACCATACCCACCGGTGGTTGGGGATTAACCTTACCCACCTGGTGGAGGAGGTTTAACCATACCCACCGGTGGTGGACGATTAACCATACCCACCGGTGGAGGAGGATTAACCATACCCACCGGTGGTGGACGATTAACCATACCCACCGGTGGAGGAGGATTAACCATACCCACCTGGTGGTGGAGGATTAACCACACCCACCGGTGGAGGAGGATTAACCTTACCCACCTGGTGGAGGAGGATTAACCACACCCACCTGGTGGAGGAGGATTAACCACACCCACCGGTGGAGGAGGATTAACCTTACCCACCTGGTGGAGGAGGATTAAAATCAAGCCCCCTATTTTCATTGCCTTCATCCATTTAGGTTTCACAAACACAACTCTTCACTCACACTATGTGTAGGAATGAGTCTTTGGCAGTCAGTGCAGAATGGGTGATAGCGAATCAGCAGTCTGTTTTGCACCCTATTCAATTTTCTTTTCCATTTAAGGCAATGCAAACGATGATCAGGCGGCGTGTAAAAATGATCATTCTCATCCTTTTTGCAAAACCACCAAAGTCCAAGTTCATGGAACCAACAAAAAGTTACAGTTGCAGAAATTCGGCCCATAGTATCTGTGCTGGGCAAAGAGAAGAGGAAAAATAAACTAACTGCTCATTTTAATTCCATTTTCCACCACCGTCTGGGTGAAACCATCTTTCCTCACAACCCCTCTGATCTTTCTACCAATCACCTTGAGACTATGGCCCCTGGAATTGACCCCTTGGTTCAGGGAAATAAATCTTTCCTGTCCACTTTGTCTTGGCCCCTCATAACCTTGTACACCTCAATCAGGCCACCCCTCAACCTCCTCTGTTCTAAGGAAAACAACCCTAGCCTATCCACGCCCTCCTCAGAGCTGTAATGTTCCAGCCCTGACAACATTCTTGTTAATCTCCTCTGCACTCTCTCTCCAGAGCAATGAAATCCTTTCTATAAACGTGGTGACCAGAACTGTGCACAAAATCCCAGCTGTGTCCTAACCAGCATTTTATACAGTTTCAGCGTCACATGTCTGCTTTTGTATCCAATACCTCACCCAATGAAAGAAGGCATTCCATTTGCTTTCTTCACCACCGTGTCCACCTGTCCTGCCACCTTCAAGGACCTGTGGACACACACTCCACGGTATCTCACTCCCTCAACCCCCTCAATCTCCTCCCATGTATTCTCTTCCTTTGATTGCCATCCCCAACTGCTTTACCTCCCACTTTTCCGGATTGAATTCCATTTGCCACTTCTCTGCCCACCCAATCAAAGACATAGAAACATAGATAGAAGCAGGAGGAGGCCACTCGGCCCTTCGAGCCTGCTTCGCCATTCACTATGATCATGGCAGATCATCAGGTTCAACACCCTGATCCCACCTTCGCCCCCCACATATCCCTTAATCCCTTAAATTCCAAGAGCTATATCTAATTCCTTCTTGCAATTTATTATCTCCAATCCTGCACATCTTTGGCTTGTGGGGGTGAAACCCACGCAAACATGGGGAGAATGTGCAAACTCCACACGGACAGCGACCCAGAGCCGGGATCGAACCTGGGACCCCGGCGGCGTGAGGCAGCAGTGCTAACCACTGCGCCACCGTGCTGCCCTGGGTTAAGAAAATTGAGAGGACACCCGACCGACGCTGTCGGGAACTCGGCCCATCGCGGGCGGAGCATCGGTGGAGAGCCTCAGGTGACGTCCTGAGGCTGTCCCAATGGCGTGAGGCGTAGTCCTTGAGTACGCCATTTTTGAGGGGGCGGAGCATCGTAAAAACAGCACCTCCACCGATTTTTGCGTAAAAATGGATTCTCCGGCCGATTGCCGAATATGATTTTGGCGTCGGCAATCAGAGAATCCCGCCCAATATCTTTCCTCAATATTGTTTCAATGGGCGGGATTCTCCGACCCCTGCCGGCTGCCGCATTCTCTGGCGCCGGAGATTTGGCGGGGGCGGGAATCATGCCGCGCCGGTCGGTGGGCTCCCCCCTGCGATTCTCCGGCCCGCGATGGGCCGAAGTCCCGCCCGTTCTATGCAGGTCCTGTCGGCGTAAATTGGAGTTTGTCCCGTTCCTACTAGTTTTTACAGCCATTATCTGATACCGGCCCTTGATTTCTCTGCCTATCACCTTTCTTATTCTCCTTTCTGTCTTTTTCTCTTGTTCTTGACTCTCCGGCTCTGAATCCTTACATAGGTTCCCATCCTCCTGTCATATTAGTTTAAACTGTCGGCGGAGAATGTGCAAACTCCACACGGACAGTGACCCAGAGCCGGGATCGAAACTGGGACCTCGGCGCCGTGAGACTGCAGTGCTAACCACTGCGCCACCGTGCTGCCCCGTCAGTCCAGTTTATACAGGTCCCACCTCTCCTAGAACCGGTCCCAATGCCCCAGGAATCTGAAACCCTCCCTCTCACACCATCTCTTCAGTTATTTCTACTCTGACCAGCACGTGGCACTGGCAGTAATCCTGAGATCGCTACTTTAGAGGTCCGACTTCCTAACTCCGTATATTCTACTTTCAGGACTTCATCACTTTTCATTTGTACCGATGTGTACCACGACCACTGGCTGTTCACCCTTCCCCTCCAGAATGTCCTGTACCCGCTCCGAGACATCCTTGACCCTAGCATCAGGAGGGCAACATACCATCCTGGGATCTCATTTGCGGCCACAGAAACACCTGTCTATTCCCCTTACAATTGAATCCCCAATAACTATTGCATTCTCACACTTTTTACCCCTCCCCTCTGCAGCAGAACCAACCATTGTGCCACGGGTTTGGCTGTTGCTGTTTTCCTGAGAGGCCATTCCCCTCAACAGTATCCAAAGCGGTATATTGGCCGCTCCCATGATTCACACGAGGCTGATGACGCGTCAGAAGAGGGCGTGTCGGGTCGGTGTGCAGCAGCATTGCGAGGCCTGCGCGCCTGAGAGCCTGATTTTCGGGCCGGCTGTTCTTTGTTTTTCTGGCCCCTGGGTCTGGCCAGGCAGACCCTCGCAAAGTGCCCTTTCTTCCCGCAGTCGCTGCAGGTCGCGGAGCGGGCTGGGCAGCGTGGGCGTGGGTGCTGGCCCTGCCCGCAGAAGTAGCATGGTGTGCCCCCATGGTGAGCGGGTCGCCGCGTGGCGCAGGCCTGTAATACGGTTGAGCCTGAGGAAGTCTGGGGGGGCTGGCAGAGTCCGCGGGGTACGTACCCAAGTTATGTCGGGCCACCTCCAGCGAGGAGGCGAGCGTTAGCGTCTCCTGGAGGTCTTTTGCCCCGTTTTCGAGCAGCCGCTGCTGGATGTAGGTCGAGCAGATGCCGGACACGAAAGCGTCCCTGATGTGAAGGTTCATATGGACTTCCCCTGTCACATCCTGATGGTCACAGTCCCTGGCAAGCGCAGTGAGTTTTTCAACAAACTCGTCGAGCGATTCCCCCGAGCGCTGCCGGCAGGTAGAGAGCAGATGCCGGGCGTGCACCTCATTGACGGGTTTGACAAACCGCTTGCGGAGCAACTCAATCGCTTCCTCATAAGTCGTCACCTTTTCGAGCTTGGCGGAGATTCTGTGACTCACCCGGGCGTGGAGTAGACGCAGCTTGCGTGGCCCCAGGATGGGAGTCTCTGCGGAGTCCAGGTAGGCCTCGAAGCACCGCAGCCAGTATTTAAAAATTTCCTTTGCCTCCGCTGTTCGTGCTTCCAGATTGAGCTTCTCTGGTTTTAGGCCTGCGTCCATCCTGAATCTAGTTTAGTCTAATAAATTGAGGTACCCTCAATACTGATGCTTAGAGATTAAACTGTAAAGAAGGCTTTATTAGACTAATAACTATACTACAGCTAGAGACGAGAGCTGACTGTTACACAGACCATGAGGCAGGCCTTTATGTATGGCTCCCAGATGGGCGGAGCCAGAGGCGGAGTCCCCAGGGTTCCAAGCCCGGTCAAAAAGGGGACATCACCTTACATGATGATAAGGCAGTAACCGTTCATCACAATCTGTTTTGCAGGGGAATGGCCGCAGGAGATTCTTGCACTACCTGCCTCGCTCTCTTGTTCCGCCTGGTGGTCACCCTCCCTTCCTGCCTGTGGAGTCTGAGCCTGCGGTGTGACCACCTCTCTATATGAGTTATCTACGACACTCCCCGCCTCGTGGATGCTCCACAGTGTCCCCAGCCACCGTGCCAGCTCCGAAAACCAGGCTTCCAGGAGCTGCAGCTGGAGATACTTCTTTGGAAGATTGGTTTGATGTTAGATTATATCCAGTTTTCATTGGCCCTTCTCTGCTTGTCCTCATACCACCAATTATAACCCTTACAGATTCTAAATCACAAAACATATTTTCAAACTATAAGTGCTGAAAGTTGTAAAGACTTCCGGACCTTGCCCACTACTTACCTATCAGCTCTCTCCTTTGTCGGATATTCTTGCTGTTGAGGGTGTCCAGCGAAGGTCCACCAGACTGATTCCTGGGGTGGCAGGACTGACATATGAAGAAAGACTGGATCGACTGGGCTTGTACTCACTGGAGTTTAGAAGAATGAGAGGGCATCTCATAGAAACATATTAAAAAAGGCAGACGATGGCGCAGTGGTTAGCACAGCTGCCTCACATCGCCGAGGTCCCAGGTTCACTGTCCATGTGGAGTTTGCACATTCTCCCCGTGTCTGCGTGGGTCTCACCCCCACAACCCAAAGATGTGCAGGTTAGGTGGATTGGCCACACTAAATTGCCCCTTAATTGGAAAAATAATTGGTTGCTCTAAATTTAAAAAAAAAGAAACATATAAAATCCTGATAGGACTGGACAGGTTAGATGTGGAAGAAACCACCTCCCTCCTGTTCCTCATAACCCTTTAACAAGTTTTAAAATCAGAAATATATCCATCTCCTTCTTGAAACCATTTAATGACTGAAGATTTCCCCGCACTGTGGGGCAGCGAGTTCCACAAATTCACCCCCTCTGCGAGAAGTAGTTCCTCCTCATTTCAGTTCTAAATCTACCGCCTCTTCAACTATATCTGTGACCTCTTGTCCTGGTTGAGATGCAGGGAGACTGGTTGAGTGTGATTGAGGGGGCAGTAGCACCTCTTCTCGGGGCCTTGGAATGGGTGGAGAAGCGCAGGAGGGGGAAACGGGAATGTCAGACCAAAGTGACCGGATTGTGTCACTGGAGGCTGGGATGCGATCCTGGGCGAGGTCTGTAAGATGCTGCGTGCGAGGATGGATGATCAGGAGATCAGTCTCAGCGGCAAAACTTGTCGGGGGGAGTGGAGGGAATGAGTACCACGGGGCTATATCGTGAAGATTTTGGCAAAGTTGGTGGAGGAGAGGGCCCCGGGGGGTGGACAGTACCCGCAAGTCCTTGAGGCAGAGGCCGAGGGCTAGGGAGCCACTTCGGGCGGTGATTGTGCGTATGGCAAATTCCAGGACAAAGAAAAGATTCTGAGGTGGGCCAAGGTGACTCAGGAAGGATCTATCAGGACAGGCTGGGTTTAATGAGGCCAAGGCGGCACTCTTTTGGAGCAAGAATCAGTTTGGGGTGCTGCACCTGGCCAAACTTTGGGTAACTTTCAATGGCCGGGAACATTGTTTCTTGATGCCGGAAGAGGTGAATGACTTTGTTAAAGAGCATGTGGTGGGGGAGGACTGAGGAGGGGACTTTTCTACCTTTAGTACTGTTTGTACCATTTGTATGGTTTATGACTTATGTTTGTGTTTATGCTCGTTCTTGTTTGTAATTGATAATTTTGTGTTTATGGGCTTTTTCAGTTGTTGTTTTATTATTTCGGGCACTTTTAACTTCCAGTTGCGGCGATGCGGAGCTAAGCCGCACATTTCGGCGGCTCCCGCTAGAACGGACTTTTGGGCTCTCCAGAGGAGCCCCAACGGAAATTTTTCAACGACTTCCCATGTGGGAAGGTGAGAGCAAGGTCCCCCTTCCACAGTGTATGGAGGGGACCAGAAGTGGAGCAGGAAAAAAAGCGGCTTTGGAGCAGCTAAAGAAATGGGGGAGAAAAAACAAGATGGCGGAGGGCGGAGATCGAGCAGCATGGGGGGCCGGAGCAGCAGGAGTTTCTCAGGCGCTGCGTGGAGGAGCTTAATAAAGAGGTGCTGGCGTCACTGCTGACGGCGATCGAGGGGCTGAAGGAGACGCAGAAGGCCCAGGAGGTAGAGATCCGAGAGGTGCGGGAAAAAGCCGCAGAGAACGAGGACGAGATCTTGGGCCTGGCGGTGAAGATGGAGGCACACGAGGCGCTGCACAAGAGGTGGGCGGAAAGATTCGAGGACCTGGAGAACAGGTCGAGGAGGAAGAATCTTCGGATTCTGAGTCTCCCTGAAGAGGTGGAGGGGGCCGATGCCGGGGCGTATGTGAGCACGATGCTCCATTCGCTGATGGGTGCGGAGGCCTCTCCGAGTCCCCTGGAGCTAGATGGGGCTCACCGGGTCCTGGCGAGGAGACCCAAGGCCAACCAGCCGCCAAGTGGTGAGGTTTCATCGTTTCGTGGAAAGCGAGTGTGTCCTGAGATGGGCCAAGAAGGAGCGGAGCAGTACATGGGAGAATGCGGTGATCCGAATCTATCAGGACTGGAGCGCGGAGGTGGCAAGGAAGAGAGCTGGTTTCAATCGGGCCAAGGCGGTGCTGCACAGGAAGAGGGTGGGATTCGGAATGCTGCAGCCAGCGCGATTGTGGGTCACATTTCAGGATCGACACCACTACTTTGAAACGCCTGAAGAGGCTTGGACCTTTATCCAAACTGAAAAATTGGACTCAAACTGAGGGTCTGTGGTTGTGGGGGGGGATATCGGTTGTATACAGGGTTTTAACTATGTGTAAGGAATGTTCCACGGGTGGGGCGATGGATGGGGGAAGAGACTTGATGGGGAGACTGTGTGGAATGTGGGCGCCGGTGCTGGAGGGAGGGGAGGCCCGGGGATGGGGGAATTGGGATAAGGCCGGCTCAGGAGCTGCACCACAGGGGGCGGGGCCGGCTCAGGAAAGCGCGGGCTTTTTCCCGCGTTAGGGAAGGGCGGAGGGGGGGGATGGAGGAGCGCAGGGAGGAGGGGGGATTTCCACACGATGGGGGGTCAACGGGAAGGCGGGGAAACTGGGGTCAGCAGGTGTCAGCTGACTTACGGAAGTGTTATGGGGGGAGCAAAAGAGCTAGATTTGGATCTAGCGGGGGGAAGGGGAGGGAGGGGGGAGAGGGGGGAAAATAGGGTTGCTGCTGCATTGGCCGAGGGGGAACTGAAAACCGAAGAGGTGGTCGGGGCGGGGGTTCCCCGTCTGGGGGGCGGGAGGTGCAGGCACGGGACTGGCCTAAAACAGGAGATGGCTAGTTGTGCGGGGGGGGGGGGGGGGGGGGGGGGGGATGAGGGGGGGAAGCCCCCCAATGTGGAATGTGAGGGGCCTGAATGGGCCGGTTAAGAGGGCCCGAGTGTTTGCGCACTTCAAGGGACTGAATGCAGACGTGGTCATGCTTCAGGAGACACATCTGAAGGTGGCAGACCAGGTCAGGTTAAGAAAGGGATGGGTAGGACAGGTATTCCATTCGGGGCTGGATGCGAAGAATAGAGGGGTGGCAATACTGATGGGGAAGCGGGTGTCGTTTGAGGCCAAGAACATAGTAGTGGACAATGGAGGTCGATACGTGATGGTGAGCGGTAGGTTGCAGGGGACGTGGGTGGTGTTGGTAAACGTATACGCCCCGAACTGGGACGATGCTGGATTTATGAAGCGTATGTTGGGGCGCATTCCGGATCTGGAGGTAGGAAGCTTGATAATGGGGGGGGGATTTCAACACGGTGTTGGACCCAGCATTAGATCGTTCCACATCTAGGACCGGAAAGAGGCCGGCTGTGGCCAAGGTGCTTAGTGGGTTTATGGACCAGATGGGGGGAGTGGATCCGTGGAGATTTGCCAGGCCCCTGGCCAGGGAATTTTCTTTTTTCTCCCACGTACACAAAGCCTACTCCCGGATAGATTTTTTTGTTCTGGGCAGGGCGCTGATCCCGAAAGTGGAGGGAACGGAGTATTCGGCCATAGCTATCTCAGACCACGCCCCGCACTGGGTGGAACTGGAGTTGGGCGAGGAGAGGGATCAACGCCCGCTGTGGCGTTTGGATGTGGGATTACTGGCAGATGAGGAGGTGTGCGGGAGGGTGCGGGGGTGTATTGAAAGGTACTTGGAGGCCAACGACAACGGAGAGGTGCAGGTGGGGGTAGCCTGGGAGGCGCTGAAGGCGGTGGTCAGGGGAGAGTAAATCTCCATCAGGGCTCACAGGGAGAAGAGAGAGGGCAGGGAAAGGGCGAGGTTAGTGGGGGAGATTTTAAGGGTGGACAGGAGATATGCAGAGGCCCCTGAAGAGGGACTACTTAGGGAGAGGCGAATTCTCCAGACGGAGTTCGACCTGTTGACCACAGGGAAGGCAGAGGCACAGTGGAGGAAAGCACAGGGGGCGACGTACGAGAATGGGGAAAAGGCGAGCCGGATGCTGGCACATCAGCTCCGTAAGAGGATGGCAGCGAGGGAGATAGGTGGAGTCAAGGATGGAAGGGGAACTAAGGTGCGGAGTGCGATGAAAGTAAATGAGGCATTTAAGGCCTTTTATGAGCAGCTGTACAGATCCCAGCCCCCAGCGGGGGAAGAGGGGATGCGACGATTTTTGGACCAACTGAGGTTCCCGAGGGTGGAGGAGTAGGAGGTGGCTGGTTTGGGGGTGCCAATTGGGTTGGAGGAGCTGATTAAAGGACTGGGGAGCATGCAGGCGGGGAAGGCCCCGGGACCAGATGGGTTCCTGGTTGAGTTCTACAGGAAGTACGTAGACCTGTTAGCCCTGTTGCTGATGAGGACTTTCAATGAGACAATGTCTGAGGCGATGATCTCTTTGATCCTGAAGCGGGATAAGGACCCACTGCAATGTGGGTCGTATAGGCCGATTTCGCTCCTTAACGTGGATGCTAAGTTGCTGGCAAAAGTGCTGGCTACGAGGATCGAGGACTGTGTCCTGGGGGTGATTCACGAGGACCAGACGGGATTTGCAAAGGGCAGGCAGCTAAACACCAATGTGCGGAGGCTCCTAAACGTAATAATGATGCCATCGGTGGAGGGAGAGGCGGAGATAGCGGCAGCTATGGACGCGGAGAAGGCCTTCGACCGAGTAGAGTGGGAGTACCTCTGGGAAGTGTTGCGGAGGTTTGGGTTTGGGGAGGGGTTTCGTCGTTGGGCTAAGCTCCTATATAGAGCCCCGGTGGCGAGTGTGGTTACGAATCGGCGGAGGTCGGAGTATTTTCGGCTGTATCGAGGGACGAGGCAGGGGTGTCCCCTGTCCCCCCTTTTGTTTGCATTAGATTTGAACCTTTGGCCATGGCATTAAGGGAGTCCAGGAAATGGAGGGGGTGGTCCGAGGGGGAGAGGAACATCGAGTGTCGCTGTACACAGACGACCTGTTGCTGTATGTGGCGGATCCAGTGGAGGGGATGGTTGAGGTCATGCGGATCCTAAGGGAGTTTGGGGACTTCTCGGGCTATAAGCTCAACGTGGGAAAGAGTGAGCTCTTTGTGATGCATCCAGGGGACCAGGGAAGAGGGATAGACGACCTACCGTTGAGGAGGGCGGAAAGGAGCTTTCGGTACTTGGGGATCCAAGTAGCTAGGAGTTGGGGGGCCCTGCATAAACTTAATTTGACGCGGCTGGTGGAGCAGATGGAGGAGGACTTCAAACGATGGGACATGTTGCCACTCTCGCTAGCGGGCAGAGTACAGTCGATTAAAATGATGGTCCTCCCGAGGTTTCGTTTTGTGTTCCAGTGCCTTCCAATTATGGTCACCAAGGCCTTTTTTAGGAGGGTAGGCAGGAGCATTATGGGTTTTGTGTGGGCAAATAAGACCCCGTAGGTAAGGAGGGGGTTTCTGGAGCATGGTAGAGACAGAGGAGGGCTGGCATTGCCGAATCTGGGTGCTACTATTGGGCAGCCAACGTGGCGATGATCTGTAAGTGGGTGATGGAGGGAGAGGGGGCGGCGTGGAAGAGGTTGGAGATGGCGTCCTGCAAAGGAACGAGACTGGGGGCGCTGGTAACGGCACCGCTGCCGCTCTCGCCGACAAAGTACACCACGAGCCCGGTGGTGGCGGCAACGCTGAAGATCTGGGGGCAGTGGAGACGACACAGGGGTGAGATGGGAGCCTCGGTGTGGTCCCCGATCCGGGAGAACCATCGGTTTGTCCCAGGAAGGCTGGGCGGGGGGTTTCAGAGCTGGCATCGGGCAGGGATTAGAAGACTGGGGGACCTGTTCATCGATTGGGACGTTTGCGAGCTTAGGGGCGCTGGAGGAGAAGTTTGGGCTAACCCCGGGAAACGCTTTCAGGTACATGCAAGTGAGGGCGTTTGTGAGGTGGCAGGTGAGGGAATTCCCGTTGCTCCCGGCACAGGGGATTCAGGACAGGGTGATTTCGGATGTATGGGTCGGAGAGGGCAAGGTGTCGGCGATATATCAGGAGATGAAAGAAGAGGAGGATGCTCTGGTAGAGGAGCTGAAGGGCAAATGGGAGGAGGAGTTGGGGGAGGAGATTGAAGAGGGTCTGTGGGCTGATGCCCTGAGTAGGGTTAATTCCTCTTCCTCGTGTGCCAGGCTCAGCCTGATACAGTTTAAGATTATTCACAGAGCGCATATGACAGGGGCGAGGCTGAGTAGGTTCTTTGGGGTGGAGGACAGATGTGGGAGGTGCTCAGGAAGCCCGGCAAATCACGCCCATATGTTCTGGTCGTGCCCGGCATTGGATGGGTTCTGGAGCGGCGTTGCGAGGACTATGTCCAGGGTGGTGAAAGTCCAGGTCAAGCCAAGTTGGGGGCTGGCACTATTTGGAGTGGCGGACGAGCCGAGAGTGCAGGAGGCGAAAGAGGCCGGTATTCTGGCCTTTGCGTCCCTGGTAGCCCGGCGGAGGATCTTGCTATTGTGGAAAGACGCAAAGCCCCCCAGTGTGGAAGCCTGGATAAATGACATGGCAGGGTTCATCAAGCTGGAGAGGATAAAGTTTGCCTTGAGAGGGTCTGCGCAGGGGTTCCTCAGGCGGTGGCAACCGTTCCTAGACTATCTCGCGAAGCGTTAGAAGGAGGTCGGTCAGCAGCAGCAGCAACCCAGGGAGGGAGGGGGGTGTGGGGAGGGGAGGGGAGGTGGGGAGGGGAGGGGGGGTGTCTATTTCGGAGGGGGGTATATGGGTAGGCGGGGAAGGGGGTTTTCCTAGGGGCACTTAAAAAAGGAAAAACATAAACATATGGGAGAATCAATATGTGCGGGAGGAACCCATTGTACAAGTTCTGTATTATGTTGGATTGATATGTTTATGTTTTGTTCTGTTCCGTCTCTTTTTCTTTTTTGTTACGGGGGGGGGGGAAGGTTTGAATGGTTGAAAATTTTTGTTGAAAAACTCTGAATAAACATATTTAAAAAAAAATTAAAATAAATTATTTTGGGCACTTTTGTACAATGTGTTATATACATAGGACGTGGGGGTTGCAGTCGGTTTGGTTTGCATGGGGGGTGGCGCAGGGGGTCAAGGGGGGTGGGTTGAAGGGGGGACATTCTGCAAGCAGAATGGGGGGATGGGTAAATTGAAGGGCTTAGGTGGGGTCCTTTGGGAGGGCCATCAGTTGGCAGACCCCATGTTAACAGGATATGCTAGTGAACGGAAGCAGTGTGGGGTTGGGGGTGAGGAGGTGAGAGGGGTTTGGGGTGAAGGGGGGAGAAGGTGACGCAGTGTTTGTGGTGGCCAGGGAGGTGTGATACCTGGGGGGTAAGTTTGTGATAGCGAGTGGGGTATTAGCCCCATGGTGCTAGTGAATGGGGATAATGTGGACTTTATGAAGGAGCTGTTAGTGTCTATCCCAGATTTGGATTCTCCCCAGTTGATCATGGGGAGGAGGGGTGGGGGTGGGGGGGGGTGGATTTAATTGTGTGTTGGAGCCTAGGGTGGATAGATTGAGTCTTAAATTAACGGCAATGTTGGGGATGGTGAGGGGGTTGGGGGTGTTTGTGGACAGGATGGGGGGGTGGACCTGTAGAGGTTCAATCACCCAGGAGAGAGAGAATAGTCCTTCTTCTCACACATTCGCCGACTATATTGGTTTTATTGTGGTGGGAAAGTTGGTTGTGTTGGGGGTTGTGGGGGTGGAATGTGCGGGAATAGTGATCACAGACCATGCGGCACATTATTTGGATGTGAGGCTTATGATGGGGTGGGGGGGGCACAGACTCCGGGCTGGAGGTTGGATTGGGCCCTTTTGGTGGCTAAGGAGTTCTGTGACAAGGTGGCATTGGTTATTCAGAACCACTTTGAGCTGAAAGCAAACGGGGAGGTTTCTGCAGCCACATTCTGGGAGGCATTGAAGGTGGTGGTTCGGGGTGAGGAGGGGAAGTTATTTTGTACAAGGTCCATAGAGAGAGAGTTAAGAGGCAGGAGAGGCAGTGGTTGTTATTGTTGATGTGGAACTCAGGTACTCAATGGCCCCGACGAGGGAGCTGCTGGTGGAAATCACTAAATTGCAGGGGCAGTTTGACCGATTGACAATGGGGAAGGCGATGGTTTATCGGTGCAGTATGAGTACGGTGAGACGGTGAGTTGCCTGCTAGCCCATCAGCTGACATGGCAGGCAGCGGCGAGGAAAATTGCGCAGTGGAGGGTGGGGCGGCGGGGGGGGCGGGGAAGAGAGGGAAGGGGTGATGGAGTCGGAGAAAATAAATAAGGGGGGCGATTCTCCGAGCCCCGCGCCGGGCTGAAGAATCGCCACAACCGCGCCATGACGCCCCGACGCCGGCTCGCGATTCTCCGAGATGCGGACAATTGCCGCCATTTGCGCCGGCGCGTTTGGCGCGGTGCCGGCCGTGGGCCGATGGAATCGGCTTGGCTGCCGATTCTCCAGCCCGGTTGGGCCGTGCGGCTGCGCGGATACGACAGAGTCCCGCCGGCGCCGTTCACCCCTGGTCGCTCTGGGGAGAGAACTCTGTGCGAACGGTCGGGGGCAGCCTGTGCGGGGGGGGGGGGGGGCGGAGGGGGACTCCTTCACCGGGGGGTGCTTCCGATGGAGTCTGGCCCGCGATCGGGGCCCACCGATCGGCGGGCCGGCCTCTCCCCCCCCCACCCCGGGCCTACTTTCTGGCGCGGCCGGACCCTGAACACCGACGCCATGTTGAGTCGGGGCCGGCGCGCGAAAGAAGTCCCCCGCGCATGCGCAGGCTGGCGCGGCGCCCAGTTGGCGCCGTGAAAGGAGGCTGGAGCGGCGTGAACCGGGTTCTATGTGTGATGGAAGCCATTTCTGTCTGTGTTTGAGGAATTGTTTGTCGGGGGGAGGAGAGGAGGGTCCTGGGGGGGGGGGGTTACGGATTAAAAGGGGATAAATGAACAAACTGTATGTACAGGTGTTTGAATGTGTTTGTAATAAAACATATATATTTTTTAATGCATTACTGAAATCCATGTAGCCAACATCCACTGCACTCCCCTTATCAATCCTCCTTGTTACTTCCTCAAAACATCCCTCCAATGTTTCTGACCATTAGGGGCTAAACTGCATCAAATCTTCGCTTTTTTGATCTGAACTGAAATCTAATTCATCTTAGTTGAAAAACATTGGCTCAAATACACCAAATATTTCTGATTATCACAAAATATAAAACACATCTCTTGTCTCCATTCTTAAAATGTAAAGTTAGAAACCTTTGTGTGGTATTGAATAGTGGAGTTCTAACAAATTGCGCTTCTGCACAGCAATCTTAATTTTGTCCTGTCTTTTATCGCCCCCAAACCATGCACAGCGACAAATATTTTGTATCAATGCACAATTTACAAAAGTCCAAAAAAGTTTATTTACTAAGACAGCAACTATTTAAAAAAAATATTTGTTTTTTTTTAAAGAGTACCCAATTAATTTTCCTAAATTAAGGGGCAATTTAGCGTGGCCAATCCACCTAGCCTGCACATCTTTGGGTTGTGGGGGTGAAACCCACGCTGACACGGGGAGAATGTGCAAACTCCACACGGACAGTGACCCAGAGCCGGGATCAAACATGGGACCTCAGTGCCCTGAGGCAGCAGTGCTAACCACTGTGCCACCGTGCTGCCCTAAGACAGAAACTATAACTTGGATGGTAAGCGCCCTGCTCGGTACATCACCCAGTAACGCAGACCAGAGGACTCTCCTCGATTCACCGTCAGCTTTCTGCGGATACAGCCACAGTGGTGGTGAATGCTACAATCAGCCTTTCGGAGCTCCATCAGGGAAACTAATCATTCAGGGTTCCTACATCTGATTGTTATCTGGTGATCCCTGTGCAGTGTGGACCTCCTGTGAACACAGGATCAAGCTGAGTTGTGGAGCCCACTCCCATCAACTGAATGAAAAACATCAATATGCGGATTAAAGTGTTTTTTAAAATTGGACTATGTTTGCTGCTTTTGATGTAAATGATATATGTCTGTGCCCCGCACTGCTGTGGTGGAAGCAGGCAATCTCAGTTCTGTGCTTCATGCCATTATCTCCTATTGCCCCCTGCCCGTGTTTAGCTGGGAAACATGACGGCCAATCTTTTCACATTATTGGACATCATAAAATAATGATTAAATCTATTGGTTCAACGATTACTGTTTATAAACACAGCAAAAAAAAAACCCCCAGACTGCAGCTCGAATATAGCACGCTGACGGTTCAGGGGGATTATCATCAAACATTCACCTCATATCCAGGCCTCTTTATATGCAAGCCATCCCAGCACAGAATTAACAGTGGACTCCAGGGAGAGCGATACCACCCTTTCCCAGTAAGTGGGGTGCCTTTAGGGGCATCCAGCCTCCTCTGCCATCTGGGCCTGCAGTTTGCAGACGCATTGCTGTCGAAGCTAAGGACAAGAGATGTGGCCCAGAAAGGGGGAACTGTGCGAGAGATCAGCTTTTAAAGAAAAATAAGGTCACGCTGCACTACAATGCAGGCATTAATTATACATGCTGTAAACCTCAAATCAACTTAGTGGAACCAAAGACCTTAAAAAAAGGAGAGTAATTATTGGTTGTAAAGCATGTGTTTGTAGCCCTGAGGTGTATACAATGTTGAAGCCACATACACTAAAATTGAGCCATATTATTTCATTTTATAAAGCAGATTTGCTGTCTCTTACTGTTTCAACAATACTCAATCTAAATGATAAGAAAATGCCATTTTACTGGCCTTCTCAGGACAGTTTTACAATTACAAGCTTCACATGACAGGCACCAGGATTAAGCATATTTATTCCTTCATATTATGTCTGTAGAATTCTGCATTTTATTTCAGTTAAGGGCCAGCATTGAGGTAAAAATATATCCTCATGTGAAACAAATTCTATTTAACTGTTTTAACTGCATGACTATTAAAAAAAGATCTTGCCTTTCTTTCTAAATTTTTGCTTCATTATTGAATTGTGTGCTTGTTTAACTACCCTGGGCCTGCACTATTAGTTTTTCATTAAGATCGGCATCTTGAGTTGCTCATTGGGACTACTCCTGCCTGCTTATAATTACATGGCATTAACAGTCACTGCTTTCCAGATGAGACTGCATTGTATTTTACTCTTTTATGCAATTGGATAAGTGCAGTGGAAGAACTGTGAGCAATGATAAAAACAGACATCTCACATAGAGATTTGCATTGCAAATGGCTAGCTACTCTCGTTTTGTTGTTCTCTGAAGCTACCATTTGCATATTCCGAGGATTCGATGTCCTCTTGTTAAAAGAGAGAAAGGGGCCCAGGGCATCTTCCATTAACACAAATCTGTCACCCGTTAAAAAGGGTCACGTGATTTAGACAGCAGCGACATAGCTGCCCTACTGGAACCGTGCTGGGGTGGAGGTTAATAAAGAGCATACAGGCCCAGTACAAACAGAGTAATGTCAACAACAAAAAATTAATGAATGGCACTGTCACAGCACCTCACAGCCTTTAAAAAACACTTTGTTAAAAAGGCTGGACCTTTTTGATTTAGCTTGGTTAAATGGCAATTCCAAATGTTCAAAGTTCAGATAACAGCAACATACTGTTTCAACAAGATTCAGCTTAGTTTTTTCATTAGACAATTTCATGGGCTTGTCAATATCACTGTGATCAGCCAGAGGAAATGCCTGGGACACTGGCACTGTCCTTTACAATGCCATCAATGCATCACTGATGAAGATATCCTATTCAATGTCTTCATCAATAATACATTAGACAGCATTGGAAGGGATCATGGGATCACGGAATTGTTACAGCACATAAAGAAAACACTCGGCCCATCGGCTCTGTACTAGCTCTCCAAATTAACATTTCACCTTCTCCTCGTAATCCTGCACATTCTTCCTTTTCAGATAACATTCTAATTTCCTTTTGAATGCATCAATTGAACCATCGTCCATCACGCTCTCAGGCAGCACATTCCTAACCATCCGCTGCTCCTCATGTCTTCATTTCTTCTTTTGACAATTACCTTAAACCTGTGCCCTCTCCTTGCTCCATCCACCAGTGGGAAAAGGTTCCCCTCCATCTACTCTGTCTAGACCTCCCCTAATTTTGAATACCTCTTTCGAATCACCTCTCAACATTTGCTTCTCCAAGGAGAACAGTCCCAACTTGTCCAATATATCTACATAGATCAAGTTCCTTGGGATAATTCTTGTGAATCTTTTCTACACTCTCTCTGCCTTCACTTCTTACCTAAAATGTGGTCCCCGGAACTGAACACGATACTCCAGCTGAGGCGGGACCCGTGTTTTATACAAATTTAACTAACCTCTTCTTGCTTTTGCACTTTATGTCCATATTAATACATCTTGGGATGCCACATGCTTTTTAAACCACTTCCTCAACTTGTCCTGCTACCTTCATTGACTTATGCACATAGACATCGCCTCTGTGCCCCTTTTAGGATTGAACCCAATATGTTATATTGTCTCTGAATGTTCTTTCTACTAAAATTAATCATGTCACACTTCTTTGCGTTGAATTTCATCTTCCAACAATCCAAGCTTTCCACCAACTTACTGACATTCTTTTGAAGTTCCACACTATCCTCCTTCTAGTTCACAATGCTTCCAAATTTCCTAGCACCTGCAAATTTTGAAATTGTCCCCTGATTAGCTCTTTGACATATATCGGGAAGAGCAAGGGTCCCAACACCAACTCTGGGGAACACCATTATAAACCTTCCTCCAGCCCAATAACCATCCATTAATCACTACTCTCCTTCTCGTAACTTAGCCAATTTTATATCCAAGTTGCTACTTCCTCTGTTATTCCATAAGCTACAACCTTGCTCACAAGTCTGTGGTGCAGCACTATTTCAAATGCCTTTGGAAGCCCATGTACATGACATCACCAGCCCTCATCAACCCTCTAAGTTACCAATTCAAAAAACTCCAAGTTAGTTAAACACAATTTGCTCTTAACAAAATCAGTATTGAATTTCCTAATTAATCCCCATTTGCCCAAGTGAGTTAATTTTGTCCTAAATTATTGTACCTTGAAGGTTCCCCACCACTGACGTTGTGACTGACCTGCAGTTGTTGAGTTTATCTTTACACTCCTTTTTGAACAAGATAGTAACATTTGCAATTCTCCAGTCGCATGGCAGCATCCCTGAGTCTGAGGAAGACTGATGGACTATGGCCAGTGTTTCCACAACTTCCGCTCTCACTTCCGTGGTAGCACGATAGCACTGTGGCTAGTACGGTTGCTTCACAGCACCAGGGTCCCAGGTTCGATTCCCGGCTTGGGTCACTATCTGTGCAAAAATCTGCACCTTCTCCCCATGTACGCGTAGGTTTCCTCCGGGTGCTCCGGTTTCCTCACACAGTTCTAAGATGTGCAGGTTAGGTGGATTGGCCATGCTCAATTGTCCTTAGTGTCCAAAATGGTTAGGTGGGGTTACTGGGTTATGGGGATAGGTTGAAGTGTGGGGCTTAAGTGGGGTGCTCTTTCCAAGGGCTGGTGCAAACTCGATGGGCCGAATGGCCTCCTTCTGCACTGTAAATTCGATGTTCTATATTCCCTCAGTATCCTTGGATGAATCTCATCTGGCCCTGGTCCTTATCAAATCTAGATACAGGCAGCTTATGCAATGCCTCCTCCTTATCAATTGAAACCCTTCAAATGTCTGGATTATCGCCTCTTTCGGTAAGACTTGGACAGTATCTTTTTTTGTAGACAAATAAAAAGTATTCATTTACTATCTCAGCTGCCATGGTAAATCCCTTTTTGGTACCTAATTGTTTGCCCCACTTTTTCCCTTTGTGGAAATATGTCTCGTCTGTGCCCATATTATCTCTTCTTTTAGTAATATTCTGCCTTTCAATTCTTCCCAAAAATATGGACATTGCACATTTTCCAACATTATACTGCATCAGCCAAATTCGGTCCACTGGTATCCCTATATCGATATCCCTTTGCAGACTTTGTGATCTCACAACTTATTTCCTACCTTCCTTTGTAACATCAGCAAATTTGGTTACAATACACTCAGCCCCTTCATCGAAGTCCTCAATAGAGATTGTAAATAGTTGAGGCTCCGGCACCGAGCCCTGCGACATTTCATTAGTTACAGTTTGCCCTGATAATAACCCATTTATCCCAACTCTGTTTCTTGTTATTTACCCAATCCTCAATTGATTTGAATATATTATGCCTTATGGAAATCCAAATACACTACATCTATTGTATCCCCTTCATCCACCCTGCTTGTTACATCCTCAAAGAGGTCTAATCAATTTGTCAAACACAATTTCCATTTCACAAAAAACTGTTGACTCTGTCTGATTGTATTATGATTTTCTAAATGTCCCAATGCTACCTCATTGATAATGGATTCCAGCCTTTCCCAGTGACAGATATTAGGCTAACTGCCCTATAGTTTCCCACTTTCTGTCTCTATTCCTGAATAGAGGTGTTTGGAAGGTCTAATGCAAGTAGGGAATATACAGTGAATGGTAGAACCCTCAAGAGTATTGACAGTCAGAGAGATCTAGGTATACAGGTCCACAGGTCACTGAAAGGGGCAACACAGGTGGAGAAGGTAGTCAAGAAGGCATACGGAATGCTTGCCTTCATTGGACGGGGCATTGAGTATAAGAATTGGCAAGTCATGTTGCAGCTGTAGAGAACATTAGTTAGGCCACACTTGGAGTATAGTGTTCAATTCTGGTCGCCACACTACTAGAAGGATGTGGAGGCTTTAGAGAGGGTGCAGAAGAGATTTACCAGGATGTTGCCTGGTATGGAGGGCATTAGCTATGAGGAGCGGTTGAATAAACTCGGTTTGTTCTCACTGGAACGACGGAGGTTGAGGGGCGACCTGATAGAGGTCTACAAAATTATGAGGGGCATAGACAGAGTGGATAGTCAGAGGCTTAGGGGCATCTTGACAAATACATGAATAGGATGGGAATAGAGGGATACGGATCCAGGAAGTGTAGAAGATTTTAGTTTAGACGGGCAGCATGGTCGGCACGGGCTTGGAGGGCCGAAGGGCCTGTTCTTGTGCTGTACTTTTCTTTGTTCTTTGTTCTTTGTACACTATACAATCCAATGCTCCTTTCCAGATTCTCGGGAATTTTGGAAGACTTTAACCAATGCACCCACTACATTTGCAGTCACGTATTTTAAGGCCCTAAGATGCAGGTCTTCTGGAATGTGTACGCCATTATGTTTTCTGGTTGTCTTAAGACCTTTTCTTCCATTTTGCCCTTCATTTTCTATTCTTGGGATCTTTTTGTGTCTTCAGCCATGAAGAGACAGATACAAACGATTGTTCAAGGTCTCTGCCATTTCATTCTTTCCTATTAATAATTCCCTGTTTCATCCTTTAAGTGTTGAAGTGGCCATTGATTTCCTTCATGTATATAAGGCTCTTTCTATCTGTTTTTATATTTCTTGCTAGTTTACACTCATACTCTAATTTCTTCCTCTTTGTTTTTTAGTTTTCCTTTGCTGGTTTCTCAAAATATTCCCAATTTCTGGCCTACCACTGATATTTGCAGCATTGAATGCCTTTTCTTTCAATTTGATACCATCCTTAACTTCATTAGTTAGCTACAGATGGGTACTTCCTTCTTTTTTAATATAAATTTAGAGTACTGTGGAAGGCCCTAGCGGCCAGGTCTCTGGCACTCTCTGTGGCTCAGAAGGGAAGGGGGGAGAATATGAAAGCAATAGTGATTGGAGACTCAATGGTTAGGGGAATGGATAGGAGATTCTGTGGTCGTGAACGAGACTTCTGGAAGGTACGTTGCCTCCCGGGTGTCAGGGCCAGGGATGTCTCGGATTGTGTCTGCAGGATTCTTCAGGGGGAGGGGGAGCAACCAGAAGTCGTGGTGCACCTAGGCACCAACGGCTTGGTTAAAAAAGAGATGAGGATCTAAAAAGTGATTTTAGGGAGTTCCACACCCTTACTACTCTCTGAGTAAAGAACCTACCTCTGACATCTGTCCTATATCTATCTCCCCTCAATTTAAAGGTATGACCCCTCGTGCTAGACATCACCATCCGAGGAAAAAGGCTCTCACTGTCCACCCGATCCAATCCTCTGATCATCTTGTATGCCTCAATTAAGTCACCTCTCAACCTTCTTCTCTCTAACGAAAACAGCCTCAAGTCCCTCAGCCTTTCCTCATAAGATCTTCCCTCCATACCAGGCAACATTCTGGTAAATCTCCTCTGCACCCTTTCCAATGCTTCCACATCCTTCCTATAATGCGGCGACCAGAATTGCACGCAATACTCCAAATGCGGCCGCACCAGAGTGTTGTATAGCTGCAACATGACCTCATGGCTCCGAAACTCAATCCCTCTACCAATAAATGCTAACACACCGTACGCCTTCTTAACAACCCTCTCAACCTGGGTGGCAACTTTCAGGGATCTATGTACATGGACACCGAGATCTCTCGGCTCATCCACACTGCCAAGAATCTTACCATTAGCCCAGTACTCGTATTCCTGTTACTCCTTCCAAAACGAATCACTTCACACTTTTCTGCCTTAAACTCCATTTGCCACCTCTCAGCCCAGCGCTGCAGCTTATCTATGTTCCTCTGTAACTTGTAACATCCTTCCGCACTGTCCACAACTACACCAACTTTAGTGTCATCTGCAAATTTACTCACCCATCCTTCTCCGCCCTCCTCCAGGTCATTTATAAAAATGACAAACAGCAGTGGCCCAAAACAGATCCTTGTGGTACACCACTAGTAACTGGACTCCAGTCTGAACATTTCCCATCAACCACCACCCTTTGTCTTCTTCCAGCTAGCCAATTTCTGATCCAAATTGCTAAATCACCCTGAATCACATGCCTCTGTATTTTCTGCAGTAGCCTACCATGGGGAACCTTATCAAACGCTTTACTGAAATCCATACACACCACATCAACTGCTTTACCCTTATCCACCTGTTTGGTCACCTTCTCAAAGAACTCAATAAGGTTTGTGAGGCACGACCTACCCTTCACAAAACCATGTTGACTATCTCTAATCAAATTATTCCTTTCCAGATGATTATACATCCTATCTCTTATAAACCTTTACAAGATTTTGCCGACAGCAGAAGTAAGGCTCACTGGTCTATAGTTACCGGGGTTGTCTCTACTCCCCTTCTTGAACAAGGGGACAACATTTGCTATTCTCCAGTCTTCTGGCACTATTCCTGTAGACAAAGATGACTTAAAGATCAAGGCCAAAGGCTCAGCAACCTCCTCCCTAGCTTCCCAGAGAATCCTAGGATAAATCCCATCCGGCCCAGGTGACTTATCTATTTTCACACTTTCCAGAATTGCTAACAGCTCCTCCTTATGAACCTCAAGCCCTTCTAGTCTAGTAGCCTGAATCTCAGTATTCTCCTCGACAACATTGTCTTTTTCCTGTGTGAATACTGACGAAAAATATTAATTTAGCACCTCTCCTATCTCCTTGGACTCCAAGCACAACTTCCCACTACTGTCCTTGACTGGCCCTACTCTTACCCTAGTCATTCTTTTATTCCTGACATATCTATAGAAAGCTTTAGGGTTATCCTTGATCCTACCTGCCAAAGACTTCTCATGTCCCCTCCTGGCTCTTCTTAGCTCTCTCTTTAGGTCCTTCCTAGCTAACTTGTAACTCTCGAGCGCCCTAACTGAACCTTCATGTCTCATCTTTACATAAGTCTCCTTCTTCCTCTTGACAAGTGTTTCGACTGCTTTAGTAAACCACGGTTCCCTCACTCGACCACTTCCTCCCTGCCTGACAGGTACATACTTATCAAGGACACGCAGTAGTTGTTCCTTGAACAAGCTCCACATTTCCATTGTGCCCATCCCCTGCAGTTTTCCTCTCCATCCGATGTACCCTAAGTCTTGGGTCATCGCATCATAATTGCCTTTCCCCCAGATATAACTCTTGCCCTGCGGTATATGCCTATCCCTTTCCATCACTAAAGTAAACGTAATCGAATTGTGGTCACTATCACCAAAGTGCTCACCTACCTCCAAATCTAACACCTGTCCTGGTTCATTACCCAGTACCAAATCCAATATGGCCTCGCCTCTCGTTGGCCTATCTACATACTGTGTCAGGAAACCCTCCTGCACACATTGGACAAAAACGGACCCATCTAATGTACTCGAACTATAGCGTTTCCAGTCAATATTTGGAAAGTTAAAGTCCCCCATAACAACTACCCTGTTGCTTTCGCTCCTATCCAGAATCATCTTTGCAATCCTCTCCTCTACATCTCTGGAACTTTTCGGAGGCCTATAGAAAACCCCTAACAGGGTGACCTCTCCTTTCCTGTTTCTAACCTCAGCCCATACTACCTCAGTAGACGAGTCCTCATCAAACGTCCTTTCTACCACCGTAATACTGTCCTTGACTAACAATGCCACCCCTCCCCCTCTTTTACCACCTTCCCTGAGCTTACTGAAATATCTAAATCCCGGCACCTGCAACAACCATTCCTGTCCCTGCTCTATCCATGTCTCCGAAATGGCCACAACATCGAAGTCCCAGGTACCAACCCGTCTCAGCGAATCATAGAATTTACAGTGCAGAAGGAGGCCATTCGGCCCATCGAGACTGCAACGGCCCTTGGAAAGAGAACCCCACTCAAGCACACACCTTCTCCACCCCATCCCCTTAACCCAGTGACCCCAATTTATCATTTTGGACACTAAGGACAATTTATTAAAACATTTAAAAAAAAAATTCTCCTCCTTTTTCACATTTTCTCCCACATTTACATCCATCAACAATAAACAATAATCAGCAAGATATGTCAGTCCCCATAATAACAACAATCCCATCTGCCCACCAACCCCCAAACCTCAACCCGCATGTTTACATAAACAAATGACAAAAAGGAATCAGGGATTACCCGTAGTCACCCTTAATCTTACACAGCTCCTCCTCCTCCACCAGCACACTCAATTATTCCTGGTGACCCCGCCGTGACCTTTCCACTCCCCGACGGACCTCCAGCTGTTTTTTTTCCGGCCGTTTTCTTGCTCATCCTTGACATTTTTCTTTGTTCTTTTTTTTCTCCTGTGTCTTCATTGTGCCTCCTCCGTGCCTTCTCCCTGCTTCTGCCGCCTCTGCGGACCCTGGGACCGGGCTTAAAGCCCCGAAAATGCCGTTGCCGAATGGGAGCCCTCCATTGTGCGGCCGCCTCCCGCCCGCCGTCACCGGAAGTCTGACTAAGGACAATTTAGCACAGCCAACCCACCTAACCTGCACATCTTTGGACTGTGGGAGGAAACCGGAGCACCCGGAGGAAACCCACGCACACACGGGGAGAACGTGCAGACTCCGCACAGACAGTGACCCTAGCCGGGAATCAAACCTGGGACCCTGGAGCTGTGAAGCAACTGTACTAACCACTGTACTGACCTTTACCATAGTCATGGAGAGGGATAGGAACAGAAAGTATGGGAAGGTATTTAATTAGGGGAGGGGAAATTATACTCTGCTATTAGACGGGAGCTGAGGAGCATAAAGTGGCAACAATTGTTCTTGGGGGAAATGCACAACAGTAATGTGGGGATTGTTTGAGGAGCACTTGCTGCGAGTGCTGGATAGTTTTGTCCCACTGAGACGAGGAAGGAATGCTAAGGTGAAGGAGCCTTGGATGACAAGTGGAGCTTTTAGTCAATAGGAAGAAGGAAGCGTACGTAAGGTTGAGGAAGCAAGGATCTTGCACGCTTCTAGAGGGTTACAAGGTAGCCAGGAAGGAACTCAAAAATGGACTCAGGAGAGCTAGAAGGGGGCATAAAAAACCCAAGGCGTTCTACACTTCTGTGAGAAATAAGAGGATGATCAGAGTGAGAGTAGGGCCGATCAGGGATAGTGGAGGGAACTTGTGCCGAGAGTCTGAAGAGATGGGGGAGGCCATAAATGAATACTTTGCTCCAGTATTCACTAGAGAGAGGGACCTTGTTGCCCATGAGAACAGTGTGAACCAGGTTAATAGACTCAAACAGGTTGATATTAAGAAGAAGGATGTGCTGGAAAATTTGAAAAGCATCAGGATAGATAAGTCCCCTGGGCCTGACGGGATATACCCAAGGTTACTGCGGGAGGTGAGGGAGGAGATTGCTGCGCCCTTGGCACTCTCCACTGGTGTAGTACCGGATGATTGGAGGGGGGTGAATGTTGTTCCCTTGTTCAAGAAATGGAATAGGGAAATCCCTGGGAATTACAGACCCATCTGTGGTGAGCAAAATATTGGAAAGGATTCTGAGAGGTAGGACTTATGATTATTTAGAAAAACATAGTTTGATTAAAGATAGTCAGCATGCCCGACACAATCAGGCCAGCGCCGCTCCTGCTACTCTCCGGGCCCCGATTAACCTCGTGTCCGCGAATTACGCCGCGCAGCTGGGGGGCCATTGCCAGAGGCCCTGCCAGCGGTACTCCGCTCCCGACTGGCCTAGTTCCTGACGCCGTGGAACTAATATGGTATGGCAGGTCGGGACTCTCGCGTGGCGGCTGCAGACTCAGTCCACGGCCGCCTGGGGGTGGGGGTGGGGGGGGTGGGGGTGGGGGGGGGGGGGTGGAGGGGGGATTGATTCACATTGCCGCCAGCGTGGGGCACGGAATCCAGCCCTCTATTGCAACCATGTACGTGGGATGCAAATTACTGCAGACAAACTGTGACCATGGGCAGTTTTAATATTTAGCACTAAGTTTCCATTAGAAATAGCAATCACGCTTTTCCTCCAGTAATTCTGAATATGTTTCTGAGTTTGTTAAGAATTTCTAAAAATGAAACTGACGGCCGCATTATTGGTTTGTGGATAAATACACCATGTGGCATGATGCTGAACACACAGGCCAGATAGACCCCAACTCAAACCCTTAGTTAAGTGTGAGATAACATTACCCAAAGCTGGTGAAGCATAAAAGTTGGGTTTAACATTCCTGTGTTGGGAAGGACAAAGTCAAGCCTAAGTTCTGCTCTGCATTGCAAACCAGTGACTTAAAAAAAGAAAGCAAGCTTGCATTTATCTAGTGCCATTCACAGTTGTTATGGGCCAGGGTTTAGAGAACCCCAAAGTGCATCATGGAGTTCACCTGACCCACAACTTTTACTAGATTGTGGTATGGGGAGCACACGGCCCACTCTACAGGTGTGGTACAGCAGAAATGGAAAAGTATTTTTTAAAGCAAAACAATGTTTATTCTATGAACTCAAGTTAACCTTTTTAAAACAAACAGTGAACATCTTAGCAACCATTAATTCAAATACAATCCCCAAAGAATACAACACTAAGTAATCTGTAACCTGTCCTTTTAACATCCAGAAGACTTAATAAACACCTTTTAACAAAAGCACATTAGGTTTACATTCACTACTGAAAACATTTATAATTCTGAATTGACCAAATGATCAAGAGATAGTCTTTTGATGGCAGAGAGAACAGCAGTACACCTGCTTGGTCTGGACTCAGCTCCAACACTGAAAACGAAACTAAAACACACCCTCCAGCAAACAGCCTAAAACAAAAGTAAAAAGCTGACAGACAGCCCAGCTCCACCCACTCTCTGACATCACTGCAGTAGTAAACACCCATTTCTTAAAGGCACTCTCACTACAGATATTTATATACACAGCCATTTATAAACACCCATTTCTTAAAGGTACTCTCACATGACACAGTCTTGTGGACCTCTGCCAAAACGCACGCCCGTCAGGTGTTAAGACAATGATGCCCGCTTGCAGTGTCGCCCTGTTGGCAATCAGTGTCTTGATTCATGGATGAATAATAACCACTTGAGTGAGTTACTGGCAAGTTGTGGGTGGAGACACGGTCATCGCTTTCAGGAGAGGAGGAGAGGGGATTGTGTGGAGATGGGGGAGGGGGAGGAAGCAGTAACAATCGAAAAGCATCCTGGAGGTGGTAATGTTAATGACGAGATCTACCAGGATGCAGGCAGAGGGAGAGCAAAAGAGACAAAGCAATGAAGGAACCTAGAACCCCAGTGGTGTGGGTGAAAAACATATGCATTGGAGGAAGTGGACGCAATTGGATTTTGTATATTTAAAATAATGCTTTCTCCGTTTATAATGTTAATCACTTTATAATTCTTTATTACGTTTGCTTGATTCAAATTGAAATAAAATATGTTGGTAATTAATGGCTAAATAAAATGTTTGGGATGGAAGGTGCGTGGGGTATTTTGGACCAAATCTGAGGGAGAACAGGGGTTCAAATGGGTGCAGTCAATGTGGAACCGTCTGCACAAACTCTGAGATATCATTGTCCAGGAGAATAGTGGTCAGCATTTAGAAATGCCAGAGTTAATCAAGGTATTCAGCACAAATTGATTAAGAGCAAGTCACATTTGAAACATGTTATAGATTATTTTGAAGAAGGGAGGAATTGAATAAACAAAGAGAATGGAGTTACATTTTGAATATAGATTTTCAGAAAGGCCACAAAATTTGGCTCTATAACGGCAGTAGTTTGGGCATTACGGGTGACGGTTGGCATGAGTATGTTCATGACATTTGTCTGGACAACATGTGCAGGCGCAGAAGTATGAAGTGGGCAGATTGTGACATCAGTTCGCGCCCAATGCTGATTTAACATCTGACCTACTATTTTAGACTCTGTACACTTCAGTTAATGGAGCCTCTTAAACAGGCATAGCTAGATATGCATCCAGCAGCATGAGGAACCAAATCCGGGTCCCACTCCACCTCCTCTCAACAAAATTGAAAGGTGTCACCATCCAAATTGCAGATTTAGGTTCTTTTTCTTATCCACTGGCTCTTGCAGAGTTTGTGGAAGTATTGGGTTGTTGAAAGAGTTGGGAAAAGTTGGTTTAGTCTTAGCACTGCTGTCTCACGGCACCGAGAACCCGAGTTCGATCCCGGCCCCGGTCACTGCCCTTGTGGAGTTTGCACATTCTCCGCGTTTCTGCGTGGGATTCGTCCCCATAACTCAAAGGTTGTCCAGGGCAGGTGGATTGGCCACACTAAATTGCCCCTGAATTGGAAAATAATTGGGTACTCTAAATTTAAAAGAAAAAGACAGTTAAGTGCTTTCTATTAATTTGACAGCTGGGTACTTCAAAGTCCCTTTAGCGCAAAGTGAGATGAATGAAACAATGCAGACAGCCGTGTGTGTATGGAATCTGTCAATCACAGCCAAATGAAAGCAATTTCACAGAGAAATGAATGAAAGACTTGCAGATCAAAGATCTGAGGGGTTTTAAACCCAGCTGACTAGTTTTCTCTTTTCAGGAATTGACAGGTGCTGCTTCTTCTGCCTGAGCCAGCAGGTGTATTGACCAGGTGAGTATTGAAGCAGTGATTCTTTTCCACTGCCTCTGTCTGGACTGCTCTCTAGCTTACAGACAGGGGATTCACTAATTGGTAGGTCTCCGGTGGAGGTCTCTCTCATGGGGTCTCAGATGGGGGTCATAGGGAGGGGGTTGGGTCACCCTTGCACTTTGAGAGGGTTGCTGAATTGCGTTGGAGGGCCCAGCCGCTAGGCCTCGCTATCGGGCCACCTGCTCATAATGGCAGCCCAATAGTGTGAATCCATTGGAAATCTCTCACAATCCTCACAAGGCTCCCTGTGCTTCCGTCCGGCCCAGATCACTGTGTTCCGTCCGGCGTGGCTCCCTGTGCTCCGGCCCGGCTCCCTGTGCTCCGTCCGGCCTGGCTCCCTGTGCTCCGTCTGGACCAGCTCCCTGTGCTCCGGCCCGGCTCCCTGTGCTCCGTCCGGCCCAGCTCCCTGTGCTCCGTCCGGCCCGGCTCCCTGTGCTCCGTCCGGCCCGGCTCCCTGTGCTCCATCCGGCCCGGCTCCCTGTGCTCCGTCCGGCCCAGCTCCCTGTGCTCCGTCCGGCCCGGCTCCCTGTGCTTCCGTCCGGCCCGGCTCCCTGTGCTCCGTCCGGCTCCCTGTGCTCCGTCCGGCCCAGCTCCCTGTTCTCCGTCCGGCCCAGCTCCCTGTGCTCCGTCCGGCCCGGCTCCCTGTGCTCCGTCCGGCCCGGCTCCCTGTGCTCCGTCCGGCACAGCTCCCTGTGCTCCGGCCCGGCTCCCTATGCTCCGGCCCGGCTCCCTGTGCTCCGTCCGGCCTGGCTCCCTGTGCTCCGGCCCGGCTCCCTATGCTCCGGCCCAGCTCCCTGTGCTCCGTCCGGCCTGGCTCCCTGTGCTCCGGCCCGGCTCCCTATGCTCCGGCCCGGCTCCCTGTGCTCCGTCCGGCCCGGCTCCCTGTGCTCCGGCCCGGCTCCCTCTGCTCCGTCCGGCCCAGCTCCCTGTTCTCCGTCCGGCCCAGCTCCCTGTGCTCCGTCCGGCCTGGCTCCCTATGCTCCGGCCCAGCTCCCTGTGCTCCGGCCCAGCTCCCTGTGCTCCGTCCGGCCCGGCTCCCTGTGCTCCGTCCGGCCCGGCTCCCTGTGCTTCATCCGGCCCAGCTCCCTGTGCTCCGTCCGGCCCGGCTTCCTGTGCTCCGGCCCGGCTCCCTGTGCTCCGTCCGGCCCGGCTCCCTGTGCTCTGACCCGGCTCCCTGTGCTACGCCCGGCCCGGCTCCCTGTGCTCCGTCCGGCCCGGCTCCCTGTGCTCCGTCCGGCCCGGCTCCCTGTGCTCCGTCCGGCCCGGCTCCCTGTGCTCCGGCCCGGCTCCCTGTGCCCCGGCCCGGCTCCCTGTGCTCCGGCCGGCCCGGCTCCCTGTGCTCCGTCCGGCCCGGCTCCCTGTGCTCCGTCCGGCCCGGCTCCCTGTGCTCCGGCCCGGCTCCCGGTGCTCTGTCTGGCCCGGCTCCCTGTGCTCCGTCTGGCTCGGCTCCCAGTGCTCCGTCCGGCCCGGCTCCCTGTGCCCCGGCCCGGCTCCCTGTGCTCCGTCCGGCCCGGCTCCCTGTGCTCCGCCCGGCCCGGCTCCCTGTGCTCCGTCCGGCCCGGCTCCCTGTGCTCCGGCCCGGCTCCCTGTGCTCCGTCCGGCCCAGCTCCCTGTTCTCCGTCCGGCCCAGCTCCCTGTGCTCCGTCCGGCCTGGCTCCCTATGCTCCGGCCCAGCTCCCTGTGCTCCGGCCCAGCTCCCTGTGCTCCGTCCGGCCCGGCTCCCTGTGCTCCGGCCCGGCTCCCTGTGCTCCGTCCGGCCTGGCTCCCTGTGCTCCGGCCCGGCTCCCTGTGCTCCGTCCGGCCCGGCTCCCTGTGCTCCATCCGGCCCAGCTCCCTGTGCTCCGTCCGGCCCGGCTCCCTGTGCTCCGTCCGGCCCGGCTCCCTGTGCTCCGGCCCAGCTCCCTGTGCTCCGTCCGGCCCAGCTCCCTGTGCTCCGGCCCAGCTCCCTGTGCTCCGTCCGGCCCGGCTCCCTGTGCTCCGGCCCGGCTCCCTGTGCTCCGTCCGGCCCGGCTCCCTGTGCTCCGGCCCAGCTCCCTGTGCTCCGTCCGGCCCGGCTCCCTGTGCTCCGGACCGGCTCCCTGTGCTCCGTCCGGCCCGGCTCCCTGTGCTCCGGCCCAGCTCCCTGTGCTCCGTCCGGCCCGGCTCCCTGTGCTCCGGCCCGGCTCCCTGTGCTCCGTCCGGCCCAGCTCCCTGTTCTCCGTCCGGCCCAGCTCCCTGTGCTCCGTCCGGCCTGGCTCCCTATGCTCCGGCCCAGCTCCCTGTGCTCCGGCCCAGCTCCCTGTGCTCCGTCCGGCCCGGCTCCCTGTGCTCCGGCCCGGCTCCCTGTGCTCCGTCCGGCCTGGCTCCCTGTGCTCCGGCCCGGCTCCCTGTGCTCCGTCCGGCCCGGCTCCCTGTGCTCCATCCGGCCCAGCTCCCTGTGCTCCGTCCGGCCCGGCTCCCTGTGCTCCGGCCCGGCTCCCTGTGCTCCGGCCCGGCTCCCTGTGCTCCGTCCGGCCCGGCTCCCTGTGCTCCGTCCGGCCCGGCTCCCTGTGCTCCGTCCGGCCCGGCTCCCTGTGCTCCGGCCCGGCTCCCTGTCCTCCGTCCGGCCCGGCTCCCTGTGCACCGTCCGGCCCGGCTCCCTGTGCTCCGTCCGGCCCGGCTCCCTGTGCTCCGGCCCGGCTCCCGGTGCTCCGTCCGGCCCGGCTCCCTGTGCTCCGTCCGGCCCGGCTCCCTGTGCTCCGGCCCGGCTCCCTGTGCTCCGTCCGGCCCGGCTCCCTGTGCTCCGTCCGGCCCGGCTCCCTGTGCTCCGTCCGGCCCGGCTCCCTGTGCTCCGGCCCGGCTCCCTGTGCTCCGTCCGGCCCGGCTCCCTGTGCTCCGTCCGGCCCGGCTCCCTGTGCCCCGGCCCGGCTCCCTGTGCTCCGTCCGGCCCGGCTCCCTGTGCTCCGGCCCAGCTCCCTCTGCTCCGTCCGGCCCAGCTACCTGTTCTCCGTCCGGCCCAGCTCCCTGTGCTCCGTCCGGCCCAGCTCCCTGTGCTCCGTCCGGCCCGGCTCCCTGTGCTCCGTCCGGCCCGGCTCCCTGTGCTCCGGCCCGGCTCCCTCTGCTCCGTCCGGCCCAGCTACCTGTTCTCCGTCCGGCCCAGCTCCCTGTGCTCCGTCCGGCCCGGCTCCCTGTGCTCCGTCCGGCCCGGCTCCCTGTGCCCCGGCCCGGCTCCCTGTGCTCCGTCCGGCCCGGCTCCCTGTGCTCCGGCCCGGCTCCCTGTGCTCCGTCCGGCCCGGCTCCCTGTGCTCCGTCCGGCCCGGCTCCCTGTGCTACGGACCGGCTCCCTGTGCTCCGTCCGGCCCGGCTCCCTGTGCTCCGGCCCGGCTCCCTGTGCTACGGACCGGCTCCCTGTGCTCCGTCCGGCCCGGCTCCCTGTGCTCCGGCCCGGCTCCCTGTGCTCCGGCCCGGCTCCCTGTGCTCCGCCCGGCCCGGCTCCCTGTGCTCCGTCCGGCCCGGCTCCCTGTGCACCGTCCGGCCCGGCTCCCTGTGCTCCGTCCGGCCCGGCTCCCTGTGCTCCGTCCGGCCCGGCTCCCTGTGCTCCGGCCCGGCTCCCTGTGCTCCGTCCGGCCCGGCACCGTGTGCTCCGTCCGGCCCGGCTCCCTGTGCTCCGGCCCGGCTCCCTGTGCTCCGTCCGGCCCGGCTCCCTGTGCCCCGGCCCGGCTCCCTGTGCTCCGTCCGGCCCGGCGTCCTGTGCTCCATCCGGCACAGCTCCCTGTGCTCCGTCCGGCCCGGCTCCCGGTGCTCCGTCCGGCCCGGCTCCCTGTGCTCCGGCCCGGCTCCCTGTGCTCCATCCGGCCCGGCTCCCTGTCCTCCGGCCCGGCTCCCTGTGCTCCGTCCGGCCCAGCTCCCTGTGCTCCGTCCGGCCCGGCTCCCTGTGCTCCGGCCCGGCTCCCTGTGCCCCGGCCCGGCTCCCTGTGCTCCGTCCGGCCCGGCTCCCTGTGCTCCGGCCCAGCTCCCTGTGCTCCGTCCGGCCCGGCTCCCTGTCCTCCGGCCCGGCTCCCTGTGCTCCGTCCGGCCCAGCTCCCTGTGCTCCGTCCGGCCCGGCTCCCTGTGCTCCGTCCGGCCCGGCTCCCTGTGCTCCGTCCGGCCCGGCTCCCTGTGCCCCGGCCCGGCTCCCTGTGCTCCGTCCGGCCCGACTCCCTGTGCTCCGTCCGGCCCAGCTCCCTGTGCTCCGTCCGGCCCAGCTCCCTGTGCTCCGTCCGGCCCGGCTCCCTGTGCTCCGTCCGGCCCGGCTCCCTGTGCTCCGTCCGGCCCGGCTCCCTGTGCTCCGTCCGGCTCCCTGTGCTCCGTCCGGCCCGGCTCCCTGTGCTCCGGCCCGGCTCCCTGTGCTCCGTCCGGCTCCCTGTGCTCCGTCCGGCCCGGCTCCCTGTGCTCCGGCCCAGCTCCCTGTGTTCCGTCCGGCCCGGCTCCCTGTGCTCCGTCCGGCCCGGCTCCCTGTGCTCCGGCCCGGCTCCCTGTGTTCCGTCCGGCCCGGCTCCCTGTGCTCCGTCCGGCCCGGCTCCCTGTGCTCCGTCCGACCCGGCTCCCTGTGCTCCGTCCGGCACAGCTCCCTGTGCCCCGGCCCGGCTCCCTGTGCTCCGTCCGGCCCGGCTCCCTGTGCTCCGTCAGGCCCGGCTCCCTGTGCTCCATCCGGCCCGGCTCCCTGTCCTCCGGCCCGGCTCCCTGTGCTCCGTCCGGCCCGGCTCCCTGTGCTCCGTCCGGCCCGGCTCCCTGTGCTCCGTCCGGCCCGGCTCCCTGTGCTCCGGCCCGGCTCCCTGTGCTCCGTCCGGCCCGGCTCCCTGTGCCCCGGCCCGGCTCCCTGTGCTCCGTCCGGCCCGGCTCCCTGTGCTCCGTCCGGCCCGGCTCCCTGTGCTCCGTCCGGCCCGGCTCCCTGTGCCCCGGCCCGGCTCCCTGTGCTCCGTCCGGCCCGACTCCCTGTGCTCCGTCCGGCCCAGCTCCCTGTGCTCCGTCCGGCCCAGCTCCCTGTGCTCCGTCCGGCCCGGCTCCCTGTGCTCCGTCCGGCCCGGCTCCCTGTGCTCCGTCCGGCCCGGCTCCCTGTGCTCCGGCCCGGCTCCCTGTGCTCCGTCCGGCTCCCAGTGCTCCGGCCCGGCTCCCTGTGCTCCGTCCGGCCCGGCTCCCTGTGCTCCGTCCGGCTCCCAGTGCTCCGGCCCAGCTCCCTGTGCTCCGTCCGGCCCAGCTCCCTGTGCTCCGTCCGGCCCGGCTCCCTGTGCTCCGTCCGGCCCGGCTCCCTGTGCTCCGTCCGGCCCGGCTCCCTGTGCTCCGGCCCGGCTCCCTGTGCTCCGTCCGGCTCCCAGTGCTCCGGCCCGGCTCCCTGTGCTCCGTCCGGCCCGGCTCCCTGTGCTCCGTCCGGCTCCCAGTGCTCCGGCCCAGCTCCCTGTGCTCCGTCCGGCCCGACTCCCTGTGCTCCGTCCGGCCCGGCTCCCTGTGCTCCGGCCGAGCTCCCTGTGCTCCGTCCGGCCCGACTCCCTGTGCTCCGCCCGGCCCGGCTCCCTGTGCTCCGTCCGGCCCGGCTCCCTGTGCTCCGTCCGGCTCCCAGTGCTCCGGCCCAGCTCCCTGTGCTCCGTCCGGCCCGACTCCCTGTGCTCCGTCCGGCCCGGCTCCCTGTGCTCCGTCCGGCCCGACTCCCTGTGCTCCGTCCGGCCCGGCTCCCTGTGCTCCGGCCCGGCTCCCGGTGCTCTTCTGGCTCGGCTCCCTGTGCCCCGGCCCGGCTCCCTGTGCTCCGGCCCGGCTCCCGGTGCTCTTCTGGCCCAGCTCCCTGTGCTCCGTCCGGCCCGACTCCCTGTGCTCCGTCCGGCCCGACTCCCTGTGCTCCGTCCGGCCCGGCTCCCTGTGCCCCGGCCCGGCTCCCGGTGCTCTGTCCGGCCCGGCTTCCTGTGCTCCGTCCGGCACGGCTCCCTGTGCTCCGTCCGGCCCGGCTCCCTGTGCTCCGGCCCGGCTCCCTATGCTCCGGCCCGGCTCCCTGTGCTCCGGCCCGGCTCCCTGTGCTCCGTCCGGCCCGGCTCCCTGTGCTCCATCCGGCACAGCTCCCTGTGCTCCGTCCGGCCCGGCTCCCTGTGCTCTGTCCGGCCCGGCTCCCTGTGCTCCGACCCGGCTCCCTGTGCTCTGGCCCAGCTCCCTGTGCTCCGTCCGGCCCGGCTCCCTGTGCTCCGACCCGGCTCCCTGTGCTCCGCCCGGCCCGGCTCCCTGTGCTCCGTCCGGCACAGCTCCCTGTGCTCCGTCCGGCCCGGCTCCCTGTGCCCCGGCCCGGCTCCCTGTGCTCCGTCCGGCCCGACTCCCTGTGCTCCGTCCGGCCCGGCTCCCTGTGCTCCGACCCAGCTCCCTGTGCTCCGTCCGGCCCGGCTCCCTGTGCTCCGACCCGGCTCCCTGTGCTCCGTCCGGCCCGACTCCCTGTGCTCCGTCCGGCCCGGCTCCCTGTGCCCCGGCCCGGCTCCCGGTGCTCTGTCCGGCCCGGCTTCCTGTGCTCCGTCCGGCACGGCTCCCTGTGCTCCGTCCGGCCCGGCTCCCTGTGCTCCGGCCCGGCTCCCTATGCTCCGGCCCGGCTCCCTGTGCTCCGGCCCGGCTCCCTGTGCTCCGTCCGGCCCGGCTCCCTGTGCTCCATCCGGCACAGCTCCCTGTGCTCCGTCCGGCCCGGCTCCCTGTGCTCCGACCCGGCTCCCTGTGCTCCGCCCGGCCCGGCTCCCTGTGCTCCGTCCGGCACAGCTCCCTGTGCTCCGGCCCAGCTCCCTGTGCTCTGTCCGGCACGGCTCCCTGTGCTCCGTCCGGCCCGGCTCCCTGTGCTCCGGCCCGGCTCCCTGTGCTCCGTCCGGCCCGGCTCCCTGTGCTCCGGCCCAGCTCCCTGTGCTCCGTCCGGCCCGGCTCGCTGTGCTCCGGCCCGGCTCCCTGTGCTCCGTCCGGCCCGGCTCCCTGTGCTCCGTCCGGCCTGGCTCCCTGTGCTCCGGCCCGGCTCCCTGTGCTCCGTCCGGCCCAGCTCCCTGTGCTCCGGCCCAGCTCCCTGTGCTCCGTCCGGCCCGGCTCCCTGTGCTCCGTCCGGCCTGGCTCCCTGTGCTCCGGCCCGGCTCCCTGTGCTCCGTCCGGCCCGGCTCCCTGTGCTCCATCCGGCCCAGCTCCCTGTGCTCCGTCCGGCCCGGCTCCCTGTGCTCCGGCCCGGCTCCCTGTGCTCCGGCCCGGCTCCCTGTGCTCCGTCCGGCCCGGCTCCCTGTGCTCCGTCCGGCCCGGCTCCCTGTGCTCCATCCGGCCCGGCTCCCTGTGCTCCGTCCGGCCCGGCTCCCTGTGCTCCGGCCCGGCTCCCTGTGCTCCGTCCGGCCCGGCTCCCTGTGCTCCGTCCGGCCCGGCTCCCTGTGCTCCGGCCCGGCTCCCGGTGCTCTGTCTGGCCCGGCTCCCTGTGCTCCTTCCGGCACGGCTCCCTGTGCTCCGTCTGGCTCGGCTCCCTGTGCTCCGTCTGGCCCGGCTCCCTGTGCTCCGTCCGGCCCGGCTCCCTGTGCTCCGTCCGGCCCGGCTCCCTGTGCTCCGTCCGGCCCGGCTCCCTGTGCTCCGTCTGGCTCGGCTCCCTGTGCTCCGTCCGGCCTGTCTCCCTGTGCCCCGGCCCGGCTCCCTGTGCTCCGTCCGGCCCGGCTTCCTGTGCTCCGTCCGGCCCGGCTCCCTGTGCTCCGTCCGGCCCGGCTCCCTGTGCTCCGTCCGGCCCGGCTCCCTGTGCTCCGGCCCAGCTCCCTGTGCTCCGTCCGGCCCGGCTCCCTGTGCTCCGGCCCAGCTCCCTGTGCTCCGTCCGGCCCGGCTCCCTGTGCTCCGGCCCAGCTCCCTGTGCTCCGTCCGGCCCGGCTCCCTGTGCTCCGTCCGGCCCGGCTCCCTGTGCTCCGGCCCGGCTCCCGGTGCTCTGTCTGGCCCGGCTCCCTGTGCTCCGTCCGGCCCGGCTTCCTGTGCTCCGTCCAGCCCGGCTCCCTGTGCTCCGGCCGGCCTGGCTCCCTGTGCTCCGGCCCGGCTCCCTGTGCTCCGTCCGGCCCGGCTCCCTGTGCTCCGGCCGGCCCGGCTCCCTGTGCTCCGGCCCGGCTCCCTCTGCTCCGTCCGGCCCAGCTCCCTGTTCTCCGTCCGGCCCAGCTCCCTGTGCTCCGTCCGGCCTGGCTCCCTATGCTCCGGCCCAGCTCCCTGTGCTCCGGCCCAGCTCCCTGTGCTCCGTCCGGCCCGGCTCCCTGTGCTCCGTCCGGCCCGGCTCCCTGTGCTCCATCCGGCCCGGCTCCCTGTGCTCCGTCCCGGCTCCCTGTGCTCCGCCCGGCCCGGCTCCCTGTGCTCAGTCCGTCGCGGCTCCCTGTGCTCCGGCCCGGCTCCCTGTGCTCCGGCCCGGCTCCCTGTGCTCCGTCCGGCCCGGCTCCCTGTGCTCCGTCCCGGCTCCCTGTGCTCCGCCCGGCCCGGCTCCCTGTGCTCCGTCCGGCCCGGCTCCCTGTGCTCCGTCCGGCCCGGCTCCCTGTGCTCCGGCCCGGCTCCCTGTGCTCCGTCCGGCCCGGCTCCCTGTGCTCCGTCCGGCCCGGCTCCCTGTGCTCCGGCCCGGCTCCCTGTGCTCCGTCCGGCTCCCTGTGCTCCGTCCGGCCCGGCTCCCTGTGCTCCGTCAGGCCCGGCTCCCTGTGCTCCGTCCGGCCCGGCTCCCTGTGCTCCGTCCGGCCCGGCTCCCTGTGCTCCGGCCCGGCTCCCGGTGCTCTGTCTGGCCCGGCTCCCTGTGCTCCGTCCGGCCCGGCTTCCTGTGCTCCGTCCGGCACAGCTCCCTGTGCTCCGTCTGGCCTGTCTCCCTGTGCTCCGGCTCGGCTCCCTGTGCTCCGCCCGGCCCGGCTCTCTGTGCTCCGTCCGGCCCGGCTTCCTGTGCTCCGTCCGGCCCGGCTCCCTGTGCTCCGGCCCAGCTCCCTGTGCTCCGTCCGGCCCGGCTCCCTGTGCTCCGTCCGGCCCGGCTCCCTGTGCTCCGTCCGGCCCGGCTCCCTGTGCTCCGGCCCGGCTCCCTGTGCTCCGTCCGGCCCGGCTCCCTGTGCTCCATCCGGCCCAGCTCCCTGTGCTCCGTCCGGCCCGGCTCCCTGTGCTCCGGCCCGGCTCCCTGTGCCCCGTCCGGCCCGGCTCCCTGTGCTCCGTCCGGCCCAGCTCCCTGTGCTCCGTCCGGCCCGGCTCCCTGTGCTCCGTCCGGCCCGGCTCCCTGTGCTCCGGCCCGGCTCCCGGTGCTCTGTCTGGCCCGGCTCCCTGTGCTCCGTCCGGCACAGCTCCCTGTGCTCCGTCTGGCTCGGCTGCCTGTGCTCCGTCCGGCCCGGCTCCCTGTGCTCCGACCCGGCTCCCTGTGCTCCGTCCGGCCCGGCTCCCTGTGCCCCGGCCCGGCTGACTGTGCTCCGTCCGGCCCGGCTCCCTGTGCTCCGTCCGGCCCGGCTCCCTGTGCTCCGTCCGGCCCGGCTCCCTGTGCTCCGGCCCGGCTCCCTGTGCTCCGCCCGGCCCGGCTCCCTGTGCTCCGTCCGGCCCGGCTCCCTGTGCTCCGTCCGGCCCGGCTCCCTGTGCTCCGTCCGGCCCGGCTCCCTGTGCTCCGTCCGGCCCGGCTCCCTGTGCTCCGGCCCGGCTCCCTGTGCTCCGTCCGGCCCGGCTCCCTGTGCTCCGGCCCGGCTTCCTGTGCTCCGTCCGGCCCGGCTCCCTGTGCTCCGGCACAGCTCCCTGTGCTCCGTCCGGCCCGACTCCCTGTGCTCCGTCCGGCCCGGCTCCCTGTGCTCCGGCCGAGCTCCCTGTGCTCCGTCCGGCCCGACTCCCTGTGCTCCGTCCGGCCCAGCTCCCTGTGCTCCGTCCGGCCCGGCTCACTGTGCTCTGTCCGGCCCGGCTCCCTGTGCTCCGTCCGGCCGCCTGGCTCCCTGTGCTCCGTCCGGCCCAGCTCCCTGTGCTCCGTCCGGCCCAGCTCCCTGTGCTCCGTCCGGCCCGGCTCCCTGTGCTCCGTCCGGCCCGGCTCCCTGTGCTCCGTCCGGCCCAGCTCCCTGTGCTCCGTCCGGCCCGGCTCCCTGTGCTCCGTCCGGCTCCCTGTGCTCCGGCCCGGCTCCCTGTGCTCCGTCCGGCCCGGCTCCCTGTGCTCCGGCCCAGCTCCCTGTGCTCCGTCCGGCCCGACTGCCTGTGCTCCGTCCGGCCCGGCTCCCTGTGCTCCGTCCGGCCCAGCTCCCTGTGCTCCGTCCGGCCCGGCTCCCTGTGCTCCGTCCGGCCCGGCTCCCTGTGCTCCGTCCGGCCCAGCTCCCTGTGCTCCATCCGGCCTGGCTCCCTGTGCTCCGTCCGGCCCGGCTCCCTGTGCTCCGTCCGGCCCGGCTCCCTGTGCTCCATCCGGCCCGGGTCCCTGTGCACCGGCCCGGCTCCCTGTGCTCCGGCCCGGCTCCCTGTGCTCCGTCCGGCCCGGCTCCCTGTGCTCCGTCCGGCCCGGCTCTCTGTGCTCCGTCCGGCACAGCTCCCTGTGCTCCGTCCGGCTCCCTGTGCTCCGGCCCGGCTCTCTGTGCTCTGTCCGGCCCGGCTCCCTGTGCTCCGGCCCGGCTCCCTGTGCTCCGGCCCGGCTCCCTGTGCTCCGGCCCGGCTCCCTGTGCTCCGTCCGGCCTGGCTCCCTGTGCTCCGTCCGGCCTGGCTCCCTGTGCTCATCCGGCCCGGCTCCCTGTGCTCCGGCCCAGCTCTCTGTGCTCCATCTGGCCCAGCTCTCTGTGCTCCGTCCGGCCCAGCTCCCTGTGCTCCGTCTCGCCCGGGGCCCTGTGCCCCGGCCCGGCTCCCTGTGCTCCGTCCGGCCCAGCTCCCTGTGCTCCGTCTGGCCCGGCTCCCTGTGCTCCGTCTCGCCCGGGGCCCTGTGCCCCGGCCCGGCTCCCTGTGCTCCGTCCGGCCCAGCTCCCTGTGCTCCGGCCCAGCTCCCTGTGCTCCGTCCGGCCCGGCTCTCTGTGCTCTGTCTGGCCCGACTCCCTGTGCTCCGGCCCGGCTCCCTGTGCTCCCTCCGGCCTGGCTCCCTGTGTTCCTTCCGGCCTGGCTCCCTGTGCTCCGTCCGGCCCGGCTCCCTGTGCTCCATCCGGCCCGGCTCCCTGTGCTCCGGCCCAGCTCTCTGTGCTCCATCTGGCCCAGCTCTCTGTGCTCCGTCCGGCACAGCTCCCTGTGCTCCGGCCCAGCTCTCTGTGCTCCATCTGGCCCAGCTCTCTGTGCTCCGTCCGGCCCGGCTCCCTGTGCTCCGTCTGGCCCGGCTCCCTGTGCTCCGTCTCGCCCGGGGCCCTGTGCCCCGGCCCGGCTCCCTGTGCTCCGTCCGGCCCTGCTCTCCGTGCTCCGTCCGGCCCGGCTCCCTGTGCTCCGGCCCGGCTCCCTGTGCTCCGTCCGGCCCGGCTCTCCGTGCTCCGTCCGGCCCGGCTCCCTGTGCCCCGTCCGGCCCGGCTCCCTGTGCTCCGGCCCAGCTCTCTGTGCTCTGTCCGGCCCGGCTCCCTGTGCTCCGTCCGGCCCGGCTCCCTGTGCCCCGTCCGGCCCGGCTCCCTGTGCTCCGGCCCAGCTCTCTGTGCTCCGTCCGGCCCGGCTCTCTGTGCTCTGTCCGGCCCGGCTCCCTGTGCTCCGGCCCAGCTCTCTGTGCTCCGTCTGGCCCAGCTCCCTGTGCTCCGGCCCGGCTCGGCTCCCTGTGCTCCGTCTCACCCGGGGCCCTGTGCTCCGTCCGGCCTGGCTCCCTGTGCTCCAGCCCAGCTCCCTGTGCTCCGTCCGGCTCCCTGTGCTCCGGCCCAGCTCCCTGTGCTCCGTCCGGCTCCCTGTGCTCCGGCCCAGCTCCCTGTGCTCCGGCCCGGCTCCCTGTGCTCCGGCCCGGCTCCCTGTGCTCCGTCCGGCCCGGCTCCCTGTGCCCCGGCCCGGCTCCCTGTGCTCCGGCCCGGCTCCCTGTGCTCCGTCCGGCCCGGCTCCCTGTGCTCCGTCCGGCCCGGCTCCCTGTGCTCCGGCCCGGTTCCCTGTGCTCCGTCCGGCCTGGCTCCCTGTGCTCCGTCCGGCCTGGCTCACTGTGCTCCGTCCGGCCGAACTCCCTGTGCTCCATCCGGCCCGGCTCCCTGTGCTCCGGCCCGGCTCCCTGTGCCCCGGCCCGGCTCCCTGTGCTCCGTCCGGCCCGGCTGCCTGTGCTCCGGCCCAGCTCCCTGTGCTCCGTCCGGCCCGGCTCCCTGTGCTCCGGCCCAGCTCTCTGTGCTCCGGCCCGGCTCCCTGTGCTCCGGCCCGGCTCTCTGTGCTCCGGCCCGGCTCCCTGTGCTCCGGCCCGGCTCTCTGTGCTCCGTCCGGCCCGGCTCCCGGTGCTCCGTCCGGCCCGGCTCCCTGTGCTCCGTCCGGCCCGGCTCCCTGTGCTCCGTCCGGCTCCCTGTGCTCCGGCCCGGCTCCCTGGGCTCCGTCCGGCCCGGCTCCCTGTGCTCCGTCCGGCCCGGCTCCCTGGGCTCCGTCCGGCCCGGCTCCCTGTGCCCCGGCCCGGCTCCCTGTGCTCCGGCCCGGCTCTCTGTGCTCCGGCCCGGCTCCCTGTGCTCCGGCCCGGCTCCCTGTGCTCCGTCCGGCCCGGCTCCCTGGGCTCCGTCCGGCCCGGCTCCCTGTGCCCCGGCCCGGCTCCCTGTGCTCCGTCCGGCCCGGCTCTCTGTGCTCCGTCCGGCCCGGCTCCCGGTGCTCCGTCCGGCCCGGCTCCCTGTGCTCCGTCCGGCCCGGCTCCCTGTGCTCCGTCCGGCCCGGCTCCCTGTGCTCCGGCCCGGCTCCCTGTGCTCCGGCCCGGCTCCCTGTGCTCCGTCCGGCCCGGCTCCCTGTGCTCCGGCCCGGCTCCAGGTGCTCCGTCCGGCCCGGCTCCCTGTGCTCCGGCCCGGCTCCCTGTGCTCCGTCCGGCCCGTCTCCCTGTGCTCCGGCCCGGCTCCCTGTGCACCGGCCCGGCTCTCTGTGCTCCGTCCGGCCCGGCTCCCTGTGCTCCGTCCGGCCCGGTTCCCTGTGCTCCGTCCGGCTCCCTGTGCTCCGTCCGGCCCGGCTCCCTGTGCTCCGCCCGGCCCGGCTCCCTGTGCTCCGTCCGGCCCGGCTCCCTGTGCTCCGTCCGGCCCGGCTCCCTGTCCTCCGGCCCGGCTCCCTGTGCTCCGTCCGGCCCGACTCCCTGTGCTCCGTCCGGCCCGGCTCCCGGTGCTCCGTCCGGCCCGGCTCCCTGTGCTCCGTCCGGCCCGACTCCCTGTGCTCCGTCCGGCCCGGCTCCCTGTCCTCCGGCCCGGCTCCCTGTGCTCCGTCCGGCCCGACTCCCTGTGCTCCGTCCGGCCCGGCTCCCGGTGCTCCGTCCGGCCCGGCTCCCTGTGCTCCGTCCGGCCCGACTCCCTGTGCTCCGTCCGGCCCGGCTCCCTGTGCTCCGGCCCGGCTCCCTGTGCCCCGGCCCGGCTCCCTGTGCTCCGTCCGGCCTGGCTCCCTGTGCTCCGTCCGGCCCGGCTCCCTGTGCTCCGTCCGGCCCGGCTCCCTGTGCTCCGGTCCGGCTCCCTGTGCTCCGGCCCTGATTCCTGTGCTCCGTCCGGCTCCCTGTGCTCCGTCTGGCCCGGCTCCCTGTGCTCCGTCCGGCCCGGCTCCCTGTGCTCCGTCTGGCCCGGCTCCCTGTGCTCCGGCCCGGCTCCCTGTGCTCCGGCCCAGCTCCCTGTGCTCCGGCCCGGCTCCCTGTGCTCCGGCCCGGCTCCCTGTGCTCCGTCCAGCCCGGCTCCCTGTGCTCCGTCCGGCTTGGCTCCCTGTGCTCCGTCCCGGCTCCCTGTGCTCCGTCCAGCCCGGCTCCCTGTGCTCCGTCCGGCTTGGCTCCCTGTGCTCCGTCCCGGCTCCCTGTGCTCCGTCCAGCCCGGCTCCCTGTGCTCCGTCCAGCCCGGCTCCCTGTGCTCCGGCCCAGCTCCCTGTGCTCCGTCCGGCTCCCTGTGCTCCGTCCGGCCCGGCTCCCTGTGCTCCGTCCGGCCCGGTTCCCTGTGCTCCGTCCAGACCGGCTCCCTGTGCTCCGGCCCGGCTCCCTGTGCTCCGTCCGGCCCGGCTCCCTGTGCTCCGGTCCGGCTCCCTGTGCTCCGTCCGGCCCGGCTCCCTGTGCTCCGGCCCAGCTCCCTGTGCTCAGTCCGGCCTGGCTCCCTGTGCTCCGGCCCAGCTCCCTGTGCTCCGTCCAGCCTGGCTCCCTGTGCTCCGGCCCAGCTCCCTGTGCTCCGGCCCGGCTCCCTGTGCTCCGTCCGGCCCGGCTCCCTGTGCTCCGTCCGTCCGACTCCCTGTGCTCCGTCCGGCCCGGCTCCCTGTGCTCCATCCGGCCCGGCTCCCTGTGCTCCGTCCGGCCCGGCTCCCTGTGCTCCGTCCGTCCGACTCCCTGTGCTCCGTCCGGCCCGGCTCCCTGTGCTCCGTCCGGCCCGGCTCCCTGTGCTCCGTCCGTCCGACTCCCTGTGCTCCGTCCGGCCCGGCTCCCTGTGCTCCATCCGGCCCGGCTCCCTGTGCTCCATCCGGCCCGGCTCCCTGTGCTCCGGCCCGGCCCGGCTCCCTGTGCTCCGTCCGGCCCGGCTCCCTGTGCTCCGGCCCGGCCCGGCTCCCTGTGCTCCATCCGGCCCGGCTCCCTGTGCTCCGGCCCGGCCCGGCTCCCTGTGCTCCATCCGGCCCGGCTCCCTGTGCTCCGGCCGGCTCCCTGTGCTCCGGCCCGGCCCGGCTCCCTGTGCTCCGTCCGGCCCGGCTCCCTGTGCTCCGGCCCGGCCCGGCTCCCTGTGCTCCATCCGGCCCGGCTCCCTGTGCTCCGTCCGGCTCCCTGTGCTCCGGCCCGGCCCGGCTCCCTGTGCTCCGGCCCGGCCCGGCTCCCTGTGCTCCATCCGGCCCGGCTCCCTGTGCTCCGTCCGGCCCGGCTCCCTGTGCTCCGTCCGGCTTGGCTCACTGTGCTCCGCCCGGCCCGGCTCCCTGTGCTCCGTCCGGCCCGGCTCCCTGTGCTCCGTCCGGCCCGGCTCCCTGTCCTCCGGCCCGGCTCCCTGTGCTCCGTCCGGCCCGACTCCCTGTGCTCCGTCCGGCCCGGCTCCCGGTGCTCCGTCCGGCCCGGCTCCCTGTGCTCCGTCCGGCCCGACTCCCTGTGCTCCGTCCGGCCCGGCTCCCTGTCCTCCGGCCCGGCTCCCTGTGCTCCGTCCGGCCCGACTCCCTGTGCTCCGTCCGGCCCGGCTCCCGGTGCTCCGTCCGGCCCGGCTCCCTGTGCTCCGTCCGGCCCGACTCCCTGTGCTCCGTCCGGCCCGGCTCCCTGTGCTCCGGCCCGGCTCCCTGTGCCCCGGCCCGGCTCCCTGTGCTCCGTCCGGCCTGGCTCCCTGTGCTCCGTCCGGCCCGGCTCCCTGTGCTCCGTCCGGCCCGGCTCCCTGTGCTCCGGTCCGGCTCCCTGTGCTCCGGCCCTGATTCCTGTGCTCCGTCCGGCTCCCTGTGCTCCGTCTGGCCCGGCTCCCTGTGCTCCGTCCGGCCCGGCTCCCTGTGCTCCGTCTGGCCCGGCTCCCTGTGCTCCGGCCCGGCTCCCTGTGCTCCGGCCCAGCTCCCTGTGCTCCGGCCCGGCTCCCTGTGCTCCGGCCCGGCTCCCTGTGCTCCGTCCAGCCCGGCTCCCTGTGCTCCGTCCGGCTTGGCTCCCTGTGCTCCGTCCCGGCTCCCTGTGCTCCGTCCAGCCCGGCTCCCTGTGCTCCGTCCGGCTTGGCTCCCTGTGCTCCGTCCCGGCTCCCTGTGCTCCGTCCAGCCCGGCTCCCTGTGCTCCGTCCAGCCCGGCTCCCTGTGCTCCGGCCCAGCTCCCTGTGCTCCGTCCGGCTCCCTGTGCTCCGTCCGGCCCGGCTCCCTGTGCTCCGTCCGGCCCGGTTCCCTGTGCTCCGTCCAGACCGGCTCCCTGTGCTCCGGCCCGGCTCCCTGTGCTCCGTCCGGCCCGGCTCCCTGTGCTCCGGTCCGGCTCCCTGTGCTCCGTCCGGCCCGGCTCCCTGTGCTCCGGCCCAGCTCCCTGTGCTCAGTCCGGCCTGGCTCCCTGTGCTCCGGCCCAGCTCCCTGTGCTCCGTCCAGCCTGGCTCCCTGTGCTCCGGCCCAGCTCCCTGTGCTCCGGCCCGGCTCCCTGTGCTCCGTCCGGCCCGGCTCCCTGTGCTCCGTCCGTCCGACTCCCTGTGCTCCGTCCGGCCCGGCTCCCTGTGCTCCATCCGGCCCGGCTCCCTGTGCTCCGTCCGGCCCGGCTCCCTGTGCTCCGTCCGTCCGACTCCCTGTGCTCCGTCCGGCCCGGCTCCCTGTGCTCCGTCCGGCCCGGCTCCCTGTGCTCCGTCCGTCCGACTCCCTGTGCTCCGTCCGGCCCGGCTCCCTGTGCTCCATCCGGCCCGGCTCCCTGTGCTCCATCCGGCCCGGCTCCCTGTGCTCCGGCCCGGCCCGGCTCCCTGTGCTCCGTCCGGCCCGGCTCCCTGTGCTCCGGCCCGGCCCGGCTCCCTGTGCTCCATCCGGCCCGGCTCCCTGTGCTCCGGCCCGGCCCGGCTCCCTGTGCTCCATCCGGCCCGGCTCCCTGTGCTCCGGCCGGCTCCCTGTGCTCCGGCCCGGCCCGGCTCCCTGTGCTCCGTCCGGCCCGGCTCCCTGTGCTCCGGCCCGGCCCGGCTCCCTGTGCTCCATCCGGCCCGGCTCCCTGTGCTCCGTCCGGCTCCCTGTGCTCCGGCCCGGCCCGGCTCCCTGTGCTCCGGCCCGGCCCGGCTCCCTGTGCTCCATCCGGCCCGGCTCCCTGTGCTCCGTCCGGCCCGGCTCCCTGTGCTCCGTCCGGCTCCCTGTGCTCCGTCCGGCCCGGCTCCCTGTGCTCCGTCCGGCTTGGCTCACTGTGCTCCGGCCCAGCTCCCTGTGCTCCGTCCGGCTCCCTGTGCTCCGTCCGGCCCGGCTCCCTGTGCTCCGTCCGGACCGGCTCCCTGTGCTCCGTCCGGCCCGGCTCCCTGTGCTCCGTCCGGCCCGGCTCCCTGTGCTCCGTCCGGCCCGGCTCCCTGTGCTCCGTCCGGCTCCCTGTGCTCCATCCGGCCCGGCTCCCTGTGCTCCGTCCGGCTCCCTGTGCTCCGTCCGGCCCAGCTCCTTGTGCTCCGTCCGACCCGGCTCCCTGTGCTCCGGTCCGGCTCCCTGTGCTCCGGCCCGGCTCCCTGTGCTCCGTCCGGCTCCCTGTGCTCCGTCCGGCCCGACTCCCTGTGCTCCGGCCCGGCTCCCTGTGCTCCGGCCCGGCTCCCTGTGCTCCGTCTGGCCCGGCTCCCTGTGCTCCGTCCGGCCTGGCTCCCTGTGCTCCGGCCCGGCTCCCTGTGCTCCGGCCCAGCTCCCTGTGCTCCGGCCCGGCTCCCTGTGCTCCGGCCCGGCTCCCTGTGCTCCGTCCGGCCCAGCTCCCTGTGCTCCGTCCGGCTCGGCTCCCTGTGCTCCGGCCCAGCTCCCTGTGCTCCGTCCGGCTCCCTGTGCTCCGTCCGGCCCGGCTCCCTGTGCTCCGTCCGGCCCGGCTCCCTGTGCTCCGTCCGGACCGGCTCCCTGTGCTCCGGCCCAACTCCGTGTGCTCCGTCCGGCCCGGCTCCCTGTGCTCCGGCCCAGCTCCCTGTGCTCCGTCCGGCCCGGCTCCCTGTGCTCCGGCCCAGCTCCCTGTGCTCCGTCCGGCCCGGCTCCCTGTGCTCCGTCCGGCCCAGCTCCTGGTGCTCCGTCCGGCCCGGCTCCCTGTGCTCCGGTCCGGCTCCCTGTGCTCCGTCCGGCCCGGCTCCCTGTGCTCCGGCCCAGCTCCCTGTGCTCCGTCCGGCCCGGCTCCCTGTGCTCCGGCCTGGCTCCCTGTGCTCCGGCCCGGCTCCCTGTGCTCCGTCCGTCCGACTCCCTGTGCTCCGTCCGGCCCGGCTCCCTGTGCTCCGTCCGTCCGACTCCCTGTGCTCCGTCCGGCCCGGCTCCATGTGCTCCGGCCCGGCTCCCTGTGCTCCGTCCGGCCCGGCTCCCTGTGCTCCGGCCCGGCTCCCTGTGCTCCCTCCGGCCCGGCTCCCTGTGCTCCGTCCGGCCCGGCTCCCTGTGCTCCGTCGGCCCGGCTCCCTGTGCTCCGTCCGGCCCGGCTCCCTGTGCCCCGGCTCGGCTCCCTGTGCTCCGGCCCGGCTCCCTGTGCTCCGTCCGGCCCGGCTCCCTGTGCCCCGGCCCGGCTCCCTGTGCTCCGGCCCGGCTCCCTGTGCTCCGTCCGGCCCGGCTCCCTGTGCTCCGTCCGGCCCGGCTCCCTGTGCTCCGTCCGGCCCGGCTCCCTGTGCCCCGGCCCGGCTCCCTGTGCTCCGGCCCGGCTCCCTGTGCTCCGTCCGGCCCGGCTCCCTGTGCTCCGGCCCGGCTCCCTGTGCTCCGTCTGGCCCAGCTCCCTGTGCTCCGTCCGGCCCGGCTCCCTGTGCTCCGGCCCAGCTCCCTGTGCTCCGGCCCAGCTCCCTGTGCTCCGTCCGGCCCGGCTCCCTGTGCTCCGGCCTGGCTCCCTGTGCTCCGGCCCGGCTCCCTGTGCTCCGTCCGGCCCGGCTCCCTGTGCTCCGTCCGTCCGACTCCCTGTGCTCCGTCCGGCCCGGCTCCCTGTGCTCCATCCGGCCCGGCTCCCTGTGCTCCATCCGGCCCGGCTCCCTGTGCTCCGTCCGGCCTGGCTCCATGTGCTCCGGCCCGGCTCCCTGTGCTCCCTCCGGCCCGGCTCCCTGTGCTCCGTCCGGCCCGGCTCCCTGTGCTCCGTCCGGCCCGGCTCCCTGTTCACCGTCCGGCCCGGCTCCCTGTGCTCCGTCCGGCCCGGCTCCCTGTGCCCCGGCCCGGCTCCCTGTGCTCCGGCCCGGCTCCCTGTGCTCCGTCCGGCCCGGCTCCCTGTGCCCCGGCCCGGCTCCCTGTGCTCCGGCCCGGCTCCCTGTGCTCCGTCCGGCCCGGCTCCCTGTGCTCCGGCCCGGCTCCCTGTGCTCCGTCCGGCCCGGCTCCCTGTGCTCCGGTCCGGCTCCCTGTGCTCCGGCCCGGATCCCTGTGCTCCGTCCGGCTCCCTGTGCTCCGTCTGGCCCGGCTCCCTGTGCTCCGGCCCGGCTCCCTGTGCTCCGTCTGGCCCGGCTCCCTGTGCTCCGTCCGGCCTGGCTCCCTGTGCTCCGGCCCGGCTCCCTGTGCTCCGGCCCAGCTCCCTGTGCTCCGGCCCGGCTCCCTGTGCTCCGGCCCGGCTCCCTGTGCTCCGTCCGGCCCGGCTCCCTGTGCTCCGTCCGGCTCCCTGTGCTCCGTCCGGCCCGGCTCCCTGTGCTCCGTCCGGCCCGGCTCCCTGTGCTCCGTCCGGCCCGGCTCCCTGTGCTCCGTCCGGCCCGGCTCTCTGTGCTCCGTCCGGCTTGGCTCCCTGTGCCCCGGCTCGGCTCCCTGTGCTCCGGCCCGGCTCCCTGTGCTCCGTCCGGCTTGGCTCCCTGTGCTCCGTCCGGCTCCCTGTGCTCCGTCCGGACCGGCTCCCTGTGCTCCGGCCCAACTCCCTGTGCTCCGTCCGGCTCCCTGTGCTCCGGCCCAACTCCCTGTGCTCCGTCCGGCCCAGCTCCCTGTGCTCCGTCCGGCCCGGCTCCCTGTGCTCCGGCCCAGCTCCCTGTGCTCCGTCCGGCCCGGCTCCCTGTGCTCCGGCCCGGCTCCCTGTGCTCCGTCCGGCCCGGCTCCCTGTGCTCCGGCCCGGCTCCCTGTGCTCCGTCCGGCCCGGCCCCCTGTGCTCCGTCCGTCCGACTCCCTGTGCTCCGTCCGGCCCGGCTCCCTGTGCTCCGTCCGTCCGACTCCCTGTGCTCCATCCGGCCCGGCTCCCTGTGCTCCGGCCCGGCTCCCTGTGCTCCGTCCGGCCCGGCTCCCTGTGCCCCGGCCCGGCTCCCTGTGCTCCGTCCGGCCCGGCTCCATGTGCTCCGGCCCGGCTCCCTGTGCTCCCTCCGGCCCGGCTCCCTGTGCTCCGTCCGGCCCGGCTCCCTGTGCTCCGTCCGGCCCGGCTCCCTGTGCTCCGTCCGGCCCGGCTCCCTGTGCTCCGTCCGGCCCGGCTCCCTGTGCTCCGGCCCAGCTCCCTGTGCTCCGTCCGGCCCGGCTCCCTGTGCTCCGTCCGGCCCGGCTCCCTGTGCTCCGTCCGGCCCGGCTCCCTGTGCTCCGTCCGGCCCGGCTCCCTGTGCTCCGTCCGGCCCGGCTCCCTGTGCTCCGTCCGGCCCGGCTCCCTGTGCTCCGTCCGGCCCGGCTCCCTGTGCCCCGGCCCGGCTCCCTGTGCTCCGGCCCGGCTCCCTGTGCTCCGTCCGGCCCGGCTCCCTGTGCCCCGGCCCGGCTCCCTGTGCTCCGGCCCGGCTCCCTGTGCTCCGTCCGGCCCGGCTCCCTGTGCTCCGTCCGGCCCGGCTCCCTGTGCTCCGGTCCGGCTCCCTGTGCTCCGGCCCAGCTCCCTGTGCTCCGGCCCGGCTCCCTGTGCTCCGTCTGGCCCGGCTCCCTGTGCTCCGTCCGGCCTGGCTCCCTGTGCTCCGGCCCGGCTCCCTGTGCTCCGGCCCGGCTCCCTGTGCTCCGTCTGGCCCGGCTCCCTGTGCTCCGTCCGGCCTGGCTCCCTGTGCTCCGGCCCGGCTCCCTGTGCTCCGGCCCAGCTCCCTGTGCTCCGGCCCGGCTCCCTGTGCTCCGTCCGGCCCGGCTCCCTGTGCTCCGGCCCAGCTCCCTGTGCTCCGTCCGGCCCGGCTCCCTGTGCTCCGTCCGGCCCGGCTCCCTGTGCACCGTCCGGCCCGGCTCCCTGTGCTCCGTCCGGCCCGGCTCCCTGTGCTCCGTCCGGCCCGGCTCCCTGTGCTCCGTCCGGCCCGGCTCCCTGTGCTCCGTCCGGCCCGGCTCCCTGTGCCCCGGCCCGGCTCCCTGTGCTCCGGCCCGGCTCCCTGTGCTCCGTCCGGCCCGGCTCCCTGTGCCCCGGCCCGGCTCCCTGTGCTCCGGCCCGGCTCCCTGTGCTCCGTCCGGCCCGGCTCCCTGTGCTCCGTCCGGCCCGGCTCCCTGTGCTCCGTCCGGCCCGGCTCCCTGTGCTCCGTCCGGCCCGGCTCCCTGTGCTCCGGCCCGGCTCCCTGTGCTCCGGCCCGGCTCCCTGTGCTCCGTCCGGCCCGGCTCCCTGTGCTCCGTCCGGCCCGGCTCCCTGTGCTCCGGTCCGGCTCCCTGTGCTCCGGCCCTGATTCCTGTGCTCCGTCCGGCTCCCTGTGCTCCGTCTGGCCCGGCTCCCTGTGCTCCGGCCCGGCTCCCTGTGCTCCGTCTGGCCCGGCTCCCTGTGCTCCGTCCGGCCTGGCTCCCTGTGCTCCGGCCCGGCTCCCTGTGCTCCGGCCCAGCTCCCTGTGCTCCGGCCCGGCTCCCTGTGCTCCGGCCCGGCTCCCTGTGCTCCGTCCAGCCCGGCTCCCTGTGCTCCGTCCGGCTTGGCTCCCTGTGCTCCGGCCTGGCTCCCTGTGCTCCGGCCCGGCTCCCTGTGCTCCGTCCGGCCCGGTTCCCTGTGCTCCGTCCGTCCGACTCCCTGTGCTCCGTCCGGCCCGGCTCCCTGTGCTCCGTCCGGCCCGGCTCCATGTGCTCCGGCCCGGCTCCCTGTGCTCCGTCCGGCCCGGCTCCCTGTGCACCGTCCGGCCCGGCTCCCTGTGCTCCGTCCGGCCCGGCTCCCTGTGCACCGTCCGGCCCGGCTCCCTGTGCTCCGTCCGGCCCGGCTCCCTGTGCTCCGTCCGGCCCGGCTCCCTGTGCTCCGTCCGGCCCGGCTCCCTGTGCTCTATCCGGCTCGGCTCCCTGTGCTCCGGCCCGGCTCCCTGTGCTCCGGCCCGGCTCCCTGTGCTCCGGCCCGGCTCCCTGTGCTCCGTCCGGCCCGGCTCCCTGTGCTCCGGCCCGGCTCCCTGTGCTCCGTCCGGCCCGGCTCCCTGTGCTCCGGCCCGGCTCCCTGTGCTCCCTCCGGCCCGGCTCCCTGTGCTCCGTCCGGCCCGGCTCCCTGTGCTCCGTCCGGCCCGGCTCCCTGTGCACCGTCCGGCCCGGCTCCCTGTGCTCCGTCCGGCCCGGCTCCCTGTGCTCCGTCCGGCCCGGCTCCCTGTGCCCCGGCCCGGCTCCCTGTGCTCCGGCCCGGCTCCCTGTGCTCCGTCCGGCCCGGCTCCCTGTGCTCCGTCCGGCCCGGCTCCCTGTGCTCCGGCCCGGCTCCCTGTGCTCTGGCCCAGCTCCCTGTGCTCCGTCCGGCCCGGCTCCCTGTGCTCCGGCCCGGCTCCCTGTGCTCCGTCCGGCCCGGCTCCCTGTGCTCCGTCCGGCCCGGCTCCCTGTGCTCCGTCCGGCCTGGCTCCCTGTGCTCCGGCCCGGCTCCCTGTGCTCCGGCCCAGCTCCCTGTGCTCCGGCCCGGCTCCCTGTGCTCCGGCCCGGCTCCCTGTGCTCCGTCCGGCCCGGTTCCCTGTGCTCCGTCCAGACCGGCTCCCTGTGCTCCGGCCCAACTCCCTGTGCTCCGTCCGGCTCCCTGTGCTCCGTCCGGCCCAGCTCCTGGTGCTCCGTCCGGCCCGGCTCCCTGTGCTCCGTCCGGCCCGGCTCCCTGTGCTCCGGCCCAGCTCCCTGTGCTCCGTCCGGCCTGGGTCCCTGTGCTCCGGCCTGGCTCCCTGTGCTCCGGCCCGGCTCCCTGTGCTCCGTCCGGCCCGGTTCCCTGTGCTCCGTCCGTCAGACTCCCTGTGCTCCGTCCGGCCCGGCTCCCTGTGCTCCGTCCGTCCGACTCCCTGTGCTCCGTCCGGCCCGGCTCCCTGTGCTCCATCCGGCCCGGCTCCCTGTGCTCCGTCCGGCCCGGCTCCCTGTGCCCCGGCCCGGCTCCCTGTGCTCCATCCGTCCCGGCTCCCTGTGCTCCGTCCGGCCCGGCTCCATGTGCTCCGGCCCGGCTCCCTGTGCTCCGTCCGGCCCGGCTCCCTGTGCTCCGTCCGGCCCGGCTCCCTGTGCTCCGTACGGCCCGGTTCCCTGTGCACCGTACGGCCCGGTTCCCTGTGCACCGTCCGGCCCGGCTCCCTGTGCTCCGTCCGGCCCGTCTCCCTGTGCTCCGTCCGGCCCGGCTCCCTGTGCCCCGGCCCGGCTCCCTGTGCTCCGGCCCGGCTCCCTGTGCTCCGTTCGGCCCGGCTCCCTGTGCCCCGGCCCGGCTCCCTGTGCTCCGGCCCGGCTCCCTGTGCTCCGTCCGGCCCGGCTCCCTCTGCTCCGTCCGGCCCGGCTCCCTGTGCCCCGGCCCGGCTCCCTGTGCTCCGTTCGGCCCGGCTCCCTGTGCCCCGGCCCGGCTCCCTGTGCTCCGGCCCGGCTCCCTGTGCTCCGTCCGGCCCGGCTCCCTCTGCTCCGTCCGGCCCGGCTCCCTGTGCTCCGGCCCGGCTCCCTGTGCTCTGGCCCAGCTCCCTGTGCTCCGTCCGGCCCAGCTCCCTGTGCTCCGTCCGGCCCGGCTCCCTGTGCTCCCTGTGCTCCGTCCGGCCCGGCTCCCTGTCCTCCGTCTCGCCCAGCTCCCTGTGCTCCGTCCGGCCCAGCTCCCTGTGCTCCGTCCGGCCCGGCTCCCTGTGCTCCGTCCGGCCCGGCTCCCTGTGCTCTGTCCGGCCCGGCTCCCTGTGCTCCGCCCGGCCCGGCTCCCTGTGCTCCGGCCCAGCTCCCTGTGCTCCGTCCGGCCCGGCTCCCTGTGCTCCGCCCGGCCCGGCTCCCTGTGCTCCGGCCCAGCTCCCTGTGCTCCGTCCGGCCTGGCTCCCTGTGCTCCGGCCCGGGTCCCTGTGCTCCGGCCCAGCTCCCTGTGCTCCGGCCCGGCTCCCTGTGCTCCGTCCGGCCCAGCTCCCTGTGCTCCGGCCCGGCTCCCTATGCTCCGGCCTGGCTCCCTGTGCTCTGTCCGGCACAGCTCCCTGTGCTCCGTCCCAGATCCCTGTGTTCCGTCTGGCCTGGCTCCCTGTGCTCCGGCCCGGCTCCCTGTGCTCCGTCCGGCCCGGCTCCCTGTGCTCCGTCCGGCCCGGCTCCCTGTGCTCCGTCCGGCCTGGCTCCCTGTGCTCCGTCCGGCCTGGCTCCCTGTGCTCCGGCCCTCCGACTCCCAGTGCTCCGTCCGGCCCGGCTCCCTGTGCTCCGTCCGGCCCGGCTCCCTGTGCTCCGTCCGGCCCGGCTCCCTGTGCTCCGTCCGGCCCGGCTCCCTGTGCTCCGTCCGTCCGACTCCCTGTGCTCCGTCCGGCCCGGCTCCCTGTGCTCCGTCCGGCCCGGCTCCCTGTGCTCCGTCCGGCCCGGCTCCCTGTGCTCCGGCCCGGCTCCCTATGCTCCGGCCCGGCTCCCTGTGCTCCGTCCGGCCCGGCTCCCTGTACTCCGGCCCGGCTCCCTGTGCTCCGTCCGGCCCGGCTCCCTGTGCTCCGTCCGGCCCGGCTCCCTGTGCTCCGTCCGGCCCGGCTCCCTGTGCCCCGGCCTGGCTCCCTGTGCTCCGGCCCGGCTCCCTATGCTCCGGCCCAGCTCCCTGTACTCCGGCCCGGCTCCCTGTGCTCCGGCCCGGCTCCCTGTGCTCCGTCCGGCCCGGCTCCCTGTGCTCCGTCCGGCCCGGCTCCCTGTGCTCCGGCCCAGCTCCCAGTGCTCCATCCGGCCCGACTCCCTGTGCTCCGGCCCGGCTCCCTGTGCTCCGTCCGGCCCGGCTCCCTGTGCTCCGGCCCGGCTCCCTGTGCTCTGTCCGGCCCAGCTCCCTGTGCTCCGTCCGGCTCCCTGTGCTCCGTCCGGCCCGGCTCCCTGTGCTCCGTCCGGCCCGGCTCCCTGTGCTCCGTCCGGCCCGGCTCCCTGTGCCCCGGCCCGGCTCCCTGTGCTCCGTCCGGCCCGGCTCCCTGTGCTCCGGCCCGGCCCGGCTCCCTGTGCTCCGGCCTGGCTCCCTGTGCTCCGGCCCGGCTCCCTGTGCTCCGTCCGGCCCGGCCCCCTGTGCTCCGTCCGTCCGACTCCCTGTGCTCCGTCCGGCCCGGCTCCCTGTGCTCCGTCCGGCCCGGCTCCCTGTGCTCCGTCCGGCCCGGCTCCCTGTGCTCCGTCCGGCCCGGCTCCCTGTGCTCCGCCCGGCCCGGCTCCCTGTGCTCCGTCCGGCCCGGCTCCCTGTGCTCCGCCCGGCCCGGCTCCCTGTGCTCCGGCCCGGCTCCCTGTGCTCCGTCCGGCCCGGCTCCCTGTGCTCCGTCCGGCCCGGCTCCCTGTGCTCCGCCCGGCCCGGCTCCCTGTGCTCCGGCCCGGCTCCCTGTGCTCCGGCCCAGCTCCCTGTGCTCCGGCCCGGCTCCCTGTGCTCCGTCCGGCCCGGCTCCCTGTGCTCCGTCCGGCCCGGCTCCCTGTGCTCCGGCCCAGCTCCCTGTGCTCCGGCCCGGCTCCCTGTGCTCCGTCCGGCCTGGCTCCCTGTGCTCCGGCCCGGCTCCCTGTGCTCCGGCCCAGCTCCCTGTGCTCCGGCCCGGCTCCCTGTGCTCCGTCCGGCCTGGCTCCCTGTGCTCCGGCCCAGCTCCCTGTGCTCCGTCCGGCCCGGCTCCCTGTGCTCCGGCCCCGCTCCCTGTGCTCCGGCCCGGCTCCCTGTGCTCCGCCCGGCCCGGCTCCCTGTGCTCCGTCCGGCCCGGCTCCCTGTGCTCCGTCCGGCCCGGCTCCCTGTGCTCCGTCCGGCCCGGCTCCCTGTGCTCCGTCCGGCCCGGCTCCCTGTGCTCCGGCCTGGCTCCCTGTGCTCTGTCCGGCCCGGCTCCCTGTGCTCCGTCCAGCCCGGCTCACTGTGCTCTGTCCGGCCCGGCTCCCTGTGCTCCGTCCGGCCCGGCTCACTGTGCTCTGTCCGGCCCGGCTCCCTGTGCTCCGTCCGGCCCGGCTCCCTGTGCTCCGGCCCAGCTCCCTGTGCTCCGTCCGGCCTGGCTCCCTGTGCTCCGTCCGGCCCGGCTCCCTGTGCTCCGGCCTGGCTCCCTGTGCTCCGTCCGGCCCGGCTCCCTGTGCTCCGTCCGGCCCGGCTCCCTGTGCTCCGGCCCGGCTCACTGTGCTCTGTCCGGCCCGGCTCCCTGTGCTCCGTCCGGCCCGGCTCCCTGTGCTCCGGCCCGGCTCCCTGTGCTCTGTCCGGCCCAGCTCCCTGTGCTCCGTCCGGCCCGGCTCCCTGTGCTCCGTCCGGCCCGGCTCCCTGTGCTCCGGCCCAGCTCCCTGTGCTCCGTCCGGCCCGGCTCCCTGTGCTCCGGCCTGGCTCCCTGTGCTCCGTCCGGCCCGGCTCCCTGTGCTCCGTCCGGCCCGGCTCCCTGTGCTCCGGCCCGGCTCCCTGTGCTCTGTCCGGCCCGGCTCCCTGTGCTCCGTCCGGCCCGGCTCCCTGTGCTCCGTCCGGCCCGGCTCCCTGTGCTCCGTCCGGCCCGGCTCCCTGTGCTCCGTCCGGCCCGGCTCCCTGTGCTCCGGCCTGGCTCCCTGTGCTCCGTCCGGCCCGGCTCCCTGTGCTCCGGCCTGGCTCCCTGTGCTCCGTCCGGCCCGGCTCCCTGTGCTCCGTCCGGCCCGGCTCCCTGTGCTCCGGCCCAGCTCCCTGTGCTCCGTCCGTCCCGGCTCCCTGTGCTCCGTCCGGCCCGGCTCCCTGTGCTCCGGCCCGGCTCCCTGTGCTCCGCCCGGCCCGGCTCCCTGTGCTCCGTCCGGCCTGGCTCCCTGTGCTCCGGCCCGGCTCCCTGTGCTCCGGCCCAGCTCCCTGTGCTCCGGCCCGGCTCCCTGTGCTCCGTCCGGCCCGGCTCCCTGTGCTCCGTCCGGCCCAGCTCCCTGTGCTCCGGCCCGGCTCCCTGTGCTCCGTCCGGCCCAGCTCCCTGTGCTCCGTCCGGCCTGGCTCCCTGTGCTCCGGCCCGGCTCCCTGTGCTCTGGCCCAGCTCCCTGTGCTCCGGCCCAGCTCCCTGTGCTCCGGCCCGGCTCCCTGTGCTCCGTCCGGCCTGGCTCCCTGTGCTCCGGCCCAGCTCCCTGTGCTCCGTCCGGCCCGGCTCCCTGTGCTCCGGCCCCGCTCCCTGTGCTCCGGCCCGGCTCCCTGTGCTCCGTCCGGCCCGGCTCCCTGTGCTCCGTCCGGCCCGGCTCCCTGTGCTCCGTCCGGCCCGGCTCCCTGTGCTCCGTCCGGCCCGGCTCCCTGTGCTCCGGCCCAGCTCCCTGTGCTCCGTCCGGCCTGGCTCCCTGTGCTCCGGCCCAGCTCCCTGTGCTCCGTCCGGCCCGGCTCCCTGTGCTCCGGCCCGGCTCCCTGTGCTCCGGCCCGGCTCCCTGTGCTCCGTCCGGCCCGGCTCCCTGTGCTCCGTCCGGCCCGGCTCCCTGTGCTCCGTCCGGCCCGGCTCCCTGTGCTCCGTCCGGCCCGGCTCCCTGTGCTCCGGCCGGCCCGGCTCCCTGTGCTCCGTCCGGCCTGGCTCCCTGTGCTCCGGCCCAGCTCCCTGTGCTCCGGCCCGGCTCCCTGTGCTCCGTCCGGCCCGGCTCCCTGTGCTCCGTCCGGCCCGGCTCCCTGTGCTCCGGCCCGGCTCCCGGTGCTCCGTCCGGCCTGGCTCCCTGTGCTCCGGCCCGGCTCCCTGTGCACCGTCTGGCCCGGCTCCCTGTGCTCCGTCCGTCCCGGCTCCCTGTGCTCCGTCCGGCCCGGCTCCCTGTGCTCCGGCCCGGCTCCCGGTGCTCCGTCCGGCCTGGCTCCCTGTGCTCCGGCCCGGCTCCCTGTGCACCGTCCGGCCTGGCTCCCTGTGCTCCGGCCCAGCTCCCTGTGCTCCGGCCCGGCTCCCTGTGCTCCGTCCGGCCCGGCTCCCTGTGCTCCGTCCGGCCCGGCTCCCTGTGCTCCGGCCCGGCTCCCGGTGCTCCGTCCGGCCTGGCTCCCTGTGCTCCGGCCCGGCTCCCTGTGCTCCGTCCGGCCCGGCTCCCTGTGCTCCGGCCGGCCCGGCTCCCTGTGCTCCTTCCGGCCCGGCTCCCTGTGCTCCGGCCCGGCTCCCTGTGCTCCGTCCGGCCCGGCTCCCTGTGCTCCGGCCCGGCTCCCTGTGCTCCGTCCGGCCCGGCTCCCGGTGCTCCGTCCGGCCCGGCTCCCTGTGCTCCGGCCGGCCCGGCTCCCTGTGCTCCGTCCGGCCCGGCTCCCTGTGCTCCGGCCCGGCTCCCTGTGCCCCGGCCCGGCTCCCTGTGCCCCGGCCCGGCTCCCTGTGCTCTATCCGGCTCGGCTCCCTGTGCTCCGTCCGGCCCGGCTCCCTGTGCCCCGGCCCGGCTCCCTGTGCCCCGGCCCGGCTCCCTGTGCTCCGGCCCGGCTCCCTGTGCTCCGTCCGGCCCGGCTCCCTGTGCTCCGGCCCGGCTCCCTGTGCTCCGTCCGGCCCGGCTCCCTGTGCTCCGTCCGGCTCGGCTCCCTGTGCCCCGGCCCGGCTCCCTGTGCTCCGGCCCGGCTCCCTGTGCTCCGGCCCGGCTCCCTGTGCTCCGTCCGGCCCGGCTCCCTGTGCTCCGGCCCGGCTCCCTGTGCTCCGTCCGGCCCGGCTCCCTGTGCCCCGGCCCGGCTCCCTGTGCCCCGGCCCGGCTCCCTGTGCTCCGGCCCGGCTCCCTGTGCTCCGTCCGGCCCGGCTCCCTGTGCTCCGGCCCGGCTCCCTGTGCTCCGGCCCAGCTCCCTGTGCTCCGGCCCGGCTCCCTGTGCTCCGTCCGGCCCAGCTCCCTGTGCTCCAGCCCGGCTCCCTGTGCTCCGTCCGGCCCAGCTCCCTGTGCTCCGGCCCAGCTCCCTGTGCTCCGGCCCGGCTCCCTGTGCTCCGTCCGGCCCAGCTCCCTGTGCTCCGTCCGGAGTGAGTGTGTGAGTGAGTGTGTGAGTGAGTGAGTGTTGAGTGTGTGGGTGAGTGAGTGAGTGAGTGTTGAGTGAGTGAGTGTGAGTGAGTGTGAGTGAGTGAGTGAGTGTGAGTGAGTGTTGAGTGAGTGAGTGAGTGTGTGGGTGAGTGAGTGTGAGTGAGTGTGTGAGTGAGTGAGTGAGGGAGTGAATGAGTGTGAGTGAGTGTGTGTGAGTGAGTGAGTGGGTGAGTGAGTGAGTGTGTGAGTGAGTGGGTGAGTGAGTGAGTGAGTGAGTGTTGAGTGAGTGAGTGAGTGTGTGAGTGAGTGAGTGTGAGTGAGTGTGTGATTGAGTGAGTGTGAGTGAGTGAGTGAGAGTGAGTGAGTGAGTGAGTGAGCGAGCGACCGAGCGAGCGAGTGAGTGAGTGAGTGTGTGTGAGTGAGTGAGCACACTGAGACTGAGCGTGAAACGGACACACACACACACACTCGTGCTTCCACACTGTAATGATCATCGCCAGCTATTACTCACTTTTTTACTTGTTAAATTATTGTGACTTCTGTTTGGTTCATCAAGTTGTTTCTTTTCATTTCTCATGCTTAGTTTCCCGCCGGTAAGGTAGGTGGTTTAATCTACGCCGGCGGGACAGGCATTCTAGTAGCGGGACTTCGGCCCATCCGGGCCGGAGAATCGCGGGGGGGGGGGGGCCCGCCAACCGGCGCGGCGCGATTCCTGCCCCCGCCGAATATTCGGTGCCGGAGAATCTCGCCCCTGAACTGGGGACTGCCATAGTGAGATGTGTGTCTTCTCCCTCAGTTTGCTCTTCCTCTCGGCCTTCAGCCTGAGGCATCACTGGCTGGATGGGCGAGTCTGAATGCACCTCCCAATTTAAGCAGTCTGCCTTTAAGTGATGCAGGTGGACTTTAAGTGATACTTGCCTCGCCCAAGCATAGGGTCCCGGCTGAGGTGCAGAGTGCTGGACTGCGAAACACAATGATGGAAATGAATAGGTTCACACTGACTTTGGGTGCTGCCTGCATCACTTTAGTTGGGCCCAGAGTAACCACATGTCACAATACTCACACCCATTTTCAGGAGCTAATCAATTTAGCCCCCAATATCTTTAGTGGGATGTTTCACGAGATGTTTGCTCGAGAAATAAATTTGTGTAAATATATAAAGAGGGACCTGAGGAAGGAGCAGCGCTCCGAAAGCTAGTGTTTCGAAACACACCTGTTGGACTTTAACCTGGTGTTGTAAGACTTCGTACTGTGCTCACCCCAGTCCAACGCCGGCATCTCCACATCATATATATAATACACTGTGCAATACAGGGCAGTATTTTGCGAACTCATATGTTCCCTTTATAATCCAGAATTACTGGTGCTGGCCAGATGTGGGACTTCTCAAGGTGTCCGTTTGGAATCAGCAGGCATCACTGGGTGATGGATCCAGGGATTAAAGCTGGCATCTTCTTGGTCTACGATGAAAGCTATTTGATAGAAAATCTATGTTGAGTTACACTGCTACCCTGTGGTTAATAAGGGAATCGCAGCAGAGAATTAGAATTCTGCTGAGGTCTGGCTTGTGCATTGTAGCAGCAAACAGCATTTGTCAAGTGGACGGAATGAGATAATATGCGAGGTGTGAGGGTCTTTTGCTTCTTGGGATGACTCTGCGTCCAATAGTCCGAGCTGCACACAACAATAAGCTGCTAATGACTTTGATATTGCCAATTACATTCGCACAAGCTCATTACAATCTTCCACCCGGTCAGTTGTGATGCCTGACAATTGGAAACTGAAAGTCTTGTAAGTGGATCCATTTGTGACTTAAAAGGAAGCAGTCTCTTACAATCAGAAGGAAGGCTGTGATGTGAACACACGAGTATAATACCAAAGGGTGGAAGCTAATTATTTCAATAGATCTCTCAGATCAATGTTTTTCAAACTTTTTTCCGGGGACCCATTTTTACCAACCGGCCAACCTTTGCGACCCACGCTGGCCGAGTTTCGCGACCCACGCCGGCCAACCTTCGCGACCCACGCCGGCCAACCTTTGCGACCCACGCTGGCCGAGTTTCGCGACCCACGCCGGCCAACCTTCGCGACCCACGCCGGCCGATCTTCGCGACCCACGCTGGCCGAGTTTCGCGACCCACGCCGGCCGATCTTAGCGATCCACGCCGGCCGATCTTCGCGACCCACGCCGGCCGATCTTCGCGATCCACGCCGGCCGATCTTCGCGACCCACGCCGGCCGATCTTCGCGACCCACGCCGGCCGATCTTCGCGATCCACGCCGGCCGATCTTCGCGACCCACGGCGGCCGATCTTCGCGATCCACGCCGGCCGATCTTCGCGACCCAAGCCGGCCGATCTTCGCGATCCACGGCGGCCGATCTTCGCGATCCACGCCGGCCGATCTTCGCGACCCAAGCCGGCCGATCTTCGCGATCCACGCCGGCCGATCTTCGCGACCCACGCCGGCCGATCTTCGCGACCCACGCCGGCCGATCTTCGCGACCCACGCCGGCCGATCTTCGCGATCCACGCCGGCCGATCTTCGCGACCCACGCCGGCCGATCTTGGCGACCCAAGCCGGCCGATCTTCGCGATCCACGCCGGCCGATCTTCGCGACCCACGCCGGCCGATCTTCGCGATCCACGCCGGCCGATCTTCGCGACCCACGCCGGCCGATCTTCGCGACCCACGCCGGCCGATCTTCGCGACCCACGCCGGCCGATCTTCGCGATCCACGCCGGCCGATCTTCGCGACCCACGCCGGCCGATCTTGGCGACCCAAGCCGGCCGATCTTCGCGATCCACGCCGGCCGATCTTCGCGACCCACGCCGGCCGATCTTCGCGATCCACGCCGGCCGATCTTCGCGACCCACGCCGGCCGATCTTCGCGATCCACGCCGGCCGATCTTCGCGACCCAAGCCGGCCGATCTTCGCGACCCACGCCGGCCGATCTTCGCGACCCACGCCGGCCGATCTTCGCGACCCACGCCGGCCGATCTTCGAGACCCACGCCGGCCGATCTTCGCGACCCACGCCGGCCGATCTTCGTGACCCACGCCGGCCGATCTTCGCGACCCACGCCGGCCGATCTTCGTGACCCACGCCGGCCGATCTTCGTGACCCAAGCCGGCCGATCTTCGCGACCCAAGCCGGCCGATCTTCGTGACCCACGCCGGCCGATCTTCGTGACCCACGCCGGCCGATCTTCGTGACCCAAGCCGGCCGATCTTCGCGACCGACGCCGGCCGATTTTCGCGACCCACGCCGGCCGATCTTCGCGACCCACGCCGGCCGATCTTCGTGACCCACGCCGGCCGATCTTCGCGACCCACGCCGACCGATCTTCGCGACCGACGCCGGCCGATTTTCGCGACCCACGCCGGCCGATCTTCCCGACCCACGCCGGCCGATCTTCGTGACCCACGCCGGCCGATCTTCGCGACCCACGCCGGCCGACCTTCGCGACCCACGCCGGCCGATCTTCGCGACCCTCGCCGGCCGATCTTCGCGATCCACGCCGGCCGATCTTCGTGACCCAAGGTGGCCGATCGTCGCGACCCTCGCCGGCCGATCTTCGCGACCCAAGCCGGCCGATCTTCGTGACCCAAGCCGGCCGATCTTCGTGACCCAAGCCGGCCGATCTTCGTGACCCAAGCCGGCCGATCTTCGCGACCCTCGCCGGCCGATCTTCGCGACCCACGCCGGCCGATCTTCATGACCCATTCCGGCCGAACTACGCGACCTACGCCGGCCGATCGTCGCGACCCTCGCCGGCCGATCTTCGCGACCCACGCCGGCCGATTTCGTGACCCACGCCGGCCGATCTTCGTGACCCACGCCGGCCGATCTTCGCGACCCAAGCCGGCCGATCTTCGTGACCCACGCCGGCCGATCTTCGCGACCCAAGCCGGCCGATCTTCGTGACCCACGCCGGCCGATCTTCGCGACCCAAGCCGGCCGATCTTCGCGACCCACGCCGGCCGATCTTCGCGACCCACGCCGGCCGATCTTCGCGACCCACGCCGGCCGATCTTCGCGACCCAAGCCGGCTGATCTTCGTGACCCACGCCGGCCGATCTTCGCGACCCAAGCCGGCCGATCTTCGTGACCCACGCCGGCCGATTTCGTGACCCACGCCGGCCGATCTTCGCGACCCAAGCCGGCCGATCTTCGTGACCCACGCCGGCCGATCTTCGCGACCCACGCCGGCCGATCTTCGTGACCCACGCCGGCCGATCTTCGCGACCCACGCCGGCCGATCTTCGTGACCCACGCCGGCCGATCTTCGTGACCCACGCCGGCCGATCTTCGCGACCCACGCCGGCCGATCTTCGCGACCCACGCCGGCCGATCTTCGTGACCCACGCCGGCCGATCTTCGCGACCCACGCCGGCCGATCTTCGTGACCCAAGTCGGCCGATCTTCGTGACCGACGCCGGCCGATCTTCGTGACCGACGCCGGCCGATCTTCGTGACGGCTCCCTGTGCTCCGGCCCGGCTCCCTGTGCTCCGTCCGGCTCGGCTCCCTGTGCTCCGGCCCGGCTCCCTGTGCCCCGTCCGGCCCGGCTCCCTGTGCTCCGGCCCAGCTCCCTGTGCTCCGTCCGGCCCGGCTCCCTGTGCTCCGGCCCAGCTCCCTGTGCTCCGTCCGGCCCGGCTCCCTGTGCTCCGTCCGGCCTGGCTCCCTGTGCTCCGGCCCGGCTCCCTGTGCTCCGGCCCGGCTCCCTGTGCTCCGTCCGGCCCGGCTCCCTGTGCTCCGTCCGGCCTGGCTCCCTGTGCTCCGGCCCGGCTCCCTGTGCTCCGGCCCAGCTCCCTGTGCTCCGTCCGGCTCGGCTCCCTGTGCCCCGTCCGGCCCGGCTCCCTGTGCTCCGGCCCGGCTCCCTGTGCTCCGTCCGGCCTGGCTCCCTGTGCTCCGGCCCGGCTCCCTGTGCTCCGGCCCAGCTCCCTGTGCTCCGTCCGGCCCGGCTCCCTGTGCCCCGTCCGGCCCGGCTCCCTGTGCTCCGGCCCAGCTCCCTGTGCTCCGTCCGGCCCGGCTCCCTGTGCTCCGGCCCAGCTCCCTGTGCTCCGTCCGGCCCGGCTCCCTGTGCTCCGTCCGGCCTGGCTCCCTGTGCTCCGGCCCGGCTCCCTGTGCTCCGTCCGGCCCGGCTCCCTGTGCTCCGTCCGGCCCGGCTCCCTGTGCTCCGTCCGGCCCGGCTCCCTGTGCTCCGGCCCGGCTCCCTGTGCTCCGTCCGGCCCGGCTCCCTGTGCTCCGGCCCGGCTCCCTGTGCTCCGGCCCGGCTCCATGTGCTCCGGCCCGGCTCCATGTGCTCCGGCCCGGCTCCCTGTGCTCCGTCCGGCCTGGCTCCCTGTGCTCCGTCCGGCCTGGCTCCCTGTGCTCCGGCCCTCCGACTCCCAGTGCTCCGTCCGGCCCGGCTCCCTGTGCTCCGTCCGGCCCGGCTCCCTGTGCTCCGTCCGGCCCGGCTCCCTGTGCCCCGGCCCGGCTCCCTGTGCTCCGGCCGGCCCAGCTCCCTGTGCTCCGTCCGGCCTGGCTCCCTGTGCTCCGTCCGGCCCGACTCCCAGTGCTCCGGCCCGGCTCCCTGTGCTCCGTCCGGCCCGACTCCCTGTGCTCCGGCCCGGCTCCCTGTGCTCCGTCCGGCCCGGCTCCCTGTGCTCCGTCCGGAGTGAGTGTGTGAGTGAGTGTGTGAGTGAGTGAGTGTTGAGTGTGTGGGTGAGTGAGTGAGTGAGTGTTGAGTGAGTGAGTGTGAGTGAGTGTGAGTGAGTGAGTGAGTGTGAGTGAGTGTTGAGTGAGTGAGTGAGTGTGTGGGTGAGTGAGTGTGAGTGAGTGTGTGAGTGAGTGAGTGAGGGAGTGAGTGAGTGTGAGTGAGTGTGTGTGAGTGAGTGAGTGGGTGAGTGAGTGAGTGTGTGAGTGAGTGGGTGAGTGAGTGAGTGAGTGAGTGTTGAGTGAGTGAGTGAGTGTGTGAGTGAGTGAGTGTGAGTGAGTGTGTGATTGAGTGAGTGTGAGTGAGTGAGTGAGAGTGAGTGAGTGAGTGAGTGAGCGAGCGACCGAGCGAGCGAGTGAGTGAGTGAGTGTGTGTGAGTGAGTGAGCACACTGAGACTGAGCGTGAAACGGACACACACACACACACTCGTGCTTCCACACTGTAATGATCATCGCCAGCTATTACTCACTTTTTTACTTGTTAAATTATTGTGACTTCTGTTTGGTTCATCAAGTTGTTTCTTTTCATTTCTCATGCTTAGTTTCCCGCCGGTAAGGTAGGTGGTTTAATCTACGCCGGCGGGACAGGCATTCTAGTAGCGGGACTTCGGCCCATCCGGGCCGGAGAATCGCGGGGGGGGGGGGGGCCCGCCAACCGGCGCGGCGCGATTCCTGCCCCCGCCGAATATTCGGTGCCGGAGAATCTCGCCCCTGAACTGGGGACTGCCATAGTGAGATGTGTGTCTTCTCCCTCAGTTTGCTCTTCCTCTCGGCCTTCAGCCTGAGGCATCACTGGCTGGATGGGCGAGTCTGAATGCACCTCCCAATTTAAGCAGTCTGCCTTTAAGTGATGCAGGTGGACTTTAAGTGATACTTGCCTCGCCCAAGCATAGGGTCCCGGCTGAGGTGCAGAGTGCTGGACTGCGAAACACAATGATGGAAATGAATAGGTTCACACTGACTTTGGGTGCTGCCTGCATCACTTTAGTTGGGCCCAGAGTAACCACATGTCACAATACTCACACCCATTTTCAGGAGCTAATCAATTTAGCCCCCAATATCTTTAGTGGGATGTTTCACGAGATGTTTGCTCGAGAAATAAATTTGTGTAAATATATAAAGAGGGACCTGAGGAAGGAGCAGCGCTCCGAAAGCTAGTGTTTCGAAACACACCTGTTGGACTTTAACCTGGTGTTGTAAGACTTCGTACTGTGCTCACCCCAGTCCAACGCCGGCATCTCCACATCATATATATAATACACTGTGCAATACAGGGCAGTATTTTGCGAACTCATATGTTCCCTTTATAATCCAGAATTACTGGTGCTGGCCAGATGTGGGACTTCTCAAGGTGTCCGTTTGGAATCAGCAGGCATCACTGTCCAGGGATTAAAGCTGGCATCTTCTTGGTCTACGATGAAAGCTATTTGATAGAAAATCTATGTTGAGTTACACTGCTACCCTGTGGTTAATAAGAGAATCGCAGCAGAGAATTAGAATTCTGCTGAGGTCTGGCTTGTGCATTGTAGCAGCAAACAGCATTTGTCAAGTGGACGGAATGAGATAATATGCGAGGTGTGAGGGTCTTTTGCTTCTTGGGATGACTCTGCGTCCAATAGTCCGAGCTGCACACAACAATAAGCTGCTAATGACTTTGATATTGCCAATTACATTCGCACAAGCTCATTACAATCTTCCACCCGGTCAGTTGTGATGCCTGACAATTGGAAACTGAAAGTCTTGTAAGTGGATCCATTTGTGACTTAAAAGGAAGCAGTCTCTTACAATCAGAAGGAAGGCTGTGATGTGAACACACGAGTATAATACCAAAGGGTGGAAGCTAATTATTTCAATAGATCTCTCAGATCAATGTTTTTCAAACTTTTTTCCGGGGACCCATTTTTACCAACCGGCCAACCTTTGCGACCCACGCTGGCCGAGTTTCGCGACCCACGCCGGCCAACCTTCGCGACCCACGCCGGCCAACCTTTGCGACCCACGCTGGCCGAGTTTCGCGACCCACGCCGGCCAACCTTCGCGACCCACGCCGGCCGATCTTCGTGACCCACGCCGGCCGATCTTCGTGACCCACACCGGCCGATCTTCGTGACCCTCGCCGGCCGATCTTCGTGACCCAAGCCGGCCGATCTTCGCGACCCAAGCCGGCCGATCTACGTGACCCACGCCGGCCGATCTTCGTGACCCAAGCCGGCCGATCTTCGTGACCCAAGCCGGCCGATCTTCGTGACCCAAGCCGGCCGATCTTCGCGACCCAAGCCGGCCGATCTTCGTGACCCACGCCGGCCGATCTTCGTGACCCACGCCGGCCGATCTTCGTGACCCACGCCGGCCGATCTTCGTGACCCAAGCCGGCCGATCTTCGCGACCCAAGCCGGCCGATCTTCGTGACCCACGCCGGCCGATCTTCGTGACCCACGCCGGCCGATCTTCGTGACCCAAGCCGGCCGATCTTCGCGACCGACGCCGGCCGATTTTCGCGACCCACGCCGGCCGATCTTCGTGACCCACGCCGGCCGATCTTCGTGACCCACGCCGGCCGATCTTCGCGACCCACGCCGACCGATCTTCGCGACCGACGCCGGCCGATTTTCGCGACCCACGCCGGCCGATCTTCCCGACCCACGCCGGCCGATCTTCGCGACCCACGCCGGCCGATCTTCGCGACCCACGCTGGCCGATCTTCGCGACCCACGCCGGCCGATCTTCGCGACCCACGCCGGCCGACCTTCGCGACCCACGCCGGCCGACCTTCGCGACCCACGCCGGCCGATCTTCGCGACCCACGCCGGCCGATCTTCGTGACCCACGCCGGCCGATCTTCGCGACCCACGCCGGCCGACCTTCGCGACCCACGCCGGCCGATCTTCGCGACCCTCGCCGGCCGATCTTCGCGATCCACGCCGGCCGATCTTCGTGACCCAAGCTGGCCGATCGTCGCGACCCTCGCCGGCCGATCTTCGCGACCCAAGCCGGCCGATCTTCGTGACCCAAGCCGGCCGATCTTCGTGACCCAAGCCGGCCGATCTTCGTGACCCAAGCCGGCCGATCTTCGCGACCCTCGCCGGCCGATCTTCGCGACCCACGCCGGCCGATCTTCATGACCCATTCCGGCCGAACTACGCGACCTACGCCGGCCGATCGTCGCGACCCTCGCCGGCCGATCTTCGTGACCCACGCCGGCCGATTTCGTGACCCACGCCGGCCGATCTTCGTGACCCACGCCGGCCGATCTTCGCGACCCAAGCCGGCCGATCTTCGTGAGGGACGCCGGCCGATCTTCGTGACCCACGCCGGCCGATCTTCGTGACCCACGCCGGCCGATCTTCGTGACCGACGCCGGCCGATCTTCGTGACCCAAGCCGGCCGATCTTCGTGACCGACGCCGGCCGATCTTCGTGACCCAAGCCGGCCGATCTTCGTGACCCACGCCGGCCGATCTTCGTGACCCACGCCGGCCGATCTTCGTGACCCACGCCGGCCGATCTTCATGACCCAAGCCGGCCGATCTTCGCGACCCAAGCCGGCCGATCTTCGTGACCGACGCCGGCCGATCTTCGTGACCCAAGCCGGCCGATCTTCGTGACCGACGCCGGCCGATCTTCGTGACCCAAGCCGGCCGATCTTCGCGACCCACGCCGGCCGATCTTCGTGATCCACGCCGGCCTATCTTCGCGACCCAAGCCGGCCGATCTTCGCGACCCTCGCCGGCCGATCATTGTGACCCAAGCCGACCGATCTTCGCGATCCACGCCGGCCGATCTTTGTGACCCAAGCCGACCGATCTTCGCGATCCACGCCGGCCGATCTTCGTGACCCAAGCCGGCCGATCTTCGTGACCCACGCCGGCCGATCTTCGCGACCCACGCCGGCCGATCTTCGCGACCCACGCCGGCCGATCTTCGTGACCCAAGCCGGCCGATCTTCGTGACCCACGCCGGCCGATCTTCGTGACCCAAGCCGGCCGATCTTCGCGACCCACGCCGGCCGATCTTCGCGACCCACGCCGGCCGATCTTCGCGACCCAAGCAGGCCGATCTTCGTGACCCACGCCGGCCGATCTCCGTGATCCACGCCGGCCGATCTTCGTGACCCACGCCGGCCGATCTTCGTGACCCACGCCGGCCGATCTTCGTGACCCAAGTCGGCCGATCTTCGTGACCAACGCCGGCCGATCTTCGTGACCCAAGCCGGCCGATCTTCGTGACCCAAGCCGGCCGATCTTCGTGACCGACGCCGGCCGATCTTCGTGACCCAAGCCGGCCGATCTTCGTGACCCACGCCGGCCGATCTTCGCGACCCACGCCGGCCGATCTTCGCGACCCACGCCGGCCGATCTTCGCGACCCACGCCGGCCGATCTTCGCGACCCACGCCGGCCGACCTTCGCGACCCACGCCGGCCGACCTTCGCGACCCACGCCGGCCGATCTTCGCGACCCACGCCGGCCGATCTTCGTGATCCACGCCGGCCGATCTTCGCGACCCACGCCGGCCGACCTTCGCGACCCACGCCGGCCGATCTTCGCGACCCTCGCCGGCCGATCTTCGCGATCCACGCCGGCCGATCTTCGTGACCCAAGCTGGCCGATCGTCGCGACCCTCGCCGGCCGATCTTCGCGACCCAAGCCGGCCGATCTTCGTGACCCAAGCCGGCCGATCTTCGTGACCCAAGCCGGCCGATCTTCGTGACCCAAGCCGGCCGATCTTCGCGACCCTCGCCGGCCGATCTTCGCGACCCACGCCGGCCGATCTTCATGACCCATTCCGGCCGAACTACGCGACCTACGCCGGCCGATCGTCGCGACCCTCGCCGGCCGATCTTCGTGACCCACGCCGGCCGATTTCGTGACCCACGCCGGCCGATCTTCGTGACCCACGCCGGCCGATCTTCGCGACCCAAGCCGGCCGATCTTCGTGACCCACGCCGGCCGATCTTCGCGACCCAAGCCGGCCGATCTTCGTGACCCACGCCGGCCGATCTTCGCGACCCAAGCCGGCCGATCTTCGCGACCCACGCCGGCCGATCTTCGCGACCCACGCCGGCCGATCTTCGCGACCCACGCCGGCCGATCTTCGCGACCCAAGCCGGCTGATCTTCGTGACCCACGCCGGCCGATCTTCGCGACCCAAGCCGGCCGATCTTCGTGACCCACGCCGGCCGATTTCGTGACCCACGCCGGCCGATCTTCGCGACCCAAGCCGGCCGATCTTCGTGACCCACGCCGGCCGATCTTCGCGACCCACGCCGGCCGATCTTCGTGGCCCACGCCGGCCGATCTTCGCGACCCACGCCGGCCGATCTTCGTGACCCACGCCGGCCGATCTTCGTGACCCACGCCGGCCGATCTTCGCGACCCACGCCGGCCGATCTTCGTGACCCACGCCGGCCGATCTTCGCGACCCACGCCGGCCGATCTTCGTGACCCAAGTCGGCCGATCTTCGTGACCGACGCCGGCCGATCTTCGTGACCCAAGCCGGCCGATCTTCGTGACCCAAGCCGGCCGATCTTCGTGAGGGACGCCGGCCGATCTTCGTGACCCACGCCGGCCGATCTTCGTGACCCACGCCGGCCGATCTTCGTGACCGACGCCGGCCGATCTTCGTGACCCAAGCCGGCCGATCTTCGTGACCGACGCCGGCCGATCTTCGTGACCCAAGCCGGCCGATCTTCGTGACCCACGCCGGCCGATCTTCGTGACCCACGCCGGCCGATCTTCGTGACCCAAGTCGGCCGATCTTCGTGACCGACGCCGGCCGATCTTCGTGACCCAAGCCGGCCGATCTTCGTGACCCAAGCCGGCCGATCTTCGTGACCGACGCCGGCCGATCTTCGTGACCCAAGCCGGCCGATCTTCGTGACCCACGCCGGCCGATCTTCGTGACCGACGCCGGCCGATCTCCGTGATCCACGCCGGCCGATCTTCGTGACCCAAGCCGGCCGATCTTCGTGACCCACGCCGGCCGATCTTCGTGACCCTCGCCGGCCGATCTTCGTGACCCTCGCCGGCCGATCTTCGTGACCCAAGTCGGCCGATCTTCGTGACCGACGCCGGCCGATCTTCGTGACCCAAGCCGGCCGATCTTCGTGACCCAAGCCGGCCGATCTTCGTGACCGACGCCGGCCGATCTTCGTGACCCAAGCCGGCCGATCTTCGTGACCCACGCCGGCCGATCTTCGTGACCGACGCCGGCCGATCTTCGTGACCCAAGCCGGCCGATCTTCGTGACCGACGCCGGCCGATCTTCGTGACCCACGCCGGCCTATCTTCGTGACCCACGCCGGCCGATCTTCGTGACCCACGACGGCCGATCTTCGTGACCCAAGCCGGCCGATCTTCGTGACCCACGCCGGCCGATCTTCGTGACCCACGCCGGCCGATCTTCGTGACCCAAGCAGGCCGATCTTCGTGATCCACGCCGGCCGATCTTCGCGACCCACGCCGGCCGATCTTCGTGACCCACGCCGGCCGATCTTCGCGACCCACGCCGGCCGATCTTCGCGACCCAAGCAGGCCGATCTTCGTGATCCACGCCGGCCGATCTTCGTGACCCACGCCGGCCGATCTTCGCGACCCAAGCAGGCCGATCTTCGTGACCCACGCCGGCCGATCTTCGTGACCCAAGCAGGCCGATCTTCGTGATCCACGCCGGCCGATCTTCGCGACCCACGCCGGCCGATCTTCGTGACCCACGCCGGCCGATCTTCGCGACCCACGCCGGCCGATCTTCGCGACCCACGCCGGCCGATCTTCGTGATCCACGCCGGCCGATCTTCGCGACCCACGCCGGCCGATCTTCGTGACCCACGCCGGCCGATCTTCGTGACCCACGCCGGCCGATCTTCGTGACCCAAGCCGGCCGACCTTCGTGACCCAAGCCGGCCGACCTTCGCGATCCACACCGGCCGATCTTCGTGACCCACACCGGCCGATCTTCGTGATCCACGCCGGCCGATCTTCGTGATCCACGCCGGCCGATCTTCGTGACCCACGCCAGCCGATCTTCGTGACCCACGCCGGCCGATCTTCGTGACCCACGCCGGCCGATCTTCGTGACCCACGCCGGCCGATCTTCGCGACCCAAGCCGGCCGATCTTCGTGATCCACGCCGGCCGATCTTCGCGACCCACGCCGGCCGATCTTCGTGACCCACGCCGGCCGATCTTCGTGACCCACGCCGGCCGATCTTCGTGATCCACGCCGGCCGATCTTCGTGATCCACGCCGGCCGATCTTCGTGATCCACGCCGGCCGATCTTCGCGATCCAAGCCGGCCGATCTTTGTGACCCAAGCAGGCCGATCTTCGTGATCCACGCCGGCCGATCTTCGCGATCCACGCCGGCCGATCTTCGCGATCCACGCCGGCCGATCTTTGTGACCCACGCCGGCCGATCTTTGTGACCCAAGCAGGCCGATCTTTGTGACCCAAGCAGGCCGATCTTCGTGACCCAAGCCGACCGATCTTCGTGACCCACGCCGGCCGATCTTTGTGACCCAAGCAGGCCGATCTTCGTGATCCACGCCGACCGATCTTCGTGACCCAAGCCGGCCGATCTTCGTGATCCACGCCGGCCGATCTTTGTGACCCACGCCGGCCGATCTTTGTGACCCAAGCAGGCCGATCTTCGCGATCCACGCCGGCCGATCTTCGTGACCCAAGCCGGCCGATCTCCGTGATCCACGCCGGCCGATCTTCGCGATCCACGCCGGCCGATCTTCGCGATCCACGCCGGCCGATCTTCGCGATCCACGCCGGCCGATCTTCGTGACCCACGCCGGCCGATCTTCGTGACCCACGCCGGCCGATCTCCGTGATCCACGCCGGCCGATCTTCGTGATCCACGCCGGCCGATCTTCGCGATCCACGCCGGCCGATCTTCGCGACCCTCGCCGGCCGATCTCCGTGATCCACGCCGGCCGATCTTCGCGACCCTCGCCGGCCGATCTCCATGATCCAAGCCGGCCGATCTTCGTGACCCAAGCCGGCCGATCTTCGCGATCCACGCCGGCCGATCTTCGCGACCCTCGCCGGCCGATCTCCGTGATCCACGCCGGCCGATCTTCTCGACCCACGCCGGCCGATCTCCGTGACCTAAGCCGGCCGATCTTCGCGATCCACGCCGGCCGATCTTCGCGATCCAAGCCGGCCGATCTTCGTGACCTAAGCCGGCCGATCTTCGCGATCCACGCCGGCCGATCTTCGCGACCCTCGCCGGCCGATCTTTGTGATCCACGCCGGCCGATCTTCGCGACCCACGCCGGCCGATCTTCGCGATCCACGCCGACCGATCTTCGCGACCCACGCCGGCCGATCTTCGCGACCCACGCTGGCCGATCTTCGTGACCCACGCCGGCCGATCTTCGTGACCCACGCCGACCGATCTTCGTGACCCAAGCCGGCCGATCTTCGCGATCCACGCCGGCCGATCTTCGTGACCCAAGCCGACCGATCTTCGTGACCCACGCCGACCGATCTTCGTGACCCAAGCCGGCCGATCTTCGTGACCCAAGCCGACCGATCTTCGTGACCCAAGCCGACCGATCTTCGTGACCCAAGCCGACCGATCTTCGTGACCCAAGCCGGCCGATCTTCGTGACCCAAGCAGGCCGATCTTCGTGACCCACGCCGACCGATCTTCGCGATCCACGCCGGCCGATCTTCGTGACCCAAGCCGGCCGATCTTCGTGACCCAAGCCGGCCGATCTTCGTGACCCAAGCCGGCCGATCTTCGTGACCCAAGCCGGCCGATCTTCGCGACCCACGGCGGCCGATCTTCGTGACCCACGCCGGCCGATCTTCGCGACCCACGGCGGCCGATCTTCGTGACCCACGCCGGCCGATCTTCGCGACCCACGCCGGCCGATCTTCGTGACCCACGCCGGCCGATCTTCGCGACCCACGCCGGCCGATCTTCGCGACCCAAGCCGGCCGATCTTCGCGACCCAAGCCGTCCGATCTTCGTGACCCAAGCCGGCCGATCTTCGTGACCCAAGCCGGCCGATCTTCGTGACCCATGCCGGCCGATCTTTGCGACCCATGCCGGCCGATCTTTGCGACCCATGCCGGCCGATCTTCGCGACCCAAGCCGGCCGATCTTCGTGACCCACGCCGGCCGATCTTCGTGACCCAAGCCGGCCGATCTTCGCGACCCACGCCGGCCGATCTTCGCGACCCAAGCCGGCCGATCTTCGCGACCCAAGCCGTCCGATCTTCGTGACCCAAGCCGGCCGATCTTCGTGACCCAAGCCAGCCGATCTTCGTGACCCATGCCGGCCGATCTTTGCGACCCATGCCGGCCGATCTTTGCGACCCTCGCCGGCCGATCTTCGTGATCCACACCGGCCGATGTTCGCGACCGACGCCGGCCGATCTTCGTGACCCTCGCCGGCCGATCTTCGTGACCCTCGCCGGCCGATCTTCGTGACCCAAGCCGGCCGATCTTCGTGACCCAAGCCGGCCGATCTTCTTTCTGAAGAAATGGCTTCTGGATCTCGTTTTTAAAAATAAATTTAGAGTACCGAATTCATTTTTTCCAATTAAGGGGCAATTAGCGTGGCCAGTCCACCTACCCTGCACATCTTTTGGGTTGTGGGGGCAAAACCCATGTAAACACGGGGAGAATGTGCAAACTCCACACGGACGGTAACCCGGGATGGAACCCGGGACCTCGGCGCCGTGAGGCAGCAGTGCTAACCACTGCGCCACCGTGCTGCCCTCTTTTGGATCTCCAATAAACTCCATGCATTTATTCTGTTCGTAGCTGAACAATACAAAGCATATAGCCTCAGATTCAATCCTCATGTACGCTGAGTTGATCATTCAGTTGCAATTGGCGTCATTGCCGCTGATCGACATCAGGTTCAGATGTGATCCGCTCACAGTGGAACAACCTGCCAAAGGCCAGTGTTGAGATTAATTTGTGGACTTTTGGGCGTTATTCATAGATTTCATAGAATTTACAGTGCAGAAGGAGGCCATTCGGCCCATCGAGTCTGCACCGGCTCTTGCCTACACCTCCACCCTATCCCCGTAATCCCAACTAACCTTTTTTGGACACTCAGTGCAATTATACATGGCCAATCCACCTAACCTGCACATCTTTGGACTTGCGGGAGAAAACGGGAGCACCCGGAGGAAACCCACGCAGACACAGGGAGAACGTGCAGACTCCGCGCAGACAGTGACCCAAGCCGGGAATCGAACCTGGGACCCTGCAGCTCTGAAGCAACTGTGCTAACCACTGTGCTTCCATGCTTCCCACGTTATGAGTCCTTATTTATTTCCCCCCAGCATTATTAGAGAATGGATGGAAATTGTCCTATCAGAGTGAAGCTTGGTGGATGAAGATGAAGATCACCAGAAGGATTTCTGGAGGTGTTCTCTGATCACTTGCCAACATCTGTATGTTTCCCTGGGCCTCCCTAGCCTCACTCTCTCCATTGAATCCTTCTCCGGTGCTAACACTCCCCTGAACTCTATTCGCCTGACTCTGGCCTTTTGTCCACCCCCCTCCCTTTGCCCCACCATTGGTTGCCATGCCTTAAGTAACCAAGGCCAACTGTGCGAAACCTGTTAGCACTGCTGCCTCACGGCGCTGAGGTCCCGGGTTCCAACCCGACCCTGGGTCACTGTCCGTGTGGAGTTTGCACATTCTCCCCGTGTTTGCGTGGATTTCGCCCCCACAACCCAAAGATGTGCAGGGCAGGTGGATTGGCCGTGCTAAATTGCCCCTTAATTGGAAAAAATGAATTGGGTACTCTAAATTTTAAATAAAACTGTGCGGAAACTTCTCCACCCTTCACCTCCCTCCCCCTCTGCCCCAGCTTATCACCCACCTCATTGACCACTCCTGATTAATCTAGTTTTGGTTTGACATTTTGGGTTTCATCTCAGTAAAGCATTTTTGGTTGTTTTCCTAAGGTTAAAAGTGCGAAATAATTAAATGCAAGTCATTTTTGGTGAAGACAGTGGTGAACACACAATATCTTGTCAGGTGCTGAGCACATTATGCAGAGGTTCTAATTTTCAATGTGGCCCCTGATAGAAGATATGGGTGAAGGCCTTTACTAACCATTATGCTAAAGAAGCACCCATTCTCAGCAGTCTCAGAATCTAAGTCATTCTTTTCCAGATGTATGAGGCCAAACTAACGTGGCTGCCAGACAGTAAACCTTAATTGGCCACAGAAGCTTCTGTACCACCAATCATATTTACCGTCATTGTTACGATAACCTAGCAGCGAAGCTCGAGAAATCCAGACACAAATCTCCCGTAAGGACCGTGAAGTAACTGGGACATCTGAGAAATCTTGTGTGCTTCTCGCATTTTACAATTCTGGCAGAACTATTTCTTACCCATGTAAACCTGACTCATATCCCGAGTTCGACCAGCTTCTCTGGACTTCTACAAGACAAGAATCTTTATCATTGGTCTGCTCCTTTTTAAAAATAAATTTAGAGTACCCAATTCATTTTTTCCAATTAAGGGGCAATTTTACACATGAATTATGTAGAATGTCACTTCCATTGATATATTCATGATTCTTGGCAAACAAATACATATCTCACCTGCTGTATTTCTCTTGGCTTATAACCAGACCAGTAAACATTCTGCTATCAGTCACTATTGGAAGCAGTTACACAGGAACATAAGAATTAGGAGCAGACGTCAGCAATTCAGCCCTTCGAACCTGCTCCACCATTCAATCAGATCAGGGCTGATGTCTTCCTGGTCTCAAATCCACCACCCTACCTGTCCCCTGTATACCTTTAACCCATTATTTATCAGAAATATATCAATCTCCTTCTTGAAACCATTTAATGACTCAGATTCCACCGCATTATGGGGCAGCGAGTTCCACAAATTCAGCACCCTCTGCGAGAAGTAGTTCCTCCTCATCTCAAGTTTAAATCTACTGTCTCTTGGGCGGCACAGCGGCGCAGTAGTTAGCACTGCTACTTCACTGTGCCGAGGACCCGGGTTCGATCCCGGCCCCGGGTCACTGTCGTGTGGAGCTTGCACATTGTCCCCGTGTCTGCGTGGGTCTCATCCCCACAAGCCAAAGATATGCAGGGTAGGTGGATTGGCCAGGCTAAATTGCCCCTTCATTGGAAAAAAAAATTGGGCACTCTAAATTTTTTTTTTTAATTGACCGCCTGTCAACCTATATCTGTGACATCTCGTTCTAGATTACCCCACAAGGGGGAACATTTGGTCTAAATTATCAATCCCTTTTAGTATTTTATATACCTCGATCAGATCCCCTCTCATCCTTCTAAACTCCAGTGAGTATAATCCCAAACTGTTTAATCTCTCCTCATACGTTGGCGCATTGTAATTAACCTCAGGGCACTTGGACTGTGAAGGCAAACGTTTTTTTTAAATTAAGGGGCAATTTAACGTGGCCAATTCGCCTACCCTGCGCATCTTTTGGGTTGTGGGGGGTGAGTGAGACCATCGCAAACACGGGGAGAATGTGCAAACTCCACACGGACAGTGACCCAGAGCCAGGATTGAACCTGGGACCTCGGCGCCATGAGGCTGCAGTGATAACCACTGCGCCACCGTGTGGCCCAGGAAGGTAAAAGTTAGCCACAGCTAATCATTGACCCCTTCTGGACTGTGCCCTTGTGTGGATGTTGGAATGATGGCACAACTGGGTTTTTGTGTGATACCTTTCGTAGTTGAATACCCTGACTACTGTGTCTCTTTGAGCTTAGATATGAGGAAGACAAAGTTCCAAGCAACAGACAACTATTTAAATTGAATGCTGAGGATTTAGGGTACAATCTGGGAAGAGAAAGGGGCTCTCAACCAGGGGTGGGTTGAATGGGGCTCTCCCTCCCACACAGTGGTTTCGCACGCCTATCACAACCAGTGCTGAAAGTGTTGCTCCTGTTCCCTGGCCAACTGTGTATGCTGCCTGATTCAGGCGGGCAATTGACCAGGGCATTCAGACGAGACCTGAGAGTTAAAACATCCCGGATTACATGGTGCCAAGGCCGAGGGGGGTTTGATGCTCACCTTGGTCCTTGGCACTCATGAAAACCCACCCCCGTCTCACCAGCAAATGTGGCTCCCTGCTTGCGTTGCCGGGCTCCAAGGTTACTTGATCTTTCGCGAACTGTACGTTTGTGGCAGTCTGGTTCCATTAACCAAGCATTGTTCAGAATGCCTCTTCTCTTTAATGAAGGAAGCCATTTAGATGTGTGCATGGACAGAACCTCTCAACTCATGATGATTCTGGAATGGACCAAAAAGTTAACTTAGCTGTTACCATTGTTTGGATTCATCTAATTTCAGTGTTAACTATAACCTGTTCTAGATTCATCTCCTCCCCCTAATTCCTCCCCGAATTGCATTTTTGAGTGAAGAGATCTCTTCAGGAAGAAGGGACAAAATTTCATTGACTGCTTTTGAAAATTGTTTTAATTTGCATTCCAGGTTGTTTTGTGGGTGTGGTTTTAGTAAAAATACAATAATAATAATAATAATTGTCACAAGTAGGCTTGCATTAACACAGCAATGAGTTACTGTGAAAATCCCCTAGTCACCACATTCCGCCGCCTGTTCGGGTACACAGAGGGAGAATTCAGAATGTCCAATTCACCTAACAGCACGTCTTTTGGGACTTGTGGGAGGAAACCGGAGCTCCCGGAGGAAACCCATGCAGACACGGGGAGAACGTGCAGACTCCACACAGACAGTGACCCAAGCCGGGAATCAAGCTTGGGACTCTGGCGCTGTGAAGCAACAGTGCTACCTACTGGGCAGCTCAGCGGCCCAGTGGTTAGCACTGTTGCCTCATGGCACCGAGGACCCGGGTTCGAATCCCGGCTCTGGGTCACTGTCCGTGTGGTGTTTGCACATTCTCCCCGTGTCTGCGTGGGTTTCGCCCCCACAACCCAAAGATGTGCAGGGTAGGTGGATTGGCCACGCTAAAGTGCCCCTTAATTGGAGAAAATGAATTGGGTACGCTAAATTAAAAAAAAAACCAGTGTTACCCACTGTTCTACCGTGCTGCCCTACAGAAAGTTGCGTGAATCTTGTGGGATATGGGAATCCCTGCATAGTTTGAACATCCTGTGCAAACATACTGTCAGGAAATTCCTGCAGCTGCATTCACTGCCGATCAAAGTAACTGTGCTGAGGGAGCAGCAGGAGATACTCTGTTATAATAGGAGATGGAAGACTTCCTTCCACATATGTTCCAAGACATTTTCACCTTGTGTTTCGAGTATGGTGGTTATGGAAGTCCCAGGGTTGGGGTAGTGGGTTGACGTGGCGGAGGAATTATCTGTCGGTCGTTCCTGAAGGCAGTGCCTTATCATTAAGTTTCAATCCTGAAAATTTGTTCCTGGAGCAATAACTCTGTGTGGGTCAACCACGAGCAAATCCATGCCACTGATGAAAGAAATGTTTTTTATAAAGAGCAGGAAAGATCAGCGGAAGTTGATTTCAGTAATGAGAGTGCTAGTTAATCATTTCCATAATCTTAAAAACATCAGTTCCAGATGGTGATTTGCTTCCTCTACCTCCTGTATGTCAGGCTGATGAACATTGCAGAATGATTGCAAACATTTGCATTTATCGAGCTGGAGGTAATGTTCATGTTGAACCAACAATGTGGGGAAGAGCACGATACAGGTCTTGTGTACAGGAACAGCTCCAGAAAGGAAAACCCAAAGAGGTTTTGAAACCTATAAAGAGCAAAGGTATGAGTGGAGCAAGAGTCGGGCCAATTGGGGACCATGTAACTGTGAGGGGATTGGTTTAGCTCAGTTGGTTGGACAGCTAGGTCGTGATGCGGAGCGAGGCCAGCAGCGTGAGTTCAATTCCCGTGCTTGCTGAGGTTATTCATGAAGGCCCCGCCTTCTCAACCTTGCCCTGCGCCGGAGGTGTGGTGATCCTCGGGTTAAATCACCACCAGTCAGCTCCCCCCTCAAAGCTGTGTGTGGACTGGAATGTACATGGGTACGGTCCTTAATAAATACTTTGCGTCGGTCTTCACAATGGAAATTAATCTTTTATTGTCAGCAATAGGCTTACAATAGGACGATGCAGATGTAGACATCAGGATGGAGGACTGTGAAATATTAGAGGAGATTAACATAGAGAGAGGGGAGATACTGGCAGGATTAGCAGTTTTAGAAGTGGACTAATCCACATACCCAGATGAGATGTACTCCAGGGTGTTGAGGGAGGCGAGGGAGATGAAATTAGGGACATAGGCAGTAATTTTTAAATCCTCTCTGGTCACTGGTGAGGTTCCAGAGGGTTGGAGGATAACTAACACTGTCCCATTATTAAAAATGGGAGTTAGGCTTAGAGCAGGAAATTATTCCTGAATATTCTTAAAATACTCAGGAGGGACAGAGATAGAAATAGTGTGGACAGTTTAGTGCTGTGTGGGAGTTTAGTGCTGTGCATTTACATTGTTTTCTCACTAATTACGCTGTTTCTCCAACAAAGGCAAAAGCATGGTCTGACCTGGTCATGTGTATTACAAAATATTACAGCAAACAAACAGGCCATTTGGTCCAGCAACTCAATCCTAGTTTTTATGATTCATATAAGCTCCTTCCAGAACATATCCTTTTGTTCCCCTCTCCCTCAGCAACTTTCCTAGCTTCCTTTTAATTGCATGTATTTCAGTCACTCCATCCAAGTGAGTGGCAAAGAGAACTCCATCTAATCTGGTTGAAGAAGATTCTTCTGAATTCTCTATTGGATATATTAGTGACTATTTTGTACCATAACCATTACTTCTGACATGCCCCACAAATGGAATCACCCTCTTTAATTCTGCCCTTCCATCATCATCATAGAATCATAGAATCCCTATAGTGCAGAAGGATGCCATTCAGCCCATCGAGTCTGCACCGACACTCAGAAGGGGCACCCACATAACTTTTGGACACTAAGGGCAATTTATCATGGCCAATGCACCTAACCTGTATATCTTTGGACTGCGGGAGGAAACCGGAGCACCCGGAGGAAGCGCAAGCAGACAGGGGAGAACGTGCAAACTCCACACAGCCAAACCAGGCTGGAATTGAACGCAGGTCACTGGCACTATGAGGCAGCAGTGCGAACCCCACGGTGCCGCCCCTGCAATCAATCATTCACTTCCTTCCCCTTCCCTTAAAGACCACTTTCAGGTCACCCGTCTCTCTTCATTTACCTCATTTATCTCAATCTGTTTAATCTTTCCAGATAAGTAAACCGCTTTGTTCTGCTGTCATTCTAGTGATGCACGATCAACTGCACAAAGACTAAAGTTGGGTACAACTGTGGCTTTATTACAGTCAGATGCCTGGCCTCCTGTTGCAGCTGGCGAAATGGCAGGGCACTGGAGGTCATGCATATTTATACAGTTCTCCGAGGGCGGAGCCAGCTGGCAGGGGCTACCGGTGAACCTGTAGTGCAGATCCTACCTTACATCTCCTATTACAGTGGTTCACCACATTCACCCCCTGTTAAAAATGAGTCCGGCGGGGGTGACGTGAAACGATATACAATTAGTGCCATTATGTACAGTGGTAGGGAAAGAAAAGTCCGTGTTGACGGTCCGGAGTCCGTCAAAGGTTCAGCCGGTCCGGTGCTTTGGTGCTTCGTTGGGAGTGGCGTAACGGTGGCGGCGAAGTCGGTGCTGGCGGTGGTGGAGGTGGCACCGATGACGGTGGTGGCGGTGCTGATGTTGGACAGTCATCGGGGAACTCCGGGAGCGTGCCAAAGTCCTCTTGTGCGGAAAAGGATGGGGGGGGGGGGGTGGTCTGGTGGGAGGTGGGGAGTGGGCACATTGGTGGGGGAGGGGTGTTGGGGTGGAACCTGATGGTGCCAGGTCCCTGAGTGAGACAGTATCTCGGCGGCTGACGGGGAACTCAACGTAGGCATTTTGGGGGTTGGCGTGGAGCAGGTGAACCCTGTCTACCAAGGGATCCGCCTTGTGGAGTCGGACATGCCTACTGAGAAGGACCGGTCCTGGAGCAATGAGTCAAGTCGGGAGCGACACCCCGGATGTGGACTTCCTGGGGAAGGTAAAAACACGTTCATGGGGTGTGTTATTAGTGGCGGTGCACAATAGTGACCGGATGGAGTGTAGAGCGTCAGGGAGGACCTCCTGCCAGGAGATTGAAGTTGTTTAACATGCTAACCATAAGGTTCTACGCAAGTTTAAGCAAGTTACCAAAACAGAGCAAGTAGATAACAAACATGGGAGCCTATCCGGGAAGCAGCGACCACAACGTTCAGAGTAAACATAGAAAAGGCAAAAGGAAGCTGTAGGAAGATAAAAGTGAGCTTTTAATAATAATAATTAATAATAATAATAATAATCTTTATTAGTGTCACAAGTCGGCTTACATTAACACTGCAATGAAGTTACTGTGAAAATCCCCTAGTCGCCACATTCCGGCGCCTGTTCGGGTACCCAGAGGGAGAATTCAGAATGCCCAATTCACCTAATAGCGCGTCTTTCGGGACTGTGGGAGGAAACCGGAGCACCCGGAGGAAACCCCCGCAGACACGGGGAGAATGTGCAGATTCCACACAGATAGTGACCCATGGCGGGAATCGAACCTGAGACCCTGGCGCTGTGAAGCCACAGTGCTAACCACTGTGCTACCTTGCTGCTCTTTTGGGGATTTTAGAAGGAAAATTGGGAATGCATCTGTAAGCTGCAATGGGAAATATTTAACTGGAGCTGGAAAGAGTGTAAATCAAATAGATTTCAGTCGGGAAAAGAGGGAAGTGGTCATGGGTGTGATTCAGTGACCCTGTTGTGTGGGGTGTCTCTCGGCTGACCTCAACTTGAATCCGTTGAATTGCGTCCCATAGCTCCCTGAGGTCAAATCTGATATTTAAGAATGAAACAATCATTCTTTACAGGAAAATAATAAAGATGAAAAACAGAACGTATTTAAAACAGAGAAAATTAGAAAGAAATATGAAAGTAAATCAGCAAAAGAATCATAATAAGATTTGAAATGAAGAAGAATGGATCCTGGGGGAAGCATGGGAAAGGTAGTAGTCACTCAGATTTTAAATTTCAACACACTGTTGAATCGTACCAGAATACTCGAGGGAGCGTAAGTGGTTCTTAATTCAGGAAAGCAGATAGAGATAAGTCAGGAAGAAGTTATAGGTCAATCAGTCAGGTTTTCGTTGTTGGTGAAACAGGAGTTAATCAGAGCCAGTCACTGCATTATTCTAAAGGCCTTTTCATGCTCAGCCCATGTAATGGATTTCTTTGATGAAATAATAAAAATGAAATACAGTGGGCGTGATTATATGGCATCTAAAACAAGTGTTTAATACAGCACCACATAAGAGGGAGTGGCAGGCGGTAGTAAAGGGGATGTGGTTAGGTAGAGACAGAAATAGTTAGAGGGCAGAAAGCTGAGGGTGTCCCACTGGGGCAAAAGTTCCAGATAAATGGTATTTATTGCTCAGGATTCTGTGCAGATTATATATTATATACAGGAATGCACTGAAGGATTGAGAGGACAATATCAAAATTTGCTGGCGGCATCAAATTCTTTTTAATTGAAAAGGTGGGACATCTCCTCCACAAAGACGCAACATTAACTATTTTTGATAGTGACTCCCGGGTGCGGCAATGACCAGCTGAGTCGCACGTTTCGGCAGCTCCCGTTGGAACTGACTTTTGGGCTCTTAATAGGAGCCCCAACGGCAATTTAAACGGCAAAAACACTGTGCGGTAAATCAGAAGGGAATCCCCCCCGGACACGCATGGAAAAGGGAGAGGATAGCGGCCGGATTGCGGAGGATCCTCTGGAGCAGCGGCAAGGAAGGGAAGCTCAAAGCAAGATGGCGTCGGAAGGTGGCCGTTTGCTATGGGGCCCGGAGCAGCAAGAGTTCCTGCGGCGCTGTGTGGAAGAGCTGAAGAAGGAGTTGAAGAAGGAGCTGTTGGCCCCGATATTGCAGGCGATTGAAGGGCTAAAGGAGGAGCAGAGGACCCAAGAGCTGGAGCTTCGGGTCGTGAAGGCAAAGACTGCTGAAAACGAAGATGAAATACAGGGCCTGGTGGTGAAGGCAGAAACGCACGAGGCACAGCATAAAAGGTGTGTGGAGAGGTTGGAAGCCCTGGAGAATAACTCAAGGAGGAAGAATTTAAGAGTCCTGGGTCTTCCCGAAGGCGCAGAAGGGGCGGACGTCGGGACATATGTGAGCACGATGCTTCACTCGCTAATGGGATCGGAGGCCTCGACGGGACCTTTGGAGGTGGAGGGAGCTTATCGAGTTCTGGCGCGAAGACCAAAGGCTGGAGAAATACCTCGAGCTATAGTGGTGAGGTTTCTCCGCTACAATGACAGAGAGACGGTTCTCAGATGGGCGAAGAAAACTCGGAGCTGTGGGTGGGAGAACGCGGTGATCCGCGTATACCAAGATTGGAGTGCGGAGGTGGCGAGAAGGAGGGCAAGTTTCAATCGGGCTAAGGCGGTGCTTCACAAAAAGAAGGTCCAGTTTGGAATGCGGCAACCGGCGAGATTGTGGGTCACACACCAAGGGAAGCACCACTACTTTGAGACGGCAGAAGAGGCGTGGACATTCATTGTGGACGAGAAGCTGGAATAGTCTGGCGAGAGAAAGAGCTTTTGGGACAAAGTGGTGGTGTGATTACAGGGGACGGGGGACGGGGGGGGGGGGGGGGGGATGATTTTTCAATTTGTTAATTTTGTGATCCTGTAACTTTTCTCTCTTCCCCATGTTGGGGGGGGGGGGGGGGGGGGCGGGGGGGAGCATGAGGAACTGTGGGCGCCGACCATTAGGGGCGGGGCCAAGTGGGAAACGCTTTGTTCCCACGTTATGGTAATCATGGCGGGAACAGGGAAGCAGGAAGGAGGGGGCCTCGCACAGTGGGGGCCGAGGATAAGGGGGGAAGCCGAGGTCAGCCAGAGTTTGCTGACTTCTGGGAGCAACATGGGGGGTGCAACTATGCTAGAGGGGGATCTAGCGGAGGGGGGGGGGGGGTGTTAACTGGGTTGCTGCTGCTAAGGAGAAGGGGGAGCTATAATGGGATGGGGTGGTCGAGGCGGGAGGGCACCGTCGGGGGGATATACGGGTACGTGGGAACCGGGTGAGGAGCTGGGTTAAAAAAGGGTATGGCTAATCGACAAGGGGGGGGGGGGGGCTAAAGAGCCCCCCAACCCGGCTGATCACGTGGAACGTGAGAGGGCTGAACGGGCCGATTAAAAGGGCACGGTTACTCGCACACCTAAAGAAATTAAAGGCAGATGTGGTTATGTTGCAGGAGACGCATCTGAAACTGATAGACCAGGTCAGACTACGTAAAGAATGGGTGGGGCAGGTGTTTCATTCGGGTTTACATAGAATTTACAGTGCAGAAGGAGGCCATTCGGCCCATCGAGTCTGCACCGGCTCCCGGAAAGAGCACCCCACCCAAGGTCAACACCGCCACCCTATCCCCATAACCCAGTAACCCCACCCAACACTAAGGGCAATTTTGGACACTAAGGGCAATTTATCATGGCCAATCCACCTAACCCACACATCTTTGGACTGTGGGAGGAAACCGGAGCACCCGGAGGAAACCCACGCACACACGGGGAGGATGTGCAGACTCCGCACAGACAGGGACCCAAGCTGGAATCGAACCTGGGACCCTGGAGCTGTGAAGCAATTGTGCTATCCACAAGGCTACCGTGCTGCCCCTTAGATGCGAAGGGTTTAGATGCGAAGAATAGGGGGGTGGCTATCTTAGTGGGGAAACGGGTACTGTTTGAGGCAAAGACCATAGTGGCGGATAGTGGGGGTAGATATGTGATGGTGAGTGGCAGATTGCAAGGGGAGGCGGTGGTTCTGGTGAACGTATACGCCCCGAACTGGGATGATGCAAATTTTATGAGGCGTATGTTGGGACGTATCCCGGACCTGGAGGCGGGAAAGTTGGTAATGGGGGGAGACTTCAATACGGTGCTTGATCCAGGGTTGGACCAGTCGTGGTCCAGGACCGAGAGGAGGCCGGAGGGGTAGACCCCTGGAGATTTATTAGGCCTAGGAGTAAGGAGTTTTCATTTTTCTCCCATGTTCACAAAGTATACTCACTGATAGACTTTTTTGTCTTAGGAAGGGCAATGATTCCGAAGGTGACAGGGACGGAATATACGGCCATACCCATTTCGGACCACGCTCCACATTGGGTAGACCTGGAGGTAGGAGAGGAAAAAGAACAGCACCCACTCTGGAGAATGGATATGGGCTTATTGGCGGATGAGGGGGTATGTTTAAGGGTGAGGGGGTGTATTGAAAGGTATTTGGAGCTTAATGACAATGGGGAGGTTCAGGTGGGAGTGATCTGGGAGGCGTTGAAGGCGGTGGTCAGAGGGGAACTGATATCCATAAGGGCACATAAAGGGAAGCAAGAGGGTAAAGAAAGGGAGCGATTGTTGAAAGAACTTTTGAGGGTGGACAGGCAATATGCAGAGGCACCGGAGGAGGGACTGTACAGGGAAAGACAAAGGCTACATGTGGAGTTTGACCTGCTGACCACGGGTAAGGCAGAGGCACAGTGGAGGAGGGCACAGGGTGTACAGTATGAGTATGGAGAGAAGGCGAGTCGGCTACTGGCCCACCAATTGAGGAAAAGGGGAGCAGCGAGGGAGATAGGTGGGGTGAGAGATGAGGAGGGAGAGATGGAACGGGGAGCGGAGAGAGTGAACGGGGTGTTCAATGCATTCTATGAGAGGTTATATAAGGCTCAGCCCCCGGAAGGGAAGGAGGGAATGAGGTGTTTCCTGGATCAGCTGGAATTCCCGAAGGTGGAGGAGCAGGAGAGGGCGGGACTGGGAGCACAGATTAAGATGGAGGAGGTGGTAAAAGGGATTGGGAGCATGCAAGCGGGGAAGGCCCCGGGACCGGTCGGATTCCCGGTGGAATTTTATAGGAAATATATGGACTTACTGGGCCCGCTTTTGACGAGAACCTTTAATGAGGCCAGGGAAAGGGGGCAGTTGCCCCCGACTATGTCGGAGGCGACGATATCGCTCCTTTTGAAGAAGGAAAAAGACCCGCTGCAGATTGGGTCCTACAGGCCCATTTCCCTTTTAAATGTAGATGCTAAGCTCCTGGCCAAGGTGATGGCGACGAGGATAGAGGACTGTGTCCCGGGGGTGGTCCACGAGGATCAAACTGGGTTCGTTAAGGGGAGACAGCTGAACACGAACATACGGAGGTTGCTAGGGGTACTGATGATGCCCCCATCAGAGGGGGAGGCGGAGATAGTGGTGGCGATGGACGCCGAGAAAGCATTCGACAGAGTGGAGTGGGATTATCTGTGGGAGGTGCTGAGGAGATTTGGTTTTGAAGAAGGGTTTATTGGATGGGTACAGCTGCTGTACAGGGCCCCGGTGGCGAGTGTGATCATGAACAGGCAGAGGTCTGACTACTTCCGTCTTTATAGAGGGACGAGGCAGGGGTGTCCCCTGTCTCCGTTACTGTTTGCATTGGCGATTGAGCCCCTGGCCATAGCACTGAGGGGCTCCAGGAAGTGGAGGGGAGTACTCAGGGGAGGAGAAGAACACCGGGTATCTCTGTATGCAGATGATTTATTGCTGTATGTTGCGGACCCAGTGGAGGGGATGCCTGAGATAATGCAGACACTCAGGGAATTTTGGGTATTTTCGGGGTACAAATTGAATATGGGGAAGAGTGAGTTGTTTGTGGTGCATCCGGGGGAGCAGAGCAGGGGAATAGATGATTTACCGCTGAGGAGGGTAACAAGAGATTTCCGGTACTTAGGGATTCAGATAGCCAGGCGTTGGGGAACCTTACATAGGCTTAATTTAACAAGATTGGTGGAACAGATGGAGGGGGATTTTAAGAGATGGGACATGGTGCCCCTGTCACTGGTGGGTAGGGTGCAGGCGGTCAAAATGGTAGTCCTCCCGAGATTCCTTTTTGTGTTTCAGTGCCTTCCGGTGATGGTCACGAAGGCTTTTTTCAAGAAAATTGAGAAAAGTGTCATGAGTTTTGTGTGGGCCGGGAAGACCCCGTGAGTGAGGAGGGGGTTCTTGCAGCGTAGCAGGGATAGGGGGGGGGGCCTGGCACTACCGAGCCTAAGTGAATACTACTGGGCCGCCAATATCTCAATGGTGTGTAAGTGGATGGGAGAAGGGGAGGGAGCGGCGTGGAAGAGATTGGAGATGGCATCCTGCAAAGGAACCAGCCTACAAACACTGGTGACGGCGCCATTGCCGTTCTCCCCGAAGAAATACACCACAAGTCCAGTGGTGGTGGCAACGCCTAAAATTTGGGGGCAGTGGAGACGACATAGGGGAAGGACGGGAGCCTCGGTGCAGTCCCCGATAAGAAACAATCATAGGTTTGTCCCGGGGAGAATGGATGGGGGATTTGGAGCATGGCAGAGAGCGGGGGTTGTGCAACTGAGCGATCTGTTCGTAGATGGGACGTTTGCGAGTCTGGGAGCGCTGACGGAAAAATATGGGTTGCCCCAAGGGAATGCATTTCGGTACATGCAACTGAGGGCTTTTGCGAGGCAACAGGTGAGGGAATTCCCGCAGCTCCCGACGCAGGAGGTTCAAGATAGAGTGATCTCAGGGACATGGGTGGGGGATGGTAGGGTGTCGGATATATACAGGGAAATGAGGGACGAGGGGGAGATCATGGTGGATGAGCTGAAGGGGAAATGGGAAGAGGAGCTGGGGGAAGAGATTGAGGAGGGGCTGTGGGCTGATGCCCTACGTAGGGTAAACTCGTCGTCCTTGTGTGCCAGGCTAAGCCTGATACAATTCAAGGTTTTGCACAGGGCGCATATGACCGGAGCAAGGCTCAGTAAATTTTTCGGGGTAGAGGATAGGTGTGGGAGATGCTCGAGAAGCCCGGCGAACCACACCCACATGTTTTGGTCATGCCCGGCACTGCAGGGGTTCTGGGTGGGGGTGACAAAGGTGCTTCTGAAGGTGGTGGGGGTCCGGGTCGAACCAAGCTGGGGGTTGGCTATATTTGGGGTTGCACAAGAGCCAGGAGTGCAGGAGGCGAGAGAGGCTGATGTCTTGGCCTTTGCGTCCCTAGTAGCCCGGCGCAGGATATTGTTAATTTGGAAGGAAGCCAAATCCCCGGGTGTGGAGACCTGGATAAACGACATGGCAGGGTTTATAAAGTTAGAACGGATAAAGTTCGCATTAAGGGGTTCGGCTCAAGGGTTCACCAGGCGGTGGCAACCGTGCATTGACTACCTCGCAGAACGATAAAGGAAATGGGAAGGTAGCAGCAGCAACCCAGGGGGGAGGGGGGGGGGGCCCAGGTGGGTCCTCAGGGGTGTTTATGTATAGATATTTGTACCTGGTTATGTATATTGGATTGTTTGATTTTATTTTTGGAGAGTTATTATTTTTGTTATGGCAGTTGCCATTTAGTTTATATATTATTTATTTATTTGTTAAAACGGTCACTGCTATATATATTGTTTTCATAGAATCATAGAATTTACAGTGCAGAAGGAGGCCATTCGGCCCATCGAGTCTGCACCGGCTCTTGGAAAGAGCACCCTACCCAAGCCCACACCACCCTATCCCCATAACCCAGTAACCCCATTCAACCAACACTAAGGGCAATTTTGGACACTAAGAGGCAATTTAGCATGGCCAATCCACCTAACCTGCACATCTTTGGACTGTGGGAGGAAACCGGAGCACCCGGAGGAAACCCACGCAGACACGGGGAGAACGTGCAGACTCCACACAGACAGTGACCCAAGCCGGGAATCGAACCTGGGACCCTGGAGCTGTGAAGCAATTGTGCTATCCACAATGCTACCGTGCTGCCCATTATTGTTGTAAAAAGGTAAACCTTTGTATTGTTTTGTTTGACCGCAAAAAATTTGAATAAAATATATTTAAAAAAACAAACTATTTTTGATAGTAACCTGAAAAAGATAAATAAGGGTGGCACAGTGGTTAGCACTACTTCCTCATGGTGCCGAGGTCTCAGGTTCGTTCCTGGTCCCGGATCTCTGTCCGTGTGGAGTTTGCACATTCTCCCCATGGGTCTTACCCTCACAAGACCCACGCAGACACGGAGAGAATGTGCAAACTCCACACGGACAGTGACCCGGGGCCGGGATAGAACCTGGGACCTTGGCGCCATGAGGCAGCAGTGCTAACCACTGCGCCACCGTGCTGCCCGTTACAACCCAAAGATGTGCAGGGTAGGTGGATTGGGCACGCTAAATTGTCCCTTAACTGGTTAAAAAAAGATGAATTGTATCGTGTATCTTGAACGAAATTCTCCATCCCGCCCCGCCACATTCCTGCCCCGACCCGCCGGCGGGATTCTCCGTAACGCCGGCCGGTCAATGGGGTTTCCCATTGTGGGGCAGCCCCACGCCGTCGGGAACCCCCCGGGAGCCGGCAAAACGGAGACTCCCGCCGGCGGAGAATGACGCCCATGATGTGGGCAGAAGAATTAAAGAGGAGGCTCACCCATCTCGCCAGTCTGACTCAACAAACACTGACCTGGCTACTCTGAGGTTGTCAGACCCGTTGTCCCGAGGGAGGCCGGAGCCTGACCAGAATCTGTGCTGCTCATGGTGCTTCTGGCCACAGTCCCTGTACATATTCCTCAGGAGCGTATTTAGGGTTAGGGAAGTCAATCGCGATACAGTCCATGACTATTTTATGCCAATTTTGAATTGAAGGTCACTGATCCAGGAGCAGAGAATATTTTTACGAGCTGCAAAGGTTAGGATGCGGTGCAGCCTTTTCTCATTAATGTCAATAATGCGATGGCAGACCTGCCTGAGAAGAATGACAGTGCACACCAACTATGCAGTCATTTCCAAAGTTAGGGTCGCAACCCACGGGCGGGTCATGGGCGGATGTCGGGAGGGTCGCAGGGCCATTGGTCATGGCGTACCCGGTCACGTGAAGAGCCCAACGGCCGTGACTCAGCAGTGAGCAGGCCCGGAGCCCAGCGAGGCAGACCGCCTCCTCCTGACATCAGTGCGCTGACACAGGAGCAGATTCTTTAAAAAAATCAATGGAGTCATCTCTCCAGAAGCGGCTCTGATGTCACGTTTATTGGGCGCGAGAGAGATTCCTCCATTTTGCAGCTGCCAGCAGTGCTGGTGTGACTTCCAGGGCCTCTGGTGAACAACCCATGAAGAAGAAACTGAAAACAGGAACAAAGCAGCAGAAAGATGGTTTCTTGAGGTATGGGTTTATTAATTGTGCCGATGCAAATCAGGATGCAAAGTTTGTGTGTGTTATATGCAGAGAAGCACTGGCAAATGGAAGATTAAAACCCTCAAAACTTCAAAGACATTTGAAAATTAAGCATGACGAGTTTGAGGACAAACCTCGTGACTTTTTTCAACGAATGTAATGAGATCTTAAATCATCAGCTCAAGTCCTTAGCAGATATGTAACATTGAATGTCCTTCCTCAGATAAGGACACCAAAACTGCTCACAATACTCCAGGTGCGGCCTCACCAATGCCCTGTGCAATTGCAGTAAAACATCTCTATTCCGATACTCAAACCCTCTCGCTGTAAAGCCAACATGTCATTTGCCTTCTTTCCTGCCTGCTGTACCTGCGCCCTTACTTTCAGCGGCTGATGCACGAGGACACCAAGGTCTCGCTGAGTAACCGCCTCTCTCAATTTACACCCATTCAAATAATAATCTGCCTTCTTATTTTTCCTACCAAACAGGATAACTCACATTTATCCACAATATACTGCATCTGCCATGCATGTGCCCACCCACTCAGCCTGTCCAAATCCCGCTGAAACATCTCTGCATCCTCCTCACAGCTCACCCTCCCACCCAACTTTGTATCATTTGCAAATTTGGAGATAATACATTTCATTCCCTCGTCCAAATCATGAATATATAATGTGAACAGTTGGGGTCCTAGCGCAGATCCCTGCAGTACCCCACTAGTCACTGCCTGCTAATCGGAAAAACACCAATTTATTTCAACATTTTGCTTCCTGTCTGCTAACCAGCTTTCTATCCATCTCCAGACACTATCTGTAATCGCTCACGCTTTAACTTTACATATTAATCTGCTATGTGAGATCTTGTCAAAAGCTTTCTGAAAGTCTAAACAAACCACACCCACCAGTTCTCCCTGGTCAACTCTACTAGTTACACCTTCAAAGAATTCTAGTAGATTTGTCAAGCATGATGTTCCTTTCCTAAATCCATGTTGACTTTGTCTGACGCTACCCCTGCTTTCAAACGCTGTGCTATGAAACCCTTGATAACGGACTCCAACAACTTCCCTGCCACCGACGTCAGGCTCACTGGTCTATAGTTCCCTGTTTTCTCTTTTAAATGCATTCAGGGGCTGGTTTAGCACAGTGGGCTAAACACCAGGCTTATAATGCAGAACAATGCCAGCAGCGCGGGTTCAATTTCGGCCTCCCTGAACAGGTGCCAGAATATGGCGACTAGGGGCTTTTCACAGTAAATTCATTGAAGCCTACTTGTGTGACAATAAGCGATTATTATTAGCTCATCTTAAATAGGAGGTTCACACTGGCTCAAGGACAATGGGAACACTCAATAACAGTAAAGCAAGCACAGAGGGAGCATCAATGCTGTTGCTGTGGTGTGGGCAGTGAACAGGAGGAGGGACATCCACATTCCCCAGGGAGCAGGAGCTTCTCCAGCCATCAACTCAGGAGGCAGTAGGCAGAGATAGCTGAGCCTGTCTATGGTGGGACTTCAGCTTCCAGGACATGGTTGCAATGCCAGAAAGATTTCCCTGACCTCCCTTGTTTTGTCAAGGTAAGTATACTGTCCCCTGACTGTTTGCACGTACCTTCACTGCCTACGCCCTCGCTACTCGCAATTCCCCCTACAATCACTGCACTTCACATCACTACACCTCAATCTCCTTATACTCCTCACTCAGTCAACCAATACAACCATCACTTTCCCATAATTCACCTCTGGCACACTGACTATCAACTGCCATGATACGTCCATTCGCAAAGCTCCTCACAAGACTGTCACTAACACATTCTTTCTTGGAGGGGAAGTTGGTGCACAACCCCAGAGAGCAGGCTGACATTAGAGGAGAAAGAGCTCAACTTCAAACTCTCTTCTCACTCAAGGAAACAAGTTGGTCATCATTGGTGATGTATTGGGTGTTCTGGATCACATACAGGTCACCAACACTTGAAATAGTGCAACACTATTTTATTGAATCATCAACTGTTTAAACATACTCAGACTGTGGGTTAATACGATACTAGTTTTAACTAAAGACCTTTGCCTTGTCCTAACCAGTCGATGCACTCAGCACATGGCGAATGTCTGTGTTGCAGGCTGTGAGCTCTGTGCTCCGAGATGGCTGCTACTAGAATGAGCGGGAACTCTGATGCCCCCTGTCTTTATAGTGCGTGTGCTCTCACTAGTGATTGGCTGCAGTGTTGTGTGTGTTGATTGGTCCCACTGTGTGTCCATCAGTGTGTGTGGCTGCACCATGATATACTGGTGTATATTATGACATCCCCCCTTTTATAAAAGAATGTGCCTGCGTGACAATAAATAGTGTATGGGGAAAGTTCCTGACTACGGGTGTGCAAAATATTTACAGGACTATGTACATAGAAACTAAGCTATTTACATGGGAAGGTGCCTGGTGCAGGAAAAAACTGTGTGTCACAAGAATAACGAGATGAACACTATATACAAACCACGTAAACGATTAAACGGAAGAACAGAACAAATCAGAAAGTCCATAAGTCCACAAAGTTCACAAATTAAGTCTCTGAGGTGGGCGACGAATTCTGGTTGACCGCCTCAAGGGTGGGTCGGGAGCCGCCGGCTGAGGAGCGGGCTGGACTGCGTCAGAGTGAGGAGGATACAGAGTGACCGGGATCTCTGCATAGTCCAGGGCAGGGTTAACAGGAGGGCGTGGCAATGGTGGAGGATCACGTAGCGAGCGCGGAACGAGACGAAGGGCACGCCGATTACGGCGCAGAATGGAACCATCCGGTAGACGAACCAGGAACGAGCGGGGAGCCACCTGCCGAAGAACCACAGCAGTTGCAGACCAGCCACCATCCGGAAGATGGATGCGGACGTTGTCATCTGGAGCCAGAGGAGGGAGATCAGCTGCACGGGAGTCATGAACCGCCTTGTGCTGTGCACGAGACAGCTGCATCCGGCGAAGGACTGGAACGTGGTCGAGGTCTGGGACATGAATGGACGGTACCGTCATCCTCAGGGTGCGACCCATGAGCAGCTGGGCTGGCGACAGGCCAGTGGACAGTGGGGCCGAGCGATAGGTCAGCAGGGGAAGGTAGAAGTCGGATCCCGCATCGGCAGCCTTGCAGAGGAGCCGTTTGACTATGTGGACGCCCTTCTCCGCTTTGCCGTTGGATTGGGGGTACAGGGGACTGGATGTCACATGCACAAAGTTGTACCTCCTGGCAAATTTGGACCATTCCTGGCTTGCGAAGCAGGGGCCATTGTCCGACATCACCGTGAGTGGGATGCCGTGTCGAGCAAAGGTGTCCTTACAGGCACGGATGATTGCAGACGATGTGATGTTGTGTAAACGTACCACCTCCGGGTAGTTTGAAAAGTAGTCTACAATCAAGACATAGTTCCTGCCAAGCGTGTGGAACAGGTCGATGCCGACCTTGGACCAAGGGGACGTGACCAACTCATGGGGCTGTAGGGTCTCACGTGGTTGGGCCGGCTGGAACCGCTGACAGGTGGGGCAGTTGAGCAGTGTGTTGACGATGTCGTCATTGATGCCGGGCCAGTACACTGCCTCTCGGGCCCGTCGGCGGCACTTCTCCACGCCAAGCTGACCCTCGTGTAGCTGTTCCAAGACGAGCTGGCGTATGCTGTGCGGGATAACAATGCGGTCCAGCTTCAGGAGGACACCATCGACTACCGCCAGATCGTCTCTGATGTTGTAGAACTGCGGGCATTGGCCCTTGTGCCACCCGTCCGTCATGTGGCGCATGACACGCTGTAGCAAAGGGTCAGCCGCTGTCTCGCGGCGAATTTGGATGAGGTTTTCATCCGTGGCAGGTAGATTGGAGGCCACGGAGGTCACATGGGCGTCAACCTGACAGACGAATCCCGCTGGGTCACACGGGGTGTTGACTGCCCTGGACAGAGCGTCGGCTATGATCAGGTCTTTGCCCTGGGTGTATACGAGCTGGAAGTCGTATCGCCGGAGCTTGAGCAGAATGCCCTGGAGGCGAGGCGTCATGTCGTTCAAGTCTTTCTGTATTATATTGACCAGCGGGCGATGGTCGGTCTCAACGGTGAATTGGGGAAGGCCGTACACATAATCATGAAACTTGACGACACCGGTCAAAAGACCCAGGCACTTCTTTTCTATCTGCGCGTAGCGCTGTTCCGTGGGGGTCATGGCGCGTGACGTATATGCAACGGGGGCCCATGATGAGGCCTCATCGCGTTGCAGAGCACTGCCCCAATGCCGGATTGGCTGGCATCGGTTGAAATTTTTGTCTCTTTTGCTGGATCAAAGAAAGCTAAGACCGGGGCCGTGGTCAGTTTGGTTTTGAGTTCTCTCCATTCGTGCTCGTGGGCAGGAAGCCGTTGGAAGTCTGTTGTCTTCCTGACCAGGTTCCTGAGAGCCGTGGTATGAGGGGCCAGGTTGGGGATGAACTTCCCGAGGAAGTTGACCATGCCCAGAAATTGGAGGACCGCCTTCTTGTCCTCTGGTGTTTTCATGGCTGTGATAGCAGCCACCTTGTCCGCATCCGGCCGCACACCCAACTGGGAGATGTGGTCCCCGAGGAACTTGAGTTCCGTCTGACCAAAGGAGAATTTGGCTCTGTTGAGGTGTAGGCCCTGCTCCTGTATGCGTTTGAACACGCGCTGGAGGCGATTGACATGCTCCTGCGGGGTGGTGGACCAAATGATTATGTCATCGACATAGACGCGAACACCTTCAATGCCTTCCATCATTTGTTCCATGATCCTGTGGAACACTTCTGACGCCGATATGATCCCAAACGGCATCCTGTTGTAACAATATCTGCTAAAGTGGGTGTTAAAGGTACACAGTTTCCTGCTGGATTTGTCGAGTTGGATTTGCCAGAAACCTTTTGAGTCGTCGAGTTTGGTGAAGAGCTTGGCGCGAGCCATCTCGCATGTGATCTCTTCGAGCTTGGGAATCGGATAATGCTCCCTCATGATATTGCGATTCAGATCCTTGGGATCAATGCAAATTCTCAGCTCGCCGGAAGGCTTTTTTACGCACACCATGGAACTGACCCAGTCGGTTGGTTCCGTCACTCTGGAGATCACTCCTTGGTCTTGGAGGTCCTGCAGCTGCTGCTTGAGGCGGTCCTTGAGGGGTGCTGGGACTCTGCGAGGTGCGTGCACCACAGGCGTGGCGTTCTGTTGGAGTAGGATCTTGTAAGTATATGGGAGCGTGCCCATGCCTTCGAAGACGTCGCGGTGCTGGTCGATGATGGCGTCGAGTTGTGCCCTGAAGTCAGCGTCCGGGAAGGCAGACGTGTCATCAGGAGAGAGAGAGTGAACTCTTTGAATGTGGTTCAACAGCTTGCACGCCTGTGCGCCAAGCAGGGAGTCCTTCGCGGAGCCCATGATCTCGAAAGGAAGGATGGCTTTCCGTGACTTGTGCGTCACTTCAAGTTGGCACGAGCTGGTAGCAGGAATGATGTTGCCATTGTAGTCAAATAGCTGGCAGGCCGATGGAAGGATGGCTGGTTTGACGCGAACGCTTTGGAAAGCAGACCATGCCATGAGATTGGCGGAGGCACTAGTATCCAGGTGGAAACGTATTTGGGACGGTTGACCGTGTCGGTGGCACACCACTCATCGTCTGGATCGATGCTGTATACCGACAGCGGCTGGTGTCTTTGCTTCGGGGACAGCCTGTTTTTCGTTATGACACCGACTCGAAAAGGCGCCTTCGGGTCCTCGGTGTCACTGCTGTGTGGGAGGTCGGAATCGGACTCCGTGACCGTGGGTTGAATTGCCCGAACATTCCTGCGAGGCTGGCTGAAGCGATGTGAATTGGCAGGCTGAGCTGCTCGGCAGAAGACAGCATAGTGGCCAAGTCTTCCACATCGTAGGCATTGTTGAGATATTGCGGGGCATTGCTGCTTTAAGTGGGCGGAGCCACAGTTGCCACACGTCGTGACGTCAGTACGTTCGTTGCACCACCGCGCATGCGTGGTGCGGCCGTGCGTGGTGCACGTCTGCGCATTACGTTCCTCAACGTCGCCGTCCCCTCGTTTGGTGCGTACAAGCGCGGGAGTCTGCGAAAAGCGCGCAAAATGGCTGCTCTCATCCAGCCTGAGGCCCTGGAGGTGTTCAATCACTTGGACCAGTTCCGCCTCATGGGGACCTTGCCGCGCCGTTTCAGCCGCTTGTGTATGGGAATACCGACTCGTGGCGTTTTCATGTAGGACACAGGTCTCGATGGCGGTCGCTAGGGTGAGCTGCTTTACTTTGAGGAGCTGCTGACGTAGGGGGTCCGACTGAACAACGAAAATGATCTGGTCGCGTATCATGGAGTCGGAGGTGGGCCCGTAGCTGCAAGATTGCGCAAGGATGCGGAGGTGCGTGAGAAAGGATTGGAAAGGTTAATCCATACCCTGCAAACGCTGCTGGAACACGTAGCGTTCGAAACTTTCATTCACCTCTACACTGCAGTGAGTGTCAAACTTGAGGAGAACCGTCTTGAACTTCGTCTTACCTTCGTCATCTGCAAAGGTGAGAGAGTTGAAAATGTGGATGGCATGGTCCCCGGCCGTGCAGAGGAGAAGAGCGATCTTTCTGGTGTCCGAGGCGCCCTCCCTGTCCGTGGAACACATACAGGCCACCAACACTTTAGTGCAACACTATTTTATTAAGTTAGAAACTGTTGAACATACCTTCACTGTGGGTTAACACGATGTTAGATTAAACTAAAGACCTATGCCTGTCCGAACCAGTCTATACACTCAGCACATGGTGAGGATCTGTGCTGTAAGCTGTAAGCTCTGTTCTTCTAGGAGGCTGCATCCCGAATGAGCGGGAACTCTGATGCCCCCTGTCTTTATAGTGCGTGTGCTCTAACTGGTGATTGGCTGCGGTGTTGTGTGTGTTGATTGGTCTTGCTGTGTGTCCATCAGTGTGTGTGTATCTGCGCCATGATACACTGGTGTATATTATGACACCTCCAACCCATTAACAATTAAAAATCTGTTTAACTCCTCCTTAAGTTTACTCACTGTCCCAGCATCCACTGCACTTTGGGATAGCGAATTCCACAGATTCACAACCCTTTGGGAGATTAGTCTCTCCTGAACTCCAATTTGAATTTTCTACTTCTTAGCCTGAGACTATGACCTCTCGTTCTAGAATGTCCCACAAGAGGAAGTATCAGCTCCGCGTCTACTTAACCATACCTTTTATCACCTTATATAACTCAATTTGATCTTCCCTCATTCTTCTAAACTCGAGAGAGTATCGGCCTAAACTGCTCAATCTCTCTTCATACGGCAAACCCTCATCTCTGGAATCAATCCAGTGACCCTCCTCTGATCTGCCTCCACTGTCACTACATCTTTCCTCAAATAGGGGGACCAAACCTGTGCACAATACTCCAGGGGCGGCCTCACCACTGTCTTGTTTGGTTGCAACAACTCTTCCTTACCTTTATCTGGGCGGCATGGACTGGTTGGGCCGAAGGGCCTGTTTCCATGCTGTAAACTTCCATGATTCTATGATCCTCTATTAGAACATAGAACATGCAGTGCCGAAGGAGACCATTCAGCCCATCGAGTCTGCACGGACCCACTTAAGCCCTCACTTCCACCCTATCCCCGTAACCCAATAACCCCTCCTAACCTTTTTGGTCACTAAGGGCAATTTATCACGACCAATCCACCTAACCTCCTTCAGCTACAAACGCCAACACTCCATTTGCTTTCTTTACTACCTGCTGTACTTGCATGCTAGTTTTCTGTGACTCATTAATGAGGACCCCAGATCCCTCTGCAATGGAGCGCCCCAAACTCTCTCCTCATTTAGATAAGTTGCCTTCCCATCTTTCTGACCAAAATGCATGACCTTGATATCTGATCTTGTTGATAGATCTGCTTCATTTTAATACTCGTCCTCTGCTGATGATGTTGCCCGTGTGAGGGTCTTCATCCATGGGAGAGGAGGTAGTCGTTCTGCCTCGGGAAGTTCAAGGAGGTTGAATTTCAAAGGATGAATGCTTTGTTCTGTGCTCTTATTATGACCACTGCTCTGGCCATCAAATGTTATACAGGGGCGGGATTCTCCAATAATGGGTACACGTCCCCACGTCAGTGCGAAAACGCAGGCGTTTCATTTTGGGCTTTCCTAAAGAAAGACAAGAGTGATTCTCCAACCTGCAGGGGGCTAGCAGTACCCCTGAGTGCTTCTCGCAGCCCTGGCTGTGGATATGGGGCACTGCACTCCCGGTCGGGAGTCCGCGCATGCTCATGGCGGCGGACTGCGGCGGCCGCCCCGTGGAGCGGCACCAGAAATGTAGGCCCTCCCGAGATCGCCCGCGTAACCGGTGCCGCCCGATCGCCCCCCCTGGCCGTCCATGAGGCCCCCCCCCACCCCCCGGTGAAGGAACCCCCGCCCCCTGGTGGCCGCAGACTGAGACCGCGGCCGCCACCGGCCGTTCCAGACAGGCAAAACGTGGTTAGAACCACGTCATCGGGAACTTGGCCAGTTACCCTCAGTGAATTGCCGCGGGGACCGCGTAGACCACCTGCGCGCGATATGCGGCGATTCTCCGTGGTGGAGAATTGCGGGAGCGGTGTCAGATTGGATTTCGTCATTGACGCCCATTCCCTGCCCCCGCGCCGATCGCGATTTCAGCGTGAAGGCTCGGAGAATCCAGCCCCATGACTCAGAGTATCACCCAGAAGGCATCTTGGATCAAATACCAGGCTCCACAGCAGTAGTAGGTCTGTCCTAGCACCAAGCTACCCTGGAAAGAGCAGCCACAGTCGCATGAGCCTTTTATACCACAGAATCAGCTAACCCACGTTTCATTTACACTGCCTCTTACATTGCGCCCTGGCCAAGCAGCATTGCAGGAGAAAACGAGGCAAGTTTGGTGTGAGGAGAGATTATGTTTGCTTATGTTCAGTTTGAATTGCTTGTGATAAGAGAGAAAATGCTTTTTATTTTGTGCTCATTTATTCATGGAAATGATTGTTATTCGGGTTAGTGTTTGAGCTTATTTCATGCTTAGCTGGAGGTTATAAAGGCTGACATGCTTGAATAGAGCTAAAGAGGACTGGTGCACTGTGAGGTTTGAGGATGGGCACTGGATTGAAGTATTTGTAATTTATCATGGCCAATCCACCTAACCTGCACATCTTTGGACTGTGGGAGGAAACCGGAGCACCCGGAGGAAACCCACGCACACACGGGGAGAACGTGCATACTTTACACAGTCACCCAAGGCGGGAATTGAACCCGGGTCCCTGGCGCTGTGAAGCAGCAGTGCTAACCATTGGGCCACCGTGCCGCTCCCTATCCAGATCTTTCTGGACTCCAAAGTTGTGCGGTGCACAGCAAACTGTCACTTTGTGGGGTCCACGCTTGTATGTGACTTAATCCTCTAGATTTATTGAAACAGAGAAGGTGCCCAATCTTGAGCCCCTATTGCTCTCTCACGCACTGTTCTTGTAGAAACTTATGTGAATCCATCCAATCTTTTACACATAATCTGGCATGAATTATTGAAATTTGGGCTTTTCAATCTTGAAATGAAGCAACCAAGAGGCGATCATATAGAGGAAGATAATAAATGATACAGAAAAATACTTAGAACCAAAATTCGATTCGGATAAATGACCATAGGTTCAGTCAGTAAAAGGTAAATATGGGAGCTTTTCTTCACACGGGGAGTGATCAACATGTGGAACGAACTTCAGGCCGGAGAGTGGGCAAAGATCCTTGGATCATTTCTAAACCATTGGACTGTCTCTTGCTCCACCACCACAACCTCAGTAGAAACCTCCTTGCTGATGTGTCAGCTCGGTTTCTGTTACCCCGCGTGGGGCAATCCCAATCCCTTTCAGCAGAAGCTGTGTTCGCAATTCTATGGGTTAGTTAGAAGAGGCCTGAATGGCCTTTATGTATCGTGTGGTCTTGTGCGTGAATTAAATTTTAGCTCAAAAATGGTGAATATAAACTACATCTGCTCAGAGTGGAAGATGAACCTGGAGTTTATTCATTATATTAGCTGATCACAGCTTTATTCATCCATGATGTCCTGTGATGGGTGAAACGTCCCATAGATACAAAGATATTTTATTATTGTTTAAACTGGACCAGCTGCTCACAACCCATGTCTCTGATTATCAAATAGCACAGCCAATGAGCATCACTCAGAATTGGTCCATGTGGTACCAATTAGTAGGCTCGGCCATTCAGCTAATTTAATGATAGCTACTTGCAAATTGATAACATCATAAACCATACACTCTATACATTGTATTGTGGGATAAATGAAATTTAATTGTTCCATAATGTGCTAGAATAGCAGACGAGAATCCCAAACAATTTGTAAAAGTGAGGAAAGGATATTTCACCCCAGGAGTGATGACTGTGATCACTAGGTACCTTTTATGTTCCAGAAAACTTTAATTTAAACACAGATTAACCACATTAACATCAAAGATTAACACAGATTAATATACATGCATACAGATACATACAGATAAACACAGATTAACCACATTAACATTAAATAAAATAGTTTCATAATTATCAGTTAAACAGTTCTTAAACACAACAAAAAACTTAAACTCACTATTTATACTTGTAACTAATTCCAATTAATCAACCCAATACAGTTCAAATGTCACTTATCAATAAAGTTAACAATCAGGGTTACTTGCTTATCTGTACAGACCGTTGGAGAGAGACCCTTTTCAGGAACACCCTAAAATCCATCTGTCTTGTCAGACTCTTCTGCTCAATCTAACAGCATTTGGCAAAACTGCAAACTCCAATCACATCCTGCTCCTCCCATGAATTACATCATCTATATCCCACTAAAATCCCATAATCTGTTTAGCTAGGACTAAATACAATCCCTCAAATTATCTGCTCTCCAGCGAATCTCCAGCAATGAAAACAATATGCCATTAGCCATCTCTCTGGAAACAATTAAATGGTTAAAATCAATCATCACCTCACCTTTTATGACTCCTTAATTACAGCTTTAGCAGACACACTGCCTGTATGCATTTTAAACCAGGGCTTTTAATAGCATTATTGCCACAAATATGGAATATAATATATATTAATTTTTACATTTGGCACAAGTGGACCGGTGATATTTATTAGCACATTTGTGATATTGGGGATTAACGAACAGGACTGGGGGCCCAGTTCCTCCAGTGACAAGCCTTACCTCCACTGTACTTTCATGCAGTGCAAATAATCACCTCTGTCAACATTAAACTGCTTTGGTGAAGAACGTGCCGACATTTTGGTGAAACGAATACAAGGAAAACCTAGAGATTTTATAAGAGCTGTGTTATTTTCATTCTAGGCTCTGTCCAAATAAAGGTTAACGCCCGGGTGTTAAACATGAAAACCTAACACATAGGGAGAGGCTGGTTTTAAGTGGTTGGTGAATGGCAATAACTGGGGTGTGTTTGCGGAGAGAGGATGAGGCATTACCAGTTTCCTGCACTATTTTCCATTTTTATCCCACAATAATAAAACAGGTCAGGAGGTTTAGTTGAACAACTGGCTTTAGGTTGGTATAGTACTTTAATGAGATTTTTAAAAAATATATTTTTATTGGCATTTTCCCGCATTTTAATGAGCTTTTAAAGAAAGTAAATCGTTTATCTCCTGTGGAGAATAATAATATCCAGGCGAGGATTAGGTTGCTCACTGAAGCGCACTGAATTCAATGATGGAACAACAAAGGTACCAAACAAAACTTCTGTTTTAAAAAAATATATTTTCGTCAAAACACAGTCAACAAATCTAACAATCAACAAAAGATACAACAAATTACCAACAGTTTCTCATTTCCCCTTTTTCTCTCCTAACACAACAGCCACCCGCCCCGTATTCCCCCCTCCCCCCTCCCCTGCTCGCCCGCCCACTGGTGACAAACAGATACTTGAATCGAGACAGAAACAGCCTCCATCTTACATTTAAAAAAAAAAATTTAGAGTACCCAATTCATTTTTTCCAATTAAGGGGCAATTTAGCGTGGCCAATCCACCTAATCTGCACATCTTTGGGTTGTGGGGGGCGAAACCCACACAGACACGGGGAGAATGTGCAAACTCCACACGGACAGTGACCCAGAGCCGGGCTCGAACCTGGGACCTCGGCGCCGTGAGGCAGCAGGGCTAACCCACTGCGCCACCGTGCTGCCCTAGCCTCGATCTTACATAAAGGGCAGGATTTACCGGCAGGATATTCCGGTCCAACGCAGGCGCATAGGCTTCCCGGCGATGAGTGGTGCCGTCAACAGGAAACGCGTTGACAACGGCGAGACTGGCAGCTCCCGCTAGCAGGCCGCCTCCCTCGCCAAAAAACACATGGCCGGGTGGTTGGTACTTCCCACCCAAAATCCTTCTTCTGACCCCCTGAACCTTTTCCACCTGTAAGAAACCCGCCATACCACCAACCGCGCCGTCGCCGTCAGCGGTGCCACCCACATCCATCGCAGTAGGATTCACCACTGGGCAATCAGAGTGGCGAGGGGCAGAACATCGGCCCCCCCTTCCCTCCATTAGCTCCGAAACAGCGCCATTCTCACTCCCATAATCTCCCTGAAATCGATGTCCAGAATCCCCCCAACATCAGCCAAGACCCGAACATATGGACGTGATTCTCAGGCTCCATTGTGCACCTCTAGCATCTGTCCTGTTGCTCAGGGAAGAATCCACTCACAAGAGCCTGAGTCATATGGCCATGTGCACCACCTTAAACTGTATCAGGGCCATTCTGGCATAGGATGAAGTAGAATTAACTCAGTGCATAATTTCACTCCAGCCCCCCCCTCCCCCCCACGGCCCTCACCCACCCTCACCATCCCCACCAAGTTCTATCACCAGCTCCTCCTCCCATTTGCATCTTTGGGCAGCACAGTAGCATTGTGGGTAGCACAATTGCTTCACAGCTCCAGGGTCCCAGGGTCTATTCCGGCTTGGGTCACTGTCTGTGCGGAGTCTGCACATCCTCCCCGTGTGTGCGTGGGTTTCCTCCGGGTGCTCCGGTTTCCTCCCACAGTCCAAAGATGTGTAGGTTAGGTGGATTGGGCATGATAAATTGCCCTTAGTGTCCAAAATTGCCCTTAGTGTTGGGTGGGGTTACTGGGTTATGGGGATAGGGTGGAGGTGTTGAACTTGGGTAGGGTGCTCTTTCCAAGAGCCGGTGCAGACTCGATGGGCCGAATGGCCTCCTTCTGCACTGTAACTTCTATGATAATCTATGATTATCTCCTCCACTGGCGCCTTCTCCGTTTCCAACAACCACCCAAAAATATCCGCAATCTTCCCTCCCCCCAGCTCATCCTGCGTTACCAATTATCCAATAGCAGCTGTTGAATGAGAGGTGCACCTTACGTACGGAATCACGCACCTGTATTATTCTAAATTCCCCCTCGGCAGCTGGAGCTTCTCCTGCAACGGCCCTGGCGCCTTCCCCAACTGCATCAACCCGGTGCACTCCATCATCTCCTTCAGTCCGAGCGGTGCCTCCAGTCCCTGTCTCTTACCCCTCGCCACCTCTGGGAATACCAACCCTGCTAAGAAATGCCCCATCTCTGTGTCCTCTCCCCAGGGCCCGACCTATACAGCCCCCCCATAGAAGGCCTTGAATGCAAAGTTAATTTTCTCCGGCATCGTCTTTAACCCTCCTCCCCCATCCCCCACCTGCCCTAGCTCTCTGTGGCCGTCTGTTGCCTCAGCTGATGGGTTAGCAAGCGGCTGGCCTTCTCTTCCTCTTAAAACATTCCCCTTGAGGGAGCTGCCCCACCGCCTTCCCTGTCGTCATTCAATCAAACCCCCCCCCCGTAGCTTCTCCTGTTCTGCTAACAACTCCCTGTTTGGGGTAACTGAGTACCATCGATCTACTCCCACAATGGCATCCACCAAGCTCTGTCTCTCCACCCTCTCAACTTTGTTCCTGTGGGCCTTTTAGGATATAACCTCCTCCTAAACTACCACCTTCCACGCCTCCCAAAATGTGGAGGGTGAGACCTCCCCCTTTGGTTGAGCTCCACATAGTCCTCTGTCACCGAGGCCACCGTCTCGCAGAACTTCTTGTCTGCCAGGAGCACAGAATTGAACCTCCACATGCGTCTCTGAGCTCGGCCTGCTTCAAACCTCATGTCCACATAGTGTGGCGTGTGGGTCGAAATCACAATTGCTGCGTTCTCCGCTCCCACAATCCCCGGACGTATTGACTTCCCCATCACAAAAGCGTCTATTTGGGGGGTCCCCGATGGGAGATAGAAGGAGGAAAACTTCTCTCCCAGATGCCTAAACTTCCAAGGACCCCCCCCCCCCCCCCCCCACACACACATCTGTCTCATATATATCCCCCATCTCCTTTGCCATTCCCGACTTGGCCAATGGCTCGGATCGTCACATCTCGTGACCCCAAACGCTTCTCCACCCGTACCACTGCTCCCTTAGTTGTCTTGGAGCAGCCCCCTCTCATTGTGACAGTCCCTGAACTCCCCCTGGATCAATTCCATCAACTGCTCCACAGGCAGTGGGGTTCGGCGATGACGATGCTCTCGACTCGGCCGTGCTCTCAGTTACTGCGCCACCGCGCGGATCCTCCGTCTCTTGGGCCAAGGCTTCTGTCCACTTCTGCCGGGTGTTGTAACCCCCCGACATTCCACTTAAGAAAAGAAACCAACTCCCTTCAATTATTTTGCACTTTTTACAAACAAAGCGCTCATTAACCGGGTGGAAAGGGCCAAAACCCAAGTCTCCAAGCAGGAGCCACTTTGTGTGCGACCGAGCTGCTCACAGCCGCCACCGGAAGTTCCAAAATGCCTGTTGAACATGGGATCATTATGGGATCAGTAGGAGATGGTGGCTGCCAGCCATTGAACACGACATACCCAACCTACCAGAGTGCCCATTCTTGCAGCTCTCTGGCTTAATTAAGGGCATATCAGTGGGATTTCACTGGAGTAATAGTGAAGGAGAAGGAATTGGAGGCGATCTTTGGAGAAATCTTGCTTTGGTGAACCACATTCTAACAGTGGTTGAATTTAGTGATAACGCGAAAAACAGTCCACACAGCTGAATATTTGCAGTCCTATTTTGGGTATACTCTTTCCAAGGCAGTTCAGCTAATTCTGATTCTTATTTTCTATGCTATCAGATTTTATTTTCACGGAAGGAGTGGGACGTTGAACGATTCGAGATTTGTTGTGCATGATTTAAATTTTTCACCAGGTGGCAGTGTAACTTCCTATAATCTCTCTGAGCTAACTGTTATTCCGATTTATATTACAGGTGGCAGGTGTAAGGGATCCTTTACAATTCTATTGGCCTAAATCCAAAACACCCCTCTCACTTCAGATGCTGATTGCTCTGTTGTATTTCCAGAATTTTTTGTCTTGTAAAATTAATTTTTAAATGCAATGATTGGATCAATTCTTCTTGTTTCCAATGAATAGGAAGGGAGACATTGGCCCTCTCAAACTATGATATTGTCAAGCAGACCAACGTGATTGAACATTACATCGGCATTCAGCTGGCTCTTTCCCTTTAACAGCTGCTGCACCTGATAGATCTGATAGGGAAGTCTCCATAGTCTCAGATGACCATAGATTGCTTTCGCTTTTGAGGGGGAGAGCTGGCTGGTGGTGATTTAACCCAAGGGTCACCACACCTCAGGCGCAGGGCAAGGTTAAGAAGGCAGGGCATTCATGAATAACCTCAGCCGGTCTGGGAATTGAACCCGCGCTGCTGGCCTCGCTCTGCATCACAAACTAGCCGTCCAGCCCACTGAGCTAAATCTCCCAATATCAACATCCCGCGCATTACTATTGACCAGGAACTGAACTGACTAGCCATATAGGAACTGCACTGTGGCTACAAGAACAGGTCAGAGGCTGGGAATTCTGTGAAGGGTAATTTACCTCCTTAACCACCCCCCCCCCCCCCCCACCCCCGGCCCCCCCCGCCCGCAAAGCCTGCCCACCATCTACAAGGCACAGGACAGGAGTGTAATGGAACACTCTCCACTTGCCTGGGTGAGTGCAGCTCCAGCAACACTCAAGAAGCTGAACACCATCCAGGACAAAGCAGCACCGCTTGATAAGCACTCCATCCACAAACATTCAATCCCTCCACCACCAACGAACAGTGGCAGCCGTGTGGACCATCTACAAGATGCACTGCAGTAACTCACCAAGGCTCCTTAGGCAGCAGCTTCCAAACCCACAACCAGTACCATCTAGAAGGACAGGAGCAGCAGATACCTGGAGGTTCCCCTCCAAGTCACTCGCCACCCTGACTTGGAAATATATCGCCGTTCCTTCACTGTCACTGGGGCAAAATCCTGGAACTCCTTCCCTAACAGCACAGTGGATGCACCTACATGGATTGCAATGGTACAAAAGGTGAAGTCACACGGGATCAGAGGTGAGCTGGCAAGATGGATACAGAACTGGCTAGGTCATAGAAGGCAGAGAGTAGCAATGGAAGGCTGTGACTAGTGGTGTTCCGCAGGGATCAGTGCTGGGACCTTTGCTCTTTGTAGTATATATAAATGATTTGGAGGAAAATGTAACTGGTCTGATTAGTAAGTTTGCAGACGACACAAAGGTTGGTGGAATTGCGAATAGCGATGAGGACTGTCAGAGGATACAGCAGGATTTAGATCGTTTGGAGACTTGGGCGGCGAGATGGCAGATGGAGTTTAATTCGGACAAATGTGAGGTGATGCATTTTGGAAGGTCTAATTCAGGTAGGGAATATACAGTGAATGGTAGAACCCTCAACAGTATTGAAAGTCAGAGAGATCTAGGAGTACAGGTCCACAGGTCACTGAAAGGGGCAACACAGGTGGAGAAGGTAGTCAAGAAGGCATACGGCATGCTTGCCTTCATTGGCCGGGACATTGAGTATAAAAATTGGCAAGCATGGTTTTGTGCAGGGAAGGTCATGCCTTACAAACCTAATAGGATTCTTTGAGGAAGTGACAACGTTAATTGATGAGGGAAGGGCTGTAGATGTCATATACATGGACTTCAGTAAGGCGTTTGATAAAGTTTCCCATGGCAGGTTGATGGAAAAAGTGAAGTCGTCTGGGGTTCAGTGTGTACTAGCTAGATGGATAAAGAACTGGCTGGACAACAGGAGACACAGAGTAGTGGTGGAAGGGAGTGTCTCAAAATGGAGAAAGGTGACTAGTGGTGTTCCACAGGGATCCGTGCTCGGACCACTGTTGTTTGTGAAATACATAAATGATCTGGACGAAGGTATAGGTGGTCTGATTAGCAAGTTTGCAGATGATACTAAGATTGGTGGAGTTGCAGATAGCGAGGAGGACTGTCAGAGAATACAGCAAAATATAGATAGATTGGAGAGTTGGGCAGAGAAATGGCAGATGGAGTTCAATCCAGGCAAATGCGAGGTGATGCATTTTGGAAGATCTAATTCAAGAGCGGACTATATGGTCAATGGAGGTGTTCTGGGGAAAATTGATGTCCAGAGAGATCTGGGAGTTCAGGTCCATTGTACCCTGAAGGTGGCAACGCAGGTCGATAGAGTGGTTAAGAAGGCATACAGCATGCTTGCCTTCATCGGATGGGGTATTGAGTACAAGAGTTGGCAGGTCATGTTACAGTTGTATAGGACTTTGGTTAGGCCACATTTGGAATACTGCGTGCAGTTCTGGTCGCCACATTACCAGAAGGATGTGGATGCTTTAGAGAAGGTGCAGAGGAGGTTCACCAGGATGTTGCCTGGTATGGAGGGTGCTAGCTATGAGGAAAGATTGAGTAGATTAGGATTGTTTTTGTTGGAAAGACGGAGGTTGAGGGGGGACCTGATAAAAAATTATGAGAGGTATGGACAGGGTGGATAGCAACAAGCTTTTTCCAAGAGTGGGGGTGTCAATTACAAGGAGTCACGATTTCAAGATGAGAGGGGGAAAGTTTAAGGGAGATGTGCGTGGAAAGTTTTTTACGCAGAGGGTGGTGGGTGCCTGGAACACTTTGCCAGCGGAGGTGGTAGAGGCGGGAACGACAGCATCATTTAAGATGCATCTAGACAGATATATGAACGGGCGGGGAACATAGGGACGTAGATCCTTGGAAATTAGAAGACAGGTTTAGATAAAGGATCTGGATCGGCGCAGGCTGGGAGGGCCGAAGGGCCTGTTCCTGTGCTGTAATTTTCTTTGTTCTTTGTATGTTGCAGCTGTATAGAACCTTAGTTAGGCCACACTTGGAGTATAGTGTTCAATTCTGGTCGCCACACTACCAGAAGGATGTGAAGGCTTTAGAGAGGGTGCAGAAGAGATTTACCAGGATGTTGCTGGTATGGACGGCATTAGCGGTTGAATAAACTTGGTTTGTTCTCACTGGAACAACGGGGGTGGAGGGGCGACCTGATAGAGGTCTACAAAATTATGAGGAGCATAGACAGAGTGGATAGGCAGAGGCTTTTTCCCCGGGGTAGAGGGGTCAATTACTAGGGGGCATAGGTTTAAGGTGCGAGGGGCAAGGCATAGAGGAGATGTGCAAGGCAAGTTTTTTTACACAGAGGGTCGTGGGTGCCTGGAACTCGCTGCCGGAGGAGGGGGTGGAAGCAGGGACGATAGTGACGTTTAAGGGGCATCTTGACAAATACATGAATAGGATGGGAATAGAGGGATACGGACCCAGGAAGTGTAGAAGATTGTAGTTTAGTCGGGCAGCATGGTCGGCACGGGCTTGGAGGGCCGAAGGGCCTGTTCCTGTGCTGTACATTTCTTTGTTATTTGTTCTTTGACAACTAGCGATGGGCAATAATATGCTTACCTCACAGGCGACACCCATACCTTGTAAAATAATTTTTAAAAATTCAATTGCAGGTGCCTAGCAAACCAGCTGATTGCAGCAGAACTCAGCACCATTGTTGAAGTGCATGTGTGTGGAACGTGGGCAGACACAGGATTGTGTTTGACTATAATCGCAACTGTGATCCCCAGACCATCTCCAACACTCTCACCAGTCAAAGAGACTGCCAACACTCAAACATGACTCGCAGTCACTTTCGAACGACAGCAGAGCTTGACATGGCAGAGAGAAACACCTTCAGAAAGACTAAGGAAATAAAAAATTTGTCTTATGTTATAAATAATAAGACAAACTCTGCCTACCCACCACCCTCTCTGTTTTAAGCATTGTATTACTCTTTGCTTGATGTGCCTCGTCATTAGTTTGTTCTTGTAATTTTGAATGATGTGTTTTTGTTCCCTGTTCTCATACAACATTTTTTTTTAAATTAAGGGGCAATTTAGCGTGGCCAATCCACCTACCCTGCACATCTTTGGGTTGTGGGGGCGAAACCCACTCAAACACGGGGAGAATGTGCAAACTCCACACGGACAGTGACCCAGAGCCGGGATCGAACCTGGGACCTCAGCGCCGTGAGGCAGCAGTGCTAACCACTGCGCCACCGTGCTGCCCTGTTCTCATGCAGCATTAAAATCACTCACTAAATCAATACAGGTTTACCCATCTACGAAGAATTAATGTCAGATATCTAGCTGGGTCTGGGCAAACCCCACCCCTCCTCGAATGCCAAAGCAACTTCCTTTGATAAACTAATGTTGCAAATGTCCCTTGGCCCTGTAGTTACATCAATCTATCACTAGAGGACAGTAACACATCATATTCAGATCCAGTGCTGTGGCGAACCAGGGGATGTTTGCTACAATTTGATCAATGGCACCATTGTGACACTAATGGAATATTTATACTGCCTAAGGCTCCTGGTACCATGGCATATTTCCCACTTATGTTGTCAGGTACTTTCTAAGTGACTGGAACAGGAGAGAAACTATTGCACTTGGGCTGTTGATCTAAGATCATGATTTAAGCTGGCAAATGTGGAAAAGGGAGCAGGGAGAGATGAACTCCAAGTGCTTTGTCTGAGGCCAGCTGTCACCAAACTGACAAATCACTGCTCCCAGAGACGTTGGAGGAAAACACCTGTGGGCGGATCTTTGAATTAAACAAAGTTGTGGGCGTCTCAGCAAAAAAGGTACATGGAAAAAACCAGCAATGGAAACTATTTGGGGTTTTCCAATGCAGCAAACAGCTTGTCTAATGTCCTTCTTACTGAGTTTATCCACATTTCTCCATGCCCCTTGTCGGATGGTGCCGGGAGTGACTTCCTAAAGGATCACATTTGGATCTTCGCCTTTCTCCAACTCATCAAAAATATTTAAAAGCTGCGTTCCAATCTCTGCTTTTTATTTCCTGGTTTGCTGTTGGGGAATTTCACAATCATCCAGCTCCAGGGCAGTTTGTTCCCCTTGAGTGACCAGGCGACACACGGAGTTCTCGTTTCTTTATTCAAACTCAAGCCTGTAGTATGGCTCACAGATTCTCCGGACAAAGGAATACAAGGATTCTTATAGCGTTAAGATGGGTTACAGGTCATTTGCATATATCAATCATTCTGAAGTAATCGATACTCAATTACAACTGTTTCTGGGCAAGTGAACGGACAATTCAAGCCCCACAGACCCTGCAGTTCCATCACAATGGTTAGCACTGTGGCTCACAGCACCATGATCCCAGGTTTGATTCCCGGCTTGGGCAAGAAAAAGATAGATACCTTTCTAAAGAATAAAGGGATTCGGGGATATGGTGTACGGGCGGGATTAAGATCAGCCATGATCTCATTGAATGGCGGAGCAGGCTCGAGGGGCCAGATGGCCTACTAATTCCTAGTTCTTATGTTCTTATGTCACTGTCTGTGCGGAGTCTGCAGTGAGCTAAATCTACAGTCCTCAATGGAGGGTTTGAAATGGGGTTTCCATCTGCCCCTCTTTTTATCCGGAACCCACAAGAAGAATTCAACAGGTGAGAGAGAATGCAGAGCTCTGGCCTCACAGTTGCCTAATCAGAACTGAGATGAGTACTTGGCCCACAGCTCCCAGGTTGTGTAGGAAGAGGAAGGTATTTGGTCACAAACCTTCAGCTGAGAGAAAACTGCTTTAGCTGGCAGGGCAACTTTCCCAGGCTGGCTGGAAGCATTTTAAATCACCAGGCAGAGAGGTGACATCACGGGACTATGCTACACAGCACACTGCATGGAGGGGAATCCCCTTGGGCCAGTTTAAATAGCAGCTTGCAGCAGGAGGGATTTCAAAAGTCAGTAGATTAAAAAAAATAAATTTAGAGTATCCAATTCATTTTTTCCAATTAAGGGGCAATTTAGCGTGCCCAATCCACCTACCCTGCACATCTTTGGGTTGTGGGGACGAAACGCACGCAAACACAGGGAGAATGCGCAAACTCCACACAGACAGTGACCCAGAGCCAGGATTGAACCCGGGTCCTCAGCGGCGTGAGGCAGCAGTGCTAACCACTGTGGAGTTTGCACATTCTCCCCATGTTTGCGTGGGTTTCGCCCCCACAACCCAAAGATGTGCAGGGTAGGTGGATTGGCCACGCTAAATTGCCCCTTAAATGGAGAAAAAATAATTGGGTACCCTGAATTTATATATAAACAAGAGTTCCTTACACAACTAAGAGAATCCCTGACCCAGTATCAGTTAATTATGGAATCCAGGGTCCATTGTTCCTCCTGCTTCTGCAGGTAACAGATATAAACAGGATACAACTGTAAGTTCCTGACAGCTATCAACTAATTATGGGGTCTGGTGGTCTATCAATGTTCCTCTTTGCCCATTTTCCTTTGTGTTTCTGAAGCTCCAGCACTTCTGTGCAGGTTCTGTGGCTGCAATGATTTTAAACCACTCGGTCAACCTCTTAGTTTGCTGTCTGTTAGAATTCTGCAATCTGATTGGCTGATCAGTTTGCTTGATGATTGCACTCTTGTTGGACACCACAGCGCCTCACAGAGGGTGCCAGATTCACAGTCACATCAGAACTGGGGAACATTGGTGCTCCAATGCCTGTCAATACTGTACGGATTTTGAGGGCCATGACGAGTTCTGTTCTGCCCCTTAACCACTAACAGCGGAATATGGGCAATTAAACTAACTGATCTTGAATAAGTGAATTGCAATTGGAACTCCCCTTGGGGTTACATATGAATGTAGTTATGAAGCTCTAATCTGAAGAAGGATTATTGAAGTGTGATTGCTCCGGGCTGTAATTAAGGTCTGGGAAACCTACGACTTTTCGGATGGTTGCCCATGGAGATGTTATCCATGTGAATCTCCCCGATACCAAGTTCAGATTAATGGAACATCCACATTATGGTTCTCCTCAACTATTGTTCTATCACCTAATATACACAAAGTAAATTGTACAATATTAATACTTCAACCAGTAAAATCTTATTTACTTTCCATCGATCATGGTAACGGGTTTGATGATTGTCGGCTCCCCTAAGCATGATTATAGCCTTTGAAAGTCAAACAGGGGACAGAGGCACCACCTTTTATCTAAAGGTCCTTTGACATGGAGATGCTGACTGCTTCTACCTTCCGACTGACTGGAATGCAAGTGGGAAAATGATCCGGTGAAGGTGTCAGGACCAGTATTCCGAAATGAGACACAACATTACGGCAGGTTTAGGGAGACCTCCTACTGGTGCTGACATCAATCTTCCAATTCAATAGATTTTCATGTTAATTTCAGCGTTCCAATGGTTTAATTCAGAATATCACCAGAAGTGACATTGCGAATGTGTCTAAGGAAATTACTGAATGTTTAATTCATGGACTTTACCCACCATGTGATTCAGTAGAATAATAATACCATAAATTAAACATGAAAGTATTTCCTAAAAGTATTTCGATTTTCATTTGTAAAAAAGAACAAAATAAAATGGCATTGCTATTATTATAAATGTAAATGTGTATTCAATCATTTTGAGGTCTGGGTGTAAATACCCAATTTTGACATTGATAATAACACTGGCTAAAATGATTTAATGTATATTTGCTCAGAAAATGTTCTGCCCTCTGCCTTGGGACTTTGCAACTGACAGTGATTTATTTTTTGTTTTAGATTGAGGTGTAATTGCTCTGAGCATGAAGAAAATACCTTTCCACAACTAATACTTTATCCGAGTAAAACGGCATCAATAAATGTTGAGGGGATTATTAAAAGCAAAAACACACCCGTTTCCTGTTTCCATTCTGTATCCCCCTGTTTGGGGATCGAGAACCAGGAGACACAGTCTCTGAATAAGGGGGAGGTCGTTTGGGACCGGGATGAGGAGGAACCTCAGAGGATGGTGAATCTCTGGAATGCTCTGTCCCACAGGAATGTGGAAGCTCAATCCTTGAGCACGTTCAAAGCAGAGTTCAATAGATTGCTGGATGCTAATCACATCAAGGGATAGGGTAGGAGAATGATTTTGAGTGGGACAATCAACGGTGGATAGAAACAAGATTTAATTGGCTGGATTTTGTGGTCCCGATTCGGGGTCACAACAGAACCGGATGGTGACTGGAGCGTGGATCCGGAAGTCTCGCTCAATTTTCACCTCAGGCTATTTTCGGGGGCTGGATGGGTAAGGGGGCAGAGTGTGAAACTCGCCTGCTGCTGTTTAAACTTTGACAGCACCAGTCTAGAAGTGGGCATTTCAGAACTTGTACAAGTTTCATGAAGGTAGCTGCATTCTGTTCCTTTTGCCAATCGGCGAGCTGTCACGGAAAAGTACATCATTGTAAAAGTGGAAAGGTCTTTAGATGCATTAGAGTAGATCATTCACTGGATAAAGTGTCATTCTGCATTGCAAAATGTGGAAATTGTGATCCACTGTGAGATCAAAAACACATTCTCTTTTTTAAAATTTAGAATACCCAATTCATTTTTTCCAATTAAGGGGCAATTTAGCGTGGCCAATCCACCCACCCTGCGCATCATTGGGTTGTGGGGGCGAAACCCACACAAACACAGGGAGAATGTGCAAACTCCACATGGATAGTGACCCGGGGCCGTGATCGAACCTAGGACCGCGGCGTCGTGAGGCAGCAGGGCTAACCCACTGCACCACCGTGCTGCCCACCAAAAACACATTTTTGAAATCTTTGCCATTGCTTTCATTCATTCCTTAAGGAATAGCTCAGCCAGCCATTTGTTTGAAAGCATTGACAGCCATTTGAGTATTTCCTGTCTCCAAGGGCACAAATGGCTTCTGTAGTGCAGGGTTTGTTTATGCAGCTGTGTGGGGAAATTTCAGTTTAATGATTTGGCTGCCTTCCAAACCACTAATGGATTTTGCACTGAGGACTTTGTTTGCACAGTTGTCCTTGGGTTGTGAGCTTGTTTATTTTGACAGATCTATGAACTTCCGAGAGGATAATGGTTTTCAAGAGTATATTCAAGTGATGTTTGATTATTTTGACAGATTTATGAGGTTTCCACAGACTTCCAAATGCAGCTTATGACTTCTGTTTATAAAGTGGCTTTTGAGTGATAGGGTGATGGCAGTGTTTTTCCAACTTTTTTTCTGGGACCCACGTTTGCCAACCAGCTGACCTTTCGGACCCACACCAGCTGATCTTCATGACACCCAAGTTAGCTTACCATTAATGCAAAAGGGGAGCCTGCTTCATATTCACGATCTCACCCCAGTCAGGTTCACAGGAGGAGAGGGCAATGCGCATATCAGATGCAGACTTCAGCCAGTTCCTTTGTGTCGTCTTCATTTTTGTGAGAATGGAAAATCGAACCTCGCACATGTAGGCTGTTGTGAAGAGCAATAGCAACAAAATGCTTATTTTGCTCAGCACTGGATACTCCTGGGAGATGCTACACCAGAATGCTGACAGCCTCATGGGCTTTTGGTGTGTTATTAATGTGGTATCAGAGATCAGATACAGCAGCGATGTCTTTTCATTTGGAGTCAGTTGTGAGTTATTAACTGACTTTGGGGTCTCGACCTAAAAAGGAATTTTTCACCCACCATTTCTCTTTCAAAATCTGAAACTTCTCCTCCCATTTGCCAGACTTTCCTGCATATAACACACATGGGCTTTGAATCCTTATTTGCATTGGCACAATTGACAAAACCATACCTCAAGAAATCATCCTTATACTGTTTGTTCCCATGCTAACTTTCTTCTTTGTAGGCTGTTTGTAGGCCCTAGAGCGCTGTAACGAGCTAACATTGGCATTGCTCTGTTCTGCTCTGGACTCTCCTGGGCAGCTCTCTCCAGCAGATTCAGTTGTGAAATCCTGTCCAGTAGGTACACTGCCTATTTGTGTCTCTGGCTGTTTCTTAATTGTAAGAAAATGATTCATCTTAACAGTTCTCTTGCCTTACTTGCCAGCAGCTAGAAAATGGACAAAGTTTTCCTCTATGATTTGGCAACAAACGCACATACATTGAGGGAGCTAGGTGGTATTGTGTGGTAACTATTAAATGGATTTGACCCATAACATTGCTAAAATTGGACGTTGCTTGGGAAAGCAGTGTCTCAAGTGAGTTCAGGGTACGTGGGTATATTTTGGGAACAAGAGGTAACTTCAGATAAAACAGTAGGTGGCATTTTCCAGTCCGCCAGCCGTGTGTTCCTGGGTGGCATGCCCTCACTGGCAGTGGGATTCTCCATTCCCACTACCTGCCAATGGGATTTCCTATTGTCACCACCCCATGCCACCAGGAAACTTGCAGATGTGGGTGCGCAGCGGGTGGAATGGAGTATCCCGCTGGGGGAGAATCCCACCCAGTGTGTTAAGCTATTCCTGTACTTAAGTGTCATAGTGTATATTAGTCTTTCTCGCGTTTCTTTCTTTCCTTTCACTTCTATAAATATTCTTTATTCACTGCACAGCGACTGGACTGGTTCCTCACTGGGTTCTAAATTGATTCCTCAGAACAAGTCCAAATAAATATACACCACGAAGAGCCGGTGTTTCAAATTATCATTCGGGATTTTGAGACACTCGCAGGTAACGTCAGTGGGGTTCTTAACAAAACAGGCTGATATTTTAAAAAGCATATTCCTTTGGGTGTCGGAGATCGGTGATTTTTTAAATGTAATGGGAGTGAGGAATCATGGAGCCGAGTGAGAAAGTGTTATTAAAAATAAGGAGACTGCAAAGGTGGCTCTTGCTCCAGCCCTGGCTTATTTGGAATATAACTGTAGCAAATTTGCAAAGTGCACCTAAAACTAAATAGCTGGAAATAGCAGGCAAATTGGAGTTAGGGTGATCTACAGGGGCTAAGAAAGCTGAGTAATGGAAAGCCTAGCCACCAATTTAAATATACCAGCAGTGTCAGACAGACAGAATATGTCGAGAAGTGGGGAAATTGAATTAGCTAAAATTCAGTTACAAAGAGAAATAGAAATGAAGAAATTAGAAATGCCAGAAAACAGAGAAAGGGATTTTCCAATAGGAATTCGAAGTGCAGAAGTTCACAATGGCAGACAGGGAAAAAGAGAGACAATATCACTTCAAAAAGCAGCGAATTGCAGCTGGGGCTGAGGGAGAAAGTAGTTCAAGACATGAAACTAGTGGGGAGATGTTTAGATTTGTACAGATACTTCCAAAATCTGATGAAAGGGACGTTGAGGCATTCTTTACTGCTTTTGAGAAACTAGCTAAACAGATGAAATGGTCACAAGATCTTTAGATGTTGTTCTTACAAAGTAAACTTATAAACTTGTAAACTAGTGAGGCCTATGGGCGGGATTCTCCCGCACTTGGCGGGATGCCCGACGCTGGCTCCAAGAGCGGCGCAAACCACTCCGGCGCTGGGCCATCCGGAAGTTGCGGATTCCTTCACACATCCGGGGGCTAGGCCGGCGCAGGAGGGGTTGGCGGCGCGCCAACCGGCGGCGAAGGGCAGCCGTGGTCCCGCACATGCGCAGAACCGCCGGCATGTTCCTGCGCTTGCGCAGGGGGGTTCTCCTCCGCGCCGGCCATGGCGGAGCCCTACAGAGGCTGGCGCGGAGGGAAAGAGTCCCCCCCTCGGCACAGGCCTGCCCGCAGATCGGTGGGCTGCGATCGGTGGCCAGGCCACCGTGGGGGCCCCCCCCCCCCCGGGGCCGGATCCCCTCGCACCCCCCCGAGGACCCCGCTAGACGGCCGACAAGCCAGGTCCCGCCGGGATGGACCATGTCCATTTCACGCCGGCGGGACTGGCCGAAAACGGGCGGTCGCTCGGCCCATCAGGGCCCGGAGAATTGCCGGGGGGCGGGCCGCTGCCAACGGCCCCCATCCGGCGCGCCGTGATCCACGTCCCCGCCCGAAAACCACCCCTGGAGATTTCGGCAGGCTGCGTTGGAGCGGCAGGGCTGGATTCACGCTGCCCCCCGGGGATTCTCCGACCCGGCGGGGGGTCGGAGAATCCCGCCCTATGAGTCTTTGTCAGCGAAAAAATCTGGGGAATATGAGGCGGTGAAGAGAGCTATAAGGCAGATGTCAGAGGTAGGTTCTTTACTCCGAGAGTAGTAAGGGTGTGGAATGCCCTGCCTGCAACAGTAGTGGACTCGCCAACACTAAGGGCATTTAAATGGTCATTGGATAGACATATGGACGATAAGGGAATAGTGTAGATGGGCTTTGGAGTGGTTTCACAGGTCGGCACAACATAAGCCCATAAGACCATAAGTCATAGGAGCGGAAGTAAGGCCATTCGGCCCATCGAGTCCACTCCACCATTCAATCATGGCTGATTTCAACTCCATTTACCCGCTCTCTCTCCATAGCCCTTAATTCCTCGAGAAATCAAGAATTTATCAACTTCTGTCTTAAAGACACTCAACGTCCCGGCCTCCACCGCCCACAGACCCACCACTCTCTGGCTGAAGAAATTTCTCCTCATCTCTGTTCTAAAGTGACTCCCTTTTATTCTAAGGCTGTGCCCCCAGGTCCTAGTCTCCCCTGCTAATGGAAACAACTTCCCTACATCCACCCTATCTAAGCCATTCATTATCTTGTAAGTTTCTATTCGATCTCCCCTCAACCTCCTAAACTCCAATGAATATAATCCCAGGATCCTCAGACGTTCATCGTATGTTAGGCCTACCATTCGAGGGCCGAAGGGCCCTATGTTCTATGTTCTATACTGAGTGCTTAAGAGTTAATATCGGAGGCTTACACACAGAAGTTTTGAAATATAAGAAAACAGACTGGAGCGACTTATCGTGAATTTGAAATGGTTAAACAAAGTAATTTTGATAGTGGGTGAGAGGATTAAAATACCAGAAACCCATGAGGCTCTCAGAGAAGGAATTTTTGTTGGAAGTACTTAGTGACTTGTTACCTCCAATGATAAGAACTCACTTGAAGGAGCAAAGGGTTAAAACAGCAAGACACACAGTGAGGCTTGTGGACGATTATGAATTAGTTCACACGTCAAAGCCTTCTTTGGACACTAATTTAAATCTGAGAAGGATAGAAAATGGGAAGGTGTTGGAGAGAACAGTCATTAGCCGAGAAATTAGGAAAGTTAGATGCATTCAGGGTCATAAACTGGGCCACACCAAATCAGTATGCTGGTGATTACATGGCAAACCAGTTGAGGTTACACATTTTAAAATGGGAAATATGAAACCAGAGGCTGGAGATGAGGAAAAGCCGATAGGATTTCTACCCAGTGGTAAAGACCAAACAATAGGAAGGAAAATGTGTTCACAAATGGTACAGGACAGAGTGACCAATAGGTGGCTGACGTGTTTTTAATAAAAATGTTTTTATTGAGTTTTCACATTTTGTATCCAACAATTTACAAAACAACACTGAGCCAACATATATATTCACAACAGTAAATCATCCCAACAACTGCTACAATACCACCCCGTTAACAGGTGTACTTCTCTTACATATTTGAGATTCTTCAACATGGCCAAGACACATTTTTACACACTTAGGTACAGTTTGCTTTGGACTTTAGCTTGCCTATGAGCTGGTCTTCTGTGGCTTTTGTCCCTTGTGTTCCACTGGTGTGTGTTCGCCACCCCGCCTTTCCTCCCCCACCCTGGGCCCCCTCCCGCTTCTCGCTCCTCTCTGTTCCGTGGTTAGAAGGTTTCCTGTGGAAACCTTCATCTGATCCACAGATAGCAAATTTTATTTTCACCAGCCTGAGAAATTCCGCCAAGTCAGACAGCCAGACTGCAGCATTGGGTGTGCTGCCGATCGCCAACGAGCCGGCGGGTGATCATGGAGGGAAAGGCTAGGGCATCGTTCCCCCTTTGCCATGAAGAGCTCTGGCTGACCTGAAACCCCGAAGACCGCCACTTTTGGGCAAGGCTCCACCCTCACCCCCACAACCCTGGACATGGCCACAAGGAAGGACGTCCGGTACCCAACAAGTCTGAGGCAGGACCAGGACATGTGGGTGTGGTTGGCCAGACCTACTTGGAACCGTTCACATATTTCCTCCACCTCTGGGGCAAACCTGCTCATTCGAGCTCTGGTTAGGTGGCTGATGCGTTTAAGGATTGTGTGTGCGATGGTCAAGTATTTCCATGTGGTCAGTCTAGAATGGGGCAAGATATCGACATCTTTAAGATACAGGTGTGGGTCAATCCCTAATGCTGTGGGGGCAAGATATTTGTTGTCCAGAAGTGGTATTGAGGACGTGGTTCTGATCAACGGCATTCATGGCCGTTAGTAAAAATAAACGTAAAGAGTAGCTTGACGATGGGAGAAGTGATTGTAGGAATGATAGAAAATTTGCCCATTGCAGGATTCACTTCATGCTAAGGAAATAGCAGTAGCGATGCCTACTGTGGTTGAACAGTTGATAGAAAATTCAGGCACAGAAAAATTGCCATCAGACTGGAGGGTTTTCCTGATTGCGTACTACTACTAATAATAATTGCTTACTGTCACAAGTAGGCTTCAATGAAGTTACTGTGAAAAGCCCCTAGTCGCCACATTCTGGCGCCTATTCGGGGAGGCCGGTACGGGAATTGAACCTGCGCTGCTGGTCTTGTTTTGCATTGCAAGCCAGCTGTTTAGCCCACTGTGCTAAACCAGCCCTCAGAGGGAGGAGTTGAAAGCAAAGGATGAGACAAATGAGATTAGGTCATTTGATGCAATCTTTAAACAGCTAAATGAAGATGAAACGTACAAAGGGAAATAGACAGATATGTTTCATTCAAATAGACTGATGGAATTACAACAGGGTGATTCCAACTTCATTGATCAGACTGCTCAGCAGGGAGTGAAAGCGATGGCTGAGAGGAAAGTACCGACTTATAGTTTCATGGCATAGGAATCAGGCAAGCACGGCATCTTGATAGCAATGATCAGGGAGAAGAAGAAGGATTAAATTTGGACAGTGACTTTCCTAAAATTCATTTGGGTAATGAGGAAGTCCTGGAAAATTTAAACAACTGGTTAAGTTATCTTCCAGGTATGAGCCAGAGCTCCAGGGACCTCCAATGGTCTGAGAAAACCCTGGCAGTACTAAACGCCACCTGGTCAAGACCTTGCTGGGGAGGCCGTTAGTTCCCGGACGATGGGAGGGCCTGGCGTAGACATATTTGAATGTGCCATATGGCTCATTCAAATATGCTGGGCGTGACCCAGATCACGATGCCTTGTGAGGTTCGGTTGAATCTCGTGAGACATCTCAAGCATCGCGAATCTCGCGAGAAGTTTCTCGCAAGATTCAATGACCTGGGCGAGTCACCAAGCTGGGCGTGACAAGACCAATAAATGGAGCCCTGTGTTATCAACAAAACCAATGTTAGCCACACCAAACTACGACAAGCAGTTTAAACTGGCTGTGGATGCTGGTGACATTGGTGTGGGGGCCGTGTTGCTACAAGAAGCCAAACGTGCATTGAAAACCTGTGGGCTATTGCTCAAGGAAGTTAAATCATCACCAACAGAAGTATTCCACCACTGAAAAATATATTTTAAGTTTGGTATTGGCATTACAACATTTTGAGATTTACGTTCTCAGGAATCCCACAAAAATAATAATAAATACGGACCATAAACCCTCTAAAGCTTCTGGAAAAATTGCAAGATCAGAACTCCAGGTTATTCCGATGGAGCCTATTGCTACAACCATTTAATTTCAAAAGCATTCGTGTAGTTGGGAGAGAGATCATCATTACGGATGCTTTATCACAGGTACAAAAGAGAATTTTGGGACTTTGGTGTATAATTTTATTGCTAATACATGCTGTAGAATCTTTGTAATAGTTTATAAAGTAGAACAGGTAATAAATGATCAAGAAATGAAAGCGTCTTTCAAATTAACATGTTTCATTTTTAAAAAAAGGGGAAGTGTCAGGAATGTGGGAAGTTAATGAGATTAACAGTGGATTTGATCACTGGGGTTCCTCCGGGTGTTCCAGTTTCCTCCCACAGTCCAATGATGTACTAGTTCAGTGATATGCTGGTTCAGCACAGTGGGCTAAACAAATGGTTTGTAATGCAGAACAAGGCAAGCAGCGCGGGTTCAATTCCCGTACCAGCCTCCCCGAACAGGCGCCGGAATGTGGCGACTAGGGGCTTTTCACAGTAACTTCATTGAAGCCTACTTGTGACAATAAGCGATTATTATTATCTTAGTGTCCAGGGATATTCAGGGTAGGTTATGGGGTTTTGGGGATAGGGTGGGGTGGATGGGTGAGTTAACATGGGTAGCATGCTCTTTCAAAGGGCTGGTGCAGACTCGGTGCTAAATGGCCTCCTTCTGTGCTGTAGCAATTCTATGAAAATAAAATACCAAAACCACGAACAAGATTGGAAGGGGTCTGAGACATTGAGGTGCGAATGGCCATATCAGAAACACCAAAGATGGGGCGGCACAGTGGCGCAGTGGTTAGCACTGTTGCCTCTCGGCACCGTGGACCCGGGTTCAATCCCAGCCCCAGGCGTGGGTCTCACCCCCACAAAGATGTGCAGGGTAGGTAGATTTGCCATGCTAAATTGCCCCTTAATTGAAAAAAATAAATACATTGGGTACTCTAAATTAAAAAAAAAAGAAAAAAAAGACAAGAAAAAGAAAAAAGAAGAAATACCAAAGGTCAGTGGGGTTATACAAATGGTAACTTCTACAGGCAAGGAATTTGCACAAGGGTAATATCTACAGAGGGTAATATCTAAGAGATTGAAACAGTATAGCTGTTGGCCCCCTCATTAGGTAGGCAGGCTAGATTCTATCCAACAGTCAGACAGGTCAGTTCCATCTATGATCCGAGCCACGGAGGACTGTACCATCTAACATTTAGAGCCACGGCATATTGCAGATATTCTCCTCCAACCGACGCAGTTTCGTGCCTGAATTGAACCAGGAAGTGACGTTTTCCCAGACTTTGTCACCTGAGCAGCATTGTGTGGTAACTATTAACTGGATTTGACCTATAGAGTTACTAAAATTGCATGTTGCTTGGGAAAAGGGGTGTCACACTGAGTTCAGGGAACGTGGGTATATTTTGGGAACAAGAGGTAACTTCAGATAAAATGGTGTGTTTAGTTATTCCTCTACCTAAGTTTTTTTCTACACTTTTCTGTTAATAAATATTCATTGTTTACGCAGCGACTGGACTGGTTCCTCACTGGGTTCTAAATTGTTTCCTCACAACAATTCCAAACAAATATACCCCATTAAGAACCAGCGTTTCAAGTTATCCATTTCGAGTTTGAGTCACGCTCGCAAGTAAAATCCACAGGGTTCTTAACAATGGATTCTGCTGCTGACACACCTCTTAGTCTTTTAATGGGAAATTCTATATTGATATCCAGACCTATGTACAGGCTAGATGGGAATAGCTTGAGATAATAAATAGTCAATGTCATTTATATAATAACTCATTTAAGTTAACAAAGACAATTGTGTCTCAATGGTTTTGTGAAGACTTGATTTTTGAAAGTCTTTTCAAAGGAGTGAAATCCAGAGAGACCATCAGGGACACTTAAATCAATTTTACTCTGTATTGTCGAGAGTCGCATTCAGCTCAGCTTTGTCTGCCTCTAATTTCATCCAACTGTGCATTGTTTATTTGGCACATGAGCATGTTTGCTTAACCCCTGGTTGGTTAAACTGCGTCAACAGTACAGTAAAGCTGAATTCTAACCAACGTGGTTTTTGAGGACTCGGTTCTATCCACAAAAGCCGCCTTGCTGTGATTTTCTGTTATTTTAAAGAACAACTGCATGAAGACCGATTATTGGCTCAGCAGTCCATCCACTGTTGGCAGCTTTCCATTGCGAAACACTAAAAGATTCGACTGGTTCGTCAACCCACAATCCATAAATTTATTTTCTCGCCTATGTTGATAAGTAAAAGTGCCTTTCAATGTGTCTATTCTTGCTGCACAATCGAAAGGCTTGTGGTGCTGCTCCTCTCTCTTGCTCTGTCCCTGAAGGCATTGACTCCTGCAGGAGTTTTGTTCCACTCTTTGAGGTGGCAATGCTGCACGCGTGAGCCTCGACGCTGAGGGCTGGATTTTCCCATGGGTCTAGAATGGAGACAGGCGGAGTCACCTCATAGGGTTGTCATGCTCCTGGCATCGCCTCAGCATTGGTTATTGACCAAGGGCTGCGTGGACCTCACCTTACCAACAGGAAGGGTAAATCTGGAAATGGGGGCAGGACATGAGGAAGAAACTACTGGCGTTAGGAAGCTGGAGGGGAGGGATGAGAGTCATCAAGAAGAAGGAGATAGTACAGCATTGAATATACCTGAACAGGCAACTATATTCCGGGAGGAGAGACAGCCGGATGGGCGAGGGACACCTCTACTCGGGCCCGGAGCAGAGACAGCCGGACCTGTAAGGGACACCTCTACTCGGGCCCGGAGCAGAGACAGCAGTACCTGTAAGGGACACCTCTACTCGGGCTGCGGACTGAGTTTGTAAATCAATCCAATCGTGGCAGCACAGGAAGATGGTAAATTCATTGGTTGGTAAGTAATTTGAATTCGCCATTTTAAGATGCCTTCAGATTACAGGTAAAAAGAGAAACGTTTTGGGCGTCATGGTGGCGCAGTGGTTAGCACTGCTGCCTACGGCACTGAGGACCCGGATTCGATTCCGGCCTCGGGTCACTGCCCGTGTGGAGTTTGCACATCCTCCCTGTGTTTGTGTGGGTCTCACCCCCACCCCCACCAACCAAATATGTGCAGAGTAGGTGGATTGTCTTAAATTGCCCCATAATTAGATAAAAATAATTGTGTACTTTAAACTTAAAACAAAAAGAAAAATATTTTACAGATTAGAAAGACTAAATGCCACTTGGAAATTTAATTTTTTAAAAAATGAATTAAACAAAATAGAGATGCAGGGCCAGGCAATGTGTTGTACCTGCATGATGTGGGAGCTGGTGAACCCCATTGTGGTTCTTGGGGAACACATCTGTAGCAAGTGTTTTTAATAATAATAATAATAATCTTTATTGTCACAAGTAGGCTTACATTAACACTGCAATGAAGTTAATGTGAAAAGCCGCTAGTCTCCACATTCCGGTGCCTGTTCGGGTACATAGAGGGAGTGTTGGTTGGTTGAGGAACTATGGCTCAGAGTTGATGAGCTGAAGTTTGAGCTTCGGATGCTGCGACACATCACGGAGGGGAGAGTTATCTGAACACTGCAGGCAGTCACGCCCCTTAGATTAACTATCTTGAATTTGGCCAGTCATCAGGGATAGGAGGGTGTGACTATTAGTGAGGTAGATAGAGGGATCTAGGAGGTAGGGTTGTAGGAGCCTCAGCCCTTGTCCTTGCCCAACAGGTTTGAGATTCTTGCTCCCTTTGTGGATAAGAGCGGGGAGTTTGGAGAGGATGAGAAAATTGACCAAGCACCGTGGTACAGGGTGCTAATGGGAAATATAGTCATAGACAAACGAGGGATAGAAACAGGGTGGGGACTCTGGTGAGGGAACAGGGCCAACTCCACCTCCATGTGCACAAGCATAAACCTAATGAAAGGGGTGCACAGAGCACACCTAATTAGAACCCGAAAGAGCAGGTTCTTCCCCGAGTTGGAGAAGAAGTGTGAACGGTGCCAAGGAGGCCCTGCCAACCACAGTCACATGTTCTGGGCATGCTCCAGACTTGTTGGGTTCTGGACAGCCTTCTTTAAAGCAATATCCAAGGTTGTGGGGTTGAGGGCGGTGCCAAGCCAGGGAGTGGCTGTCTTCGGGGTATCAGACCAACCAGAACTATTCAAGGGGAAGGGATTAAGATGTGGAATCAGTCTGGGTAGAAATCAGAAATAGCAAAAGAAAGAAGTCCATGGTAGGAGTAATCTATAGATCCCAAAGCGTAGTTGCACCGTGGGGTACAGTATAAACCAGGAAATACTGGTGGCCATCTGGAAGACCATCCTACTGGCCCTACGGTCCAGGAACCTTCCAGTCTCCCGCTGGCAAGAAGTCCTCCCGGATGCCCTCCACTCCATCCGGTCACTACTGTGTACAACCACCAATCAGACACCTCACGAACGTCTCCTTGTCTTCCCTAGGAAGTCCTCCTCTGGGACCTCGCTCCCGACCTGGCTGGCAGCACCCGGACCCATCCTGCTCCGAAAACACGTGCGGGCGCACAAGTCGGACCCATTCGTCGAGAGGGTCCATCTGCTCCATGCTAACCCCCAATACGCCTACGTGGCGTACCCCGATGGCCGACAAGATACGGTCTCCCTACGGGACCTGGCGCCTGCCGGAACTTCACGCACATTCCCGCCACCAGTCACACCCTCCCCTCCACCGCAGCACCTTACAGGAGGATCGGTCCTTCCGCCGCCCCTGTCTAGGCCCCCCCACCCACCGACGGCCCCCCAAGGCGCTCCCTCACCAGGTTAGCCGTTTTCCCCACCAGCACCGTCTAGGGGTGACGAAGCTGCCATGGAGATCGAAGCCACGCTCCCGGAGTCACAGACGCCCGCGCCTCCACCGGAGTCACCACCGAGGCTCCGACGATCACAGAGGACGACCAGGGCCCCCGATCGACTGATTGCTTCATTTTAACCGTAATCTGTAAATATTAAACACCGAATGTACATAGCTACCAGACTTGTAAATAGTAACTAAACACTGAACGGAGGTATTACAGTACCCCCATAACTAATTATACCATGTTGTTATGTTTTGTAGTTTCAGGCCACCACCCCCGCCGGACTTTTTTTTAACAGGGGGTGAATGTGGTATTATAGGTATTACGGTACCTGAGAGGCTGAAGTACCATTGGTAGAACCTATATGCTTGCTATTGGCTAGAGTGTATAATAGCTCCGCCCTGATAGGCGGGGTATAAGAACACATGCCGTCCCAGCAGCCCTCATTCTGTACCTGAGCTGCTGGGGGAAACATCTAGCATATTAAAGCCTTCAGTTGTACTACAACCTCGCTTTAGTGGTCATTGATCGTGCATCAACCACTTCAAAACCATCCAAGCATGAAGTGGGGTGATTGGAAAGAACTTCACTCTCTGGGGAGTACGAACGTCCCAGGTAGTGGGTGGAGGCCACCCAGCTGAGGTTCTTTAACCCGAGCATTAAAGCCGGCCCGAGCAGGGACCGGCATGTTGATTGTCCCAACTGGGACTGTGATTGTAGATAGTTACTGCTGTGGGCAGACTTTATGTTCAAGTAAAATAAGTCTTTATCCTTCCTACCACTGGCTTCTTTGGTCATTAAAGTGAGGAAGGTTAAGAAGGTTTAGTTGCACAGTGTGGGCATGGGTGTTAATCATTTGTACATAATATTCATCTCTACATAAACTCCCTCTAAATTCACCCTTTCTATAGCTCCGTGTTATGATGCACTGTGTTCCTGTCAGTGTAAAGTGAAAACTTGGTCCCTGCACAAGATACAGACAGGTGGTCAGTCCAGGGCCTCCTCCATGTACAACCTCCCCAGCACACTGAAGGTGTTCCTTCACAATCACTGGACACCTGAGTGCTGCCGATATCTCAATGGGAACTATAACATCTGCCAGAATGTACTGGGCTGGTGTCAGAGTTCCATCATTCCCCCTGTGCGCTCTCTGCCCCCCCCCCCCCCCCCCCCCCACCATCCCATCAGTGTCTGTCTCCGGTCACACTGTCGTCCTCAAGGGGTCAGATCACGAAGGATGCCATAGGGTCAGGAGAGGTGAAACGTTCCCCGCTGTGTCTCCATGATTCACCCTCGTCAGCCAGACCGGAGTCAGACATTCACACAATGTCTGTGAGGATCCCACTGCAAAGCTGGAGTTAGCAGGTGGAGTTATGGAATATTGGATGTTATTTGGGAACAAAGATATAACTTCAGGTATGTGTGTACAGCCATCAGTGTAGTTAAGTGTTGCAGTGAATGAGAACCATAGAATTCCGACAGCGGAGAAGGAGGCCATTCGCTCCATCTACTCTGCATTGACCCTCTGAAAGAACAATCTACCTGGGCACACTCTCCTGCCCTATCTCTATAACCCCACCTAACCTACACATCCTTGGAAACTAAGAGGCAATTCAGCATGGCCAATCCATACGACCATAAGCCCATAAGACGTAAGAGCAGAATTAGGCCACTCGGCCCATCGAGTCTGCTCCGCCATTCAATCATGGCTGATACTTTCTCATCCCCATTCTCCTGCTTTCTCCCCATAACCCCTAATCCCCTTATTAATCAAGAACCTTTCTAACTCTCTTAAAGAAACTCAATGATTTGACCTCCACAGCCTTCTGCGGCAAAGAGTTCCACAGATTCACTACCCGCTGGCTGGAGAAATTCCTTCTCATCTCAGTTTTAAAGGATCGTCCCTTTAGCCTGAGATCTTGTCCTCTGGTTCTAGTTTTTCATACAAGTGGAAACATCCTCTCCATGTCCACTCTATCCAGGCCTCGCAGTATCCTGTAAGTTTCAATAAGATCCCCCCTCTACAAGTTTGCTGACGATACGACCATAGTGGGCCGGATCTCGAATAACGACGAGTCAGAATACAGGATGGAGATAGAGAACCTAGTGGAGTGGCGTAGCGACAACAATCTCTCCCTCAATGTCAGCAAAACTAAAGAACTGGTCATTTACTTCAGGAAGCAAAGTACTGTACACACCCCTGTCAGCATCAACGAGGCCGAGGTGGGGATGGTTAGCAGTTTCAAATTCCTAGGGGTGCACATATCCAAAAATCTGTCCTGGTCCACCCACGTCGATGATACAACCAAGAAAACACAACAGCGCCTATACTGCTTCAGGCAACTAAGGAAATTTGGCATGTCCACAATAACCCTTACCAGCTTTTACAGATGCACCATAGAAAGCATCCTATCGGGCTACATCACAGCCTGGTATGGCAACTGCTCGGCCCAGGAACGCAAGAAACTTCAGAGAGTCGTGAACACCGCCCAGTCCATCACATGAACCTGCCTCCCATCCATTGACTCCATCTACACCTTCCGCTGCCTGGGGAAAGCGGGCAGCATAATCAAAGACCCCTCCCACCCGGCTTACTCACTCTTCCAACTTCTTCCATCGGGCAGGAGATACAGAAGTCTGAGAACACGCACGAACAGACTCAAAAACAGCTTCTTCCCCACTGTCACCAGACTCCTAAATGACCCTCTTATGGACTGATTTCATTAACACTACACCCTGTATGCTTCATCCGATGCCGGAGCTTAGGTAGTTATATTGTATACCTTGTGTTGCCCTATTATGTATTTTCTTTTATTCCCTTTTCTTCCCATGTACTTAATGATCTGTTGAGCTGCTCGTAGAAAAATACTTTTCACTGTACCTCGGTACACGTGACAATAAACAAATCCAATCCAATCCAATCCTTCTAAACTCAAATGAGTAAGACCCAACGAGTACAGACCCAGAGTCCTCAACCGTTCCTCATACGACAAGTTCTTCATTCCAGTGATTATTCTTGTGAACCTCCTCTGGACCCTTTCCAAGGCCAGCACATCCTTCCTCAGATACAGGGCCCAAAACTGCTCACAATACTCCAAATGGGGTCTGACCAGAGCCTCAGAAGTACATCCCTGCTCTTGTATACTAGCCCTCTTGACATGAATGCTAACATTGCATTTGCCTTCTTAACTGCCAACTGAACCTGCACATTTATCTTAAGAGAATTGTGAACAAGGACTCCCAAGTCCCTTTGTGCTTCTGATTTCCTAAGCATTTCCCCATTTAGAAAATAGTCTGTGCCTAAATTTCTCCTTCCAAAGTGCATAACCTCACACTTTTCCACATTGTATTTAATTTGCCACTTCATTGCCCACTCTCCTAGCCTGTCCAAGTCCTTCTGCAGCCCCCTTGCTTCCTCAATACTACCTGTCCCTCTACAGATCTTTGTATCATCTGCAAACTTAGCAACAGTGCCTTCAGTACCTTCTTCCAGATCATTAATGTATATTGTGAAAGGTGTGATCCCAGCACAGACCCCTGAGGCACACCACTAGTCACCGGCTGCCATCCTGAAAAAGACCCCTTTATCCTCACTCTCTGCCTTCTGCCAGTCAGCCAATCCTCTATCCATGCCAGGATCTTACCCTTAACACCATGGGCTTTTAACTTATTTAAGTCTCCTATGCGGCATCTTGTCAAAGGCCTTCTGGAAATCTAAATAAATCACGTCCACTGGTTCTCCATTGTCTAACTTTCTTGTTACCTTCTCAAAGAACTCTAACAGATTTGTCAGATATGACCTCCCTTTGACAAAGCCGTGCTGACTCAGTCCTATTTCACCATGCACTTCCAAGTACTTCGCAATCTCATCTTTATTAACACTCTTACCAATGACCGACGTCAGGCTAACCGACCTATAATTTCTTGCCTTCTGCCTCCCTCTTCTTAAACAGTGGTGTTACATTAGCCACCTTCCAGTCCTTTGTGACCCTTCCTGCCTCCAGTGATTCCTGAAAGATCACCACCAATGCCTCCACAATTTCCTCAGCTGTCTCTTTTAGGACCCTGGGGTGTAGTCCATCCGGTCCAGGTGACTTATCCACCTTCAGATCTTTCAGTTTCCCCAGAACCTTCTCCTTAGTGATGGTCACTGCACTCACCTCTGCCCCCTGGTTCTCCTGGAGCTCTGGCATCCCACTGGTGTCTTCCACCGTGAAGACTGATGCAAAGTAACTATTCAGTTTGTCTGCCATTTCTTTGTTTATTATTATTATTATTTCTCCAGCCACACTTTCCAGTGGTCCAATGTCTATTTTTGCCTCTCTCTTACCTTTTATATATTGAAAAAAACTCTTCCTATCTTCCTTTATATTACTAGCTAGCTTGCACTCATACTTCATCTTCTCCCCCCCCACATATTAATTTTCTAGTTGTCCTTTGCTTGCTTTTAAAGGCTTCCCACTAATCATCACCATATTGTGTGCTTTTTCTTTAGCTTTTATGCTGTCCTTGACATCCCTTGTCAGCCATGGATGCCTTGTCCTACCCTTAGCATCTTTCCTCCTCCTTGGGATGAATTTCTATTGTGCCTCCCTAATAACCCCCAAAAACCCCTGCCATTGCTGTTCCACTGTCTTCCCTGCTAGGCTCCTTTTCCAATCAACTCTGGCCAGCTCCTCCCTCATGTCTTTGTAGTTACCCTTATTTAATTGTAATACCGTTCCATCTGATTGCAGCTTCTCCCTCAAACTGCAGGGTAAATTCTATCACATTGTGGTCACGGCTCCCTAAGGGTTCAAAGAACAAAGAACAAAGAACAAAGAAATGTACAGCACAGGAACAGGCCCTTCGGCCCTCCAAGCCCGTGCCGACCATACTGCCCGACTAAACTACAATCTTCTACACTTCCTGGGTCCGTATCCTTCTATTCCCATCCTATTCATATATTTGTCAAGATGCCCCTTAAATGTCCCTATCGTCCCTGCCTCCACTACCTCCTCCGGTAGTGAGTTCCAGGCACCCACTACCCTCTGCGTAAAAAACTTGCCTCGTACATCTACTCTAAACTTTGCCCCTCTCACCTTAAACCTATGCCCCCTAGTAATTGACCCCTCTACCCTGGGGAAAAGCCTCTGACTATCCACTCTGTCTATGCCCCTCATAATTTTGTATACCTCTATCAGGTCGCCCCTCAACCTCCTTCGTTCCAGTGAGAACAAACCGAGTTTATTCAATCGCTCCTCATAGCTTATGCCCTCCATACCAGGCAACATTCTGGTAAATCTCTTCTGCACCCTCTCTAAAGCCTCCACATCCTTCTGGTAGTGTGGCGACCAGAATTGAACACTATACTCCAAGTGTGGCCTAACTAAGGTTCTATACAGCTGCAACATGACTTGCCAATTCTTATACTCAATGCCCCGGCCAATGAAGGCAAGCATGCCGTATGCCTTCTTGACTACCTTCTCCACCTGTGTAGCCCCTTTCAGTGATCTGTGGACCTGTACTCCTAGATCTCTTTGACTTTCAATACTCTTGAGGGTTCTACCATTCACCGGATATTCCCTACCTGCATTAGCCCTTCCAAAATGCATTACCTCACATTTGTCCAGGTTAAACTCCATCTGCCATATCTCCGCCCAAGTCTCCAGACAATCTAAATCCTGCTGTATCCTCAGACAGTCCTCATCGCTATCCGCAATTCCACCAACCTTTGTGTCGTCTGCAAACTTACTAATCAGACCAGTTACATTTTCCTCCAAATCATTTATATATACTACAAAGAGCAAAGGTCCCAGCACTGATCCCTGTGGAACACCACTGGTCACAGCCCTCCAATTAGAAAAGCATCCCTCCATTGCTACCCTCTGCCTTCTATGGCCTAGCCAGTTCTGTATCCACCTTGCCAGTTCACCCCTGATCCCGTGTGACTTCACCTTTTGTACTAGTCTACCATGAGGGACCTTGTCAAAGGCCTTACTGAAGTCCATATAGACAACATCTACTGCCCTACCTGCATCAATCATCTTAGTGACCTCCTCGAAAAACTCTATCAAGTTAGTGAGACACGACCTCCCCTTCACAAAACCGTGCTGCCTCTCACTAATACGTCCATTTGCTTCCAAATGGGAGTAGATCCTGTCTCGAAGAATTCTCTCCAGTAATTTCCCTACCACTGAAGTAAGGCTCACCGGCCTGTAGTTCCCGGGATTATCCCTGCCACCCTTCTTAAACAGAGGAACAACATTGGCTATTCTCCAGTCCTCCGGGACATCCCCTGAAGACAGCGAGGATCCAAAGATTTCTGTCAAGGCCTCAGCAATTTCCTCTCCAGCCTCCTTCAGTATTCTGGGGTAGATCCCATCCGGCCCTGGGGACTTATCTACCTTAATATTTTTTAAGACACCCAACACCTCGTCTTTTTGAATCACAATGTGACCCAGGCTATCTACACCCCCTTCTCCAGACTCAACATCTACCAATTCCTTCTCTTTGGTGAATACTGATGCAAAGTATTCATTTAGTACCTCGCCCATTTCCTCTGGCTCCACACATAGATTCCCTTGCCTATCCTTCAGTGGGCCAACCCTTTCCCTGGCTACCCTCTTGCTTTTTATGTAAGTGTAAAAAGCCTTGGGATTTTCCTTAACCCTATTTGCCAATGACTTTTCATGACCCCTTCTAGCCCTCCTGACTCCTTGCTTAAGTTCCTTCCTACTTTCCTTATATGCCACACAGGCTTCGTCTGTTCCCAGCCTTTTAGCCCTGACAAATGCCTCCTTTTTCTTTTTGACGAGGCCTACAATATCATTCGTCATCCAAGGTTCCCGAAAATTGCCGTATTTATCTTTCTTCCTCACAGGAACATGCCTGTCCTGTATTCCTTTCAACTGACACTTGAAAGCCTCCCACATGTCAGATGTTGATTTGCCCTCAAACATCCGCCCCCAATCTATGTTCTTCAGGTCCCGCCTAATATTGTTATAATTAGCCTTCCCCCAATTTAGCACATTCATCCTCGGACCACTCTTATCCTTGTCCACCAGTACTTTAAAACTTACTGAATTGTGGTCACTGTTACCGAAATGCTCCCCTACTGAAACATCTACCACCTGGCCGGGCTCATTCCCCAATACCAGGTTCCTTCACCTTAAATTCCCTAATCAAGTCTGCCTCATTACACATTACCAAATCCAGAATTGCCTGTTCCCCAGTAGGCTCTGTCACAAGCTGCTCCAAAAAAACATCTCTTAAACATTCCACAAATTCCTTTTCTTGGGATCCACTACCAACCTGATTTTCCCAGTCCACCTGCATATTGAAGTCCCCCATGATTATTGTAATATTGCCTTTTTTACATGCCTTTTCTAACTCCTGATTTATTTTCTGCCCCACATCCTGACTACTGCTAGGGGGCCTGTACATAACTCCCATCAGGGTTTTTTTACCTTTGCGATTCCTCAACTCTACCCACAGAGATTCTATGCCTTCTGATCCTATATCGCTCCTTGCTATCGATTTAACTTCATTCCTGACTAACAATGCAACCCCGCCCCCTTTGCCCATCTGCCTGTCCTTTCGATAGGACACATATCCTTGGATATTTAGATCCCAGCCCTGATCCACTTGCAGCCACGTCTCTGTGATGCCCACAACATCGTACCGGCCAATTTCAATGTGCGCAACAAGCTCATTTACCTTGTTCTATATATGCGCGCATTTAGGTCCAACACCCTCAGTCCTGCATTGGCCACCTCCCTTTTCACACTCTCCTCAGTCACTGTACCCTGTACTGTGGCCCTTTTTGATTTTTGACTATGGGTTTTCTGCCTTACACTTTCCCCCTTACTGCTTTTTGTTTCTGGCCCCGTTTTACTTCCCTCTGACTTCCTGCATCAGTTCCCATCCCCCTGCCACATTAGTTTAAACCCTCCCCAACAGTATTAGCAAACACGCCCCCCGTAGGACATCGGTTCCAATCCTGCCCAGGTGCAGACCGTCCGATTGTACTGGTCCCACCTCCCCCAGAACCAGATCCAATGCCCCAGGAATTTGAATCCCTCCCTCTTGCACCTTCTCTCGAGCCACGCATTCATCCTATCTATCCTGACATTCCTACTCTGACTAGCTCGTGGCACTGGTAGCAATCCTGAGATTACTACCTTTGAGGTCCTACCTTTTTAGTTTAACTCCTAACTCCCTGAATTCAGCTTGTAGGACCTCATCCCATTTTTTTACCTATATTGTTGGTGCCTATGTGCACCATGACAGCTGGCTGTTCACCCTCCCCCCCAGAATGTCCTGCAGCCGCTCCGAGACATCCTTGGCACTTGCACCAGGGAGGCAACATGCCATCCTGGAACAAAGAACAAAGAACAAAGAAATGTACAGCACAGGAACAGGCCCTTCGGCCCTCCAAGCCCGTGCCGACCATGCTGCCCGACTAAACTACAATCTTCTACACTTCCTGGGTCCGTATCCCTCTATTCCCATCCTATTCATGTATTTGTCAAGATGCCCCTTAAATGTCACTATCGTCCCTGCTTCCACCACCTCCCCCGGTAGCGAGTTCCAGGCACCCACTACCCTCTGCGTAAAAAACTTGCCTCGTACATCTACTCTAAACCTTGCCCCTCTCACCTTAAACCTATGCCCCCTAGTAATTGACCCCTCTACCCTGGAGTCTCGATTGCGTCCGCAGAACCGCCTGTCTATTCCCCTTATGATTGAGTCCCCTATCACTATAGCCCTGCCATTCCTCTTCCTGCCCTCCTGCGCAGCAGAGCCAGCCACGGTGTCATGAACCTGGCCACTTTCCCCTGGTGAGCCATCTCCCTCAACAGTATCCAAAGCGGTATATTTGTTTTGCAGGGAGATGACCGCAGAGGACACCTGCACTGCCTTCCTACTCTTGCTCTGTCTTTTGATCACCCATTTTCTATCTCCCTCAGTAATTTTCACCTGCGGTGTGACCAACTCGCTAAACGTGTAATCCACCTAACCTGCACATCTTTGGACTGGGGAGGTAGCCGGGGCATCTGGAGGAAACCCTCGCAGACATGGGGAGAAAGTGCAAACTCTACACAGGAATTGTCACGGGCAGGACGGAGAATTCGAAAGACAGCAAAGGGTCCGTTGAGTTCAGGTGGGAAATTCCGGTTCCCAGCTGGGTGGGATTGCAAATTCACGCCCAATCTTACAAACTAGATACGGCAAGGAGATGAAGCAGAATAATTGTTTTAAACTACCTTCCACACATTTGTCAGTACTTTGAGCAGAGTTCTAACTGGAAGCCATAGCCATGGTTACCAAGGTGGGCCTTTTAACCTGCTGGCTCCAGGGACGGCCCACTTTAGATCCGCCTTCTGTCTGCCTGATTGGGCGGCAGCCCTGTCCCTGAGTTCGTCAGTGTCTCGATCCAGAAAATACATCGTCCAGTGCTGCTTTTCCAATGCAGGTAGTTTCATGACCTGGAATCGAACCTGCCTCCGGTCTGGAGTGCTAATGGGCTGCCCATTTGGAGGGGTCACTACATCAGCCTCTAATCCTGTCTTTTTACCCAACACCCACACTTGGGCATATTACAGGGCAGCTAACTCCATAGCTATCAGGAGTAAGCATTTCCCAATCTTATCCGAAGGATGAAAATCCCAACTGCAACTTCAGAATTAATACCTTAAAGCTAGTGTTTGAACTTTTAACTTTCAGTCTGTTGGTTTAATTACCTATTGCTTTTACCAGTTAAAACATCAGGGGAGCTAATTAGAGATTTTTTTCAAATAGTTGCATAATCCAAATGGGTTTTGCCCTCGCATCATTTTTTGATCCAGTTATTTTATTACTTTTCTTTTAGTTTTACTTTGACGAGCCATGTACGCTGCTTGAGGCTCATAGGTGACAAGGCAGATGACTTTTACCTGGCTTTTTGCCTCCGTTATGCTGTCCTAGGGCAGCTGGCTAGCCTGACAGAAGATGGGTCAACTGGAAGATGATGAATCTTCATCATCCCTTTGTAGCCAGAGAATCAGCAGCAGTGGTTTCCCTTCTGTGGCCATACTGTTATTTCCATAGTTGTAAAGGAGCTATCTGAGGCCGGGCCTGTGCTGTCAGACCGCTTGCCTAACACGCAGTCTTGGTGGGCAGAAATCTACAGCAGTTGAACATTGGAAAGACCAAACCATTGCCTTCAGCTCTGGTACACGCCCCATACCCTTCTCCCGAATTCCATCCCACTCTCTGATCACTACTTCAACTGGAACACCCAGTTAACTATTTCAGCACCCTATCTGAACCTCATCTGAGCTTCCAACCTCATATCCTACCCATCTCAAAGACCGCCTTCCGCCACTCCCATTGCGGTGATTGTCACAGACCCGACACCTCAGTCCATCTGTTGCTGAAACCCTCATTCACGTCCTTGTCATCCTTCGGCTCAAGTATTCCAGTGGTCTGCGGTTCTCCAAACCAGCCTCCATGTCCATCAGCTCATAAACATTACTGCCTCTATCCTCTTGTACCCAGTCTGGCTGCCCCTCAGCTCTGTCCTCATTGGCTCTGGGTCTCCCATTCCCTCAAATTTAAATGTGTTTAATTCACTTCACAGCCTCATCCTTTTCTGTAACATCCTCCTGCATTACAATCCTCCATCTGTCTACCCCGTTAGCCCTGGCCTTTTCTGTACCCTCAGCTGGGGATTTAATAAAAGCTTACAACCATGTGGTCTTCTGCTTGCTTGCTTCAAAATGTTTTTTTGTCACACTGTGTTAAATGGAGACATGGAGTTTGCTCATAATATCAAAGGACATATTTTAAAATTGAAGTGTTATGTTCCATATAAACCTCTGATACAATTCAAAGCCTTATTTGAACTGCTCTGTAGGATTGAGCTAATGGTGCCAAATCAGACGGGGTGACACACAGGAGGCTCCCAATTGTTGCCTTTCTTCTGTTGTACAAACCAGCAAGTTCCTGTGGATTGGTCGCACAGAATGTCAAAGACAGGGAATGGCTTTCAATTCAGATATCACAGAAAACACCCGAGTTTTTATTGATTTGAGCATTGTGATGTTCACAATAATCTTTTATTGCTGATTTAGTATAAGAACTCTTTCAGAAGATACTTAGCTGGTGAAGAATGTCTCCAATTGGGGTCTGGAGGCAGCACAGTGCTTCTATTCTCTCCCAGGCAATGGTTAGAATCCCGTAACACAGCAATGGAAATTTCCACAGTATTTATGCTCATTGACTTCACACCGTAACCATGTAACTAATGCCACTTTTGCGTTTTATAACAAGATAAATTCCAAGATAATTTCCAGCCACTTCCACAATACTACATAGAGAAGCACAAACACCAATACAATGTTATCTTAGCATAGACGGCACGGTGACGTAGTGGTCACAAAGAACAAAGAACAAAGAAATGTACAGCACAGGAACAGGCCCTTCGGCCCTCCAAGCCCGTGCCGACCATGCTGCCCGACTAAACTACAATCTTCTACACTTCCTTGGTCCGTATCCCTCTATTCCCATCCTATTCATGTATTTGTCAAGATGCCCCTTAAATGTCATTATCGTCCCTGCTTCCACCACCTCCTCCGGCAGCGAGTTCCAGGCACCCATTACCCTCTGTGTAAAAAACTTGCCTCGTACATCTACTCTAAACCTTGCCCCTCTCACCTTAAACCTATGCCCCCTAGTAATTGACCCCTCTACCCTGGGGAAAAGCCTCTGACTATCCACTCTGTCTATGCCCCTCATAATTTTGTATACCTCTATCAGGTCTCCCCTCAACCTCCTTCATTCCAGTGAGAACAAACCGAGTTTATTCAACCGCTCATCATAGTTAATGCCCTCCATACCAGGCAACATTCTGGTAAATCTCTTCTGCACCCTCTCGAAAGCCTCCACATCCTTCTGGTAGTGTGGCGACCAGAATTGAACACTATACTCCAAGTGTGGCCTAACTAAGATTCTATACAGCTGCAACATGACTTCCAATTCTTATACTCAATGCCCCGGCCAATGAAGGCAAGCATGCCGTATGCCTTCTTGACTACCTTCTCCACCTGTGTTGCCCCTTTCAATGACCTGTGGACCTGTACTCCTAGATCTCTTTGACTTTCAATACTCTTGAGGGTTCTACCATTCACTGTATATTCCCTACCTGCATTAGACCTTCCAAAATGCATTACCTCACATTTGTCCGGATTAAACTCCATCTGCTATCTCTCCGCCCAAGTCTCCAAACAATCTAAATCCTGCTGTATCCTCTGACAGTCCTCATCGCTATCCGCAATTCCACCAACCTTTGTGTCGTCTGCAAACTTACTAATCAGACCAGTTACATTTTCCTCCAAATCATTTATATATACTGATCCCTGTGGAACACCACTGGTCACAGCCCTCCAATTAGAAAAGCATCCTTCCATTGCTACTCTCTGCCTTCTATGACCTAGCCAGTTCTGTATCCACCTTGCCAGCTCACCCCTGATCCCATGTGACTTCACTTTTTGTACTAGTCTACCATGAGGGACCGTGTCAAAGGCCTTACTGAAGTCCATATAGACAGCATCCCCTGCCCTACCTGCATCAATCATCTTAGTGACCTCCTCGAAAAACTCTATCAAGTTAGTGAGACACGACCTCCCCTTCACAAAACCATGCTGCCTCTCACTAATACGTCCATTTGCTTCCAAATGGGAGTAGATCCTGTCTCGAAGAATTCTCTCCAGTAATTTCCCTACCACTGAAGTAAGGCTCACCGGCCTGTAGTTCCCGGGATTATCCTTGCTACCCTTCTTAAACAGAGGAACAACATTGTCTATTCTCCAGTCCTCCGGGACATCCCCTGAAGACAGTGAGGATCCAAAGATTTCTGTCAAGGCCTCAGCAATTTCCTCTCCAGCCCCCTTCAGTATTCTGGGGTCGATCCCATCAGGCCCTGGGGACTTATCTACCTTAATATTTTTTAAGACGCCCAACACCTCGTCTTTTTGGATCTCAATGTGACCTAGGCTATCTACACACCCTTCTCCAGACTCAACATCGACCAATTTCTTCTCTTTGGTGAATACTGATGCAAAGTATTAATTTAGTACCTCGCCCATTTCCTCTGGCTCCACACATAGATTCCCTTGCCTATCCTTCAGTGGGCCAACCCTTTCCCTGGCTACCCTCTTGCTTTTTATGTACGTGTAAAAGCCTTGGGATTTTCCTTAACCCTATTTGCCAATGACTTTTCATGACCCCTTCTAGCCCTCCTGACTCCTTGCTTAAGTTCCTTCCTACTTTCCTTATATGCCACACAGGCTTCGTCTGTTCCCAGCCTTTTAGCCCTGACAAATGCCTCCTTTTTCTTTTTGACGAGGCCTACAATATCTCTCATTATCCAAGGTTCCCGAAAATTGCTGTATTTATCCTTCTTCCTCACAGGAACATGCCGGTCCTGAATTCCTTTCAACTGACACTTGAAAGCCTCCCACATGTCAGATGTTGATTTGCCCTCAAACATCCGCCCCCAATCTAGGTTCTGCAGTTCCTGCCTAATATTGTTATAATTAGCCTTCCCCCAATTTAGCACATCCATTCTAGGACCACTCTTATCCTTGTCCACCAGTACTTTAAAACTTACTGAATTGTGGTCACTGTTACCGAAATGCTCCCCTACTGAAACATCTAACACCTGGCCGGACTCATTCCCCAATACCAGGTCCAGTACCGCCCCTTCCCTAGTTGGACTGTCTACATATTGTTTTAAGAAGCCCTCCTGGATGCTCCTTACAAACTCAGCCCCGTCTAAGCCCCTGGCACTAAGTGAGTCCCAGTCAATATTGGGGAAGTTGAAGTCTCCCATCACCACAACCCTGTTGTTTTTACTCTTTTCCAAAATCTGTCTACCTATCTGCTCCTCTATCTCCCGCTGGCTGTTGGGAGGCCTGTAGTAAACCCCCAACATTGTGACTGCACCCTTCTTATTCCTGATCTCTACCCATATAGCCTCACTGCCCTCTGAGGTGTCCTCCCGCAGTACAGCTGTGATATTCTCCCGAAACAGTAGCGCAACTCCGCCTCCCCTTTACATCCCCCTCTATCCCGCCTGAAACATCTAAATCCTGGAACGTTTAGCTGCCAATCCTGCCCTTCCCTCAACCAGGTCTCTGTAATGGCAACAACATCATAGTTCCAAGTACTAATCCAAGCTCTAAGTTCATCTGCCTTACCCGTAATACTTCTTGCATTAAAACATATGCACTTCAGGCCACCAGACCCGCTGTGTTCAGCAACTTCTCCCTGTCTGCTCTGCCTCAGAGCCCCACTGTCCCTATTCCCTAGTTCTCCCTCAATGCTCTCACCTTCTGACCTCTTGCTCCCGTGCGCACCCCCCTGCCATACTAGTTTAAACCCTCCCGTGTGACACTAGTTAGCACTGCTGCCTCATGGCGCCGAGGACCCGGGTTTGATCCCGGCTCTGCGTCACTGTCCGTGTGCAGTTTGCACATATTCCCCGTGTTTGCGTGGGTTTCGCCCCCACAACCCAAAGATGTGCAGGGTAGGTGGATTGGCCACGCTAAATTGCCCATTAATGGAAGAAAAAAGAATTGGGTACTCTAAATTTATTACAAAAACAATGTTGTCTCAGCATAACATAAAATATGATTATATGGTAAATTCTTGTAATGACAATGGGGAGGAGTGGTGAATGGATATTTTTCAGACTTTTAAAAATGTATTCAAAGGATGTGTGTCAGCATTTATTACCCATCCCTAATTGCCCTTGAGAAAGTGGTGGTGAGCTGCCTTCTCGAACCGCAGCAACCCATGTGGTGTAGGTACACCCACAGTGCTGTTAGGGAAGGAGCTGCAGGACAGTGATGGAGCGGCGATATAATTCCAAGTCAGGATGGTGAGTGGATTGGAGGGGAACCTCCAGTGGTGGTGGTGGGAGGTGGACAGTCTGTTCCACGGGAGTTGATACATCCGCCACAGCTTGGACTTGGATTATGAGGGCACAATTTTAAAATTTGTGAAACTTAGAAGCATAGAGAGCTGCAAGGAGAATAGGAATATACGTACAAAGGACATAGACAGGCTGGTGGAATGGGTGGACACGTGGCAGGTGAAACTTAGTGCAGGGAAGTACGAAATGCGCAGAATGAGGAGAGGAATATAAATTAACGGACTCAATTCTAAAAGGAGTAGAGGAACAGCGAAACCTGGGGATATATGAGCATAAATTGTTAAAGGTGGCAGGATGATTGAAAAAGCAGGTATAAACAGGATTGGACAGCATTCTAGGATTTATAAGCAGTGGCAGAGAATATAAAAGTAAGGAAGTTATGTTGAAACTTTGTAAAACACTGATTGTGCCTCAAGTTGAAGGATGTGTCCAATTATGGGCATCACCCTGCAGGAGGGATGTGAAAAAGAGCAGCAAAGAGCTACGAGAATGTTTCCAGGGATGAGGCTATCTGGCTAGATTGAAGCTCAGATCATTGTGCTCTGAGAGCAGGAGGTGGGGAGGGGATTTGATAGAAGTCAAAATCCTGAGACATCTCGACAGGGTAGATGGAGACAGGCTGTTCCTGAAGGGTCTCGGTCCAGGTGACATAGATTTGAAGTGTTTGGCAAAAGAACCAAAGAGAACGTGGTCTCTGATTGGCAGAGGTGTTGCTATGGAGAATGCACCAATTAATGGTGAATGACACCAAACTGCCAAACATTGTTTGGAAATGTAATGTGGGCAGCTTAGCAGTGCTTGTGATTGTCCTGCTGTTTGTGTGGGTTCCCTCCGGGAGCTCTGGTTTCCTCCCACGGTCCAAAGATGTACACGTTAGGTGGATTGGCAGTGCCAAATTGTCCCTTAGTGTCCTGCAGGTTAGGTGGGGTTACGGGGATTGGGCGGGGGAGTGGGACTGAGTAGGGTGCTCTTTCGGAGGGTTGCTGCAGACTCGATGGGCCAAATGGCCTCCTTCTGCACTGTAGGGATTCTATGATGAGTGCAAAGCAAAAAGCTTTGTCAGCAATACTCAAGTTCTGTACGACCTCAGAAGGTGGTATATAGAGCACATCTTACAAGGGTGAGATTGCGCCGTCTCTTTGATGGGGTAGGAGATGTGAGTGAACGTTACGGGGGGGGGGGGAAACGGCGGGGGGTGGGGGGGGGGACGGGACGCTAACCACGTTCATATGTTTTGGCCCTGTCCAAAGCTGGAGGATTACTGGAAGGTGTTTAGGGTAATCTCTAAAGTGGTGCACGTGAAACTGGACCCGGGCCCTCGAGAGGCCATATTCAGGGTGTCGGACCAGCCGGGGTTGGAAACGGGCGTGGAGGCAGATGTTGTAGCCTTTGCCTCGTTGATCGCCTGAAGGCGGGTCCTGTTAGGGTGGAGATCAACCTCTCCACCCTGTGCCCTGGCGTGGCAGGGGGACCTGCTGGAATTCTTGACTCTTGAGAAAGACAAATTTGAACTGAGGGGAAGGATGGAGGGGTTCTATGGGCGTTATTCATTATGCACTTTCAAGAATTGGATCACATCGAACATTAGGGGGGCGGCTGGGAGGGTTGGGGGGGGGAGAGGGACTCTATGTGTTAATGGTGACTACGGGTGACTCCTGATTCCTTTTAGTCATTTGTTTATGTTAACATGCGGGCTTTTGTCTGGGGTTTGGTGGGAGGATGGGATTGTTGTTATTGATATGGGGATTGACATTACATTTGTTACTGATTACTGTTTATTGTTGGATGTAAATTTGGGAGAAAATGTAAAAAAGGAGAACAAAATTACTTTTAAGAAAATGTTCAGTACGACCTAACGAATATTGGAACTCCTGCAGACTGGATTAGCAGCTTGGTAACAGCGACGCAAGCTGTAAACTGAGCGTATGTCCAGGCTCGAGGACCTAAAACAACATTGAAGAGATCTCATTGCACTATGCAAACCATCAAAGGAATTTTTCTACAAATTGCCAAGGCAATTTACTACCTTTGATGCAAAGGATGATTACTGGCAAGTGAAGCTGGGTGAAAACAACAGTTTTCTAACTACATATATGAAGCCACTCGATAGATACAGATGGTTACGCATGCCGCTTCCACAGCTACAGATGGGTATTCACGCAGACGGCATGAGATAGTCCATGATCTTCTGGAGTGGAAGCTATAGTGGATGATTTACTCGCCTATGGATCTGGAAGATGCCATTGCTGATGATGATCAGAATCTGGGCAGCAGCTGGAGAGAGAGAGCTTGACAAATACACCTGAAGCTGAGCAAGAATAAAATTGCAAAAGAAGATATCTGAATGAAAGTACACAGGACATGTACTGACAGCAAAAGGCCTCCCCCAATTCTGACAAGGGGAGATCTGGAGCAGCAACCAACAAGTGTGAAAACAGGCCAACAATTTGAACCATTGAGCAAGATTTTAGCTGAATTTGTTTTTGGAATGTGGGCCATTAAGTAAGTTCAGTGCCAATGCTGTGTAATGGTATTGGGGCACAGGACAAGAAGCAGAGTTCACTAAAATTAAACAACCAGTGAGAAGAATGGCAGTTCTGAAGGACATGACGTCAGTGGTACAATCAGCATGCAGTGTGAGAGCAGCGAGCTACAATCTCGAGCAGCTCTGGTGCAGAAAGAACGACCTGGGCCATTGACACAAACTGAATGAGGCTCTGCTCAGATTGAGAAAGAGTACTTGGCTATTATTTTGTCTTTGAGTATTTTCATTATGGCAGCACAGTGGCAGAGTGGTTAGCACTGCCGCCTCATAGCACCAGGGACCTCAATTCTGGCCTCGGGTGACTGTGTGCAGTTCGCTCTCCCCGTGTCTGCATGGGTTTCCTCCAGGTGCTCCGGTTTCCTCCCACAGTCTAAAGATGTGAGATTAGATGGATTGGCCGTGCTAAATTGCCCCTTAGTCCAAGGATGTGCAGGCTCGGTTACGGAGATACGACAAAGTGGACAGGGGAGTGGACAGGGGTAGGGTGCAGACTCAATGGGCTGAATGGCCTCCTTCTGCACTGCAGGGATTCGATGATTGTATGAATACCTGCTTGTGAGAGACAAAGTGACAGCAGATTCTGACCACAAGCCACTTCAAAACATTTTCCTCAAATCGCATAGAGTGTCCGCAAAAAACATTAATTTGTTTTTGGAGGAGGCGCACAGGCAACAGAGACAGATGTATATCACTGACCTCCTGTCGGGAGCATCACTCCCCATGAAGTAAGTCGAGGGTGCTGAAACAGAACGTTTTCTGTAAGTCCTCGATTCGGCAGAGACATTGAATCTGACCGACAAGCACCTTGCTAAAACCAGGCCAACAGCCCAGCTGGGTGCAACTCTCCCAGGTAGCTGCGGAAATGATTACCTGACAGCGTCAAGGACTCACCTGTGGTCACGAGAGCATTGTAGGCACACAGAGGTGAAGTGGCAGTCAAGATGGCAGCTTGCACAAAGGAAATAGAAGCACAATTCCAAAAGAGCTGAGAGGAGAGATGCTGAAATGCATCCATGCAAACCATCAAGGAAATAAATTGACTGTGAGGAAGGCAAGGGAAGTGCTATACTGGCCAAACATGAGCAATGCAATCAGAAACCATGGGCGCGATTCTCCACCCCACGCCGAAGTGGCCGCGCCGTCCTGAACGCCGTTGAGGTTCACGACGGCGCGGGACGGCCCCGGTCCCGACCGATTCAGGCCCTGACAATGGGCCAGTATCGGGGCCGCATCATCTACACGCGCCAGGCCTTGTCGTCCGCGTAAAAGTGGCGCCGCATAGATGACGCGGCCGGCGCCGCATAACGGACGTCATCTGCGCATGCGCGGGTTGCCGTCCTGTCCAAATCCGCCCCGCAAGAAGATGGGGGACGGATCTTGCGGGGCCGCGGAAGGAAGGAGGTCCTCCTTCAGAGAGGACGGCCCGACGATCGGTGGGCACCGATCGCGGGCCACCCCACATTCAAGCTACCCCCCGGTGCAGGATCCCCCCTCGCCCCCCCACAGGCCGCCCCCCCCAGCGTTCACGCACCACCCACGACTGTAGCGACCAGGTGTGGACGGCGCCGGGGGGAACCCGCCGTTTTGGCCTGGCCGTTCGGCCCATCCGGGCCTCAGAATCGCGGGGGTGCCGGAGAATCGCCATTTTGGGTATCTCCGGCGATTCTCTGGCCTGTGGCCCGCGAAACCCGACCGGCCTGTTCCCGCCGCTTGGGAGAATCACGGGAGGGCGTCGGACCGGCGTCCCCGGAAATTTCGGCGGCCCAGGCGATTCTCCCAACCGGCGCGGGAGTGGAGAATCGCGCCCCATATTAGCCATGGCAGTGCTTGTACCCAAGCTCAGCAAGCTAGAGAACTGCTGATGAGGGACGACATTCCAGACAGAATGTGCATAGAGCTGGCAGTAGACCTCTTGACTCAAGCGGGAACTGATGATCTTGTCACCATAGACTATTATTCTGACTACTAGGAGGTTGACCAGCTGACTTCAATGACTACTGGTGACACTGCAGATTATCCAAAAGCACACTTTAGTCATTATGAGATTCCAAGCATTGTGATGTTTCTATTTATTTATTCTTGGGACGTGAGCATCGCTGGCATTTGTTCCTCATCCCTAATTGCCCTTGAACTGAGTGGCTGGCGAGGCCTTTCAGAGGGGACAGTAAAGAGTCAACCACATTGTAGGAATCACATGTAGGCCACACCGAATAAGGAAGGCAGATTCCGTTCTCTGAAGGACGTTGGTGAATCAGATGGGTTTCACGACAATCGGCAATGGTTTCGTGGTCATCATTATACTTTTAATTCCAGATTTTTTATTGAATTCAAATTTCACCATGTGCTGTGGTGCGATTTGAACCAAGCTCCCCAGAGCATCATGCTGGGTCTCTGGATTACTAGTCTAGTGTCAATACCACTGCCTCCCCTGTGGCCCTCAATTCATGAGTGAAGAATTCAGCCAATTCACAAAGGATTGTGAAATTCAACACTGTACATCATTTCCACCCTCTCCCCAGTTGAACGGAATGGCTGAGGTAACAGTGAAAATCACCAAGTGAATCATTAAAGTGCTGGTGGACAAGGATAAGAGTGGTCCTAAGGTGAATGTGCTAAATTGGGGGAAGGCTAATTATAACAATATTAGGCGGGAACTGAAGAACCTAGATTGGGGGCGGATGTTTGAGGGTAAATCAACATCTGACATGTGGGAGGCTTTCAAATGTCAGTTGAAAGGAATTCAGGACCGGCATGATCCTGTGCGGAAGAAGGATAAATATGGCAAATTTTGCGATCCTTGGATAACGAGAGACATTGTAGGCCTCGTCAAAAAGTAAAAGGAGGCATTTGTCAGGGCTAGAAGGCTGGGAACAGACGAAGCTCGTGTGGAATATAAGGAAAGTAGGAAGGAACTTAAGCAAGGAGTCAGGAGGGCTAAAAGGGGTCATGAAAAGTCATTGGCAAATACGGTTAAGGAAAATCCCAAGGCTTTTTACACGTACATAAAAAGCCCCCAGAAGGACAGGCGAGGCAATCTATGTGTGGAGCCAGAGGAAATGGGCGAGGTACTAAATGAATACTTTGCATCAGTATTCACCAAAGAGAAGGAATTAGTGGATGTTGAGTCTGGAGAAGGGTGTGTAGATAGCCTGGGTCACATTGAGATCCAAAAAGACGAGGTGTTGGGCGTCTTAAAAAATATTAAGGTAGATAAGTCCCCAGGGCCTGATGGGATCTACCCCAGAGTACTGAAGGAGGCTAGAGAGGAAATTGCTGAGGCCTTGACGGAAATCTTTGGATCCTCACTGTCTTCAGGTGATGTCCCGGAGGACTGGAGAATAGCCAATGTTGTTCCTTTGTTTAAGAAGGGTAGCAAAGATAATCCAGGGAACTACAGGCTGGTGAGCCATACGTCAGTGGTAGGGAAATTACTGGAGAGAATTCTTCTAGACAGGATCTACTCCCATTTGGAAGCAAATGGTCGTATTAGCGAGAGGCAGCACGGTTTTGTGAAGGGGAGGTCGTGTCTCACTAACTTGATAGAGTTTTACGAGGAGATCACAAAGATGATTGTTGCAGGTAGGGCAGTGGATGTTATTTATATGGACTTCAGTAAGGCCTTTGACAAGGTCCCTCATGGCAGACTGGTACAAAAGGTGAAGTCACACGGGATCAGGGGTGAGCTGGTAAGATGGATACAGAACTGGCTAGGTCATAGAAGGCAGAGAGTAGCAATGGAAGGGTGCTTTTCTGATTGGAGGGCTGTGACAAGTGGTGTTCCGCAGGGATCAGTGCTGGGAACTTTGCTGTTTTGTAGTGTATATAAATGATTTGGAGGTCTGATTAGTAAGTTTGCAGATGACACAAAGGTTGGTGGAATTGCGGATAGCGATGAGGACTGTCATAGGATACAGCAGGATTTAGATTGTTTGGAGACTTGGGCGGAGAGATGGCAGATGGAGTTTAATCCAGACAAATGTGAGGTAATGCATTTTGGAAGGTCTAATGCAGGTAGGGAATATACAGTGAATGGTAGAACCCTCAAGAGTATTGACAGTTAGAGAGATCCAGGTCCACAGGTCACTGAAAGGGGCAACACAGGTGGAGAAGGTAGTCAAGAAGGCATACGGCATGCTTGCCTTCATTGGCCGGGGCATTGAGTATAAAAATTGGCAAGTCATGTTGCAGCTGTATAGAACCTTAGTTAGGCCACACTTGGTGTATAGTGTTCAATTCTGGTCGCCACACTACTAGTAGGATGTGGAGGCTTTAGAGAGGGTGCAGAAGAGATTTATCAGGATGTTGCCCTGGTATGAAGGGCATTAGCTATAAGGAAAGATTGAATAAACTCGGTTTGTTCTCACTGAAACGACGGAGGTTGAGGGGCGACCTGATAGAAGTCTACAAAATTATGAGGAGCATAGACAGAGTGGATAGTCAGAGGCTTTTTCCCAGGGTGGAGGGGTCAATTACTAGGGGGCATAGGTTTAAGGTGCGAGGGTCAAGGTTTAGAGGAGATGTACGAGGCAAGTTTTTAACACAGAGGGTAGTGGGTGCCTGGAACTTGCTGCCGGAGGAGGTGGTGAAAGCAGGGATGATAGTAACGTTTAAGGGGAATCTTGACAAATACATGAATAGGATGGGAATAGAGGGATGCAGACCCCGGAAGTGCAGAAGATTTTAGTTTAGCCAGGCAGCATGGTCTGCACAGGCTTGGAGGGCTGAAGGGCCTGTACCTGTGCTGTACTTTTCTTTGTTCTGTGAATCATGAAGAAATCCAGCAAATCTCACACAGGTGTATACAAGTCGATCCTCGAGAGGATAAACACACCAACTGAAGGCTTGGAAAGTAGTCAAGTCCAAAGATGAATGTCACGCTGCATCTAAAGTACTCTTCTAGCAGCAAAACAGTTACTGAAGCTAGAAGTTGTAACAGATGTGAGTGAAAAAATCCAAGGTGAAATGCCAGGAAGGCAAATTTCATTTTTACGAAACTGCCAAACCATTGCCAGAGTTGAGCATTGGAGAGTGTCATGGGGAATGTCCCTTTAAGAAATGTTTTTTGTCTTATCACATAGCTTCAGTGATGTCATTGTGTGGGTGGAGCTGGGCTGTGGCTCTGTGAGTTTTACCTTTGCTTTGAGTTTCGACTGGTTTGAACTGCACAAGATGAAAGAAGTGTTTCTCTATTTTCATTTTAAAAGCTGTTTCCAGACTAGTTGGTAACTTAAAAGAGATAATTGCTTCCTGGAAGGAATTCAACCCTGCTGTTAAAAAAGGGGACAGAGTATCAATAACAAGTCTTATACCAGTGAGAATGCCGTGTGCTGGGCCACGCCTTTGAAAAAGGGTTTCTGGTTTTACTTGGATTTTGTTATTGAATTGGAACAGTTAAGGGGGAGTTCATTACAGATTATACATAGATCACTGTAGCTGTGTGGGGTCTTCATGTTCGTAATTGATACAAATTCTTGCTGTGTTCACAAAATTCTTAGAATAAAGCTTGTTTTTTTGATTAAAATCGCCTAAGACGTGTGTTGAATACCCCCTGAAAGGCAGGCTTCTGCTCATCCCAGCCAAATTCAACAAAAGGTTAACGGTCAGGTGAACTCCATAATATACTTTGGAGTTTTCTAAACGCTGGCCCATAACAAGAGCCAGTCAGGGTAAAAACTTTCAGTGATCTCGACAGAAGTCAGCATAAATGACAACTTGGGACATGCGCAGAGCAGTTTTCCCCTCGATTGTATGTGGTGGACGTGATCACCCAAACCTGCTGGCACAACCAGAGGCACATGCGAACAGCGGGAGATGCTGTTCCTTCACCGCAGGCAGCCGATTAGGAAGATGGGGTCTTGCCCACTGCTCAGAGTACAGAACAGCCATTACTCGCTGAGGGTCATCGGTCCCCGACAATGGAAATGGAGTAGCAACAACAGTTACCACGGGAACGGCACCAAGAGCCACGGGAACGGCACTTTCCAGAGAGGGAACATCACCCAGGTGAACAGCCATGGATAACACCCACGCAGATCATTAACGATGATGTATGCAATGCCTCTGCAGAGACTGATGAGAATAATGAACAGTTTGTTAATGTATGAGTGGGAAGTGGGTAACTCACAGTTACACTGAGTGCATGCAAATTTGTCTTTCGTTCATTGTGGGAAGGGGGTGTTTGGGATTGAAATGCATTCATGTAATAAAGGTCCTACCTGGCTCACCATTGTCATGTGACTTCTGCCATGAGGCACAGGCTGAGGGCAGCCATGTTACATGCAGATCTAATAAAGACGGATTCTCCGGCGACGGGATGCTCCGTTTTGCAGGCAGTCATAGAACATAGAACAAACAGCGTAGAAGGAGGCCATTTGGCCCATCAAGTCTGCACCGACTCACTTAAGCCCCCATGTACACCCTATCCCCATAACCCAATAACCTCTCCTAACCTTTTTCGGTCACTAAGGGCAATTTATCATGGCCAATCCACCTAACCTGCATGTCTTTGGACTGTGGGAGGAAACCGGAGCACCCGGAGGAAACCCACGCACACACGGGGAGAACATGCAGACTCCGCACAGACAGTGACCCAGCGGGGAATCGAACCTGGGACCCTGGCGCTGTGAAGCCACAGTGCTATCCACTTGTGCTACCATGCTGCCCGACAATGGGAAAACTCATTGACCAGCTGGTGAAACGGAGCATCCCTCCGGTGTGCTGAACCAGGAATCTGGTGCGACGGGATGGAGAATCCAGCCCATTGTACTAGAAACAATGGACTCTTTGAGATCAGAACATAAATCTTCAAGTCTTTTGATTGGTGACACCGTGACCTCTCCATACTCCTTTGTTTTGTCCCTTTTATTTATTCTCAGGTACCTTCTTCCTCTGCCCACCTTGATTCTAAATGCTGATCAGTCAGTTGCAGCAACTTCCTGACTGCTTTCTGTCTATGTGGAGGACTTAGACTTCAAAGAGTAACATAGAACAGCTGATAGCGTTTCAAAAGAATTGGAAAAAACAGCTCGCAAAATGGAAACTGGAAATGAATCTGCCTTGAAAGCACAAATGTGACCTTGTAAATTGAGTGCAATCTAATCCTGTTTTCCAAAGCTGAATAGATTGTGTCAGTCACAGTTGCAGTATTCCACAGTGATACAGAGCCTGGATGAGTACATGATTAGCAGCAAGGAAGAAATGGTAAAAGCTTTTTGGCTCTCCCATTGCTCAGTCTGCATCAGAAGCGTACAGGTCAGGAACACTCCAGGCTCCATTTCCCTGCCTCTCCTCATTATCCTTGTTACTGTGTGATATTGAAGGCTGTTTAGTACCAGAAAAAGGAACGCTGCTCGGCTATATTTCCAGACACGTCTTAGTATTTGTATAAAAATATCAAGGAATGAGGAAGATAAACAGTCTCTGTTTTAAGTTGAGATGGGCGGCATGGTGGCACAGTGGTTAGCTCTGCTGCCTCACAGCACCAGTTCAATTGGGTTCAATTCTGGCCCCGGGTGACAGTCTGTGCGGAGTCTGCACGTTCTCCCCGTGTCTGCGTGGGTTTCCTCCGGGTGCTCCGGTTTCCTCCCACAGTCCAAAAATGTGCAGGTTAGGTGGATTGGCCATGATAAAATTGACCATTAGTGTTTAATAGGTGTATAGGTTAGGATGCGGATTTGTGGGTCCAGGACAGGGGGGTGGGCCTGGCTGGAGTGTTCTTTCATAGGGTTGGTGCAAACCCGATGGGCTGAATGGCCTCCTTCTACACTGTAGGGATTCTATGATTTTATGCCATATCTCAAGAACTATGTCAACTAAGTACACACAGTAAGAAGTCTTACAACACCAGGTTAAAGTCCAACAGGTTTATTTGGAATCACTAGCTTTCAGAGCGCAGCTCCTTCCTCAGGTGAATGAAGAGGTGGGTTCCATAACCACATATATAGCAAAGTCGATGATGCAAGGCAATGCTTTGAATGTGGGTTTTTGCAGGTAATTAAGTCTTTACAGGTCCAGACACTGCGACTGGAGAGAAGGATAATCACAGGTTAAAGAGGTGGGAATTGTCTCAAGCCAGGACAGTTGGTAGTATTTCGCAAGCCCAGGCCAGATGATGGGGGGGGGCGAATGTAATACGACATGAATCCAAGGTCCCGGTTGAGGCCGTACTCATGCGTGCAGAACTTGGCTATCAGTTTCTGCTCGGCGATTCTGCGTTGTCGCGGGTCCTGAAAGCCGCCTTGGAGAACGTTTACCCGGAGATCAGAGGCTGAATGCCCTTGACTGCTGAGGTGTTCCCTGACTGGAAGGGACATTCCTGCCTGGCGATTGGCACGCGATGTCCGTTCATCTGTTGTCGCAGTGCCTGCATGGTCTGGCCAATGTACCACACCTCGGGACATCCTTTCCTGCAGCTTATGAGGTAGACAACGTTGGCCGAGTCACACGAGTATGTACTGTGTGCCTGGTGGGTGGTGTTTTCATGTGTAATGGTGAATGATCTGGCACGTCTTGCAGAGATTGCCATGGCAGGGTTGTGTGGTGTCGTGGTCACTGTTCTGAAGACTGGGTAGTTTGCTGCAAACAATGGTCTGTTTGCGGTTGCGCAGTTGTTTGAAGGCAAGTAGTGGGGGTGTGGGGATGACCTTGGCAAGATGTTCATCTTCATCGATGACATGTCGAAGGCTGCAAGGAATATGTTGTAGTTTTTCTGCTCCGGGGATGTACTGGATGATGAAGGGTACACTGTCGGTTGTGTCCTGTGTTTGTCTTCTGAAGAGGTCCTCAACAGGTCATTGATGTCAAGGGCATTCAGCCTCTGATCTTCAGGTAAGCGTTCTCCAAGGTGGCCTTCAGGACGCGCGACAACGCAAAATCGCAAGGCAGAAACTGATAGCCAAGTTCCGCACATATAAGTACGGCCTCAACCGGGACCTTGGATTCATGTCTCATTACATTCATCCTCCACCATCTGGCCTGAGCTTGCGAAATCCCACCAACTGTCCTGGCATGAGACAATTCACACCTCTTTAACCTGGGGTTGCCCCTCTCTCCAGTTGCTCTGTCTGGACCTGTAAAGACTTAATTACCTGCAAAGATACGCATTCAAAGTAGCATCTTGCATCATTTATTTTGTCTATATATGTGGTTATGGACCCAGGTCAGTCCATAAGAGGGTCATTTAGGACTCTGGTAACAGCGGGGAAGAAGCTGTTTTTGAGTCTGTTCGTGCGTGTTCTCAGACTTCTGTATCTCCTGCCCGATGGAAGAAGTTAGACGAGTGAGTAAGCCGGGTGGGAGGGATCTTTGATTATGCTGCCCGCTTTCCCCAGGCAGCGTAAGGTGTAAGTGGAGTCAGTGGATGGGAGGCAGGTTTGTGTGATGGACTGGGCGGTGATCACGACTCTCTGAAGTTTCTTGTGGTCCTGGGCCGAGCAGTTGCCATACCAGGCTGTGATGCAGCCTGATAGGATGCTTTCTATGGTGCATCTGTAAAAGTTTGTAAGGGTTAATGTGGACATGCCGAATTTCCTTAGTTTCCTGAGGAAGTATAGGTGCTGTTGTGCTTTCTTGGTGATAGCATCAACGTGGGTCGACTAGGACAGATTTTTGGAGATGTGCACCCCTAGGAATTTGAAACTGCTAACCATCTCCACCTCGGCCCGGTTGATGCTGACAGGGGTGTGTACAGTACTTTGCTTCCTGACATCAATGACCAGCTCTTTAGTTTTGCTGGCATTGAGGGAGAGATTGTTGTCGCTACACACTCCATTAGGTTCTCTATCTCCCGCCTGTATTCGGACTCATCGTTATTCGAGATCCGGCCCACTATGGTCGTATCGTCAGCAAACTTGTAGATGGAGTTGGAACCACGTTTTGCCACGCAGTCGTGTGTGTACAGGGAGTGGAGTAGGGGGCTAAGTACACAGCCTTTTAAAAAAAATTTTTTTATAAATATTTTTATTAAGGTTTTTTAACAACACAATTTTTTCCCCTTACAAACAATAATCCCCCCCCCCCCGTAACAAAATAACGCAAATTCTCCCTGAGCAAGATATATACAAGGCAAGATGGTATATTTACATAGCTTTATACACTGGCTCTTGGCCGCACGTACCGTTTCCCCCCACCCTCCATGCTGTCTCCCGCTCGCCCATCCCCTCAAACAATCTCTCGTTCCCCCCCCCCCCCCCCCCCCAGGGTTGCTGCTGCTGCTGATCGACCTTCTTCTAACGCTCCGCGAGATAATCTAGGAATGGTTGCCACCGCCTGTAGAACCCCTGCGCAGACCCTCTCAAAGCGAACTTAATCCTCTCCAGCTTTATGAACCCAGCCATGTCGTTAATCCAGGCCTCCAGGCTGGGGGGCTTCGCCTCCTTCCACAATAGCAAGACCCTTCGCCGGGCTACAAGGGACGCAAAGGCCAGAATGCCGGCCTCTTTCGCCTCCTGCACTCCCGGCTCGTCCACTGCTCCAAATATTGCTAGTCCCCAGCCTGGCTTGACCCGGACTTTCACCACCTGGGATATTACTCCCGCCACTCCTCTCCAGAACCCCTCCAGTGCCGGGCATGACCAAATCATATGGACATGGTTCGCCGGGCTCCCTGAGCACCTTCCACATCTATCCTCTACCCCAAAGAACCTACTCAGCCTCGCCCTCGTCAAATGCGCTCTGTGAACCACCTTAAATTGTATCAGACTGAGCCTGGCACACGAGGAGGAGGTATTAACCTTACCCAGGGCATCAGCCCATAGCCCTTCCTCAATCTCCTCCCCCAGCTCCTCCTCCCATTTACCTTTCAGTTCTTCTACTAGCGCTTCCCCCTCTTCTTTCATCTCTTGGTATATTTCCGACACCTTGCCCTCCCCGACCCATACCCCCGAGATCACCCTATCTTGAACTTCTTGTGCCGGGAGCAACGGAAATTCCCTCACCTGTCGCCTCACAAAAGCCCTCACCTGCATATATCTAAATGCATTTCCCGGGGTAACTCAAATTTCTCCTCCAGTGCCCCTAGACTCGCAAATGTCCCGTCAATGAACAGGTCCCCCATTCTTCTAATCCCCGCCCGATGCCAGCCTTGGAACCCCCCGTCCATTTTCCCCGGGACAAACCGGTGGTTACCCCTGATCGGGGACCACACCGATGCTCCCATTGCACCCCTGTGTCTTCTCCACTGGCCCCAGATCTTTAATGTTGCCGCCACCACCGGGCTTGTGGTGTATTTTGTCGGCGAGAACGGCAGCGGTGCCGTTACCAACGCCCCCAGGCTCGTTCCTTTGCAGGACGCCATCTCCATCCTCTTCCATGCCGCCCCCTCTCCCTCCATAACCCACTTACGGATCATCGCCACGTTTGCTGCCCAGTAGTAACTCTCTAGGTTTGGCAAAGCCAACCCTCCTCGGTCCCTGCTGCATTCCAAGAACCCTCTCCTAACCCTCGGGGTCTTATTTGCCCACACATACCCCATAATACTCCTACCTACTCTCTTGAAAAAGCCCTTGGTGATCACGATGGGGAGGCACTGAAACAAGAACAAAAACCGCGGAAGGACCACCATTTTGACCAACTGCACCCTACCTGCCAACGAGAGCGGGAGCATGTCCCACCTTTTAAAAGCCTCCTCCATTTGCTCCACCACCCTCGTCAAATTCAATTTATGTAGGGCCCCCCAACTTCTGGCTATCTGGATCCCCAGATACCGAAAACTCCTCTCCGCCCTCCTCAGCGGCAGGTCCCCTATCCCTCTATCTTGGTCCCCTGTCTGTAGTACAAAAAGCTCACTCTTCTCTACATTAAGCTTGTAGCCCGAAAACTCTCCAAACTCCTTCAGAGTCTGCATTACCTCCACCATCCCCTCCATTGGGTCCGTTACGTATAGCAGCAGGTCATCCGCATATAGCGACACCCGATGCTCCTCTCCCCCGCCGACTATCCCCCACCATTTCTGAGACTCCCTAAGTGATATGGCCAAGGGTTCGATCGCCAATGCAAACAACAGGGGGGACAGGGGGCACCCCGTCTCGTCCCTCGGTACAGCCGAAAGTACTCCGATCTCTGCCGGTTCGTCACTACGCTCGCCACCGGGGCGCTGTAAAGGAGCTTAACCCATCTAATAAACCCTCCCCCGAACCCAAACCTGCGCAATACCTCCCAGAGGTACTCCCACTCTACTCGGTCAAAGGCTTTTTCCGCGTCCATAGCTGCCACTATCTCCGCCTCTCCCTCCTCCGATGTCATCGTTATCACGTTTAAGAGCCGCCGCACATTGGTATTTAACTGCCTGCCCTTTACAAATCCCGTTTGGTCCTCGTGTATCACCCCCGGGACACAGTCCTCAATCCTAGTGGCCAGTACCTTCGCCAATAGCTTAGCATCCACATTGAGGAGCGAAATCGGCCTGTACGATCCACATTGCAGTGGATCCTTGTCTCGCTTTAGGATCAGGGAGATTGTCGCCTCCGACATTGTCTGGGGCAGGGTTCCCTCCTCTCTTGCCTCGTTGAAGGTCCTCACTAGTAGCGGGGCCAGCAGGTCCACATATTTTCTGTAGAATTCCACCGGGAACCCGTCCGGCCCCGGGGCCTTCCCCGCCTGCATGCTCCCCAAACCCTTACTCAACTCCTCCAGCCCAATTGGTGCCCCCAAACCAACCGCCTCCTGCTCCTCCACCTTCGGGAACCCCAGCTGGTCCAGGAATCGCTTCATCCCCCCTTCCCCCCCTGGGGGCTGGGACCTGTACAGCTCTTCATAAAAGTCCTTAAATACCTTATTTATTTTCGTTGCACTTCGAACCGTGGCTCCCCTTCCATCTTTGATTCCCCCTATTTCCCTCGCTGCCGCCCTCTTACGGAGCTGGTGCGCCAGCATCCGACTAGCCTTTTCCCCGTACTCTTAAGTCGCCCCTTGCGCCTTCCTCCACTGTGCCTCCGCCTTGCCCGTGGTCAGCAGGTCAAACTCCGTCTGGAGCCGTCGCCTTTCCCCAAGTAATCTTTCCTCCGGGGTCTCTGCGTATTTCCTGTCCACCCGCAAGATCTCCCCCACTAACCTCTCCCTTTCCATTCCCTCTATCTTCTCCCTATGAGCCCTGATGGAGATCAGCTCTCCCCTGATCACCGCCTTCATCGCCTCCCATACCACCCCCACTCGCACCTCCCCATTGTCGTTGGCCTCCAAGTACCTTTCAATACACCCCCTCACCTTCCCACACACCACCTCATCGGCCAGCAGTCCCACATCCAGCCGCCACAGCGGGCGTTGATCCCTCTCCTCTCCCAGCTCCAGTTCCACCCAGTGCGGGGCATGGTCCAAAACGGCTATGGCCGAATACTCCATCCCCCCCACTCTCGGGATGAGCGCCCTGCCCAGAACAAAGAAATCTATCCGGGAGTAGGCCTTATGCACGTGGGAGAAAAAAGAAAATTCCCTGGCCTGCGGCCTGGCAAACCTCCAAGGGTCCACTCCCCCCATCTGATCCATAAACCCCCTAAGTACCTTGGCCGCCACCGGCCTCCTTCCCGTCCTTGATCTGGAGCGGTCCAGTGCTGGGTCCAGCACTGTATTGAAGTCCCCTCCCATTATTAGTCCTCCTATCGCCAGGTCCGGAATGCGCCCCAACATGCGCTTCATGAATCCAGCATCATCCCAGTTCGGGGCGTATACATTTACCAACACCACCCACGTCCCTTGCAACCTACCGCTCACCATCACATATCTCCCTCCATTACCCGCTACGATAGTCTTGGCCTCAAATGACACATGCTTTCCCACCAGAATTGCCACCCCTCTATTTTTTGCGTCCAATCCCGAGTGAAATACCTGTCCTACCCATCCCTTTCTTAACCTGACCTGGTCCGCCACCTTCAGGTGTGTCTCTTGGAGCATTGCCACATCTGCCTTCAGTCCCTTCAATTGCGCGAACACTCGAGCCCTCTTCACTGGCCCATTAAGGCCTCTCACGTTCCACGTTATCAGCCGGATTGGAGGGACTCTCCAATCCCCCGCCCACTATCCATCTCCTTTTCTGGGCCAGTCCCTTGTCCGCGTCTCCCTCACTCTCCAGTCCCCCAGCTGGGGGACCCCTGTCCCAGCCACCTCTTCTGTGTCCCGTTCTCTTTCGGCCAGTGCAGCAGCAACCCTTTCCCCCCCCCCCTTCCCCACCTCCCTCCTCTCCCCCCTTCCCCCCCTCCCGCTAGATCCCCGTCTAGCTTTTTTGCTCCCCCCATATCTCTCCCGTAAGTCAGCTGACACCTGCTGACCCCGGCTTCCCCGCCATCCCTTTAACCCCCGTGTGGGTCTCTCCCAATCAATGTACATTCCTTTGTCCCCTTCCCGCCCTTTTAATTTTTATTTTTTGCCGCACGCGGGAAAAACCCCGCGCTTCCCAAAGCCTGTCCCGCCCCCATGGCGCTGCTCCAGTCATGGCCTTGTCCCTCTCCCCCAGCCCATATATCCTTTCCTGCGCGTGGTTGACCCCCTATGTACAACAAACATCATACCTCACCCCTCAAACACCCCCCTCCCACACAAATCCTCAATTAGAGTCCAATTTTTCAGCTAATATAAAGGTCCACGCCTCTTTGGGCGTTTCGAAGTAGTGGTGTTGGCCATTATGTGTAACCCACAGTCGCGCTGGCTGCAGCATACCAAATTTCACCCCTTTTCGGTGCAGCACCGCTTTGGCCCGGTTGAAACCCGCTCTCCGCTTAGCGACCTCCGCGCTCCAGTCCGGGTATATTCTGATCTCCGCATTGTCCCACTTGCTGCTCCGTTCCTTCTTGGCCCATTTCAGGACCCTCTCTCTGTCCGTAAACCGGTGAAATCTCACCACCATCGCCCTTGGCAGCTCTTTTGCATTGGGCTTCCTCGCTAGCACTCGGTGCGCCCCATCCAGCTCCAGCAATCCCGGAGGGGCCTCCGCACCCATCAGCGTCCCGATCATTGTGCCCACATATGCCGCGGCATCGGCCCCCTCCACTCCTTCTGGGAGACCCAGGATCCTCAAGTTGTTTCTCCTTGATCTGTTCTCCAGGTCTTCGAGTCTTCCCGCCCACGTCTTGTGCAGCGCCTCGTGCCGCTCCACTCTCTCCGCCAGGCCCACGAGCTCATCGCCGTTCTCACTCACTTTTTCCTGGATCTCCTGAATCTTCACCCCTTGGGCTTTCTGGGTTGCTCCAAGTTTTTCCACCATTGCCAGTATAGGCGCCACCATCTCCTTACGCAGCTCCTCGAAGCAGCCCTTGATGAACTCTTTCATCTCCTCTCGGTCCCTGGGCGCCGCCATTTTGTTTTTTTCTTCTTTCTTCCCCCGCTGCTCCAGGGCCGCTTTCCTCGCCGTTTCACTGCGGGTCCGGTCCTTGCAGGTCTGTAGGGGACTTCCTCCGTTCTTCCCCACGGGTTGGTTTTTTTTTAAAGGTCCGTTGGGGCTCCGTTAGCGGGCCCAAAAGTCCGTTTCTGCGGGAGCTGCCGACTCGCGCGGCTTAGCTCCGCATCGCCGCGACCCGGAAGTCCTAAGTACACAACCTTGCGGGGCACCGGTGTTGAGGACTATTGTGGAGGAGGTGTTGTTGTTCATTCTTACTGATTGTGGTCTGTTGGTCAGAAAATCGAGGATCCAGTTGCAGCGTGAGGAGCCAAGTCCTAGGTTTTGGAGCTTTGATAGGTGTTGTAGGTGTTGTAAGACTTCTTACTGTGCCCACCCCAGTACAATGCCGGCATCTCCACATCATAAGTAGACATAGTAACAGGTAATAATGAGTCAACAGGCTATTGAAGTTTTTTTAATATAAACGTAGAATACCCAATTATTTTTTTTCCAATTAAGGGGCAATTTAGCGTGGCCAATCCACCTACCCTGCACATCTTTGTGTTGTGGGGGTGAAACCCACGCAGACACAGGGAGAATGTGCTAACTCCACACGGACAGTGACCCAGGGCCGGGATCGGACCCGGATTCTCAGTGCCGTGAGGCAGCAGTGCTAACCACTGCGCCACATGCCGCACGCCCGAACAGGCTATTGAAGTTAATGGAAATAAAGAAGTATGAGATAGATTTAAAATGGGTGCCAATTTGTTATCATGCAGTTTACATTATTTTATTTTTCAGTAGACCCTGGAGACAAGATGACAATTCCTCTTCATTTTTTCATTTTGCTTTCAATTAAATGTATTGTGTGCCTCACCACAATTTTTAATTATTCTTGTACAGGATTATTTCTCAGTTTATAGAATCCCTACAGTGCAGAAGGAGGCCATTCGGCCCATCAAGCCTGCACCAACCCTTGACAAGAGCACGTTACTTCGGCAGGCCCACCCCCCTATCCATGTAACCTCAATCTAAAAATCTGCTGCCCTTTTCCTTTCCATTCCAAGCTCTGTTTATCCATCATCCTTGCCCTTACGGACCTGCATTAACTCCCCATCTTCTTTACGCAAAGAGTAGTGAGGCCGTGGAATGCCCTACCTGCTACAGTAGTGAACTCGCCAACATTGAGGGCATTTAAAAGTTTATTGGATAAACATATGGATGATAATGGCATAGTGTAGGTTAGATGGCTTTTGTTTCGGTGCAACATCGTGGGCCGAAGGGCCTGTACTGCGCTGTATTGTTCTATGTTCTATGTTCTATGTTCAACTCCTCAAAGTGAAAAATCTCATCCTAGGCTCAAATCCCTCCTTGGCTTCTGTAACATCTTCTAGAACCACAGCTCCCATTGTTGTGGGTGCCTTCAGGCCGCATGGAATTTCCACTTTAAGCACTTTCTCATCTTTTACATCCCCATTATGGCCCTCGAAGCACAAAACCCCCTTGACTACTCTTCCTGCTTTGGGTCGGTGTCCACCTGTTCTGTGTGAAGCTGTGAAGCACTTTGCAACGTTCTTTGACATTAAATGGAAGGGTTGTTCATGCCAATTTGATCTTTTCTCACACTATATGGAACCTTGGATTTTTTGATCTCCTCCATATGCAGAATGAGGTTTGGTGACCTGGGAATCCTCGGTTGCTGAGCACCTTCTTAAGCTGCTTACAGAACAGTCGGTGACATACACTTGGTTTGTTAATTCCTCCATAACAAGAAAGTGCTGCTGAATGATGTCCCAAATGAGCACTTAGTGTGAGAGTGGCAGTGACACTGTCTAGTAATTACAGCTAGATTCAACTAAACACCCTGCTTCTTGTGGATTCCGAGCAGACTGTATATCGTGAGCAGGTACATCTGCAATGCAGGCGTGTTAGCTCGCCAGTCGCTGTTGCCACATGCAGCCGATTTAATCACGGGAGAAAAATATGGGAGCATCAAGCTGATAATTTTTATCACTCAATAAAGTTCCATCTGCCCAGCTGTTGTCAACAGAAGCAACTGTGAATCTTCATTGCATCGGTTCAGTATTTCTATCTCCTCTCTTTGGAAGCAAAGCACAGCTGCAATAGGTTCTCTCTCTATTGCCCTTCATAAAGATTTGAAATTAGATTCTTTAATGGAGATGGGGTGAAAAATAACACTTTCAAAGTGTTTGATTGTACATCAGCTGCAGGTATGAAACAGTACATCCGACTGGTCAACAAGTCCACTCTGGCTGGCAGTATGTGCATTTCTAATTAACACCTGAACATGCAGCAGATACTCGGCAACGATTCACTCTCACTGTGATAAATCCGGAACCTCACTGCCTAACCTGCCAGGGTTTAGCCTGAACTATTTTCCGTTTAACTGTATTTGGATTTAGTGCTGGTCTCGAAGGAATTTATAAATCACAACAATGGGCTAGTAATCAAAACAGTAGCTCTTGTATCTGCCAGAAATATTACCCTGAATTTATAAAGCTGGTACAAATTCTTATCCTTCAGTTAACACACTCTGGATGCTCCGTCATTTCATTCTAATGGGATACCAGGAATCTTTGCCACACCAAAGCAGCGGCCCTGACACTCTGGTGCCCGCGGACCACTTAGACAAGAGAGAAGGCCCTCCGAGGGCCACCTTCTCGTCCTACCCCACCACAAAATCCTCATCAGAATTAATGGGCATGGTGGCACTGATTGTGCCCAGACAGCAGCGAGGCGATGGCCGGTCCCGAGACAAAGAGGCTCATTCGGGCCGCACAGACCATTCCTCTTCTTTTTTTTTAACCCGACCAGGGTTGCAAAGCAAACGTTGTAGCAGGAATGTAAATATCGCCTCCGAAACTCCCAAGCTCACGCTTAATGGCCCCGCTGTGCTGAGGGGAGTGATCTGGTTCTGTGATGCCTCGCGTGTGGTGGGAATGGGGGTTCTGGCAGTTTTCTCTCACATTGACCGTCAAACTTTGGACCGCCCCATGGACAGCCGGTGGTCCTTGAATCACACTTTGGGGGGGGGGGGGGGGGAAGAATGTGACCTCTGTCTTGGCATCCCCCAATCCAATGGAGAACTCGATCTCAGCACGTGGCAAGGTGCAAACCTGTGACCTGTCCGCCCATGGTGCATGTGTCACCTCCACAGCATCAGGTTCAATCAGAGAATTTCCGCCAATTGGCTCTTAATGGTGCTGCACTTTGAAGAAGCCCTTTGTGCTGACTGGTAGCCGCTAGAACAGGGTCCACACACGATTCCTGTGCTGGCTCATTCGAAGGTTATTGACACGAGCATTGGTATAAAACTGATGTAAAAATATAAACTACCAAAGAACCTTCATACAGCTCTTTCAGTTTAGTCTGCGCCCTCCAGAAGCAGGGGAGGGCCAAGCAGGCTGGGCAGTAGCTGCCCCTGGCATCCTTTACTTCACTCTGAAATAGCTGTAGAGTTAAATAAGATTTCTATTATGCTAGTACAGGATCATGCACACTGCAAACACTATCAAACTGCAGAGGGCAACAAGGCACCTAGTTAGAGAAGATAAACTCACAACCTCACTCATGCAGACCTCTGAACCCTGCTTGGGGTGGGGAGGGGACATTGGAGACGGGGTGAGCAGACTGCTGGATATGGCTACGGTCAAGTCAGACAAATCACTCCTGTTACCTGGATCAAGCTGTCATTGTCACCGACGGCCAACTCACCCCATTGCAGATCTGCAGAACAGTCTACAAGACTTTCCAAATCCTTAGCCGGCGGGGTGGGGTGGGCATAGGGTGACACAGGACACACCTTTATATTTCACTCTTTACTTCCCCTCAGCACCAACACATTCATCAACCTCCTAAACTAACATTTGCTCAACGAAAACGAAAGCAAAATGCCGCATATGTTGAAAATCTGAAATATGTCCAGAAGATGTTGGCCGGGAGTTTGCACCTTGCAACGTGGGAACAAAATCCTGCGAGCGTCAAATCGAGAATCTTGCCAGGCATCTCCTTTCTGATTTCCTGGGCCCTCACCAGTGACGTAACAAGGCTTCTTGCCCAATGTTAGAAAACCTAATTTCTACACATTTGTTTATTTATTTACTTTTATAAATTTAAGGTCTCCAATTCTTTTTTTCTAATTAAGGGGCAATTTAGCGTGGCCAATCCACCTAACCTGCACATCTTTGTGTTTGGGGGTGAAACCCACGCAGACACGGGGAGAATGTGCAAACTCCACACAACGGAGCCAGGATCGAACCTGGGACCTCGGCATCGTGAGGCAGCAGTGCTGACCACTGCGCTACAATGCTGCCCTTTTCATAGATCATAGATCATCACAGCTTATAGAATTTACAGTGCAGAAGGAGGCCATTCGGTCCATCGAGTCTGCACCGACCCTTGAAAATAGCACCCCACTTAAGCCCACACCCCACCCTATCCCCGTAACCCAGTAACCCCATCTGATCTTTTTAGGACACTAAGGGCAATTTAGCATGGCCAATCCACCTAACCTGCACGTCTTTTAATTGGGGGAGAAAACCGGAGCACCCGGAGGAAACCCACTCAGACACGGGGAGAACGTGCAGACTCCGCACAGACAGTGACCCAGCGGGGAATCGAACCTGGGACCCTGGAGCTGTGAAGCAATAGTGCTAACCACCGTGTTGCTTTTCCAAACAGTTAAATATAATTAGCGGGCTTCCCCACCATATATTGCCCTCATCCCATTGAGATGCTGTCAAGTGGGCGAGATTTAAAGCTGGTTTAAAAAAAACTTTTTAAAAATCGTGTTCGGCGATTGGCCGGAGAATTCCCGTTGGCGCCGATATCGGGGGTGACGGCCGCTTTTGCAATGCTCTGCCCCATCCAAAACAGTGTACTCTAGGAGTACGGTGCAAGCCGTCGGGACGGCCTCAGGATGTTACCTGAGGCCCTCCCCTGATGCTCCGCCCCCGACGGGCCGAGTTCCCGATGGCGTCAGTCACCTGTGGTATTTATTTTCGGGAACTCGGCATGGCGTCTGCGGACTAAGTCCAGCGCTGCCACAGTCGGGGAGAGCCTATCCTCAGGCTTGGGGGGGGGGGGGGGCTTTGGCAGGGCTGGGGGCACTGGTGGGGGGCTGGTCCAGGAGTGGCAAGCCTGGTCAAAGGGGGTCACTATTTGGCAGGCCGGGCCGCTGCAGGCCACCGCCGTGCGTATGTGCGGCCACGGACTCGGCATTCTCGGGCTGTGTGGGCAGCTAGAGCCGGGTGCTGTACGCTGCGTGCCTGCTAGCCCCCCACCAGGCGGAGGATCAGTAGCCATTTCGCGCTGTTTCTTCGGTCGTAAAATGCCACCGTTCCCACGCTGGCGGCAGCACTTAGTCTCCACATCGGAGAACCCAGCCCCCTATCTCGCCCAACCTGCCTCACCATGGGAGGCTGGAGCAGCGAAGCACCGTGACTGCATCTGGGGCGCAGAGAGGTAAGAAATGCCTCCTTTTTATGGCACTAGCTGCTTGGGTGTGGGACTGGGGGGGTCAGGTTGGGTGGGGGGGGGGGGGGGGGTGGTAGCTCCACTGGGGGACTGTGTATACGAAGGGTGTCCTGCGCGAGTCTGAGTCTAGGTTTTTAAATAGTTTCTCTTTTTTAAGGTAAAACTGGTAGAGCCATTTTAATTTAGCGATTTAAATTTCTTCTGTCGGAAACAAGTAATTGTCCAGAGGAAGTTAGCGCTTATGTGGGGACCTGCTAGAGGGATTCCCCATAGCATCATTGTGTTTCTCCCTAAATCTGAGGCTGGGGAACCAGGAAGTTATGGGCCCAGATATCCTATATTTAGCCTCCCAATAAATCATTCTGTATACACTCCCACCTTCAAATGAAGAATCCAGGGGCGTTATTCTCCGACCGCCCGCCGGGTCGGAGAATCGCCGGGGGCTGGCGTGAATCCCACCCCTGCCGGTTGCCGAAGTCTCCGGCACCGAATATTCGGCGGGGGCGGGAATCGTGGCGCGCCATCCCCCGCGATTCTCCGGCCCGCATGGGCCAAAGTCCCGCCGATAAATTGCCTGTCCCGCCGGCGTGGATTAAACCACCTTTTGAACGGCGGGACAAGGCGGCGTGGGCAGGCTCCGGGGTCCTGGGGGGGGCGCGGGGCGATCTGGCCCCGGGGGGTGCCCCCACGGTGGCCTGGCCCGTGAACGGGGCCCACCGATCCACGGGCGGGCCTGTGCCGTGGGGGCACTCTTTCCCTTCCGCCTCCGCTACGGTCTCCACCATGGCGGAGGCGGAAGAGACTCCCTTCACTGCGCATGCGTGGGAAACTGTCAGCGGCCGCTGACGCTCCCGCGCATGCGCCGCCCGGGGATGTCATTTCCGCGCCAGCTGGCGGGGCAACAAAGGCCGTTTCCGCCAGCTGGCGGGGCGGAAGTTCCTCCGGCGCCGGCCTAGCCCCTCAATGTTGGGGCTCGGCCCCCAAAGATGCGGAGCATTCCGCACCTTTGGGGCGGCGCGATGCCCATCTGATTGGCGCCGTTTTGGGCGCCAGTCGGCGGACATTGCGCCGTTTCGGGAGAATTTCGCCCCACATTATTGTTTCACCAATCCTGTTGGATGGTTAGTATGTTTATGTCTAAGTAAAACGTAACATGGTGGCAGCACAGCTTTTGAACATGTGACTGAGCAGAATAAAAGCCTTGGCCAACAGAAGAAAAGAAGTGCCGTGTAAGTAAAACAACGTTTAATACTCACCACATGCGAGGATTCTGAATCAGGGGCGAAATTCTCCTACCCGCCCCGCCACATTTCTGCCCCGACCGGCCGGCGGGAGTCTCCATAACACCGGCCGGTCAATGGGGTTTCCCATTGTGGGGCAGCCCCACGCCGTCGGGAAACCCCCGGGCGCCGGCAAAACGGAGACTCCCGCCGGCGGAGAATGACGCCCCATAGCATCATAGAATTTACTGTGCAAAATGAGGCCATTTGGCCCATTGAGTCTGCATGGCCCGTGGAAAGAGCCCACTACTTAAGTCCACACTTCCACCCTATCCCCGTAACCCCAGCTAACCTTTTTTGGACACTAAGGGCAATTTAATGGAGGACATGTCTCAACTGCATCCACGTTCTCAGTGTGGCCGCTACCACTGGGCTCGTTGTGTACCTTGTGGAGGAGGATGGGAGTGCTGCTGTGGCCAGGGCCCGCAGGGTTGTTCCTTTACAGGTTGCCTCCTCCACCTGTGTCCAATCTGTGTCGGGTTCTTGTACCCATCCCCTCACTCTTTCTGCTGTTGCTGCCCAGTGCCAGGCCCACATGTTTAAATATGCTCATTTAAATATGCATCACCCAATTCACCCAGGGCCCAGGATTCACCGGCCTCACCATTGTTATGCCATTGGTGTTTGTATGTGATATGAACTTGTTTTTAACCAATGCTGACCATTTCTTGGATTCCAGGGGCTGGTTTAGCACAGGGCTAAATTGCTGGCTTTGAAAGCAGACCAAGGCAGGCCAGCAGCACGGGTTCAATTCCCGTACCAGCCTCCCCGAACAGGCGCCGGAATGTGGCGACTAGGGGCTTTTCACAGTAACTTCATTGAAGCCTACTTGTGACAATAAGCGATTTTCATTCATTTTCATTTTTCTTTTCACCAGTGAAGTCTCAACCGGGCACCGTTTGGTTCTGGGCCAGTCATGATGGCACCTCAGGGGGCACTTTGGGAAGTCGAGGCCCCCGGGTGGTCGGGGACAATACAGGGTGGTACCCCGGCATGCCCTTGGGAACCTGGCACCTTGGCACTGCAAGCCTGGCACCATGGCATTGTCCCCTGGATACCTTGGCACTGCCAAGATGGTACTGCCAGGGTACCCACTGGCACTGCCAGGCTGGTAGGGGCGCTGCCATGGTGAAAGGCTGGCAGTGCCAAGGTGCCAGGTTACCCTTGCCAGAGGTTGGGCCCGGTGGGGCCTTGCCCATATGAGGTTGGGTGAGGAGGGGGCTCGAAGAAGAGGTACATTGGGTGAAGTTGGGATGGGAAGGTCCTGAAGCCACGGTGGGGGAGCAGAGAGGCGTTGAAAGACCTGTGCTGCCTTTAAAAATGGCTCCCTGATCCGCGGGTAGTCAGCTTGCTGGTGCAGGAAAAGAGCGGCCTCGGTGGGGAGTTCCTCGCCGAGGCTAACAGTAAGTGCTGTTGAATAGCGAGTGTTTAGCGCTGTTGAATAGCAAGTGTTTAGCGCTGTTGAATAGCGAGTGTTTAGCGCTGTTGAATAGCGAGTGTTTAGCGCTGTTGAATAGCGAGTGTTTAGTGCTGTTGAATAGCGAGTGTTTAGCACTGTTGAATAGCGAGTGTTTAGTGCTGTTGAATAGCGAGTGTTTAGTGCTGTTGAATAGCGAGTGTTTAGCGCTGTTGAATAGCGAGTGTTTAGCGCTGTTGAATAGCGAGTGTTTAGCGCTGTTGAATAGCGAGTGTTTAGCGCTGTTGAATAGCGAGTGTTTAGCGCTGTTGAATAGCGAGTGTTTAGCGCTGTTGAATAGCGAGTGTTTAGCGCTGTTGAATAGCGAGTGTTTAGCGCTGTTGAATAGCGAGTGTTTAGCGCTGTTGAATAGCGAGTGTTTAGTGCTGTTGAATAGCGAGTGTTTAGCGCTGTTGAATAGCGAGTGTTTAGCGCTGTTGAATAGCGAGTGTTTAGTGCTGTTGAATAGCGAGTGTTTAGCGCTGTTGAATAGCGAGTGTTTAGCGCTGTTGAATAGCGAGGTCTTTAGCACCGAGAAACACCCGCTAAATGTGCAGTTCAGTGGATTTTAACTTGAGCTCGCTGAATCGCACCCCATATCTTTGTTCTGGGATTGCATCTCCTTCCAGCCAACATGCATGGGATCTGTGTAAGATTGTTGAAATCTGGGATAGTTTAATTAGTAAAAGTCTAACTCCTGCAAAGTTTCAGCAGGAACAGAGATTAACCAGCTCACCGCACGTGATCTGACTGCCAGTAGAGCTCCACAGGCAGGAGAATGAATTATTGCTGCAGTTAAATACAGCAGACTGGGCTGGGAAGAAGAACCTCTCTGATCACCATTCATAACAGCTAGAAGAAGACGGTAAATAAGCTTCTTGCACTGTTTGCTTTCATGGTCGGAGCTCAGAGCTACAACCAGGAAAACCAGGTGTGCCCCTCATGAACTGCAGCGGTTCAAGAAGGAAGATGACCACTGCAGTCCACCGTCTCAAGCACAATCAGGGATGGACAATAAGTGCTGGCCTGGTCAACAATGTCAACATCCCAAGAATGGATATAATTTTTGAAAAAATCAGAAGGGGTTCAACAGGATCACCATTACAGTCAAGCGGTAACCTATGACCAGTTAAGGCAGTGGCCATTATTGTGCTGCAAATCAGAGCTAAATTAATTCTAAAAGGGCTGGAATAAACTTGCACAGCTGTCAAAAGTTCCAGCCAATATTAAAAATCTTGCAAAAAGCTAAAAGGTGACCACAATATTTCCAACAGTCACTTGGGAGGCAGTGAATCTCCCATCTGAATTTACTGACAATGCATCGAGCTGTCTTTTCTGGCACTCAATATTTCTGAACCAGATAAACAAACATTAAAATTAAAATTGCTGCAGGCAATGGAGGTATCGACAAGCTGAATACATCAGGTCTGTCTGATAACTACCGTAAAAATCCAGAGACAAAATTGTTCACACGCGAAGATCAATTCTGAGTGAAGCTCAATTTCAGAATATACTGTTTGGAATTCATGGGCGGTATTCTCAGGTGTCGGGATTCCCCGCTGTCGGGATTCCCCGCTGTCGGGATTCTCCGCTGTCGGGATTCTCTCCTGTCGGGATTCCCCGCTGTCGGAATTCTCTGCTGTCGGGATTCTCCGCTGTCGGGATTCTCTCCTGTCGGGATTCCCCGCTGTCGGAATTCTCTGCTGTCGGGATTCTCCGTTGCGTCGGCAGCCTGGGGATTTCCCAGCAGTGTGGGGCTGCCCACAATGGGAAATCCCATTGGGCGGCTGGCGAGATGGAGAATCCTGGGGCCGCGCCGCAGGAGGGAGAGTCCCACCCCATGGGTGGGGGGTCGGAGAATCGCCCGGGGCTGGCGTGAATCCCGCCCCCGCTGGTTGCCGAATTTTCCAGCACCGGAGATTCGGCAGGGGCGGGAATCGCGCCGCGCCGGTTGGCGGGCCCCCCCCCCCCCCCCCCCGCGATTCTCCGGCCCAGATGGGCCGAAGACCCGCTGCTGGAATGCCTGTCCCGCCGGCGTGAATTAAACCACCTACTTTACCGGCGGGACAAGATGGCGCGGGCGGGCTCCCGGGTCCTGGGGGGGGGCGCGGGGCGATCTGGGGGTGCCCCACGGTGGCCTGGCCCGCGATCGGGGCCCACCGATCCGCAGGCGGGCCTGTGCCATGAGGGCACACTTTTCCTTCCGCCTTCGCCATGGTCTCCACCATGGCGGAGGCAGAAGAAACCCCCTCCACTGCGCATGCACGGGAATGCCGTGAGCGGCCGCTGACGCTCCCGTGCATGTGCTGCCCGGCAATGTCATTTCCGCGCCAGCTGGCGGGGTACTAAAGGCCTGTCCCGCCAGCTGGCAGGATGGAAATCAGTCCGGCGCGGGCCTAGCCCCTCAAGGTTAGGGCTCGGCCGCTCAAGATGCGGCGGATTCCGCACCTTTGGGGCGGCGCGATGCCGGACTGACATCGCGCCGATTACGGAGAATTTCGCCCCATGTCTTTTAGGCAATGCCTGCTAGAGACCACTGACCAGGTGCAGAAACAATTGGCACAATTGCAATTTTATGGCAGCAGAGATAGTTGACAGAATAATTGAGCTTGTGGTAGCATCTACCCTAATGGATGGATTCCAAAAGACCCCTTTGACAACCTAAACATTACACCGTGGAAAGACTATTACAATGTGAATGCAAGAACAAAGCCATAATAATGGGTAGACAGAGTCTACAGACAACGCGTAATTCATCTAAAATTGACACAATAGCCGAGGCACAGAAGTCTAGTAAACAATGCAGGCAGTGTGCCCAGAAATGGCTCAGCTTCTAATGCTGTGTGCAAGGCAAGTGGCATCAAAGGACATTGAAAGCACCAATGCAGAAAGCTAGGGCAAACACAAGTGGCTCAACATCATAAGCTATAACCTGAAGCCAGACAGGTACAACATTCTAAACAACAAAGAGTCTGCAGCAAACTGTGTCAAGACAAGATCCACAAAGTGTCTAGCCAAGGCCTATGGTCAGATGATGCTGATTACAGACCATCGACACCAAATATGCGCCAACATTCATTTTAGTGAACATCAAAGACTGTATCATCACAGTGGTATCATCACCATGGTATCATTGCAACCATCCGGATAAAGTCCACAAAAGCAGGGTCAGCACAGTCTTTATGATAATCTGGTTACCAATGCAGGGGCAACCATTCTTCTACTTCATAGACCGAACTTATGTATCACAGAAACAGCGACCGATGATTTGACCAACCAACATCAAACTCAATGACTTGGACATTTCATTCCTAGAATTCCAGGGTGGCACGATGGCACAATGGTTAGCACTGCTGCCTCACAGCGCCAGGGACCCCGGGTTCAATTCCTGCCTTGGGTCACTGTCTGTGTGGAGCCTGCACATCCTTCCCGTGTATGCGTGGGTTTCCTCCGGGTGCTCCGGTTTCCTCCCAGTCCAAAGATGTCCAGGTTAGGTAGATTGGCTCTGAAAAGTTGCTCCTTAGTGTCCAAAAAGTTAGGTGGGGTTACGGGGCTAGGGTGCAGCCGTGGGCTTAAGTAGGGCGTTTTTTTCAAGGGTTGGTGCAGACTCGATGGGCCGAATGTCACTGTAAATTCTATGACTCCTGGGATCCATTACACTCAAGTGTCGCTAGAAAAACTCAGTCTGGTCACTCCAGATATTTTATACTATGGACACTGTGGTTCAAGTGATCACTGACTTACCAACATCAAAGGACCTGTCTTTAGTCACCGTCCATGGCAACATCAAGACAATGACGAGAATCAGAGACCACAAGGAGCACCATTGGAAACTCTATGCTTACAGCAGAAGAAAGTCACCTAACTTTACATCGCAGGTCATCAGCTGCACAACACTGTTTGACCTGAGCACAAATACCCATTCTGAATATTCCATACACTTCACCAGAATGCAGAACCAATGGAGAACTACTATTCGGCAGCAAAGTGGGGAGAAAGCACTCCAGTCAATGCTCATCAATACTCCCAGGCATATGTGGTGCATTACCCGAAAAGCGAGAGGTCAAAAATGCCCATGGCCGTCATGTGACCAGAAAATTAGATAGAAGATTCAAGTCCAACACTGATTGGCGGCACCTGCAATCCAGCAGAAATGGTCAGCATTGGCTAAAACCAAGATCATATCATAGACAAACACCAATGGCATTGGCTAAAACCAAGATCATATCATAGACAAACACCAATGGCATTGGCTAAAACCAAGATCATATCATAGACAAACACCAATGGCATTGGCTAAAACCAAGATCATATCATAGACAAACACCAATGGCATTGGCTAAAACCAAGATCATATCATAGACAAACACCAATGGCATTGGCTAAAACCAAGATCATATCATAGACAAACACCAATGGCATTGGCTAAAACCAAGATCATATCATAGACAAACACCAATGGCATTGGCTAAAACCAAGATCATATCATAGACAAACACCAATGGCATTGGCTAAAACCATGATCATATCATAGACAAACACCAATGGCATTGACTAAAACCAAGATCATATCATAGACAAACACCAATGGCAAGACAGTGCAATAAGAAAGGTGCCAAATCAGAGCACTACCACAACCAGGAACACAGGGTAACCCCTATTGTAACCAGAATATGGCCGGATGTTCAATACTGTTCGGATCCCTGGTGAGAACCCAACTATTTGCAATTTTTAAAACTGTCAGGAAATGTTACTGCCCCACAGGAGTGATAACACTGACCAATAGGTATCTTTTATGTTAAAATAACCTTTATTTTAAACACAGAATTTACCACATTAGCAACAGAGAAATAGCTTTACAGTTAACAGTTACAACAGCTCTTAAGTAAAGAGAAAACCTTAACTTACTTCCTAAACCTGCCACTGTGTTCCAATTAAGCAATCCAATATATTTCAAATACCACTCATGAATAAAGTTAACAACCAGGGGCAAAATTCTCCATTATCGGCGGAAAGTCCGCCGATCGGCGCAAAAAATGGCGCAAATCCCACTTGCGTCACGTCATAAAAATGGGCCGATAGTCTGCGGCCCGAAATGGGCTAGCAGCGACGTAACGGGATCCGCACTTGCGCAGTGGTTCACGCCGTGCAGCGTCATACGCGCTGCACGGCGTGACGGCTCATAAGGCCGCGCAGCTCCCCCCCACCCGACCGGAACAGCCGAATGCAACACCCGACTTGATGGCTGGCCGTCGCTCAGCCCCGAGGTTCGAGTCACGCGATGTGGAGGCGCTCCTGGACGCGGTGGAGCAGAGGAGGGACGCCCTGTATCCCGGGCACGGCCGCAGAGTTGCCCCACGCCACAGCTGGCGTCTGTGGAGGGAGGCGGCAGAGGCCGTCACCGCTGTGGCCCTAACACCACGGACAGGCACCCAGTGCCACAAGAAGGTGAACGACCTCATCAGAGCAGGCAGGGTGAGCCTCCCCCATATCCCCCATATCTCCCCTCCCCATATCCCCCATATCCCCCCTCCCCCATATCCCCCCTCCCCCATATACCCCCCTCCCCCATATCCCCCCTCCCCCATATCCCCATATACCCCCCTCCCCCATATCCCCCATATCCCTCCTCCCCCATATCCCCCATATTCCCCCCTCCCCCATATCCCCCATATCCCCCCTCCCCCATATCCCCCATATCCCCCCTCCCCCATATCCCCCCTCCCCCATATCCCCCCTCCCCCATATCCCCCATATCCCCCCTCCCCCATATCCCCCCTCCCCCATATCCCCCATATCCCCCCTCCCCATATCCCCCATATCCCCCCTCCCCCATATCCCCCATATCCCCCCTCCCCCATATCCCCCATATCCCCCTCCCCCATATCCCCCATATCCCCCTCCCCCATATCCCCCCTCCCCCATATCCCCCCTCCCCCATATCCCCCCCTCCCCCATGTCCCCCATATCCCCCCTCCCCCATATCCCCCCTCCCCCATATCCCCCATATCCCCATATCCCCCATATCCCCCCTCCCCCATATCCCCCATATCCCCCCTCCCCCATATCCCCCCTCCCCCATATCCCCCCTCCCCCATATCCCCAAGTGAATCCAGCCCTAACCTTAACCTCTGCAATGCACGCGCAACCGATGGCGTGCATTCATATACCTGCCTAACACTGTTGCCTTTTACCCCTGCCACCACCCCCCCCCCCCCCCCCAGGAGAAGCGCGCACACAACAATAGGGAGCATGTGAGGACTGGAGGAGGGCCCGCTGATGAGAGGCCACTGACCGTACACGAGGAAAGGGCCCTGGAACTGGCTGGCGGACCTGAGGACCGGGAGGTTGCTGATGCAGAGGTCGGGGCCCCACGAGCAAGTGAGCCACCAACAGCCCGTCCCCATATCCCCCCTCCCCTATATCCCCCTCCCCCGTATCACCTGATCACTGCCTGATGTCTAACCATGCATGCTTCATTGTGTATCGCAGGACCAAACGTCCAGGCACCCATCCCCGCAGATGCACACCGCCCGCAGGATGCCCCTCGGAGACCACAGGAGACGGAGAGACCCGCACCCTCCAGCATGCGACGCCCGCAGGATGCCCCTCGGAGACCACAGGAGACGGAGAGACCCGCACCCTCCAGCATGCGACGCCCGCAGGATGCCCCTCGGAGACCACGGGAGACGGAGAGACCCGCACCCTCCAGCATGCGATGCCCGCAGGATGCCCCTCAGAGACCACAGGAGACGGAGAGACCCGCACCCTCCAGCATGCGACGCCCGCAGGATGCCCCTCGGAGACCACGGGAGACGGAGAGACCTGGAGCAACAGGGAGACGACACCCCCGTCACGTGCGGGAGCGACCACCCAGCGATGAGGGGGGCAGCCACAGGCCCCCGTCACATCCGAGCCAGGACACCCCTACCCGGGACACCACTACCCAGGACACCACTACCCGGGACACCACTACCCAGGACACCCCTACCCGGGACACCACTACCCGGGACACCACTACCCGGGACAGCACTACCCGGGACAGCACTACCCGGGACAGCACTACCCAGGACACCCCTACCCGGGAAGACGAAATACCGGACAGTGACTCAGAGTGGATGGGTGGAGACGAACCCCCACCCCAAAGTGCCATGGACTCAGAGTGGGACGAAGAGCACGACACAACGCCACTGCTGTCACCAACACCCTCCACCATCGCAGAAACACTCACCACGGTTGGGCACTTTAGTGATGAGGCGTCTGGTACACTCACTGGTGCGCACAACACAGCCGTCCCGGTACAGCAGGTGGAGGTAGGAGCAGCAGAGGGACCGGGCGGTCGGAGGGCAGCCCAGGCCAAGCGAACATCTGCCGCCCAGATGGATCCCGGGTTCCTGCAGTTACCACACCCACACATAGATCCGATGCAACCACCGACACGGAGACGAGCGAAGAGGGTGACGGGTGGCTTGCGGCGGCTGCGGTCGCAGGTGGAGGAGTCCACCCACGTCCAGGAGCTGGGAGTGGTCCCGGTCATGCGTGCCACCCAGGCTGACACCGCACGGGTGGCGTCCGCGGTGGAGGCAATGGGTGCGACGGTGTCAGACATGGGGAACGGTTTGCGAGGCCTGGGGCCTTCCGTGCAGGCGGCGTCTGTGGCCCAGGAAATGGCTGCCCTCTCACAGGAGGCCATGAGCCAGTGCCAGCGCCAGATGGCAGAGGCGCTCAACGCCATAGCCCAGTCTCAGCAGGCCATGGCCCAGTCTCAGCAGGCCATGGCCCAGTCTCAGCAGGCCATAGCCCAGTCTCTGCAGGCCATGGCCCAGTCTCTGCAGGCCATGGCCCAGTCTCAGCAGGCCATCGCTGAGGGCATCGGCGCCAGTGGCCATGTGCGAGCTGGCGTCGCACTGTCGCAGACAGGGTTCGACAACCCCCTGGGCTCCATGGCTGCAAACCTGCAGACCCCTGTCGATACCAGCACGGGCCTCCAGGACTGGCAGCGCCAGATGTCGGGGGCGCGTCGGATGGCCAGTCCGTTCGCATCCCCCACCCATGTAGAGGCCTGGGGGCCATCGGGCACCCCGAGGGAGGAGGAGGTGGTGTGGTCCATCCCGGCTCCCTCTGTAGGGGAGGTCCCGGTACACCGCGACACCTCGGACTCCCCCCCTTCCGTCCCAGGTGCATCGGGTGGGCAACGGGCAGGACAGGCTGGCAGCTCGCCATCCCAGTCGTCCGGGCCGCAGCCTGGCCCATCTAGGCCAGGACGCCCCAGGAAACGGCCGCCAAAGGGATCCAGTGTCAGAGGGCAGGAATCACAGGAGTCCACCTCCAGTTCTGCTGTACCGTCTGGGGAACCACGTAGACGTAGTCAAAGGGCCCGTAAGGCCAAACAATTAGACACTGAGTAAGTTGGCATGGGTGCAGGGCACAGATGAGTTTTAGGGGCTAGGGCACGTGCATGAACTCCTTTGGTTATTAAAGTCAATGTTACAACTACCGAAGCTGCCTTTGTGCTCTGTCCAAAGTGTGCAGGGGTGTCATGTACGTTGAGCGCAAGTGTGTGTGTGAGGGGTGGTCTTACCTCAGCCCCAGGTGAGTCTGCCCCCTTCCCCCTGGGCCGCCATCAACATCCCCCGGGCAGAGGACGGGACCGTGCGCTGCAGTGTCACAGCCGCATGCAGGGATGGTCCGGGTGGATGGTGGTACTGTGGCCATGGGTCAGACATAGTCCAACGATGTAGAGCCAGGAGCTCATCGGAGGCGGGTTGTCATCATTCTCCATGGCCTGCGATAGACACGCGTCCACCCGCAACTGGGTGAGCCCGGCCCGTTGTGCCGCCGGTGGATCGGCAATTGGGGGTGGGGGGGTGGTGTGCATGCGGGTGGGGTGTGTGGGGTTGGGGAGGGGGGTGAGGGTGCTGGGTGGGTGGATGGGTGGGGGGTGTGGGTGGTCGGCTGTTGTCATGGTGTGTGGTCTGTGGCCATACTACCCGATTCCCACGCCCATCTAATCAGTGAAGCGGGCGTCTATCAGTCTGTCCCGTGCCCGCTGGGCCAGCCGGTAACGGTGGGCAGCCACCCGCCTGTGTCTACCCCGTCTGCCCTGACCATTGCCCCCACCCCCCTCATCTGGGGAGGACTGGGCCTCTTCCTGCTGCTCCTCCACTCCGCCCTCCTCTGCCTGCGGCACATCGCCCCTCTGCTGGGCTATGTTGTGCAGGACGCAGCACACCACAATGATGCGGCCGACCCTATCTGACCGATACTGGAGGGCGCCCCCAGAGAGGTCCAGGCACCTGAAACGCATCTTCAGCACGCCAAAGCACCTCTCGATCACTCCCCTTGTCGCTACATGGGCATCATTGTAGCGGTTCTCCGCCTCATTGCGTGGCCTCCGTATAGGCGTCATCAGCCACGATCGCAATGGGTAGCCCCTGTCGCCCAGCAACCAGCCCCTCAGCCGGGGATGGCGTCCCTCGTACATGCCGGGGATGGATGACCGCGACAACACGAATGAGTCGTGTACACTGCCTGGGTGACGGGCGCAGACGTGCAGGATCATCATGCGGTGGTCGCAGACCACCTGTACGTTCATTGAATAGGTCCCCTTCCTATTAGTGAACACGGCTCTGTTCTCTGCAGGTGGCCGCACGGCGACGTGCATCCCATCGATCGCGCCCTGGACCATGGGGAACCCGGCAACGGCAGAGAAGCCCACGGCCCGGGCATCTTGGCTGGCCCGGTCCACGGGGAAGCAGATGTAGCGGTGCGCCATGGCATAAAGGGCATCTGTCACTGCCCGGATGCACCGATGCACCGATGTCTGCGATATGCCGGACAGGTCCCCACTCGGTGCCTGGAATGACCCCGTTGCATAAAAGTTCAGGGCCACCGTAACCTTGATGGACACGGGGAGACGGTGTCCCCCGCCAGTGCCACGCGGTGACAGGTGTGCCAGCAGGTGGCAGATGTGTGCCACGGTTTCCCGGCTCATCCGGAGTCTCCTCCTGCATTCCCGGTCCGTGAGGTCCTGGTATGACTGCCGGGGCCGGTACACACGGGGCGCCCTTGGGTGCCTCCGTTGCCGTGGGGCCGCGACGTCCTCCTCCCCCTCCTCGTCCTGTCGGTCAGGTGTCCCTCCAGCCTGGGCGGCTGCCGCCTGCCCCTCTGCGGCAGCCTGCGCCGCCTCTCTGGCACGCTCCTCCTCCTCCTCCTCCTCCTCCTCCTCCTCATCCAGGGCAACATAGACATGAGCGGCTGCCACCACGGCGGCCAACATCGCTGGATGGTCTGAAAACATGACGGCCTGGTGGGGGGGAGGGGAACGACGACATGTCATCATTGCCCATATCCCCTCCTCCCCCCAGCCAGGTGGCATGGACCGCATGGGTCCAACTGTTGGAGGCTGGCACCTGGCCAGGTGGACCAACTCATTTGCCCTCCCATCACCCACCCCGGCACGGACCCCAACCCCCAACCTCCACCCCGGCACGGACCCCCCCCCCCAACCTCCACCCCGGCACGGACCACCCCCCAACCCCCAACCTCCACCCCGGCACGGACCCCCCCCCCCCCCAACCTCCACCCCGGCACGGACCACCCCCCAACCCCCAACCTCCACCCCGGCACGGACCCCCCCCCCCAACCTCCACCCCGGCACAGACCCCCCCCCCAACCTCCACCCCGGCACGGAACCCCCCCCCAACCTCCACCCCGGCACGGACCCCCCCCCCAACCTCCACCCCGGCACGGAACCCCCCCCCAACCTCCACCCCGGCACGGACCCTCCCCCCAACCTCCACCCCGGCACGGACCCCCCCCCCAACCTCCACCCCGGCACGGAACCCCCCCCCCCCAACCTCCACCCCGGCACGGACCCCCTCCCCAACCTCCACCCCGGCACGGACCCCCTCCCCAACCTCCACCCCGGCACGGACCCCCCCCCCCAACCTCCACCCCGGCACGGACCCCCCCCCAACCTCCACCCCGGCACGGACCCCCTCCCCAACCTCCACCCCGGCACGGACCCCAACCCCCAACCTCCACCCCAGCACGGACCCCCCCCCCAACCCCCAACCTCCACCCCAGCACGGACCCCCCCCCAACCCCCAACCTCCACCCCAGCACGGACCCCCCCCAACCTCCACCCCGGCACGGACCCCCCCCCAACCTCCACCCCGGCACGGAACCCCCCCCCCAACCTCCACCCCGGCACGGACCCCCTCCCCAACCTCCACCCCGGCACGGACCCCCTCCCCAACCTCCACCCCGGCACGGACCCCCTCCCGGCACTCCCCCGGAGCCCAGCCTACTCTAACCACCCCCCCCCCCGCCGCACACACACACACACAACCCGAGACACACCTCACCTCACGCATTCAGACTGCGGCCACGCCATTGCCTGCCCAGAGCCAACCCCCCAGGCTGTCACTCACCTCCTCGCTGGTCGGCGTGAGCCTGGAGCACCGGGTCACGCCGATGAAAAGGAGGTTTGATTCACGTCGACGTGAACGGTCATCACGTCGACGGGACTTCGGCCCATCCGGAAGGGAGAATATCGGCAGGCCGAAAATCGGCTGCCTTGCGCAGACCCATGACATTCTCCGCGGCAGCGGCGCCATTAACGCCCCGCCGACTTTTCTCCCTTCGGAGACTTCGGCGGGGGCGGGGGCGGGATTCACGGCGGCCAACGGCCATTCTCCGACCCGGCGGGGGGTCGGAGAATGACGCCCCAGATTTCTACTTGCCTTTCACTGTGCAGAATCTTTGGAGAGAGAATCCTTTAGGGCCAAACTGAAACACCTCTGGGCAGATGGGAGATATCGGACCAGCTGCCTTTTCAGACAGACCTGGCTCCTCCCATTAGCTACATCATCAGTACCCAAAGCATAAGCATTCTTTTGACTCTTCTTACAAGATGTCACTTGTTTAGACAGGACCAAACACAATACCCTTCATAACCTTTCTACACCCGTGGGGTCCTCCAAACATAAACAATAGCTACCTGTAAACAATGTTAATGGTTCTCAAGATCTATTAGCTGTTCAATATCTATTGTGATTACCACACTTTTACAACACCTGAATCACAACTCTAACAGTCATACTGTCTGTGTGCATCTGAACCCAGGTTTTAATAACATTACTGCAAAAAATATAAAATATAACAATTTCTTCCATTCATCACAATACAAACAAAGCAACCCTAACTAGCAAAGATCACCCTAACTAAAGGTTAAAGCTGGATAGATGAACAAACCCATTTCAGAGACTGGTAAATGTATTGCTCTTTGTTAATGTACATTCAGACACATTTGAAAACCATTCCTGGGATCATCCGTGTGAATCTCCGCTGGACCCGCTCCAGTGCCAGTATGTCCTTCCTGAGGTGTGGGGCCCAAAATTGCTCACAGTATTCTAAATGGGGCCTAACTAATGCTTTATAAATCTTCAGAAGTACATCCCTGCTTTTATATTCCAAGCCTCTTGAGATGAATGACAACATTGCATTTGCTTTCTTAATTACGGACTCAACCTGCAAGTTTACCTTTAGAGAATCCTGGACTAGGACTCCCAAGTCCCTTTGCACTTCAGCATTATGAATTTTGTCACCGTTTAGAAAATAGTCCACGCCTCTATTGTCTTATGGTCTATTCTTTTTTCCAAAGTGCAAGACCTCGCACTTGCCCACGTTGAATTTCATCAACCATTTCTTGGACCAGTCTCCTAAACTGTCTAAATCTTTCTGAAGCCTCCCCACCTCCTCCATACTACCTGCCCCTCCACCTATCTTTGTATCATCGGCAAACTTAGCCAGAATGCCCTCAGTCCCGTCATCTAGATCATTAATATATAAAGAGAACAGCTGTGGCCCCAACACTGAACCCTGCGGGACACCACTCGTTACCGGTTGCCATTCCGAAAAAGAACCTTTTATCCCAACTCTCTGCCTTCTGCCTGACAGTCAATCGTCAATCCATGTTAGTACCTTGCCTCGAATAACATGGGCCCGTATTTTACTCAGCAGTCTCCCGTGAGGCACCTTATCAAAGGCATTTTGGAAGTCAAGATAGATAACATCCATTGGCTCTCCTTGGTCTAACCTATTTGTTATCTCTTCAAAGAACTCTAACATGTTTGTCAGGCATGGCCTCCCCTTACTAAATCCATGCTGACTTGTCCTAATCCGACCCTGCACTTCCAAGAATTTAGAAATCTCATCCTTAACAATGGATTCTAGAATCTTGCCAACAACCGAGGTTAGGCTAATTGGCCTATAATTTTCCATCTTTTTCCTTGTTCCCTTCTTGAACAGGGGGGTTACAACAGCGATTTTCCAATCCTCTGGTACTTTCCCTGGCTCCAGTGACTGTTGAAACATCATCACCAACGCCTCCACTATTTCTTCAGCTATCTCCTTTCGAACTCTAGGATGTAGCCCATCTGGGCCTGGAGATTTGTCAATTTTTAGACCTCTTAGTTTCTCTAGCACTTTCTCCTTTGTGATGGCTACCATATTCAACTCTGTCCCCTGACTCTCCGGAATTGTTGGGATATTACTCATGTCTTCTACTGTGAAGACTGACGCAAAGTACTTATTCAGTTCCTCGGCTATTTCCTTGTCTCCCATCACAAAATTACCAGCGTCATTTTGGAGCGGCCCAATGTCAACTTTTGCCTCCCGTTTGTTTTTAATGTATTTAAAGAAACTTTTACTATCATTCCTAATGTCACTGGCTAGCCTACCTTCAAATTTGATCCTCTCTTTCCTTATCTCTCTCTTTGTTATCCTCTGTTTGTTTTTGTAGCCTTCCCAATCTTCTGACTTCCCACTACTCTTTGCCACATTATAGGCTTTCTCTTTTGCTTTGATGCATTCCCTAACTTCCTTTGTCAGCCATGGCTGCCTAATCCCCCCTCTGATAACCTTTCTTTTCTTTGGGATGAACCTCTGTACTGTGTCCTCAATTACTCCCAGAAACTCCTGCCATTGCTGTTCTACTGTCTTTCCCACTAGGGTCTGCTCCCAGTCGATTTTCGTCAGTCCCTCCCTCATGCCCCTGTAGTTACCTTTATTTAACTGTAACACCTTTACATCTGATTCTACCTTCTTTCTTTCAAATTGGAGATTGAATTCGACCATATTATGATCACTGCCTCCTAAGTGCTCCCTTACTTTAAGATCTTTAATCAAGTCTGGCTCATTACATAACACTAAGTCCAGAATGGCCTGTTCCCTCGTGGGCTCCATCACAAGCTGTTCCAAAAAGCCCTCCTGTAAACATTCAATGAATTCCCTTTCCTTGGGTCCACTGGCAGTATTATTTACCCAGTCCACCTGCATATTAAAGTCCCCCATGATCATTGTGACCTTGCCTTTCTGACATGCACTTTCTATTTCGTGGTGCATCTTGTGCCCCTGGTCCTGACCACTGTTAGGAGGCCTGTACATAACTCCCATTATGGTTTTTTTGCCTTTGTGATTCCTCAACTCTACCCACACAGACTCCACATCATCCGACCCCATGTCGTTTAGTGCTATTGATTTAATTTCATTCCTAATTAACAAGGCACCCCCGCCCCCTCTGCCCACCTCTCTGTCTTTTCGATAGGTTGTGAATCCCTGGATGTTTAAATGCCAGTCCTGAACCCCCTGCAACCATGTCTCTGTGATGCCTACCACATCATACCTGCCAGTCACAATCTGGGCCACAAGCTAATCTACCTTGTTCCGTACACTGCGCGCATTTAAATATAGCACCTTTAATTCTCTATTGACCGTCCCTTTTTGTTTTCTTAGTGTGGTGGACGTTGGTTTACTGAGCCTTTCCATACACTGGGCGAAATTCTCCCCCAACGGCGCGATGTCCGCCGACTGGCGCCAAAAACGGCGCCAAACAGACGGGCATCGCGCCGGCCCAAAGATGCGGAATGCTCCGCATCTTTGGGGGCCGAGCCCCAACATTGAGGGGCTAGGCCGACGCCGGAGGGATTTCCGCCCCGCCAGCTGGCGGAAATGGCGTTTGGTGCCCTGCCAGCTGGCGCGGAAATGCGGCGCATGCGCGGGAGCGTCAGCGGCCGCCGACAGTTTCCCGCGCATGCGCAGTGGGGAGAGTCTCTTCCGCGTCCGCCATGGTGGAGGCCGTGGTGGAGGCGGAAGGGAAAGAGTGCCCCCACGGCATAGGCCCGCCCGCGGATCGGTGGGCCCCGATCGCGGGCCAGGCCACCGTGGGGGCACCCCCCGGGGTCAGATCGCCCCGCGCCCCCCCCCAGGACCCCGGAGCCCGCCCACGCCGCCTGGTCCCGCTGGTAAATACCAGCTTTGATTTACGCCGGCGGGACAGGCAATTTCTGGGTGGGACTTCGGCCCATCCGGGCCGGAGAATTGAGCGGGGGGTCCTGCCAACCGGCGCGGCCCGATTCCCGCCCCCGCCCAATCTCCGGTACCGGAGATTTCGGCGGGGGCGGGATTCACGGCGGCCAATGGCCATTCTCCGACCCGGCGGGGGGGTCGGAGAATGACGCCCACTGTGTCATATTTTGTGGGATGGGGACTATTGTAACCTCTCCTGAGTTCTGTCTTTTCATGCTTTTTTGTATTCCTCAGCAGCTACGCTTCCCTGTCTTAAGGGAGCCTGTCTTAAACTGTAATCAACACCTCAGAAGTTCATAAGATATAGGAACAGATTTAGGCCATTTGGCCCATCGAGTCTGCTCCGCCATTCTATCATGGCTGATATGTTCCTCGTTCCCATTCTCCTGCATTCTCCCCGTAACGCCTGATCTTCATATTAATCAAGAAATCCCATGACTTTTGTTTTTAAAATTTAGAGTACCCAATTCATTTTTCCAATTAAGGGGCAATTTAGCGTGGCCAATCCACTACCCTGCACATCTTTGGGTTGTGGGGGTGAAACTCACGCAAACACGGGGAGAATGTGCAAAATCCACACGGACAGTGACCCAGAGCCGGGATCGAACCTGGGACCTCGGCGCCGTGAGGCAGCAATGCTAACCACATTGCCACCGTATTGCTCTTAGAAATCCCATTATAGATCATGAACACCATATTTGTGTTTGGGCTGCAGTTACCGACAGTGCTACAGTCCAAGAGCTGGATGGTGAAATCAGCCAGGGGACTTCTTTCTCAGAACACATGAACTAGGAGCAGGAGTAGATAATTGAGCCTCTCTTGGGTCTTAACTCCACTGTCCTGCCCGTTCTCCATAACCCTTCAACCCTTCTAACTCCTCCTTAAATTTACTCACTGTCCCAGCATCCACCGCACTCTGGGGTAGCGAATTCCACAGATTCACAATCCTTTGGGAGAAGTAGTTTCTCCTCAAATCTGTCTTAAATTTGCTACCTCTTATCCTGAGACTTGATCTCTCATTTTAGAATGCCCCACAAGAGGAAACAATAATAATAATAATATAATAATATATCTCCTCCTCTACTTAACCATACCTTTTATCATCGTGTATAACTCAATTTGATCTTCCCTCATTCTTCTAAACACGAGAGAATATAGGCCTAAACTGTTCAATCTCTCCTCATACGACAAACCCCTCATCTCTGGAATCAATCGAGGGGACCTCCTCTGAACTTCCTCCAATGTCACTACATCCCCCTCAAATACTGGGACCAACATTGTGCACAACACTCCAAGTGCGGTCTCAGCATTGCCTTGTACAGTTTCAACAACACTTCCTTACCTTTATGCTCCATTCCTTCAGCTACAAACGCCAACACTCCATTTGCTTTCTTTACTACCTGCTGTACCTGCATGCTAGTTTTCTGTGACTCATTATTGAGGACCCCAGATCCCTCTGCAATGGAGCTCCCCAAACTCTCTCCTCCTTTAGATAAGTTGCCTTCTCATTTTTCCAAAATCCTTGACTATGATTGCAATGTTTACATAATTGGGAAGAATAAAGAAAAATGTCAAAGCAGGACACATGTGCCTGAAACAGTGAGAAGATTTACCTCATTTTCTTCAGAATTATATCATAGAATCAGAGAATTTACAGTGCAGAAGGAGACCATTTGGCCCATCAAGCCTGCACCGGCCCACTTAAGCCCTCCACCCTATCACATAACCCAGTAACTCCACCCAACATTTTTGGACACTAAGGGCAATTTAGCAAGGCTAATCCACCTAACCCGCACATCTTTGGACGGTGGGCGGAAACCAGAGCACCCGGAGGAAACCCACGCAGACACGGGGAGGATGTGCAGACTCCGTACAGATAGTGACCCAAGCTAGAAATCGAACCTGGGACCCTGAAACTGTGAAGCAACAGTGCTAACCACTGGGCTACCGTGCTGCCCACAGCTGTGCTCAGCAACATAGCTGTGGAGTGAATATTTTTCCACAATCAAACATGAGGAGTGAGTCCTGTATTTGATTGGTTCATGGTTATGCTTGGCAAAGTACCACAGTGGTTGACCAGGAACCTTTCCTGCTCCTGTCATTTGTCATCAGGCATAGTGGAAAGATTCGGAGGCTGATAATCAACATGCTGGCTGCATTGTGACCACACTTTCCATGGCCATCAAATTCTGAAGTGGAACCCGAAGATGGAGCTTCCGGCCTTAAGGTCGGGGCGCTATCACGGTGCCCCAGGATCTCCTCAGAGGGGGAGTAGGTACGCTTAAACCATGTTGACAAAACAAACCAGAGACGATTGGTGATAAAACTTCCCTCTTTGAACAGGTCTCTTGGGGTGAGATGTTCCTGGCATTGCAGCAACATTTCCAAACGGCACCTAAAATAATGCATGGAATAGCAACTAGGAATGCAAGCAATGGAAATCGTTTGTGTACCTCATCTTGAAATCCAGCCGGGAAATGAGAAGTAAGGTCACTTGTCATTGAAGTAATTATTTGGTTTGTGTTCAGCTGAGTAATGCAGCTGACTGTAGAAATTGCCTGAAGCCTGTCCGTGTGACAAGCTGAACATAAGCTAATTCACTTGTCCAAGGAAAGCAAATTGAACTGGATAGAAATCGAGTATTTGGTTCCCATCTTATTTATAAAATTGTGAATAGTCTTGTTTTAATATGCAGATCAGAAAGTAATTTGTCCATTTCATCTCAAGTCCAAATATTATTTTTGCCAGCAATTGGTCCATAATCCTGATTTATGGTTAGATCCCTTTTGCTGTGTAATTAGCTCTCTGCTGAATACCTTGTTCAGCATTCCAGTCATTTCGTTATTGCCGGCCTTCCTCTCTTTTCCTTTCGCCTGCTGCTGCCTGCAGATGGGTGTTCAACAGAAGGGGAGGAAATTATCCTCAGAATTAAAGGGAGGGTCCAATTAAATGGCCAAATGGGGCTAAGTATTGTTTGCACCTTTATAAAGCTTGAAATTTGACTTTATACATTTATCAAGTCACCAATTGGATACCTTGGGCGAGATTCTCCGACCCCCCGCCGGGTCGGAGAATCGCCGGGGGCTGGTGTGAATCTTGCCCCCGCCAGTTGCCGAAGTCTCCGGCACCAGAGATTCGGCGGGGGCGGGAATCGCGCTGCGCCGGTTGGCGGGCCCCCCCGCTCGATTCTCCGGCCCGGATGGGCTGAAGTCCTGCCGCTAAAATGCCTGCCCCGCCGGCGTAGATTAAACCACCTACCTTACCGGCGGGACAAGGCGGCGCGGGCGGGCTCTGGGGTCCTGGGGGGGCGATCTGGCCCCGGGGGGAGCCTCCACGGTGGCCTGGCCCGCGATCGGGCCCACCGATCCGCGGGCGGGCCTGTGCCGTGGGGGCACTCTTTCCCTTCCGCCTCCGCCACGGTCTCCACCATGGCGGAGGCGGAAGAGACTCCTTCCACTGCGCATGCGCGGGAATGCCGTCAGCGGCCGCTAACGCTCCCGCGCATGCGCCGCCCGGAGATGTCATTTCCGCGCCAGCTGGCGGGGCACCAAAGGCCTTTTCCGCCAGCTGGCGGGGCGGAAATTCGTCCGGCGCCGTCCTAGCCCCTCAATGTTGGGGCTCGGCCCCCAAAGATGCGGAGCATTCCGCATCTTTGGGGCGGCGCGATGCCCGTCTGATTTGCGCCGTTTTGGGCGCCATCAGCGGACATCGCGCCGTTTCCGGAGAATTTCGCCCCTTATGAGGGAAAAGTTAAAACGGAAAAAGGGTAAACTCAATGTAGACGAGTGAAACAGTGTGGGGGCAAGTACTGGATTGTGGTAAACTATCTGTTGTTCAATGGCTGGTTAAATGGTCATACAACATAGAGATGAGAAAGGTTTGCTCTGTTTGGCACTCCAGGACACTCTTTACAGATCACAGCGGTGTAATATGTCTTACGGTGTCAATTCTGTATATGACATCGGTAATACCTGGGAATAAGTAGAAGATGATAGCATACCTTCAGCTCATTAACACAATTGTCTTGGGGGGGGGGGGGGGGGGGGGAGGTGGTGGTGTAGTGGGATTGATTGTCACTGGACTACTAATGACCCAGAGTCATGCCCTGGGGACCCAGGTTCAAATCCTGTCATGGCAGGTGGTGAAATTTGAAATCAATCAAAATCTGGAATTAAAAGTCTAAAGGTGACCATGAAACCATTGCCGATTGTCGTAAACACCATCTGGTTCACTAATGTCCTTTAGGGAAGGAAATCTGTTGTCCTCACTCTGGGCTGGCCTCCACGTGACTCCAGATCCACAGCAATGTGGTTGATTCTTAAATGCCCTTAAGGATGGGCAATAAATGTTGGGTTAGGGATTTGTTACATCCCATTAACAAATAAAGAAACCCCAAAAAATCTCTTTTAAGCACACAAGACGACTGTGGGCAAATATACTCTCCACTTTGAGTCCCAAGTGGCTGTCTGTCTCAGAATCCCCCCAGATGATTGTCACGCATGTTTTTCCAAACTCTACTCCCAAACACACGCTTTAAAATATTCTCTCATAATTATGCTTTCCCTTAGCGTTTTGCATTCTGAAATCCAGACCAAGTTTTCCAAATGACGCCTTTAAACAAAGCCTCCACTTCACTTTAACAGCAAATCCAGTCCAGGATTTTATACTAACCCCTTTTTGGATTTACTTTGTCTTAGCCGCTTTTACACAAACCAGCCAGCCACCGATTTCTCTAATTATTTCAACTCACATTTCACAGACTGTAGTAATATCTCACAAACCTGAAAATCGTTTTGTCTCTCAGCATTCTTCTCAGCTCATCTGTCTTTACTGAACAGTTCTCTGTTCTAGTACCTTTAACCTCAGACGTCTTGGAAACGTCTCTCCATTTCTTTAGTTTCCCTAACTAGCTGCTCTTCAGATCTCGGCACTTGTTTTCTTAACTATTTCTCCTTGGTATGGTTTTTCTTCTAGCAAAGCTGAGAGAGATGTTCCCTCTCTAGCCTTCTAAACCAACTGCTTCTAGCAGAGCTATGAGAGTCGCCTTGTCTCTCATTACCGATCTTCAACTGTAGTCAAATTAGATAAATTAAAGCTTCTTTACCTTACAAAGCCCCAGTTGCTAAGCAACTATTGCTGGTGTATTTGTTCTTCATGCCGTAGCCCTATCTAAGCACAATAGAAACACAGTTGGAACTTAACCAACCCCCATACATACAAACACCGTTGCCAGCATGAATCTAACTATAGGTTTTGCCCTTCCAGGCACAGAAACATTTAATTAAACCCACTTAAAATGGTACCTTATTTCTAATGTGTATTTAAGCCTGAGATAGGCAGATTCTTGATCAGTAAGGGCATCAAGGGTTCTGGGGAAAGGGCAGGAAGCTGGATGTGAGGAATGTTGGATCAGCCATGATCCTATTGAATGGGGGAGCAGGCTCTAGGGCCAGACAGCCTCCTCATGTTCCTATTTCTTATGGTCTTAAATCTAATTCCCTTAAAACTACCTTTGTTTTCCTAACAGGGGTTAGAATATTTTATTACATTCTCCAGCCTTCCATCATTGGGCAGCACGGTAGCATAGTGATTAGCACAATTGCTTCACAGCTCCAGGGTCCCAGGTTCGATTCCGGCTTGGGTCGCTGTCTGTGCGGAGTCTGCACATCCTCCCCGTGTGTGCGTGGATTTCCTCCGGGTGCTCCGGTTTCCTCCCACAGTCCAAAGATGTGCAGGTTAGGTGGATTGGCCGTGATAAATTGCCCTTAGTGTCCAAAATTGCCCTTCGTGCTGGGTGGGGTTACTGGGTTATGGGGATAGGGTGGAAGTGTGCGGTTGGGTAGGGTGCTCTTTCCAAGAGCTGGTGCTGACTCGATGGGCCGAATGGCCTCCTTCTGCACTGTAAATTCTATGAAATTATACTGGGATTTTGTGGTTTGTCTTATAAAGAACAGACCTTCTGCATTATTCCTACAAGGCAAAGACTGCCAGGTCAATGGTCAGTCTTGAGCACATTATCTGGGTTGCTACTTCAACGCACAAGGAGTGCTGTATTATCAGCAGATGAGACATAAAACTGAGGCCTGCCCGTCTATTCAAACCCATGCAAAGGATTCTTCAGCTTTGGTGGAGGGAGAGGAAGAGGTTCTACTGATGTAGGCCAAACCCCAACAATGAAAACGGATTATCTCTTCATTCATTCATTTGCTATTTGAGAGACATTGCAACAGTGACTTAAAAAAAAAGAATCTGTTGGAAAGAAAGTGCTTTGGGATGTCTTGAGGATATATTCTTTCAGTTAAATGATCACTGTCGACTTCCTCAGTGATTCATGAAAGGTGTCTGCTGCCAAGCCACGTAAACCAGCAAGTTTGCAATTTGAATCCAGATTTGTGTACACGCCAGCCGTGTGCTATTTGAAGAACCACAATCAGCCTCAGGGTCACTGTTTTCAGGGAAGGAAAGTGCAACAACCGCAACTTGTAGCCAAAAGCCCCAGGCACCTCACAGGGGCGTTATAAAGCATGATGCTCCCTACACCAAAGGCGATTTAAAGCAGATGACCATAAGCTTGGCCAGAGTTAGATTTTAGGGAGCATCTTAAAGGAGGAATAAAGGTTAGGAATGTGAACAGATTTAGGAAAGGAATTCCGAGTGAATTGACTTAAGCTTTGGCCTGTATGCTTGCAAATTGTCTTCTCTCTATGCCTCCTAGAAGATGCTGCTGGGCCAAGGCTAATTGGGCCATGGCTTCTGGTACTTAGATAAAGATGAACAGAAGCAGCAGCCGATACGAAGCACAAACTATCCTTTTCAGTATTATACGAGGAGCTATGCAGGGAATTAGAATGCAGAAGGATAAAATGCGAAAATGAAGGGAAGATTACAGAATGGCTAATTTCTGGAAATGATTATTCAGGAAAATCACAATCCAATTAATGTAAGACAATTAATATCACAATGTTTTAAATTTGTGAGAAGGAATCACTTGATACATGAAAGTGACTGAAGACGAACAAAATCCCTGGTTTCAACCATATTGAGCTAAAGGAGAGTGAGGAGTAAATTATAAGGACAGGATTCTCTCTGGTAGGACTTCGAATAGAAAGCCCATCCTTTGCTCAACTACGGTTGTTAAATGTCCATTTAAAGGCCTTTTCCCACTCGCTCTCACTGTTGAAGCTGGCGGACAGGTGATAGACTGGGTGGGGGGAATGACGTTGATATTGAACAAAGTTTGATCTTGGATGATAAGGGGGCACCCTTCCCTTAGGGCCTGGTGACCTCTGGACATCGCCCACCCCTCAACCTATCCCCAGAGACCCCGATCATCCCCCTCGCAATCCTCCAGGCCTTCCCTACCTCCCCACCCTCTTGACCCCCGCCTCTTCCCTTTCCTCTGGCTCCTGACACTTAGTTCAAGGCAACTAGCTGCAGGGTCTGCTGGAGCTGGCAGGGACTCTTCAGATGGTGGGAGCATCCGAAAATTGTGACCCAACTTTTTTTTGTGATAACTTATTGTGGTGATCGGTTACTGTATTACTGTACCCTTATCATCATGTAAGGTGATGTCCCCTTTAAGACCGGGCTTGGAAACCTGGGGGATTCCGCCTCTGGCTCCGCCCAACTGGGAGCCGTATATAAGGGGCCGCCTTGTGGGCGGTACCCAGTTAGCACGCGTCTCGGCACCAGGCTAGTTCTTAGCTTATTAAAGCCTTCTTTACCGTTTTACTCTCTAGCGTCGTTATTGAGGGTGCAACACTTATGTAGCTGTACGATTATTGACAAATTAAATGCACCCTACAGGGATTGTGCAAGAGATTTGTTAAATGATGCCTGTTTCTATTCCCCAAATGTAGCAAGTTGCTTGTTTCACATTGAACCATAGGGATCACAATAAAATCTGGAGCTCACACTGTGGTGCTGGGGTGATCACAGTTTGTGGCTGGCGCCAGGCAGCTTAAAACGACAGCGATGGGTGAGGATCTCAATTTGCTGCAGTGGTTTCACTGGTTCACAAGCTCGCCCATAACGTATCTTTCCTGCATCTGACTTATTAGATTGTTTTTTAAAACATTCATTACTTCTGACTTGCCTTCAAGTTAAATTGTACAAGAGCCGCTCTTCCTAGGCACTGGAGGAAGAATTCTGTCAAAGCTGATTGTGTAATATTTCGCAAATGTCACCATCATTAACAGCTGAGCACCGAGCCCACCAGGCGGAGCTGGGGATTTCTTCAAGGAGCTTCATTTACATATGTATGAAGAGCATTCTGCCTTTAATTTCTCTGTGAAATGAAACTTACCATGAGCTGAACTCATAATACAGGAAGAGATTTGCCTAAGGGCATCACATTTTCCAACCATGCAAGTTTCACACTGAGGAAGAAGATTCTGGTGACATTTAACGTTTTATTCACCTCTTTTAGATAAATTCAGTTATTTGTTGAACAGAAAGTAACAGTGGAGGAGATTTTAACTCACTCAAAACCCATTCACTTACAGAACAAAAACTGGGCCCTCTGATCTTATTAAAATATGTAAACGTTGATCGGTTAGCACATTTACCAAGTGAGTAGCTGTGTCATGCGGAGCAGGAATATTTGTTCTCCATCTGTGTTTGGTTATCTGATTTCACGTGGGGCAGTGGCTAGAGTAATCTAACAGTCCTTGCACCCCCCCCCCCCCCCCCCATCCGATGGCTAGGGAAGAGAACATGGGTCAGGTTTCTCGCTGGTATTCCAGGTATTTCTGCAAGAAGTGCTCTTGTGTGGAGATTGGCTGAGGATAGTACAGGCCAGTTGCAAAAGCTCCTCCTAACAAGCTGCTGGTACACACTGCGAAGGCTCACAGATAACAGATAACCTCTTGACCGAGATACCAGAGGGGGACTGACTGGTGTCTGTGTAAATGGACCTCAGGATACAGTAACACCTTCAGGAAGTGAGGGAAGAACTTTGTAAATACAAGAAATGTGGTTCTTCTCAGCCTGGAACAAATAAAAGCATTGCTCGGTGAAGGGCTGCCCGAGTTTCATGACTAGTAAATCCCATGGTGTGGAGATGCCGGCGTTGGACTGGGGTGAGCACAGTAAGAAGTCTTACAACATCAGGTTAAAGTCCAACAGGTTTGTTTCCAATTACTAGCTTTCGGATCACTGTGCCTTCCTCAGGTGAATGGAAGGAGCAGTAACCTGGTGTTGCAGTAAATCCCAGGTTCAGCTTCCTGTCTGCTCTGATTTAGGTGAGTAGAGGTAGGCAGTACAAATACCTTCCATGCCCTGGACCAAGGTGGAATGTATCAGCCATTCCTGATCACTGGTCTGTGGTTCCTTCAGAATGTAAGTATGCACTGATGCTGGGTGATGGCAACATTAAGCTAATGCGTAATGCCTTTCACAGTTGAATAGACTAATGAATGTCTCGGCTCATTAATGCAAAATAAGCTTAAATGATTTTGTACAACTGTATGTATTACCAGGAATGTGGGAGTGGAATTCGAGGTACAGGACAAGTCAGGAGAATATTGATGTGGACGTTTCAAAAACAGCTGATAGCAAAACATGGCCAGGAGCTTGGAACAGAAAGATTTAAAAACATTTTGCAAAGATAGATTCACAAAGTAACATGCAGAAGCTGGACTGTACCAAAGACAGGTGGCATAATGACCCGTGTGCGGGAGCATAAAATTACGTGGAATTGACAGAACTGTGACAGATGGATTTCAAAGTCAGTAAAGATGCTGCCACCCCTGTTTGACCATAAAAGGGATGCAGTACAACACTTGGACCCAAGATCTGGTATTTCCTCCCTAAACCTCTCAACCTCCTCCCCGCCCTTTAAGGCACTCCTTAAACATATCTATTTGACCAATCGTTTGGTCGTTTGCCTTCGTTTCTCTTTGTGTAGCTCAATGTCATATTTTGTGTTATTTTGCCTTTGAGAAGCATCGTTTTATTACATTAAAGCTGCTATATAAATACAAGTTGTCATTGTTGATTCAAAAGCCCTAAACTAAACGTTGGAGTTGCTGTGAGAAAATGAAGAATCTTTGCAATAAATGCCCAGCGAGGCAAGAACTGATCTTGGGCTGAACTCTCCGCTTTCCCAGCTGCGTGTTTCTTGGTGGTGTGTCATTCGCTGGCGGAGGGATTTTATATGCCTGTTGCTTGTCAATGGGATTTCCACTGAAGCCCCCCCCCTACGCCCAGGCTGCCGGGAAACCCACATGCCGGGAGGGCTGCTGCCGACAGGAATAGTGAATCGTAACGGCGGGAGAATTCGGGTCCTGCTGTTTCAGTTCACTTCTATCCAGTTTACTGAGTGTCGCTGGGGTGCTGCCCTCTGTTTTGCTGTTTATGATATGTAGATCATGACATTTAACCTCAGAAAAGACAGCAGCGTGTGTTTGGTGCTGATAAAACCGCCGTGTATTTCCAGTGTTTTCTCTTTCAATATGCTCATACAACTGGGTTTTATGTGTTATTTTCATCCAGCCATTCATCGATTTATTTTGAAAGGTCCAATGACTCTGTTAAAATAGAAGACTAAGATAGGTTATATTGAACAACATATTTCACAATCAGTCTAGTCTACCCACTGAGGGTGGATACAATGGACCATGTCACGTATGCCTGGGTATCTCCAGCCCATCAACATTCTTTATCGGCCTCGCTTTGCTCTTTCGAGTTGTTCCTGAATATTGCAACACGTGGCAAATTGTCATTCAGCTTCACAGGGGCAGCACGTTAGCACAGTGGTTAGCACAGTTGCTACACAGCTCCAGGGTTTCAGATTCGATTCTCGGCTTAGGTCACTGTCTGTGCGGAGTCTGCATGTTCTCCCCGTGTCTGCGTGGGTTTCCTCCGGGTGCTCCGGTTTCCTCCCACAGTCCAAAGATGTGCAGGTTAGGCGGGTTGGCCATGATAAATTGCCCTTGGTGTCTAAAAAAGGGATGGGGCTACTGGGTTACAGGGATAGGGTGGAGGCGTGGGCTTTAGGGAGGCGCTCTTTCCAAGGACTGGTGCAGACTCGATGGGTCAAATGGCCTACATCTGCACTGTCAATTCTATGAAACGTATCACATGTTTAAATGATCACAATTTCAAGTTAAAGATTGCCGTAAAATACTGTTGAAGTGGGATCATTGTAAATGGAAAATAATTCAACTCATTGTGTTGCCTGTGAATCACTTTCATTTCTCACACGGGGCAGCACGGTAGCACAAGTGGATAGCACTGTGGCTTCACAGCGCCAGGGTCCCAGGTTCGATTCCCCGCTGGGTCACTGTCTGTGTGGAGTCTGCACGTTCTCCCCGTGTCTGCGTGGGTTTCCTCCGGGTGCTCCGGTTTCCTCCCACATTCCAAAGATGTGCAGGTTAGGTGGATTGGCCATGATAAATTGCCCTTAGTGACCAAAAAGGTTAGGAGGGGTTACGGGGATAGGGGGAAGTGAGGGCTTAAGTGGGTCGGTGCAGACTCGATGGGCCGAATGGCCTCCTTCTGCACTGTATGTTCTATGTTCTATGTTCTAGGTCAGAATACAGGGGAATATATTTGAGAAGTACTACCCCCTCAACCCTTGGTATTATCTATTTTATGCTCTGTTCCCATTGTGTTTAAAATATTTCCAGCAGGGTCCTCACATTATAAGAATAAAAATATTCTCCTACTTGAAACGTACATTTATTACACCCACAAAGACACAGTGGACGGAATACTAATTTTCCCACATCGATGCCAGTGCAATTAACTCTGAATCAGCCATTTATGTGGAGATTTTTCCACAGCTCCTTCCAGTTTGTTTTCAGAAGGTAAAGTTGTCACAGGCACTGACCTTTCACCTCTGGGAATTGTGTTCAAATGCATCCCAAACTAATGGCATGGAATATTCTCTCCGCTGGAGCGACTCAATGGATTACGCATTATTCCTTTTCAATCTAGGATCTAAATAAAAGTGTTGGATTCAACAATTATAGAGGGGGCCCTTTAAAATATTAGCTAAATTATACTGGAAAATAGAATGATTCTTCAAACTTAATGAATTTGTAGAAATATGAGCAAGTTATAAAATTGGCTAAACTTTTGAATCGTGTCCATGGCTGTCTCAAATGTTGCGGAAAATGGGCTGCAGGTAAGCGATATGAGGGTACATGATCTGGAAGAAGATACTGAAGGCACTGTTGCTAAGTTTGCAGATGATACAAAGATCTGTGGAGGGACAGGTAGTATCGAGGAAGCAAGGGGGCTGCAGAAGGATTTGGACAAGCTAGGAGAGTGGGCAATGAAGTGGCAAATGAAATACAATGTGGAAAAGTGTGAGGTTATGCACTTTGGAAGGAGGAATTTAGGCACAGACTATTTTCTAAATGGGGAAATGCTTCGAAAAGCAGAAGCACAAAGGGACTTGGGAGTCCTTGTTCACGATTCTCTTAAGGTTAATGTGCAGATTCAGTTGGCAGTTAAGAAGGCAAATGCAATCTTATCATTCATGTCGAGAGGGCTAGAATACAAGACCAGGGATGTACTTCTGAGGCTGTATAAGGCTCTGGTCAGACCCCATTTGGAGTATTGTGAGCAGTTTTGGGCCCCGTATCTAAGGAAGGATGTGCTGGCCTTGGAAAGGGTCCAGAGGAGGTTCACAAGAATGATCTCTGGAATGAAGAACTTGTCGTATGAGGAACAGTTGAAGACTCTGGGTCTGTACTCATTGGGGTTTAGAAGGATGAGGAGGGATCTTATCGAAACTTACAGGATACTGCGAGGCCTGGATAGAGTGGATGTGGGGAGGATGTTTCCACGGGGCTGGTTTAGCACACTGGGCTAAATCGCTAGCTTTTAAAGCAGACCAAGCAGGCCAGCAGCACGGTTCAATTCCCGTACCAGCCTCCCCGAACAGGTGCCGGGATGTGGCGACTAGGGGCTTTTCACAGTAACTTAATTGAAGCCTACTCATGACAATAAGCGATTTTCATTTCATTTCATTTCACTTGTAGGAAAAACTAGAACCAGAGGACACCATCTCAGACTAAAGGGACAATCCAGTGCAAAAGGTTTGCACTGAGTGCTGAATTTGGTGCATTTGAGTGCGATAGTGAGAGTTTGGTGACCGAGGGAGTATAAGGCTTCATTTTTATCTAAAGTTTAGTCTTTCTTTTATTTAGTTAATTAACTTAAAAGTTGCTGTTTGGTTTAGAAGAAGGTGAATTTTCAATAAGCTTTAAACAGGCTTCTACTTGTAGGCACTTGCAGCTGGAGCTTGTTAATTAGTTAATTGGATGAGGCCAGTTTTCAGAGGCTAGATTCACAGTATAAAAGTGATCCCCCACAGTGCAGACTTTGTTTGCACTGAGTGCTGAATTTGGTGCATTTGAGTGCGATAGTGAGAGTTTGGTGACTGAGGGAGTGCTGAATTTGGTGCATTTGAGTGCGATAGTGAGAGTTTGGTGACCGAGGGAGTGCTGAATTTGGTGCATTTGAGTGCGATAGTGAGAGTTTGGTGACCGAGGGAGTTAGGTGAGGAGGGAGTAAGGTGCTCCTTTAATTTTGTTTCCGACATTTCCGCAAAGAGTGCGAAGAGAGCCAGGAGTTTACAGAAAGTGTAGCTGACTGGGAGCAGGGTCGGAGGGCGGAGATCTAGTTAGTCCACAGGGCAGCTATATTCTGTCAGGTAAGAGGGGATGGAGGCTAGGCCAGTTACATGCTCCTCCTGTAGGATGTGGGTGGTGAGGGATACCACCGGTGTCCCCACTGACTATACCTGCGGGAAGTGCACCCAACTTCAGCTCCTCAAAGACCGTGTTAGGGAACTGGAGCTGAAGCTGGATGAACTTCGGATCATCCGGGAGGCAGAGGGGGTGATTGAGAAGAGTTACAAGGAGGTAACCACACCCAAGGTACAGGACAAGAATAGCTGGGTTACAGTCAGGGGGAAAAAAATAAACAGGCAGAAAGTGCAGGGATCCCTCGTGGCCGTTCCCCTTCAAAACAAGTATACCGTTTTGGATGCTGTTGGGGGGGATGACCTACCGGGGGAAGGCCCTAGCGGCCAGGTCTCTGGCACTGAGTCTGGCTCTGGGGCTCAGAAGGGAAGGGGGGAGAATAGAAAAGCAATACTTGTAGGAGATTCAATGGTGAGGGGAATAGATAAGAGATTCTGTGGTCGCGAGCGAGACTCCTGGAAGGTATGTTGCCTCCCGGGTGCCAGGGCCAGGGATGTCTCGGATCGTGTCTTCAGGATCCTTAAGGGGGAGGGTGAGCAGCCAGAAGTCGTGGTGCACATTGGTACCAACGATATAGGTAGGAAAAGGGGTGTGGAGGTAATAAACAAGTTTAGGGAGTTAGGCTGGAAGTTAAAAGCCAGGACAGACAGAGTTGTCATCTCTGGTTTGTTGCCGGTGCCACGTGATAGCGAGGCTAGGAATAGGGAGAGAGTGCAGTTGAACACGTGGCTGCAGGAATGGTGTAGGAGGGAGGGCTTCAGGTATTTGGATAATTGGAGCGCATTCTGGGGAAGGTGGGACCTGTACAAGCAGGACGGGTTGCATCTGAACCAGAGTGGCACCAATATCCTGGGAGGGAGGTTTTCTAGTACTCTTCGGGAGGGTTTAAACTAATTTGGCAGGGGAATGGGAACCGGATTTGTAGTCCAACAACTAAGGTAGCCGATATTCAGGACGCCAGAGCGTGTAATGACGCAGTGGGGAAGGGAACACTGACAAAGGAGAGTACTTGCAGGCACGGAGATGGGTTGAAGTGTGTATACTTCAACGCAAGAAGCATCAGGAATAAGGTGGGTGAACTTAAGGCATGGATCGGTACTTGGGACTACGATGTGGTGGCCATCACGGAAACTTGGATAGAAGAGGGGCAGAAATGGTTGTTGGAGGTCCCTGGTTATAGATGTTTCAATAAGATTAGGGAGGGTGGTAAAAGAGGTGGGGGGGTGGCATTATTAATTAGAGATAGTATAACAGCTGCAGAAAGGCAGTTCGAGGAGCATCACCCTATTGAGGTAGTATGGGTTGAAGTCAGAAATAGGAAAGGAGCAGTCACCTTGTTAGGAGTTTTCTATAGGCCCCCCAATAGTAGCAGAGATGTGGAGGAACAGATTGGGAAACAGATTTTGGAAAGGTGCAGAAGTCATAGGGTAGTAGTCATGGGCGACTTTAACTTCCCAAATATTGAGTGGAAACTCTTTAGATCAAATAGTTTGGATGGGGTGGTGTTTGTGCAGTGTGTCCAGGAAGCTTTTCTAACACAGTATGTAGATTGTCCGACCAGAGGAGGGGCAATATTGGATTTAGTACTGGGTAATGAGCCAGGGCAAGTGATAGATTTGTTAGCGGGGGAGCATTTTGGAGATAGTGACCACAATTCTGTGACTTTCACTTTAGTAATGGAGAGGGATAGGTACGTGCAACAGGGCAAGGTTTACAATTGGGGGAAGGGTAAATACGATGTTGTCAGACAAGAATTGAAGTGCATAAGTTGGGAACATAGGCTGGCAGGGAAGGACACAAGTGAAATGTGGAACTTGTTCAAGGAACAGGTGCTACGTGTCCTTGATATGTATGTCCCTGTCAGGCAGGGAAGAGATGGTCGAGTGAGGGAACCATGGTTGACAAGAGAGGTCGACTGTCTTGTTAAGAGGAAAAAGGTGACTTATGTAAGGCTGAGGAAACAAGGTTCAGACAGGGCATTGGAGGGATACAAGATAGCCAAGAGGGAACTGAAGAAAGGGATTAGGAGAGCTAAGAGAGGGCATGAACAATCTTTGGCGGGTAGGATCAAGGAAAACCCCAAGGCCTTTTACACATATGTGAGAAATATGAGAATGACTAGAGCGAGGGTAGGTCCGATCAAGGACAGTAGCGGGAGATTGTGTATTGAGTCTGAAGAGATAGGAGAGGTCTTGAACGAGTACTTTTCTTCTGTATTTACAAATGAGAGGGGCGATATTGTTGGAGAGGACAGTGTGAAACAGATTGGTAAGCTCGAGGAAATACTTGTTAGGAAGGAAGATGTGTTGGGCATTTTGAAAAACTTGAGGATAGACAAGTCCCCCGGGCCTGACGGGATATATCCAAGGATTCTATGGGAAGCAAGAGATGAAATTGCAGAGCCGTTGGCAATGATCTTTTCGTCCTCACTGTCAACAGGGGTGGTACCAGGGGATTGGGGAGTGGCGAATGTCGTGCCCCTGTTCAAAAAAGGGACTAGGGATAACCCTGGGAATTACAGGCCAGTTAATCTTACTTCGGTGGTAGGCAAAGTAATGGAAAGGGTACTGAAGGATAGGATTTCTGAGCATCTGGAAAGATACTGCTTGATTAGGGATAGTCAGCACGGATTTGTGAGGGGTAGGTCTTGCCTAACAAATCTTATTGAATTCTTTGAGGAGGTGACCAAGCATGTGGATGAAGGTAAAGCAGTGGATGTAGTGTACATGGATTTTAGTAAGGCATTTGATAAAGTTCCCCATGGTAGGCTTATGCAGAAAGTAAGGAGGCATGGGATAGTGGGAAATTTGGCCAGTTGGATAACGAACTGGCTAACCGATAGAAGTCAGAGAGTGGTGGTGGATGGCAAATATTCAGCCTGGATCCCAGTTACCAGTGGCGTACCGCAGGAATCAGTTCTGGGTCCTCTGCTGTTTGTGATTTTCATTAATGACTTGGATGAGGGAGTTGAAGGGTGGGTCAGTAAATTTGCAGACAATACGAAGATTGGTGGAGTTGTGGATAGTAAGGAGGGCTGTTGTCGGCTGCAAAGAGACATAGATAGGATGCAGAGCTGGGCTGAGAAGTGGCAGATGAAGTTTAACCCTGAAAAGTGTGAGGTTGTCCATTTTGGAAGGACAAATATGAATGCGGAATACAGGGTTAACGGTAGAGTTCTTGGCAATGTGGAGGAGCAGAGAGATCTTGGGGTCTACGTTCATACATCTTTGAAAGTTGCCACTCAAGTGGATAGAGCTGTGAAGAAGGCCTATGGTGTGCTCGCGTTCATTAACAGAGGGATTGAATTTAAGAGCCGTGAGGTGATGATGCAGCTGTACAAAACTTTGGTAAGGCCACATTTGGAGTACTGTGTACAGTTCTGGTCGCCTCATTTTAGGAAGGATGTGGAAGCTTTGGAAAAGGTGCAAAGAAGATTTACCAGGATGTTGCCTGGAATGGAGAGTAGGTCTTACGAGGAAAGGTTGAGGGTGCTAGGCCTTTTCTCATTAGAACGGAGAAGGATGAGGGGCGACTTGGTAGAGGTTTATAAGATGATCAGGGGAATAGATAGAGTAGACAGTCAGAGACGTTTTCCCCGGGTGGAACAAACCATTACAAGGGGACATAAATTTAAGGTGAAAGGTGGAAGATATAGGAGGGATATCAGAGGTAGGTTCTTTACCCAGAGAGTAGTGGGGGCATGGAATGCACTGCCTGTGGAAGTAGTTGAGTCGGAAACATTAGGGACCTTCAAGCAGCTATTGGATAGGTACATGGATTACAGTAAAATGATAGTGTAGATTTATTTGTTCTCAAGGGCCGCACGGTAGCATTGTGGATAGCACAATTGCTTCACAGTTCCAGGGTCCCAGGTTCGATTCCGGCTTGGGTCACTGTCTGTGCGGAGTCTGCACGTCCTCCCCGTGTCTGCGTGGGTTTCTTCCGGGTGCTCCGGTTTCCTCCCACAGTCCAAAGATGTGCGGGTTAGGTGAATTGGCCAATGATAAATTGCCCTTAATGTCCAAATTGCCCTTGGTGTTGGGTGGAAGTGTTGAGTTTGGGTGGGGTGCTCTTTCCGAGAGCCGGTGCAGACTCAGAGGGCCGAATGGCCTCCTTCTGCACTGTAAATTCAATGATAATCTGTGATTAATCTAGGGCAAAGGTTCGGCACAACATCGTGGGCCGAAGAGCCTGTTCTGTGCTGTATTTTTCTATGTTCTATGTTCTATCCTTTAAAACAGAGATGAGGAGGAATTATTTCAGCCAAAGGTTGGAGAATCTGTGGAACTCTTTGCCGCAGAAGGCTGTGGAGGCCAAATCACTGAGTGTCTTTAAGACAGAGAAAGATAGGTTCTTGATTAATAAGGGGATCAGGGGTTATGGGGAGAAGGCAGGAGAATGGAGATGAGAAAATATCAGCCATGATTGAATGGCGGAGTAGACTCGATGGGCTGAGTGGCCTAATTCTGCTCCTATGTCGTATGGTCTTATGGTCTTACATTCAACGAGTTTGAAACAATCTCGTAACTGAGACCAGACATGACGTTCGGAGTTTGAATGTGGAACAAGAGTCGTGGGAGAGATACTTAATTTGGAGTAATGAATTAATGTCTAATTAACCAATTACCTGTTAAATGACTGACACTTTTCTGATCGAATCAAGAGAGTCTCAGCTGAGAATTAGGACCAATAAAACTAAGTAATTGACTGATTAGAGAGAAGACTTTTAGCCATCGGAGATCCTTGAAGCATTTGTGAAAATTACTTTTAAAAAGGCCTTTTGTTGAAGTGACTTTTAATTTGTAAATCTGGAGTCATTATTATTTTGAAGTTTTTGCTTTCACTCTTCAGTGTCTCAAGGACATTTCATTGTATTCACAGAAAAGTTTTTCAATTTAATTTTGTGCAAATGAATTCTTAAAGAAATGAACACTGCTTCATATACCTATTCAACCGGACTGTGGAAGGGACTTTAGTTGGCGGAGTAGCTGCCTTAAGACTCTGTATTCATTTTAAACCGGCTGCTTGACTATATTTCATGGAAATAGGCACTTGGCAAAGCATGATGGATATTTAGCCTTATTTTTAGTCAAGAAGTTCTGTATGAAACAGTCAGAAGGCCATACAATGTAAACAGGCGTACAGCTGCACACTGTTTTGCTGACAGCAGACAATTATTATTTTTCTTTAGCGAGGAACTCAAGGCCTGTTATTAAACTCCAACCCCGGCCTGCTCGTATACTATCTTTTTGCTAATCTAAAGAATGCATTTTTGTCCAAGATATTGCTTACTGCAACATATAAATTGCTTGCCTTACCTCGGTAAAGCGGGGACATTTGGAATGACTTTGGTCTATCTAATCCCCCCACGAACTTCGTGTTAAATAAAGGACCTTTCGCGAAAACTCGAAGTGCTGACTATTATTTTCTTCAACACGGACTGAGACCTTATCTATGATCTAATCTGGGATATTCAATTTGGGAACTAAATAAAAACTAATTAAAAAAGAGGTCTCCAGGATCAGCACTTTCTGATGGGCATACCTCTTAACTATCCTGATTTAAATTGAGATTTTTTTTTGCTCAATTTATATCCTGTCCTGTTGTCCCTGCAGTTTCGATATTATTTAGTTGGGTGGGAGCGGGGGGGGCGGGGGGGGGGGCGGGGGGGGGGGGGGGGCGGGGGGGTTGGGCGGGGGGGGGCACAGTGGACGTGGAAAGAAAGCATAATATGTATTTAATTCTGTATTTCAATTCACACGTGTTTCTGATAATTTGGTGATTTAAGATTTAGATCATGTACAAATACAATCAGGGATACTCGATCATCTGTACAAGAAGCACAAAAGGAAGAGTAATACAAATGGATCACATTCCTGACTGAAAATTCCCTTAATCTCAACTTTTATTTACGAAAATTAAGATGATGGATGAGACTTACTGAAAGTTCAGAAATATGCATTGCAACACAAAGTGACTGTGAGGGACCTCAGTGGAATGCGTTGGTACTTTTGAATCTATTTCATGTCCACTGAATTAAATTGCTCCCAATTTAATAATAATGATCTTTATTGTCACAAGTAGGCTTACATTAACACTGCAATGAAGTTACTGTGAAAAGCCCCTAGTCGCCACATTCCGGCGCCTGTTCGGGTACACTGAGGGAGAATTCAGAATGTCTAATTCACCTAACAAGCACGTCTTTCGGGACTTGTGGGAGGAAACCGGAGCACCCGGAGGAAACCCACGCAGACACGGGGAGAACGTGCAGACTCCGCACAGACAGTGACCCAAACCAGGAATTGAACCCGGGACCCTGGCGCGGTGATGCAACAGTGCTAACCACTGCGCTGCCTTTGGTACTTTTAATCAGAGAGCCATCTAAATACATCTTTGTCGGAAATGGAAAATGTTTCTCTGGGTCAATAGGAACCATGCGTGAGATTAAGGATGAGACAAATGAAGAGGAAGTTTCACACTGCATCTGACACTTAATTGTAATTAACCTAGAGACGTTCAATGGATTCATGCGGACGAATATTTTAATCATGTTTTTGTCAGTATTTCCTCCTTTTAACTGATCACAGATGGAACCTGGTTCCGTGGATTCTTGCTGGATTCCAGTACAATACTCAGGGGTGTCAGTCACGACATGTAAGATTGCTGAAACCCCCAAACCTGTGGAATAGCGACGTGCCCATCCTTGACCCCTGCTGCTGACCCTGCCAGAGCTCATGGAAGAGGAGAAGGAGGGGTCTACAACTGAAATGCCTACAGTGGGCTGGAAACATCTCCTCGGCACCCCTCCAGCTGAAATATCCTCTCTGGAACATAATGGAGCTGTCTCCAGAGCCTCCACAGCCATTGCATCAACAAACTTGCAAAAGGTGGATAGAAGTTGGCCGAGGGTATTTGGATCCTTGCCAAGGTCCCAACTATTCCATTACCTTAGCAATGGGGATCCGCAAGGAGAGCTGCAGGATAGTGGGCTAGCTATTTATTTTCCCTTTCCATCTCAGAGCAACAGAGTGCGGCACTTAATCAGGTTAAAAGTCCTGTGCAAGTACAAATTGTTATTCAACTGTGATGGCATCACAACCAGATCTAAATGAACGTTTACACGTGTACATTATCGCACATAGGTCGCTCTGCTCTGAATATCAGTTGTAGAATGTTGATATTTCAATACTCTGGCTGAACTTTCTGTCTTGTGCATTGTTGAAAAGTGATAGTAATGTTGCCCCCTAAATGCTTGTGTCAGGTTTCCCATTGATTCCTAGGTAAGAATAGCAAGCATTATGTTTTGAAATCTAAAACCAGTTCAATTGTCTTTTTTGCATGAAATGCCTGAAGTGGAAATGTAAAGGAGTTGAATAAATGATTTAATTCGTTTGGCCACAATTAATTCCCACTCATAGTTTGCAAAATACTCACAGTGGGCAAAGATAAAAGGGTACTATTGTGAATGATTAATGATTGGAACATTCATTGAGACTCAATTATTCTTCATCTAATTATCCCCAGCCACCTTGACATTTCTACACAGCTCAAAGCACATCCCTATTGTTCAATCTTCAAGTAGGTTACTCTCGAAAAGGTTCAAATATCAGACTCTGAGAGCACATTTGATCACCATTGAGTGAGCATATGAACCTGAGGCAATTTACAGGTATTTAAATGAATTGCAGAGCGTGGAGCCCAAAACTCCAGAGAAATGTTACTGCTGCTTGTGACTTCAAATACTGGAAAAAAACAGTTTTGTTTAGTTAACAATTTCACGGCATATGGAACTTGTCTCTAAGCAAAATCGAGAGAAGTAGAGCACCTCTTTAAGCACTTTCCCAGCTAAAAATTAATACATCCATCACCCAGATAACGTGATTATTTTTGCTGGATGGCTGCCCTAGTGCCGAATCAGAAACATTAGGTTTGATAAATAGAGAGTCGGGACAGTCTTGACTATAATGCTTCGGGAAAGCAAACATGTTTGTGGAGAAGAGGGAAATCAGAGAGAGAATTGTCCAGGATCATTCTCACCAATATTTTCAGCAACAGTTTACATTTATATAGCATGGAAAAATATTCCAAAATGCTTTATAGAAGGCAGGAAAGTTGCTTCAGTTATAAATTTTGGTTTGACCACTGATGTACTATTTAGCTGGTCACTCCCATAACAATATGAATGTTTCCCGATCTGGCAGATGGTGTATTTCTAACTGTAACCTGGGCTGTAACAATGGGAGATCTTTGTCAATGCACATCTCCAATATTTCCAAACACTGACTGAGAAACACTCAGTCAGATGAAACTAAATATGAATCATTGAGTTGATTTATTTTACAGACAGCAAGTGAATGTACAAATTAAATTCCACCTTCTTCAATCACTTTCACTTTTCAGGTAAAATAATAAATCACCACAGTCCCTTTCGTCGGCTTATTTTTGGCATTGCCTTTCATTGTAAACTCCTGTTTTTTTCTCTAATTGTGCCAATTAAGGGGCAATTTAGCATGGCCAATCCAGCTACAGTCCACATCCATCCTCTGGACAGCCTGATAGTCCTGCAGCCTGCAATTGTACCAAGGGTTCCAACGGAAGTAATTCAAGGCAAGTTGGACAATGATCAGTAGCTGGAAGTGGTTCTTTATCGAGGAGTGCAGCTGCCATCTTAGAGGAAGACAGGAGCATGGGGAGCAGCTCAAGGTGATGCTCACAAGTTAATTCACTGCAGTTTCAGTTTGCATTGTGGTTTTCCAAATTATTACACTGGAATTTCAATACCTCAATTCACTTTTCACTGGGGTTTTAAAGCTCTCTTTGAAAAGCCAGCTTTTCAAATTTCAATTTGATTGTAAAGTAATTGGTAAAGGAATCAGGGGCTAGGAGGTTTATAGACTCAATAGGAGCTACTTGATGTGCTTAAAGAAATCTGCTGGAGAATCTGCTGCGACGAAGGATGTTGAGTAACAGACGTTTTCTTTCCTACACTGATGTTGGAGGAAGAGCTGCACCTAACTGTGGAGGCCGCGCCAACCTCAGAGGGCAATGTCCACTCTGGAGAACCGCCATCGCAGGAATGAAGGGCTCCCTCAAACATTTGCAGATACACACACCTCTGGTGACTTTAGAACGGGAATCTCAAGGTGAGCATCACAGAATATAAGAACATGAGCAGGTGATGGAGGAAGAGGCTGATGTGGGCAACTTCATCAGAAAATGGGGGATAGCTGAAACCACACTTAACTGCCTGGAGATGCAGCCAGAGGGTATATGAATCTCTCTCTGTAATCTAAACACTGTAAATCGATCCTGGGGATTTAAAACTAATAACAGTAGTGACTAACCTGATGTGCTTCTGGTAAAAGGTGTTTTAAGTCGTATGGATAACCTTTTTAAAACATACAGTGAACATCATAGCAATCATCAATTCAAATACAACCCCCAAAGAATACAACACTAAGTAATCCTTTAAGCTTTCCTTTTAACATCCATACGACTTAAAACACCTTTTACCAGAAGCACATCAGGTTAAAGTCACTACTGTTATTAGTTTGAAATCACCAGGATTGATTTGCAGTCTTTAGATTACAGAGAGAGATTCATACACCTTCTGGCTGTGACTGCAGCTATCCAGCTCTGAAAACGAAACTAAAACACACCCTGCAGCAAACAGCCTAAAACGAAAGTAAAACATTGACAGACAGCCCAGCTCCACCCACTCTCTGACATCACTGCAGTAGTAAATACCCATTTCTTCAAGGTACTCTCACTACAGATATTTATATACACACCCATTTATAAACACCCATTTCTTAAAGGTGCTCTCACATGACATAATAATGTTTTAAAGTATTTAAGTAATTTTGTTTTTATGTATTTTAGGTAATAATGTTTTTATGTACTTTAAGTAATAATGTTTTAATGCTTGTAGACCTTTGCATTGAAGCTAATTGTTTGAAAAAATAAAATAAAAGTTAAACAGTGTATATTGCTGTTTTAGATTAATTGCCACATTAATCTTCTGTCCAGCGGAGTACTGGTTATCCTGTGTTCTTGGCATTAGGAAGCTGGGACTGAGAAAGTGCCCTTTGGAATTTGATTCTATTCAAACCATTTACTCAGTGATCATCTGTAATACATCATTCTCCACCAGGAAGATTGCATCGCTGTCATTTCAGATACTTCGGCAAAATCCCACTACTGGATGTGTAATGTCAGTTGCAGCTCACCCAGCATGTGAGAGAATGTTTCCTAAGTCTTCTGTAAATTAATGTTCCTCTCTCACCGCATAATTACGATTTAGTTTTCTTTCACCTGAGCAGGTTCTTTCCTTCATAGAACATAGAACATTACCGCGCAGTACAGACCTTCGGCCCTCGATGTTGCACCGACCTGTGAAACCACTCTAAAGCCCATCTACACTATTCCCTTATCATCCATATGTCTATCCAATGACCATTTGAATGTCCTTAGTGTTGGCGAGTCCACTACTGTTGCAGGCAGGGCATTCCACGCCTTTACTACTCTCTGAGTAAAGAACCTACCTCTGACATCTGTCTTATATCTATCTCCCCTCAATTTAAAGCTATGTCCCCTCATGCTAGACATCACCATCCGAGGGAGGAAGGCTCTCACTGTCCACCCTACCCAATCCTCTGATCATCTTGTATGCCTCAATTAAGTCACCTCTTAACCTTCTTCTCTCTAATGAAAATAGCCTCAAGTCCCTCAGCCTTTCCTCATAAGATCTTCCCTCTATACCAGGCAACATTCTGGTAAATCTCCTCTGCACCCTTTCCAATGCTTCCACATCCTTCCTATAATGCGGCGACCAGAATTGCACGCAATACTCCAAATGCGGCTGCACCAGAGTTTTGTACAGCTGCAACATGACCTCATGGCTCCGAAACTCAATCCCTCTACCAATAAAAGCTAACACACCGTACGCCTTCTTAACAACCCTCTCAACCTGGGTGGCAACTTTCAGGGATCTATGTACATGGACACCGAGATCTCTCTGCTCATCCACACTGCCAAGAATCTTACCATTACCATTTCTGACCAACAGACCACAATCAGTAAGAATGAACAACAACACCACCTCCACAATAGTCCTCAAAACCGGCGCCCAGCAAGGCTGCGTACTTAGCCCCCTACTCTACTCCCTGTACACACGACTGCGTGGCAAAACTTGGTTCCAACTCCATCTACAAGTTTGCTGACGATACGACCATAGTGGGCCGGATCTCGAATAACGATGAGTCCGAATACAGGAGGGAGATAGAGAACCTAGTGGAGTGGTGTAGCGACAACAATCTCTCCCTCAATGCCAGCAAAACTAAAGAGCTAGTCATTGACTTCAGGAAGCAAAGTACTGTACACACCCCTGTCAGCATCAACGGGGCCGAGGTGGAGATGGTTAGCAGTTTCAAATTCCTAGGGGTGCACATCTCCAAAAATCTGTCCTGGTCCACCCACGTCGACGCTACCACCAAGAAAGCACAACAGCGCCTATACTTCCTCAGGAAACTAAGGAAATTCGGCATGACCACATTGACTCTTACCAACTTTTACAGATGCACCATAGAAAGCATCCTATCTGGCTGCATCACAGCCTGGTATGGCAACTGCTCGGCCCAGGACCGCAAGAAATTTCAGAGAGTCGTGGACACCGCCCAGTCCATCACACAAACCTGCCTCCCATCCATTGACTCCATCTACACCTCCCGCTGCCTGGGGAAAGCGGGCAGCATAATCAAAGATCCCTCCCACCCGGCTAACTCACTCTTCCAACTTCTTCCATCGGGCAGGAGATACAGAAGACTGAGAACACGCACAAACAGACTCAAAAACAGCTTCCTCCGCACGGTCACCAGATTCCTAAATGACCCTCTTATGGACTGATTTCATTAACACTACACCCTGTATGCTTCATCCGATGCCAGTGCTTATGTAGTTACATTGTATATGTTGTGTTGCCCTATTATGTATTTTCTTTTATTCCCTTTTCTTCTCATGTACTTAATGATCTGTTGAGCTGCTCGCAGAAAAATACTTTTCACTGTACCTCGGTACACGTGACAATAAACAAATCCAATCCAATTAGCCCAGTACTCTGTCTTCCTGTTATTCTTTCCAAAATGAATCACCTCACACTTTTCTGCATTAAACTCCATTTTCCACCTCTCAGCCCAGCGCTGCAGATTTATTTAAAACTTTGTCCACCTCATGATGAAGTGAGGATTTTTCCACTTGGTTGTGAATGTGACACAGGCACCACGGTGTCAATGGAAACCTTTCATCTTGCTACGTGCTAGCATTTTGTTGCACTCCTCTTGCTCATGTCACTGTACTGTTCAAAATGTTTCCTGCTTTTTTCCCTCCCAATTTTCTCTCCATAACTTTTAAGAACATAAGAACTAGGAGCAGGAGTAGGCCATCTGGCCCCTCGAGCCTGCTCCGCTATTCATTGAGATATTGGCTGATCTTTTGTGGACTCAGCTCCACTTTCCGGCCCGAACACCATAACCCTTAATCCCTTTATTCTTCAAAAAATTATCTATCTTTATCTTAAAAACATTTAATGAAGGAGCCTCTACTGCTTCACTGGGCAAGGAATTCCATAGATTCACAACCCTTTGGGTGAAGAAGTTCCTCCTAAACTCAGTCCTAAATCTACTTCCCCTTATTTTGAGGCTATGCCCCCTAGTTCTGCTTTCACCCGCCAGTGGAAACAACCTGCCCGCATCTATCCTATTCCCTTCATAAATTTATCTGTTTCTATAAGATCCCCCCTCATCCTTCGAATTTCCAACGAGTACAGTCCCAGTCTACTCAACCTCTCCTCGTAATCCAACCCATTCAGCTCTGGGATTAACCTAGTGAATCTCCTCTGCACACCCTCCAGTGCCAGTACGTCCTTTCTCAAGTAAGGAGACCAAAACTGAACACAATACTCCAGGTGTGGCCTCACTAACACCTTATACAATTGCAGCATAACCACCCTAGTCTTAAACTCCATCCCTCTAGCAATGAAGGACAAAATTCCATTTGCCTTCTTAATCACCTGTTGCACCTGTAAACCAACTTTATGCGACTCATGCACTAGCACACCCAGGTCTCTCTGCACAGCAGCATGTTTTAATATTTTATCATTTAAATAATAATCCCTTTTGCTGTTATTCCTACCAAAATGGATAACCTCACATTTGTCAACATTGTATTCCATCTGCCAGACCTTAGCCCATTCACGTAGCCTATCCAAATCCCTCTGCAGACTTCCAGTATCCTCTGCACTTTTTGCTTTACCACTCACCTTAGTGTCGTCTGCAAACTTGGACACATTGCCCTTAGTTCCCAACTCCAAATCATCTATGTAAATTGTGAACAATTGTGGGCCCAACACTGATCCCTGAGGGACACCACTAGCTCCTGATTGCCAACCAGAGAAACCCCCATTAATCCCCACTCTGCTTTCTATTAATTAACCAATCCTCTATCCATGCTACTACTTTACCCTTAATGGCATGCATCTTTATCTTATGCAACAACCTTTTGTGTGGCACCCTGTCAAAAGCTTTCTGGAAATCCAGATATACCACATCCATTGTCTCCCCATTATCTACCGCACTGGTAATGACTTCAAAAAATTCCACGAAATTAGTTAGGCACGACCTGCCCTTTATGAACCCATGCTGCGTCTGCCCAATGGGACAATTTCCATCCAGATGCCTCGCTATTTCTTCCTTGAGGATAGATTCCAGCATCTTCCTACTACCGAAGTTAAGCTCACTGGCCTATAATTATCCGTTTTCTGCCTACCTCCTTTTTTAAACAGTGGTGTCACATTTGCTAATTTCCAATCCGCCGGGACCACCCCAGAGTCTAGTGAATTTTGTTAAATTATCACTAGTGCATTTGCAATTTCCCTAGCCATCTCTTTTAACACTCTGGGATGCATTCCATCAGGGCCAGGGTCTACCTTTAGCCCCATTAGCTTGCCCATCACTACCTCCTTAGTGATAACAATCCTTTCAAGGTCCTCACCTGTCATAGCCTCATTTCTATCAGTCACTGGCATGTTATTTGTGTCTTCCACTGTGAAGACCGACCCAAAAAACCTGTTCAGTTCCTCAGCCATTTCCCCATCTCCCATTATTAAATCTCCCTTCTCATCCTCTAAAGGGCCAATATTTACCTTAGCCACTCTTTTTTGTTTCATATATTTGTAGAAACTTTTACTATCTGTTTTTATATTCTGAGCAAGTTTACTCTCATAATTTATCTTACTCTTCTTTATAGTTTTTTAGTAGCTTTCTGTTGCCCCCTAAAGATTTCCCAGTCCTACAGTCTCCCACTAATCTTTGCTACTTTGTATGCTTTTTCCTTCAATTTGATACTCTCCCTTATTTCCTTAGATATCCACGGTCGATTTTCCCTCTTTCTACCATCCTTCCTTTTTGTTGGTATAAACCTTTGCTGAGCACTGTGAAAAATCGCTTGGAAGGTTCTCCACTGTTCCTCAACTGTTTCACCATAAAGTATTTTCTCCCAGTCTACCTTCGCCAGCTATTCTCTCATCCCACTGTAATCACCTTTGTTTAAGCACAAAACACTAGTGATTTTACCGTCTCACCCTCCATCTGTATTTTAAATTCCACCATATTGTGATCGCTCCTTCCGAGAGGGTCCCTAACTATGAGATCATGAATCAATCCTTTTATATTAAGGTCACAGTTTGACGTGAGCCAGGGACAATTCCTCAGTTGTAAGACAGATACTATTCACACCTGAGGTCCCGTGCCGCTGAGAGTGAATGGAGTTTTGGCAGGAATGTTACATTTTCTGTTCTCGCTTGCAAAAGGTCCCGCCACTGACGAAACTGGAGAATCCCGTCCATAGGGTGTGTATGTAAAAATAAAGATACTTTTTCATCATCATCATTCATCATTCATTGTTATCTTCGTTGGAGACGTAGAAAATAGTGTTACGACACCTTGGGCGAGTGCGCAGTCAATTCCAGCCCCACAGACTCCGGAGTCGTGACATAAGTGAATTAACCACTAATTTGAATATTTTCCTGAAATCTTTGACCCTTGACTGCTCCAATGAGTTACAGGCACCAAGTTTGTTCGTAAAACATTTTTAAAAACTCTTTATTTATAACAAGGAAAATGATGAACGGCAAGAATGGAACAATGGTGTGCCAATCTATTCCCCAAACCCTGTCTCACCTTCCAACCAGACACACACAAGACAAGCACATGGTCGGGGTAGAGGAAGAATTGAAGATAGCAGGGGTTAAAAGGGCCTGAGACTGTTCTTTGCTGCTGATGTAGGGGTCTTTGTAGCCGGTGATCTTTTGCGGATGCAAAGCGTTGCAATCATCGGTTGGTTATGATCGTCTAATGTCTGGCTTCAATTAGAACCAGCAGGCTGTAGAATTCTCTCTGAGGAGTCACTTGCACTTGACTAACCTCAGTCTCACACTAATGGTTCCCCTCAAGTCTGTGCAATTCTACCTTGCGTCCACCAGACCCTCACTGAGTTTAAACTACAGTTCTCAGCATGAGGGTTTTGAGTTGGTTTTTAAAAAGCCCCTCTCCTTGTTGTGAACCCTCAGGAAGAATCCAACAGGGGAGAGAGCATCACTGGCTGCAGAGTTCTCAATCAGGATAGAAATGTTTACTTGCGCACAGCTCCTCTCATAGGTCACTTCATTTAAATCACCAGGCCTTTCAAACAGAGTTTTATACTTTCACCGACCTGGCCGGAGACTTTTAAGGCAATATTTACTTCCCCAGCCTGGCTGGAAACATTCAAATCACCTGGCTGAAAGCTGATATAGGAAGAGAGTCTTGCTATCTGCTGCTTTCCAAATCTGCACAGAACTGAGAGACGAAATGGAGTTGGACTGGCTGTTTCAATATCTTCCAGAAACTCTGACAAGCTCGACCAATCCCAAATGAGAACAGAGCAGGTCCCACAATTCCAGAGACACTGATTGCTGCTTGCCAAGTCCATCAAAATAACACCACAGGCTATGCCACAGAGCATCAAGGGGAGTACTGAGCTGGTACATTAGACCAGGGGTGTTTTCAGTTTGTCCAAAGTCTGCAGTTTAAAACAAAATCTGCAATGTTGCAGGGCAGCAATTTTTAATAAAGGAATATGGAGCAGGCAAGGATTTAACAAGTTCCTTACATTAGGGAGGCAGATGACCACCTGGAGTGGAGGCGCACATCACTGCAAATGTATAAACTTGCACGATGTGGAGTGCATTTTCCATCGTTCTTGGAAGTGAGGGGCACATAAAATAGAATGGATGACTCGTCTCCCACTGCCTTATCCACCCTGAGCTGTCCCCTTAATATGGTGGGTGGGTAAGGCATCAGCCAGTCTGCCCAACCTGATGCCTATTGTGAGCCTTAACTGATCAATGACCTCACCAATAATGCAGCTAGCTGGGGAAGGCAGGGTGAAGCAGGCCAGCTCAATCCTTCAACAGCTCAGCTGAACAAATGGGAAGAAAGGAAGTTGGAATACCCTGTGCCCAGTGGGGCACCTATCACTCCAAGATGTTGCTCCCCTTGTTACTCCCCCTTGACCTCCAAAGTTTGACACCCCGCTGCTGTTCTCTCCCTCTTCCGAGGGTCCTGGATGACTTCTCAACCTAATGTAACTTGCCACTTGTCAGCCCAAGCCTGGATATTGTCCAGGTCTTGCTGCATTTGGACATGGACTGTTTCATTATCCGAGGAGTCGCGAATGGTGCTGAACATTGCGCAGTCATCCGCAAACATGCCCACTTCTGACCTTATAATGGAAGGGAGGTCATTGATGAAGCAGCTGAAGATGTTTGGGCCTAGGACACTACCCTGAGGAACTCCTTGGGCAATACAATGGTATGACTGGGTCTCTAGGAGGAGTATGTAGTGCTACAATGTGAACTTGATTTCCAAGATGACTTGCTGTTCCTTTATTTGTTTCTCTCCCTAAAAATAAATCATGAAGAACAAAATGCCGATGGGCAAAACATTTTGCAGTTTTCTGTTCAGTTCAGGAAAATTCACTAGACAAAAAAGTGTCTCCAAATGAAGCCAAAAGTTTCAGAACTAAAATGGAAATAAATCCCCATAATATCAAAGTCAAGGAATGGTTCCCTACAGAACTCCACAAGGAATCACAGAAACCAACACTTTAGCTTCGAGCATCAACATTTCCTCAATTGACATTCTCAGATGCCTTTTCGCACTGATAGTTCCTTGGGGGAGAAATGTTGGATTTAGAGCTTAATTGCATGGTACGACGGTGAGGTGTCTTCTGATCTATGCCATAGCTTCAAAAGCAGATTGAAGGAATTCTCAAAGCAATAGTATAAGCATCCATTTGTGACATTTCTCCAGGGGTTCTGCTGATGCTCCACTACCATTCCAGCAAGAGATTGAGAAAACGCACAGAAAATCCCAGAATTGTGCAGCCTTGTTGATGCGCCTCCTGGGCCAACAGGCTTCATTTGCATGGTTGCACACTGAGTGTATTTTGCACGCTTACTCGTTTGTGGTGGTATGAAGACAGAATTTAAATGGGACATAAAACCCAGAAATCCACCATCCACCTTAAGTTCAGTCCCGTACATCCCTAGATGTATTAGCCATGGTTGTGCCCTATCAATCCATTGCCAAATGGGTTTTAGGAAATGATATGTTTAGTAGCTCTGTTGTCTACTGCAGTATAATTTGGATAAGTGTGAGGTTATTCACTTTGGAAGCAAAAACAGGAAGGCAGATTACTACCTGAATGGTTGTAAATTGGGAGAGGGGAGTGTGCAGCGAGACCTGGGTGTCCTTGTGCCCCATTCGCTGAAGGTAAGCATGCAGGTGCAGCAGGCGGTAAAGAAGGCTAATAGTATGTTGGCGTTCATTGTGCGAGGTTTCGAGTACAGGAGCAGGGATGTGTTGCTATAATTATACAGGGTCTTGGTGAGGCCACACCTGGAGTATTGTGTGCAATTTTGGTCTCCGTTTTTGAGGAAGGATGTTCTTGCTTTCAAGTGAGTGCAGCGAAGGTTTACCAGACTGATTCCGGGAATGGCGATACTGTCATATGAGGAGAGATTGACTGGGTTGGGAATGTCCTCGCTGGAGTTCAGAAGAATGAGGGGGGATCTCATAGAGGCTATAAAATTCTAACAGGACTAGACAGGGTAGATGCAGGGAAGATGTTACCAATGATGGGTGTGTCCAGAACCAGGGGTCACAGCCTGAGGATTCAGGGTAAACCATTTCGGACAGAGATTTAAAAAAAATAAATTTAGTGCACCCAAATATTTTTTTTCCAATTAAGGGGCAATTTAGCGTGGCCAATCCACCTACCCTGCACATCTTTTGGGTTGTGGGGGTGAAACCCACGCAGACATGGGAGAAAATCCGGACAGAGAAAGAGACATTTCTTCACACAAAGAGTGGTGAGCCTGTGGAATTCATTACCACAGGAAGTAGTTGATGCTAAAACATTGAATATATTCAAGAGGCGGATGGATAGAGCACTTGGGGAGAATGGGATCAAAGGCTATGGGGAGAAAGCAGGATTAGGCTATTGAGTTGGATGATCAGCCATGATGGTGATGAATAGCGGAGCAGGCTCAAGGACAAAAGGCCTCCTCCTGCTCCTATGTATCTAAGTACTCCCCAGCCTTTTCCAGTAGGACGAGGGATTTTTCTACTTTCAGTCCCAATAACGTTTCAGTTTTTTCAATAGTCGGCTTAAATTTTGAGTCTTCCAGATTCTCCTGCAGCACTTCTACAATCTCACTAAAACTGAGACAAACAGAATTCTCCGTTGACAGGATCCTCCGGCCCGTCGGCAGTGCACCCGTGCTAGTCTCCGGACGGCGTGGGGTGGCCACACATTGGCCGGCTGCAGGATCGGAGAATTCCGCTGCCGGCGGGGGCGGGGGGTGGGGGGGGGGGGGTGGGGGGGAGGGGGGGGGTGGGGGGAGAGAGAGGGCGCGTTGCGCCGGAAAACGCGGCTGGCGGACTGTAGAATCCCGCACAAAATACTTAATGAAGCATTGCTGATGTTTCTTCAAGTTTAAGCTCAAGACAGTCCATTTGTCTGACGTGCACTCAGCAATTATTTGCCATTAATTTATTCTTGAAGGGCTTACTTTCAATTCGCTTCTGTAGTTTTTACATTCCTTGGGCGTCATTCTCCGCCGGCGGGAGTCTCCGTTTTGCCGGCGCCCGGGGGTTTCCCGACGCCGTGGGGCTGCCCCACAATGGGAAACCCCATTGACCGGCCGGCGTAACGGAGCATCCCGCCGGCGGGTCGGGGCAGAAATGTGGCGGGGCGGGTAGGAGAATTTCGCTCCTTATTCTTTTCCTCTTTATTATACTCCTTATATTCATCACATGGTTCTTTTTAAAGTCTTATTTTTGTTTTAACCTCTCTATTTATCCATGGAAACCCAACTGTTTAACCTATATCATACTCATATTTAAGTACCACCCACTGCTGGCTCATTTTTGATCTGCCGTTCGTACCAACTAATTAATATGAATTATATTCCTTTTAAATCCATGGAAATTCATTAATTCCTGATGCAACATTTTTAAATTTGACTTATCTTTACCTTTCTCTATTATCAATGTGAACCTAATTAGTTTATGGTCATTATTTCCCAAAGTGATCTCCTTCCTTCACTTACTGCTTTGATCTTGCCCTGCATCTTCTTTCATTGGAAATGTAACATGCTGATTAAGGAAACACTCCAGGATGTGTATTAAGAGACTCACCATTTTTGATACAATCGTGCTTTAGTTTTTTCAACCTTTTCAGACTTAAAGTCCTCCATTAATCTAACGCCGCTACTCTTGTAAACCCTGTTCAATCGGCAATAAAATTATTCTTAACATATCTTCATTATTTGAAGGTCTGTACGTCCTAAATGGTAACAGGTACCTTATTATTTCTTAACTCAACAAAGAAAGACTCCACCTGAGTAGCACCATCAATAAAATCTTTTTTAAGGCTGCCATCACCTCCTTAACTGACAAGACCACTCCTCCTGCCCTTTCTGCTTCTCCATCTGTCCCAAAAAATGAAGTGGAGATGCCGATGTTGGACTGGGATGGGCACAGTAAGAAGTCTTACAGCACCAGGTTAAAGTCCAACAGGTTTGTTTCGAATCACTAGCTTTCGGAGCGCAGCTCCTTCCTCAGGCTCCTTCCTCATTCACCTGAGGAAGGAGCAGTGCTCCGAAAGCTAGTGATTTGAAACAAACCTGTTGGACTTTAACCTGGTGTTGCAAGACTTCTTACCAAAACAAAATAGCAGAAGTTGCTTGGCAGTACAGGACTTGTATATTGCTGAAACGAGAGACATGTTGCCACAGTTTTACATAGAACATAGAACATAGAACATAGAACAATACAGCGCAGTACAGGCCCTTCGGCCCACGATGTTGCACCGAAACAAAAGCCATCTAACCTACACTATGCCATTATCATCCATATGTTTATCCAATAAACTTTTAAATGCCCTCAATGTTGGCGAGTTCACTACTGTAGCAGGTAGGGCATTCCACGGCCTCACTACTCTTTGCGTAAAGAACCTACCTCTGACCTCTGTCCTATATCTATTACCCCTCAGTTTAAAGTTATGTCCCCTCGTGCCAGCCATATCCATCCGCGGGAGAAGGCTCTCACTGTCCACCCTATCCAACCCCCTGATCATTTTGTATGCCTCTAATAAGTCTCCTCTTAACCTTCTTCTCTCCAACGAAAACAACCTCAAGTCCATCAGCCTTTCCTCATAAGATTTTCCCTCCATACCAGGCAACATCCTGGTAAATCTCCTCTGCACCCGCTCCAAAGCCTCCACGTCCTTCCTATAATGCGGTGACCAGAACTGTACGCAATACTCCAAATGCGGCCGTACCAGAGTTCTGTACAGCTGCAACATGACCTCCCGACTCCGGAACTCAATCCCTCTACCAATAAAGGCCAACACTCCATAGGCCTTCTTCACAACCCTATCAACCTGGGTGGCAACTTTCAGGGATCTATGTACATGGACACCTAGATCCCTCTGCTCATCCACACTTTCAAGAACTTTACCATTAGCCAAATATTCCACATTCCTGTTATTCCTTCCAAAGTGAATCACCTCACACTTCTCTACATTAAACTCCATTTGCCACCTCTCAGCCCAGCTCTGCAGCTTATCTATATCCCTCTGTAACCTGCTACATCCTTCCACACTATCGACAACACCACCGACTTTAGTATCGTCTGCAAATTTACTCACCCACCCTTCTGCGCCTTCCTCTAGGTCATTGATAAAAATGACAAACAGCAACGGCCCCAGAACAGATCCTTGTGGTACTCCACTTGTGACTGTACTCCATTCTGAACATTTCCCATCAACCACCACCCTCTGTCTTCTTTCAGCTAGCCAATTTCTGATCCACATCTCTAAATCACCCTCAATCCCCAGCCTCCGTATTTTTTGCAATAGCCTACCGTGGGGAACCTTATCAAACGCTTTGCTGAAATCCATATACACCACATCAACTGCTCTACCCTCGTCTACCTGTTCAGTCACCTTCTCAAAGAACTCAATAAGGTTTGTGAGGCATGACCTACCCTTCACAAAGCCATGCTGACTATCCCTGATCATATTATTCCTATCTAGATGATTATAAATATTGTCTCTTATAATCCCCTCCAAGACTTTACCCACTACAGACGTGAGGCTCACCGGTCTATAGTTGCCGGGGTTGTCTCTGCTCCCCTTTTTGAACAAAGGGACCACATTTGCTGTCCTCCAGTCCTCTGGCACTATTCCTGTAGCCAATGATGACATAAAAATCAAAGCCAAAGGTCCAGCAATCTCTTCCATGGCCTCCCAGAGAATCCTAGGATAAATCCCATCAGGTCCCGGGGACTTATCTATTTTCAGCCTGTCCAGAATTGCCAACACCTCTTCCCTACGTACCTCAATGCCATCTATTCTATTAGCCTGGGGCTCAGCATTCTCCTCCACAACATTATCTTTTTCCTGAGTGAATACTGACGAAAAATATTCATTTAGTATCTCGCCAATCTCTTCAGACTCCACACACAATTTCCCATCCCTGTCCTTGACTGGTCCTACTCTTTCCCTAGTCATTCGCTTATTCCTGACATACCTATAGAAAGCTTTTGGGTTTTCCTTGATCCTTCCTGCCAAATACTTCTCATGTCCCCTCCTTGCTCGTCTTAGCTCTCTCTTTAGATCCTTCCTCGCTACCTTGTAACTATCCATCGCCCCAACCGAAACTTCACACTTCATCTTCACATAGGCCTCCTTCTTCCTCTTAACAAGAGATTCCACTTCCTTGGTAAACCACGGTTCCCTCGCTCGACGCCTTCCTCCCTGTCTGACCGGTACATACTTATCAAGAACACGCAGTAGCTGATCCTTGAACAAGCCCCACTTATCCAGTGTGCCCAACACTTGCAGCCTACTTCTCCACCTTATCCCCCCCAAGTCACGTCTAATGGCATCATAATTGCCCTTCCCCCAGCTATAACTCTTGCCCTGCGGTGTATACTTATCCCTTTCCATCATTAACGTAAACGTCACCGAATTGTGGTCACTGTCCCCAAAGTGCTCTCCTACCTCCAAATCCAACACCTGGCCTGGTTCATTACCCAAAACCAAATCCAACGTGGCCTCGCCTCTTGTTGGCCTGTCAACATATTGTTTCAGGAAACCCTCCTGCACACACTGTACAAAAAACGACCCATCTATTGTACTCGAACTATATCTTTTCCAGTCAATATTTGGAAAGTTAAAGTCTCCCATAATAACTACCCTGTTACTTTCGCTCATATCCAGAATCATCTTCGCCATCCTTTCCTCTACATCCCTAGAACTATTAGGAGGCCTATAAAAAACTCCCAACAGGGTGACCTCTCCTTTCCTGTTTCTAACTTCAGCCCATACTACCTCGGAAGAAGAGTCCCCATCTAGCATCCTCTCCGCCACCGTAATACTGCTCTTGACTAGCAGCGCCACACCTCCCCCTCTTTTGCCTCCTTCTCTGAGCTTACTAAAACACCTAAACCCTGGAACCTGCAACATCCATTCCTGTCCCTGCTCTATCCATGTCTCCGAAATGGTCACAACATCGAAGTCCCAGGTACCAACCCATGCTGCCAGTTCCCCTACCTTGTTTCGTATACTCCTGGCATTGAAGTAGACACACTTCAAACCACCTACCTGAACACTGGCCCCCTCCTGCGACGTCAAATCTGTGCTCCTGACCTCTATACTCTCATTCTCCCTTACCCTAAAACTACAATCCAGGTTCCCATGCCCCTGCTGCATTAGTTTAAACCCCCCCAAAGAGCACTAACAAATCTCCCCCCCAGGATATTTGTGCCCCTCAGGTTCAGATGTAGACCATCCTGTCTGTAGAGGTCCCACCTTCCCCAGAAAGAGCCCCAGTTATCCAGAAATCTTAATCCCTCCCGCCTGCACCATCCCTGTAGCCACGTGTTTAAATGCTCTCTCTCCCTATTCCTCATCTCACTATCACGTGGCACGGGCAACAACCCAGAGATAACAACTCTGTTTGTTCTAGTTCTGAGCTTCCATCCTAGCTCCCTGAAAGCCTGCCTGTCATCCTTGTCCCCTTTCCTACCTATGTCGTTAGTGCCAATGTGGACCACGACTTGGGGCTGCTCCCCCTCCCCCCTAAGGACCCGGAAAACACGATCCGAGACATCACGTACCCTTGCACCTGGGAGGCAACATACCAAACGTGAGTCTCTCACGCTCCCACAAAATCTCCTATCTGTGCCCCTGACTATAGAGTCCTCAATTACTAATACATCTTAAACTCATCGGGAAAAACACAAGAATGCCAAATTTCAAACAATCGCCACAGATTATACTCCAGGAGAAAAGGCTGATTAGTTGGCAAATTAACTCTGATTAGCCGAGGCATTACCATAGAGAAAGCAATGAGTAACTGCAGACTGGAGGGTAGCTCACGTCACTCCGATATCCAAAAAGGGAGGTAGAGAGAAAGCAGGGAATTATAGACCAGTAAGCCTAACATCGGTGATGGGGAAAATGCTTTAATCCATTATCAAGGACTTTATAGTGTAACATTTAGAAAGCAGTGGCAGGATCAGTCAGAGTCAGCATGGATTTATGAAGGGAAAATCATGCTCGACAAATCTGTTGGAATTCTTTGAAGAGGTAACCAGTACAGTTGACAAGGGGGAGCCAGTCAATGTGGTATATTTGGACTTTCAGAAGGATTTTGACAAAGTGCTGCATAAGAGATTATTGTGCAAAATTAAAGCGCATGGGATTGGGGGAAATGTATTGAGGTGGATAGAAAACTGGTTGGCAGAGAGGAAGCAAAGAGTAGTGATTAATGGGGCCTTTTCAAATTGGCAGGCAGTAAGCAGTCGGGTACCACAGGGATCGGTGCTGGGACCCCAGCTATTCACAACATATATTAATGATTTGGATGAGGGAACAAAATGTAACATCTCAAAGTTTGCACATAATACCAAATTAAGTGGGAGGGTGGATTGTGACGAGGATGCAGGGATCCTGCAGCAACATCTGGACAGGTTGGGCGAGTGGGCAAATCAATGGCAGATGCAGTATAATTTGGATAAATGTGAGGTTATTCACTTTGGAAGCTAAAACAGGAAGGCAGATTACTACCTGAATGGGGAGAGGCGAGAGTGCAGCGGGACCTGGGTGTCCTTGTGCACCATTCGCTGAAGGTAAGCATGCAGGTGCAGCAGGCGGTAAAGAAGGCTAATGGTATGTTGGCCTTCATTGCGAGAGGTTTCGAGTATAGAAGCAGGGATGTGTTGCTGCAATTATACAGGGCCTTGGTGAGGCCACAGTTTTGGTCTCCTTCTGTGAGGAAGGTCGTTCTTGCTCTCGAGGGAGAGCTGCGAAGGTTTACCAGACTGATTCCAGGGATGACGGGACTGTCATATGGGGAGAGATTGACTAGGTTGGGATTGTTCTCGCTGGAGTTCAGAAGAATGAGGGGGGGATGCCATAGAGACTTATAAAATTCTAACAGGACTGGACAGGGTAGATGCAGGGAAGATGTTACCAATGATGGGTGTGTCCAGAACCAGGGGTCACAGCCTGAGGATTCAGGGTAAACCATTTCGGACAGAGATAAGGAGACATTTCTTCACACAAAGAGTGGTGAGCCTGTGGAATTCATTACCACAGGAAGTAGTTGATGCTAAAACTTTGAATATATTCAAGAGGCGGATGGATACAGCACTTGGGGAGAATGGGATCAAAGGCTATGGGGAGAAAGCAGGATTAGGCTATTGAGTTGGATGATGAATGACGGAGCAGGCTCGAAGGGCCAAAAGGCCTCCTCCTGCTCCTATCTTCTATGCATCTATGTATATGCTCCCTATGTTTTTGGGTAATTATAAAAAATAATTCTGCTTATAAATGTTGGTCGCTTCTGGCAAATGTAAATGAGCCAGGTTACAGACTCGACTCATGATCTTAAATTGGTTGTTGGTGCAGCTATTGACGCACTCAGGATTGTCCAGCAGGTGCTGTCCAATCATGGAGCGTCATCTGAAAGCAGGCGTTTTTGTTTTGGATTTTGCAAATGTGGGTTGATTGAATATGGTCTGTACTCTGCCTGTTACAAACAATCAGAGGAACATGTTGTTTGATCTATGGACTTGGCATTACACTGTCACTGAAATTCGTATCAATTGTGTGGCAGGCAGAATGTCCTTTTGGACTGATGGCAGCATCTTGTTGGTGGAAAGTACCACTTGTGCAGTCACTGCACAGTAGCAGGGTGAAATGGGTTGCCTAACCTGTTATTACACTTTGTGAGGTGTGATGCTGGGTACGAGGGGCATCACAAGAGTCAGGTTGAAGAATAGCTTCACAACACAAATAAATCGAAATCTGACCACAAAGGAAGGATGTCAGGGTTCACATTATGAATACACTTGTTCCTCTTAAAAGCCAATCTGTCTTGATGATCAGGTTATATCAATTATCCTTGTTTTGTTCAGAAATACACAAGCAGAACCCTTGAAGTGAGAACCAAGGCCTTCACCATGTGATGTTGATGGTTATGAGTGGGGCAGCTTCAATGATTCTCTCTGTAAATCAACAGTATCTGAATGTTGAATTGGGGCTGGTGGACCTGGAGTGTTTAGCAGCAATGCTGTGTGCACAGCAACGGCAAACCCCGAAATGGGTGATTAATATATACATTTCTTAAATAAGGTTGAATTGTGAAAGCAGTCCAGAAGCTGTTTGATATTTTCTATTTTAGAGCGGACTGACGTATTTCATTAAAAGACAGATGAAGCTGCCGTATTCCCTTTTCAAAGGAATTATGAATATTTTGTAATCAGACAGTCTATCCGTGTCACAGCTGACACCAACAATCCAGGATAAGTCACAGTAAACATTTATTGTGTCAACATCTCAATCCATTCATTATGCAAAGATTTTTGTGCATATAAACAGTTTAAATTTTGTATTAAAATCCTTCTACAGAACAGCTGAGTCACATTCGGAGTTAGTTGGTTTAGCACAGTGGGCTAAATAGCTGGCTTGCAATGCAGAACAATGCCAGCAGCGCGGGTTCACTTCCCGTACCAGCCTCCCCGAACTGGCGCCAGAATGTGGCGACTAGGGGCTTTTCACAGTAACTTCATTGAAGCCGACTTGTGACAATAAGTGATTATTATTATTAGTTGTGCTGTTTCTGCTGAAGCCTGGTTGTTTGACTCAGTGTTAAAGCCATTCAGTGAATTTAGCGTCATGGAACTGTACCTCATCCTGCCTTGGCCAGAAACCCCCAGGCGAAGGGGCTGGAGGTTTAGACGGGATGTGAGGAAGAACGTTTTCATCCAGAGGGTCGTGGGGGTTTGGAACTCACTGCCTGAAAGGGTGGTGGAGGCAGAGATCTTATTAACATGTAAGAAATATTTAGATGAGCACTTGTGATCCCAGGGCAAACGAGGCTATGAGCCAAGTGCTGGAAAATGGGGTTAGAATGGTTAGATTTTTGACCGACGCAGACTCGATGGGCTGAAGGGCCTTTTCTGTCCTGTATGACTCTATGAGTTAATGACTATGACTAATTAATAGATTAGATACTTTCTTTTCAGAGAAAACAGGGGATAAGTGGCTGCCGTCTGCTTCCGAAATGTGTGCTTCGAGGAGGTAGGAATAGTAATGTATGAGTGTCGCTGCGTGCATGGAGGGAAGAATGACCCAAGAGCCTCTTCTTCAGCCACAGCTGCCACAGAAAATGAAGATGGCTGTAGTGACCTGTATATCTGCTGGTATGTAAGGGGTTAACATCTGTAAGTCAGTGCTAGACAACCACTAGATGGCAGCACCAGATCTATGTATATAAGCTACACTCAGAGGAGAATCCTGCCTCTTTGTATCAGGAGCGACTAGTGAACAGAGTGTTAGAGATATAGCTTAGTGAGTAGGTGTAGTTAAACGTTATATATACTTATTCCTATTTATCTAATCTTCTGTTATAATTGTAGATGAGTGAACAAACTCATAGATATTTATAATTGTTATTCAATAAACAGTATTTGCTTAATTTGTAGATTGATAGTTTTACTGAATATCAACCATCAGACCATTCTGGACGTAAGCAAAAGAGTAACAAGATATTACTGTAATGTAATATAACATGGTACCAGAATTTAACTTTGAAAAAACTAGTTAGATAGATTAGGTAAATCAAGAAGAGAAGAAATTAGTAGCAGCTATTCAACTGCAGCAAACGGATCCTTTGCAGAAAACCACCTCGATGGACCACGCAAAAGCTCCACATCATCTCGAGACAACCGGTAATCTAAATTCTAATTGGAAATTGTATAAGCAACAATTTCAAATCTACTTATAAGCAGTCCATATTTCAAAATTAAGAATAGTAGATTCAAAAGGTAAATAAATGGGTAAAAAAAATAACATTGCATGTATATGTTGATAAAAATAGTCATGTAACATTCTCTTCAGTATGTGAGAAAAGCCCATTGCTGTGAACTGTGCCTGTGTAAATTGCATTAACAGTGATGGAATGCTGGGTGTATCTGCAGGGAAGGGACTGCCAGGCTGTATCTCACAGCACTGCCAGCTTCATTCCTTATATTCATGATGTGCATTAGTATTCAAAGCTGTTTTGGAGCTGTTTGTGAGATATTTTTCAAGCGATTCAGTTTTTGCTCGCATTCTAGATTGGATTTATAAAATAGTCGGCTGCTGCAACAGATGTTTGCCTTTGCTGCTGATAGTGTTTTTCAGATGGAGACATGAACCTAAGCAATTTCTTCTGAGGGGCAATTTACTGCATCCAATGCACAGTCTGCACATTACTTATATTACAGGGGCGTCCCCGATTCCCTTGAAAAATATGTTTGATGTCGGAGCATCATTGTGCAGTCACAAGCCTGCAGGTGTAATGTATAACATGATGATCTGGTGAGTGAGTCTACACATGCAGTGCAGGCTCTGCATTTCTGGTGAAACTATCAGACCAAGCTGACCCAGTGAGAGATAGGCAGCTTCAATCAAGGCATCTCACACGGAGCAGCTAGCATGATGCCGTGAATGTTTGAAGTGCAGGATCAGTCCTACATTTGAAAGGAGTTCCTCGCTGTTAGGATCAATAGCTAACACGTGAATTATTGGGGGTAAATGATTCTCTGACTCTACAGTTGAGTGATGCCAGCAGCAAAGACTGCACGATAGCTGCAGTATGGCTACTTTGTCTCACCAATAGAGTAGTTAGAATTGGGGATTGTGAAGTATACAGCTACTCTCTGAAGAGAGCTTCAGTGTCTTTGAGAGATTTAGGGCTATTAGACTCCACATCAAGGTAGCTGAAAAACTATTGTGCCTTTTAATTCAACTAAGACTAGTCACCATGGCAACCTCTACACATTGGTTTGATTACAGATATAAATATACACCAAGGGTGAGTTATTTATGCAAAGTAAATCTCTGAACAGCACTAACTTGTAATTGCCAAAGGCTATGATTGCTTAAGGTCCCTAATTTTCTAGCGCCTCAGAATGCAATCCTCAGAATGCCGATTTAAATCTTTTCGGAGAATTTGATTGAATAAAGTCACAGTAAATTTTTGTCATCGTGAATGAACCATGGCAATCTTAAAATGTATGAGATCGGGCAAAAAGAGGATTAAGATTTGAGTTTAATAAGTAAATGGAGCATAAAGATGCAAAAGCAACTGCTTTGATGTTACCTTTAACATAGAAAGCTATTCAATGGTTTATCCCAGAGGCACAATCATTAAGGATAAATATTGAGAATAAATGAATGCATGATTTATGGAAACTAGAACTGCTGTTGTCCCAGAGATTTAAAAAAGTATTTTGATGGGACTCAGTAGACAGCAAAAAACAAACATCCCAACACAGACAACACTGCTCATTCCTGTAGGTTAAGACCAGAGAATTCCAGTTGAAGAAGTCCAACCTGAGGAATGGTCAGTCACATTAATATTATCTAAATGCTTCAGTAAATGAAGGCTGAGCAACAATGTGGGTTGTGCCTCACAGTAACCAGGGACAAATAAACCAAGTTCATAAAAATATGGCCAAGTGTCTGAGATGAATTGAACCTAAATGAAGCACCCAATCTATGGAAGTTGCTTTAACTGCTCCAGTAACATTAAAGCAAAAACCACTCATTGTGTAATAATCATTCTTTAATCAGGGCAGCCTTTGTCAGATGTGAAAAAACCCTCAAAGGTTTCATAGAATTTACAGTGCAGAAGGAGGCCATTCGGCCCATCGAGTCTGCACCGGCCCCCGGAAAGAGCATCCCACCCAAGGTCAACACCTCCACCCTATCCCCATAACCCAGTAACCCCACCCAACACCAAGGGCAATTTTGGACACTAAGGGCAATTTATCATGGCCAATCCACCTAACCCGCACATCTTTGGTAACTAATGATATGGAAGCTGGATTATTGTATTAATTCTGGTGATCTGGCCAACTCTTATGTATACGTTAGACAGAGGGCGCAAACATTAGATCATTATAAATGGATGGACATTGCGTTGGAACAATGCAGTGATCACTGAGGGAAATGGGCTCAGTGTAGTCTTGTTCCTCATCTTCATCAATCAGCTGTTGGATGTTGTCCAAGGCAATAATTTTTCCTTCATATTTACACCATCATCTTCTATAGCTTCATTTTCTCCCCTTCTGTAAGACAAGTGGAGCAAATCATTACAAGCAGATATTGACAAGATAATATCCGTGGGTAAAGGAATAAATGTGTTATCTGCTGTGTATTGAGCTCTCTTCAGTAGCAGGCTTCTCATCTTGGGACAGGCAGCAGAATAAAAATCCTTAAGATTTCGATTCCCATTGTTAATTACTGCACTTTTAAAATTCAGCATCAATACATCAATCGAACACGTCAGTCCTGTTTATCAGGGAGGACAGGAAGGTGCACAACTATGACAATGGGATCCAGCGTTACCAAGGTTGACGGGGGGGGTTTGTGGAGGTTTGAGGGACAGGGCTTGGGGGCTGGAAAGTGATGGGAGGGAGTTCTGCCTGCACATTGTGAGGCTCTAGGAAGATTGAGGGGCCTGAATGCTGACCAGGGGAGGTTCGAAAGCTGGTCTCAAACTAAAAATGCAGCAAAGTTATGACAAACAGTTTAAAATAAAAACTATAAAAGAATCTGCACAGGAGGGGGCTGAGGGAGTGTGGGAGGAGCCGATTGCTGGACTTAGGGGCCTTAACAGAGGGCACCTCACAATAACAAATAACATCAAACATGGAAATGATGATGACCTGATGATGATCTTTATTATTGCCACAAATAGGCTTCCATTAACGCTGCAGTGAAGTGTGAACTCCACCTCCTCCTGCGCAAGGCTAAGCCTAATGCAGCTCAAAGTGGTGCACAGAGCGCACCTGACCAGAACCCGAATGAGCAGGTTCTTCCTGGAGGTGGAGGACAAATGTGAGCGGTGCCAGAGGGGCCCGGCCAACCACACCCACATGTTTTGGGCTTGTCCCAAGCTTGCTGGGTTCTGGACAGCCTTCTCTCCGAGGCAATGTCCAGGATTGTGGGGTGAGGGTGAAGCCATGCCCAATAGTGGCAATCTTCGGGGTATCGGAGCAGCCAGAGCTACACTTGGGGAAGGAGGCCAACGCCCTCGCTTTCGCTTCCCTAATCGCACGCTGGAGAATCCTGCTCGGCTGCCGATCGGCAGCACCACCCACAGCTGCAGACTGGCTCGCTGAACTCTCGGAATTTCGCCACCCGAGGGGCAGAGGACGGCTTCCTGGATACTTGGGGGCAGTGCGTCGGCCTGTTCCAAAACCTGTTCGAGGCCAGCAACGAGGTGTAAGCTAAGGGGGAAAAAAAAGATAGATGGGGAACAAAAGGACTGCGCAACCTGAGGGAGGTGTGGGGGGTGGAAGGAAGGTGGAGAAACCACAAGAGAAGAGGAAGGTTGCGAAGCCAATGGAGGGGGGTGGGGATGGGAGGAAAGGGGGGGGGGGGTGGGGTGGGAGGAAGGGGGGGGAGGGGAAATCATAGACCGATCCAGAGGGCAATAAAATGTACATACAGTCAGTTAAATGAAGGACAACACAAATCTCAGTAAAATAAAGTAAATTAGGGCAGGCAAGAAATATGTAATGTATATATACAACAACTGTTTATAAATATGAGCAAAGCCAATGAAAAGAGTTTAAAACTAAAAACAAACAACACGGCAATGAAGTTACTGTTAAAATCCCCTCGTCGCCACACTCTGGCGCCTGTTCGGGTACACAGAGGGAGATTTCAGAATGTCCAATTCACCTAACAGCACGTCTTTCGGGACTGTGGGAGGAAACCGGAGCACCCGGAGGAAACTCACACAGACACGGGGATAACGTGCAGATTCCGCACAGACAGTGACCCAAGCCGGGATTCGAACCTGGGACCCTGGCGCTGTGAAGCAACAGTGCTAACCACTGTGCTACCATGCCACCCAAATGGAGTCTGAGCTCATGAAGAGTTTATTGAGAAGGTGCAACTGGAGCCAATGACATTTGGAGTCCTTTAACATGAGGCTACAGGGGTCATTGGGTTCACAATGAAGTTGATCAATTTGAGCATTTACAGAGAGGGCTGGGAGAATGGAGATTCAGCCAATCTTCAAGCTGCAGGATGTCTGTAAGATGCTCAATGAAAACCTCTGAGGTTCTTCCTCCAATTGACATGACTAATGGGCCAAAGGACATCTGGTCATTCCAAAAGTGGAGGTTAGGCATAATGGGAATATCAGATCAGGCAGAGGAGGAGTGCCTTTGGTAAGTGTGAACATATTCTGGATTCACTCCAGAATAAAGATGTCAAGTAGCGGGCTTGGCATCTCGGTCACCTCGATCTCTGGGGTGGTGCCTTAGCTGGAACGCTGGCTCAGCGAAAGGTGAATTACACACAGACAGCTCGAGTGCCTTTCTAGTAACATTTGGGGGGTGTATTATATTTGCCCAATACTATTTAATCTGTTGGATCTATTAGTCCACAGGAAGAAGGGTGATTGAATAATGGAGCCTGAGCCCAATGCTGCCTTCTTGATTGCAATGATCAGATTGAGGAGAAGGGCCTGGCATCGCCTAGTGCAGCTTCGAGAGCTATCTCCTTTAGAACTCTAGGATGTAGCCCATCTGGGCCCGGAGATTTATCAATTTTTAGACCTCTTAGTTTCTCTAGCACTTTCTCCTTTGTGATGGCTACCATATTCAATTCTGTCCCTTACTCTCCGGGATTGTTGGGATATTACTCATGTCTTCTACTGTGAAGACTGACGCAAAGTACTTATTTAGTTCCTCAGCTATTTCCTTGTCTCCCATCACTAGATTACCAGCGTCATTTTGGACCGGCCCAATGTCTACTTTTGCCTCCCGTTTGTTTTTAATGTATTTAAAGAAACTTTTACTATTATTCCTAATGTTACTGGCTAGCCTACCTTCATAATTGATCCTCTCTTTCCTGATTTCTCTCTTTGTTATCCTCTGTTTGTTTTTGTAGCCTTCCCAATCTTCTGCCTTCCCACTACTCTTTGCCACATTATAGGCTTTCTCTTTTGCTTTGATGCATTCCCTAACTTCCTTTGTCAGCCATGGCTGCCTAATCCCCCCCTCTGATAACCTTTCTTTTCTTTGGGATGAACCTCTGTACTGTGTCCTCAATTACTCCCAGAATCTCCTGCCATTGCTGTTCTACTGTCTTTCCCACTAGGCTCTGCTCCCAGTCGATTTTCGTCAGTTCCTCCCTCATGCCCCTGTAGTTACCTTTATTTAACTGTAACACCTTTACATCTGATTCTACCTTCTTTCAAATTGGAGATTGAATTCTACCATATTATGATCACTGCCTCCTCAGTGTTCCCTTACTTTAAGATCTTTAATCAAGTCTGGCTCATTACATAACACTAAGTCCAGAATGGCCCGTTCCCTCGTGGGCTCCATCACAAGCTGTTCCAAAAAGCCCTCCTGTAAACATTCAATGAATTCCCTTTCCTTGGGTCCACTGGCAGCATTATTTACCCAGTCCACCTGCATATTGAAGTCCCCCATGATCACTGTGACCGTGCCTTTCTGACATGCACTTTCTATTTCGTGGTGCATTTTGTGCCCCTGGTCCTGACCACTGTTAGGAGGCCTGTACATAACTCCCATTATGGTTTTTTTGCCTTTGTGGTTCCTCAACTCTACCCACACAGACTCCACATCATCTGACCCTATGTCGTTTAGTGCTATCATTTCATTCCTAATTAACAAGGCAACCCCACCCCCTCTGCCCGCCTCTCTGTCTTTTCGATAGGTTGTGAATCCCTGGATGTTTAAATGCCAGTCCTGAACCCCCTGCAACCACGTCTCTGTGATGCCTACCACATCATACCTGCCAGTCACAATCTGGGCCACAAGCTCATCTACCTTGTTCCGTACACTGCGCGCATTTAAATATAGCACCTTTAATTCTCTATTGACCATCCCTTTTTGTTTTCTTAGTGTGGTGGACCTTGGTTTACTGAGCCTTTCCATACACTGTGTCATATTTTGTGGGATGGGGACTATCGTAACCTCTCCTGAGATCTGTCTTTTCGTGCTTTTTTGTATTCCTAAGCAGCTACGCTTCCCACTGATTACTTCACCTCTTGGTTCCCTGACTTTCCCTTCCCCCCCAATCTCTAGTTTAAAGTCCTATTGACCACCCTATTTACTCTTTTCGCCAGAACACTGGTCCCAGCTCGGTTCAGGTGGAGACCATCCCAACGGTATAAGTCCGCCCTGTCCCAAAACTGATGCCAGTGTCCCATGAAAAGGAACCCCTCATTCCCACACCACTCTTTCAGCCACGTGTTAACTTCCCTTATTCTTGCCTCCCTATGTCAATTTGCCCGTGGCTCGGGCAGTAATCCGGAGATTATGATCCTTGAGGACCTGTTTTTTAATTTGAATCCTAGCTCTTTATAATCTCTAAACAGGTCCTCTTTTCTAGACTTGCCTGTGTTGTTGGTACCGACATGGACCACAACAACTGGATCCTCCCCCTCCCTCTCCAGTATCCTTTCAAGCGGGTCAGAGATGTCCCGCACCCTAGCACCGGACAGGCAACATACCATGCGGGACTCTTTATCCTGCTCACAAAGGATACTATCTATCCCCCTGATATTAGAATCCCCTACAACTACAACTTGCCTATTTACTCCCTCCCCTTGAATGGCCTGCTGAACCATGGTGCCTTGGTCAGCTGACTCATCCTTCCTGCAGCCCTGTTCGCCATCCACACAGGGAGCAAGTGCCTCATACCTGTTGGACAGGGTTAAGGGCGGAGGCTCCTGAGTTCCTGACTGCTGGTTCCCTTTACCTGCCTGACTTGCAGTCACACCCTGCTGTCCCTGGCCACTGGCAGTATTTAAACTACTTACTCTGACAGGTGTGTCTGGCTCCTGAAACACAGTGTCCAGGTAAGTCTCCCCCTCCCGGATGGGCCTCAGTGTTTGAAGCTCAGACTCCAGCTCATCAACTCTGAGCCGGAGCTCTTCGAGCAGCCAACACTTACTGCAGATGTGGTCGCTGCAGCTCGCAATGGGATCTGCCAGCTCCCACATCAAGCAGCTCAAGCACATCACCTGACCAGCCATCACTAATTAATTAATTAGTTTAATTTAAGTTTACGAGTTTAGCTGTGTTTTAAAAAAATTTGGGGCAGATTTGCTATCAACCAATCAGATCACAGCTTCCCTCAGACGTCACTTTTGGAAAAAAAACCCTGGAAAACAGGAAGTTACCGTTAGGTTTTTATACTCACAGAGACTGTTCCTCCTCCTCCGAACGGCTCCCAAAATTAGGCCCGAAGAGAGAGAGAGAACAAAACAGTCGGGAAAAAGCACCTTCTCCCACTCTTCACCAAATTACCTCACTGCACCAAATTACCAAGTTTCAAATTCTCACTCTGTCTGTGTCTCACTCACTCAGGCTGTGTCTCCTTGACCAGCGCAATGCTTACTAAGTGCGCTTTCTGTCTGTCTTTTATACAGACTTTAGGATGACTCACACTCAACCTTCAAAGAGAAGAATACAATGTGTACCTTTGTGCCCCTTAACAGGCCTCAGGTGACTGCCAGATAACTGCCTCTCAGCAATTAGGGTGGGGGCAGCTTCAGCCAATCAGACACTAATCTACACTGCACTTTTAAAAAACAGCACAATTAGATTAACCACTTACCTTTCCTGGTTACCTCACTGCACCAAATTACCAGGTCCATGGCCAATGGGTGGCCCAGCAAGGCCCAGAGGATGAGGAGGTCAGATCCACCCAAACATAAAATAAACAACACAGAAAAAGAAATTAAAACTTAAAAAAAAAAGATATTTAGCCACAGTTTGTTGAGAATATATTTGAACCAGCAGCTAATTAACACTGAGATTTTCATTTAGACCCGACCCCAACAGTTGCTAGGATACTGGAGGACCGGAACCCTAATGTTTTAGTTTATTCTGTTAGAAAGTGTGGAAAGAATACTTTGCTCCCGGAGTGATTGCAGAAAGAAATAGGGGTTTTGTATTTTAAAACAAACCTTTATTATTAATACAATATTAAACTATTTAACAACACACCCGGAAATAGTTAAATACCCCTTAAACAATACTCAATACCGTAACTACAATACCCTTAATTGCCATCTCTGTCCTCAATTAAACAACAAGAAAGGAAAACATACAGATCTCAGTCCATCCCACATCCCAATGGCACAGAGTAATACTTGATTTCCAGAACAGATTTGGTTCCTGGTGGAACCCCTGCAGACTCTGGCTGGATGTCTTCAAGAAGCTGTTTCGACTGGTTTGTTTCAGCATTCCCCTATCCTCAGACAAGTCTGCTCTGCTTTAAATAGCATTACACTTTTTTTAAAACTACCCTATTGTGATAGCAAAAGACTTTACTTGTGGTCTAAAAGGATAGTGAGATTAGAACCTTCTCGAAATGTCTGAATGCCTTAGCTCCGCCCAGCAATGATATAATCTCCCCAAGCAGAAAAAAAATGAATTCTCCAGTCAAACAACGGTGCATTATACCAGACTGTTTTTACTCTGGTCAATTTCAGCTCTGGCTCCGAAAAGCGTTCTCGTCTTGCAAGACAGGATTCTTTTTAAAAACATGACCACTGCAGTCAGACACACTAACCCAGGCTGTTAACTCTTAAATTGCCAAATGTTTATGATCCAATGTATCTAAAATCCTACATTCGTCACAATGAGTCATACACCCAAGACTTTCCTATCTGGGAATGAGCGAGAGACAATGCTGCACACATCAAGAGAGGGGGTGGATCATATCAACCTCATTCTGTGAGAGAATCTAAATCCCCATGCAATGGGAAGACATCCCCTGCCAGTGGCCCTGAAGGTCACCACCAAGCTCATAGGGGATCTATGCAGCATCTCACAGTCCTCACCACATAACTGTATCAAGGAGGTGACAGGTGCCCTCTACAGTAAGGGTCATCATTATGTGAAATTCACTGGTGCAGTGGTTAGCACTATTGTCTACAGCGCTGAGGATCCGGGATCGATCTCGGCCCTGGGTCACTGTCTATGTGGGGTTTGCACTCCCGTGTCTGCGTGGGTCTCAGCCCCGCAACCCAAAACATGTGCAGGGTAGGTGGATTGGCCATGCTAAATTGCCCCTTAATTGGTAAAAACATGATTGGGTATTCTAAATTTTTTTAAAAACGTAACAATTATGTGAAGTTCACTCTTGATGAAGAAAGACAGGGTGCTGGATTTCTGGGTTTCGATGCAATCTCTGGCTTCCCTTTAGTACAAGGTTCAATTGATGGCACATCTCCCACAAGTCCCGAAAGGCGTGATATTAGGTGAATTGGACAATCTGAATTCTCCCTCAGTGTATCCGAACAGGCGCCAGAATGTGGTGTCTCGGGGATTTTCACAGTAACTTCATTGCAGTGTTAATGTAGGCCTACTTGTGATAAAAATAAAGATTGGTGCTTGGGCAGGCAGTGACTAGTGGGATACTACAGGGATTGGTGCTTGGGCTTCAGCTGTTCACGATATATGTAAATGTCCTGGACCAGTCAACCAAATCTAAAGTTTCCAACTTTACCGATGACACAAAACTGGGTGGAGTTGTGAGTTGTGAGGAGGGGCAAGGAGACTTCAAGGAGATTTCGACAAGTTGAGTGAGTGAGTGGGCAAACACATGGCAGATGCAGTACAATGTGGCTAAATATTTAGTTATAAAGCTTGGTGTGAAAAACAGAAAGGAAAAATATTAATTAAATGGTGATATATTGAAAAGTGTGGATGTATAGAGGGATCTGGAGTGTCCAGTGGAGGGTCAGGTGCAGCAAGCAATTAGGAGGGCAAATGGGATGTTGGCCTTCATTGCAAGAGGAATTGAGTTCCAGAGCAGAGAAATCTTACTGCAGTTGGTGACGAATATAGGAATTAAAAAATATATATTGTACTCTGTATCTGTTGCAGAAATGTTATTAAAATAACTTAGGTTAAGGTATACAGATGTATGTCTGTTGAAGCTGTGAGTAAGGGGTTAACAACTAGGCAGGCTGTGATTCACTCACGGGGGGCATTTTTCAGCCTTGCCCGGTGTTCGTTGTTTTTAGTTTCATTTTTAAGGTTCTGCTCTGGTTTCTGAGGAAAGGAGGCGTGTTTCTCAGACTGACTTCCGAAAGCTTCGCTCCCAAGGACTTTATGAATAAATGTGTAAGCCACTGAGTGTTAACTTTATTAATAAATGGTGTTTGAACTGTGTATGTGGATTTTGTTTAATTGAAAGTTTAACAGTAGATGGGAAAGTAAGCTCAAAGACCTTTCTTTATTTTTTTGTTAGAACTGTTTAACTGTTCATTGAAAAGTTGTTTTTTCCCCTTGGATGTTAATGGGGTTAATTCTGTGTTAATAATAAAATTTGGTTGAATATAGAAGATCCCAAGTTGTCCGTGGAAACATTCTTGGAGCAAAGCATCCTTTCTTCACAGTCTACAAATTGAAAAATTGTTGGGGTCTTGTCCAGTTTCCTAATATAAATTGCGGTCTGGTCCGGGGACTATAACAAAGATTGGGGGCTATTGCCAGGATTAAGTATAATTCCCAGGTTGTCTTGGGATTATTGAATTTAGAGACAGTGGACTGGATTCGGAGACTAGGGGCTGTATTCGCCGTTTTGGCAGCTCAGAGCCAACGCCGACAGGGGAACTGTGGTGTTTTACGATGTAAAAATCGTTGCTGAACCCTCACTGATCCTGCGACCGGTGAGGGACTGCCATTTGCGCAGAGTGAAACTCCCGGCTCCCACGCCAAAAGCAGCTGGAGAATGGCCTGGTACGTGGCTGTGCATGCGCATAGCGACGACCTGCAGCGGTCGTGCCATAAAACATGATGCTGGCTGTGCGTGGACCATAACTGCCAAATACTGCTCCCCTGGCCACCCCCTGGCCTCCCCCTACCAGCGCCCCCAACTCTCGTGGTACCCCCACCCCCGGCTCCTGGCCGACTGTGGTGGCGCTGGACACAGTCTGTAGCCGGCACGCCGGGTACCTGACCGCTGAGACCACACCACGTCATCGGGAACTCAGCCCATCGGAGACAGTGATTCGTGGAGGCCCCGGAGAGTAGAGGTTCAGGCCCGCTAATGATATGCCAACGATGTTTAACTGCTGCGCAGCGAGTGACACATTGCTGGGGTTCCGGAGAATTCTAATTTGTAGTCAAACCGCGATTTCGCCATCGGAGGCTATTCTCCGCCCAATCGCGTTTCCAATTTCAGCGTCGGTGGAGGGTGGTGTGCGGGTTGGGGGTTTGGGGCACCCATAACGGCCGGTGTCACGGCAAAACCAGGGGCCAAGGTGGGTGGTCAGTGGGGTGCGCAGCAAGATGGCTGCTTTGCAGGCCGTGGCAATGGCGGTCCGTGCCTGGACACTGCCCCAGTCCCGTGGGTGGGTCACCCCATCCCCCCATGTTCCTCTGTGGCACGCTCCACTGCTGCAGCTTCCTCCTCCTTGAACAGCTCCGGCTTGTACAGATGCAGGATATCCCCCAGGGCTGCGGCGACCAGCAGGAAAGCCACCATTGCTGGTTGAATTCCAATATCCATTGTATGCTGGGGGTAAAAGACCGACATGTTAGCATGGTGCGCACCCCCATGCTCAACCAGGTCCCTCGGGCTACATGGTGGCCCCTGTTGGTGCTGCGGGAGCTTCCCCTGCATTCCCCCCCCCCCTCATCTCCGCACCCCTGGTCTCAGCAGTACCCTACACTGTGGGGCATCTGGCCCTGGCGCTGACCCTGATGCCAGTGGAAGCCTCACGGTTGGCGCTCCCGTCGGGGCTACAGTGGGCGTTGCCCTGGGTGGGCCTCCTGATGCCCCACTGGGTGCCAGCGAGGTAGGGGGTGTATGGTGGAGGGGGTGTGGGATGGGGATTGGTGCTTACTCACCCTGAGGAGGTCATGCAGTTTTTTCCGGCACTGCTGGCCGGTCTGGACAGTGTAGCTGGTGGTGCTGATCACCTCTGCCACCTGTGCCCAGGTACGCCTCCTCCCCCAACCCCAGCCAGTGTCCGGCCCAGCAGCTCACGGTCGTGCCTCTCCGTGTCCTACCTCCTGTCTCTCTCCCTCAGCTGCCATTATGCCGGTTTCAAGATTTTTAAAAGCACAAGTATCGCACCATCGGGAACTCGGCCCATTGGAGGCGGAGAATCATGGAGACCCCGGAGAATACTGAGTCGAGCCCGCTAATGATATGCAAACAGTGTATACTGTACGTGCGTTCTGGACCGCATTGATGCCGATGTCGAGGTGATGGAGAATTACAATTTGGCGTCAAATCGGCGCTGCCGCAATTTTTGCGTCGGAATGTATTCTCCGTCCAATTGCATTTCCCAATTTTGGCGTCAGGCAACAGAGAATCCAGCCCAGTGAGTGTGAGGAGCTGGTGCTTCATTGCAGATGTTACATTTGGACAGTTTAAATAGGGCCTGACTTGAGAAATGGTTCTTTCTGTGGCTAAGAATTTCCTGCATGTGGAAGAGGTCACTCGAAATGATTTACAAAGAGTGGCTAAATCAAAGCTTTTGAATTTGGCCAACAAGCTGCAGTTGATTTGGAGAGGCGAGGAAGGTAGTGATAATTACAGCAAGAGCTCAGTATTTAAATCTGCCAGAGACACAGTCTGAATCATTGGAATTGGCTCAACTTCAATTACAAATGAAACCGCTTGAATGAGAAAAAAAACAAAAAAGAGAGAAAGGCTTGGCGGAAGCAAGAGAGAGCGAGGGAGAGAGTGAAGCAATGGCAAGAGAAAAGAGTAAAGAGAGAGAAATTAAACTTCACAAAATGGAAATGACGGAGAGGGAGTTGGAAAAGAAAAGAAAATATCAACAGAAAATGTTGGAGTTAAAGGCAGAAGTTGAGGAAGTTCTAGAGGAAGGAATACCCCTCCTAGTCAAAAGCTTAGTCGGGATATGTTTAACTATATTCAAGCACCACAAAGATTTGACGGAAAAGATGTGGAAGCCTTTTTATCTCATTTGAGAAAGTAGCTAAATAATTGAACTGGCCAAAGACCATGTAGGTAGTGTTAATTCAAACAAAGTTGATAGGTACAGCTAGTGAATTTTTGCTTCATTATCAGAGGAGGTATCTAGGGATTATGATGAGGTGAGGAAAATCAGATTAAGTACATTTACATTAGTGCCAGAAACCTATCAACAGAAGTTTAGAAATCTAAGGAAAGAACCAAGTCAGACATATATAAAATTTGAAAGAATCAAACAAAACAATTTTGATAGATGAATAAGAGCATTTAAAATAGACCAAACATGCGAAGCTCTTCGGGAAATGATTATTTTGGAGGAAATCCTGGTATTCCCTGGGTGCACCTACACCTCAGGAATGCAGAGGTTCAAGAATGCAACTCACCAACACCTTGTCAAGGGCACTTAAGGATGGGCAATAATTATTGGTCTAGCCAGCGAAGCCCACATCCATGAAATAATAAGAAAGTAAATCCTCCCTGGTGGAAGCAATCTGGGGTTTGAGCAGGGGTGGGGCGAAGAAGCTGCATTTTCAGTCATGCTGTCTGTTTGTTGCAGCTTTGGTTGCTATGCTGTTTTCTGTGTAAATAAACTTTGTTTGTTGTTAAATGGGCTCCTGTATGTCCTCCCATAGGATCCACCCCACCTTCAACTCATTGGCTAACATGCTGCTACCAAAGGCACTCATTCCGATGTCTTCCAAAACATCCTGGCCGGGAACCCTGCGCTCGCGCTGGCACGGAGAATCAGAGTTGCCGCTGATTTGGGCCACGACGCCGCAAATCTGATGCCGTGAGGCGATTCTCCGGTGACTGGAGAATTACCGCCAGCCACGCGCTGTGATCGATGCAGCGCCGGTCGGGGGCCCTTGAAAGAGGCCCCGCGGCAATTCTCCGAGGTCGACCAACCGAGTTCCCGCCGGCGTGGGTCACGTATGGTTCCACCCAGCGGGAGCTCGGCGTCGCGGCTGCGGTGGCCGTCCTGATGGGGGGGGGGGGGGCAGGGGATCAGTCTCCGGGGGGGGGGGGCCTCCACGACGGCCAGGCCTGCAATCGGGGGCCACTGATCGGCAGCCACGCGCCATCCGTGGGCGGCTACCTTCTTCCGCACCGACCGCTGTGTGCCTCCGCCATGTTGTTCAGCGCCGGCACGCAAGCGGCCGCCACGCGCATGCGCGGACCCGTGGCGGGCAGCGCAGGCCCGCGTACGGCAGCTGGAGCAGCGCGGGGCACTCCAGCACTGTGGGCAACAGAATCGCTGGGCCAAGAGGCCCGTTGATGCCGGCGTGAAACACGCCGATGTTTACGCCGGCGTCAACACTTAGCCACGTTTGTTGAGAATCCCGGCCCCCGTCTGCCTACTGATGAAGTGTCTCTGAGACATGGGGTGAGATTCTCCAACCCCCCGCCAGGTCGGAGAATCGCCGGGGGCTGGCGTGAATCCCGCCCCTGCCGGTTGCCGAAGTCTCCAGCACCGGATATTCGGCGGGGGCGGGAATCGGGCCGCGCCAGTTGGCGGGCCCCCCCACTGGATTCTCCGGCCCGGATGGGCCGAAGTCCCGCCGATAAATTGCTTGTCTCGCCGGCGTGGATTAAACCACCTTTTGAACGGCGGGACAAGGCGGCGTGGGCGGGCTCCGGGGTCCTGGGGGGGGGCGCGGGGCGATCTGGCCCCGGGGGGTGCCCCCACGGTGGCCTGGCCCGCAATCGGGGCCCACCGATCCGCGGACGGGCCTGTGCCGTGGGGGCACTCTTTTCCTTCCGCCTTCACCACGGTCTCCACCATGGCGGAGGCGGAAGAGACTCCCTCCACTGCGCAATGTTGGGGCTCGGCCCCCAAAGATGCGGAGCATTCCGCACCTTTGGGGCGGCGCGATGCCCGTCTGATTGGCGCCGTTTTGGGCGCCAGTCGGCGGACATCGCGCCGTTTGGGGATAATTTCGCCCCTGAACTCTAGTAAAATTGCCATAGTCCCAGGTGACCACAGGCTGCTTCCTCCTTTGAGGGTGGAGAACTGATGATTTAACGTGAGGGTCACCACACCTCAAGGTTGAGAAGAATAATTTCAGCTGGTGCGGGAATTGAACCCATGCTGCTGACCTCGCTCTGTATCACAAACCTACCATCCAGCCAGCTGAACTACACCAGCCTGAACGCTTGCCTTCACAAGAAAGTATATGGAATGCTATCCTTCATTGGACGGGGCATCGAGTATAAAACTGGCAAGTCATGTTGCAGTTGTATAGAACCTTGGTCAGGCCGCACTTGGAATATTGCGGGCAATTCTGGTCGCCACACTACCAGAAGGATGTGGAGGCTTTGGAGAGGGTGCAGAGGAGGTTTACCAGGATGCTGCCTGGTCTGGAGGGTGTCAGCTATACGGAGAGGCTGAATAGACTCGGACTGTTTTCATTAGAACGACGGAGGTTGAGGGGTGACCTGATAGAGGTCTACAAGATTGTGAGGGGCATGGGTAGAGTGGATGGGCAGGCACTCTTTCCCAGGGTGGAGGGGTCAGTCACCAGAAGGCATAGGTTTAAGGTCCGTGGGACAAGGTTTAGAGGCATTTTCTTTATGCAGAGGGTGGTGAGTGCCTGGAATGCGTTGCCGGGGAGGTTGTGGAAGCAGATACATTAACGGCGTTCAAAGGGCATCTTGACAAACACATGGATAGGACGGGTATAGAGGGATATGGCACAAGGAGGTGCTGAGGGTTTTGGCCAAGGGTGGTGTGGTGTTCTTTGTGTTCCTTATACTCAGGATGGATGTCGTAGTGTTCACAAAGACCACACAGGCTAAATTCAACAACAAAGCTAACATTTATTACACTACTTATTGTACAGCTCGACCTCTTACTCCTATAGCAAGCTCCATTGACCTACAATCTACACTGAAGTAATACTTGCCTCATGCACTCTGTCTGAAACTGGACTCTTTCCAACAATCTTTACTCTTTCCTCGCCACTCTCCCAGAAACCTGAGAGTCAGTCCTTTTTACAGGTCTGTCCCCAATTCCATCTTGGTGGTTAATTATTATATTACATTAACCCTTTATATACTAGACACTCTACATAATGTGGAGATGCCGGCGTTGGACTGGGGTGAGCACAGCACAAAGTCTTACAACACCAGGTTAAAGTCCAACAGGTTTGTTTCGATGTCACTAGCTTTCGGAGCGCTGCTCCTTCCTCAGGTGAATGAAGAGGTCTGTTCCAGAAACACATATATAGACAAATTCAAAGATGCCAAACAATGCTAGTAATGCGAGCATTAGCAGGTGATTAAATCTTTACAGATCCAGAGATGGGGTAACCCCAGGTTAAAGAGGTGTGAATTGTCTCAAGCCAGGACAGTTGGTTCTCCGTTCATGGAGAAGTGGAGCATCATGAGGTTATCCGTGGGTTTGCGGTAAAGCGATCTCCAGCTTCCACCCTAAACACATTAAAGAAGCCATCCCCTATGGACAAGCGCTCCGTATACACAGGATCTGCTCAGACGAGGAGGAGCGTAACAGACATCTACAGACGTTGAAAGATGCACTCGTACGAACGGGATATGGCACTCGACTCATCGATCGACAGTTCCAACGTGCCACAGCGAAAAACCGGACCGACCTCCTCAGAAGACAAACATGGGACACAACCGACAGAATACCCTTCGTCGTCCAGTACTTCCCCGGAGCGGAGAAACTACGTCATCTTCTTCACAGCCTTCAACACGTCATTGATGACGATGAACATCTTGCCAAGGTCATCCCCACACCCCCACTACTTGCCTTCAAACAACCGCGCAACCTCAAACGAACCATTGTTTGCAGCAAACTACCCAGTCTTCAGAACAGTGACCACGACACCACACAACCCTGTCATGGCAATCTCTGCAAGACGTGCCAGATCATCGACATGGATACCACCATTACACGTGAGAACACCACCCACCTGGTACGCGGTACATACTCGTGCGACTCGGCCAACGTTGTCTACCTCATACGCTGCAGGAAAGGATGTCCCGAAGCGTGGTACATTGGCGAGACCATGCAGACGCTGCGACAACGAATGAACGGACATCGCGCAACAATCACCAGGCAGGAATGTTCCCTTCCAGTCGGGGAACACTTCAGCAGTCAAGGGCATTCAGCCTCTGATCTCTGTGTAAGCGTTCTCCAAGGCGGCCTTCAGGACCCGCGACAACGCAGAATCGCCGAGCAGAAACTTATAGCCAACTTCCGCACACATGAGTGCGGCCTCAACTGGGACCTGGGATTCATGTCGCATTACATTCATCCCCCACCATCTGGCCTGCGAAATCCTACCAACTGTCCTGGCTTGATACAATTCACACCTCTTTAACCTGGGGTTACCTCATCTCTGGATCTGTAAAGATTTAATCACCTGCTAATGCTCGCATTCCAAGCATTGTTTGGCATCTTTGAATTTGTCTCTATATGTGTTTCTGGAACAGACCTCTTCATTCACCTGAGGAAGGAGCAGCGCTCCGAAAGCTAGTGACATCGAAACAAACCTGTTGGACTTTAACCTGGTGTTGTAATACTTCGTACTCTACATAATGTCACAGTTGGTATCATGACTGGTACAGGCTTGGAGGGCCGAAGGGCCTGTACCTGTGCTGTATTGTTCTTTGTTCTTAAACCGACTGAAGTCTATAACCACCTCCTGACTACACAAGACTCCTTTTCTCTCTTTTTGAATGGAGGTGTTACATTGGGCATCACACAATTCTTGAATACAACTTCCATCTAGGCATGTTTGAAAGATTTTAACTAGATACAGGCAATAGTACATCAGACTATCCTTCGATACAAGGATCTGGGGAACCTAGACAATTGTAAGCAGCTGGAGGAATGGCTGTTTGGCATCCCAAATGTTAGAGGTGAATATCGCATAGTATCTAATGAATGTACGAAGAAGAATACATTCACCAAAAAGTATAAAGATAATGAGAATCATAGGGTCAAAAACACAGGAAAAAGCTAATCATTAAATCAATCCAGTCCCTATTCTTTATTGGAGATATTGAACAAATCCCGCTTCTCTGCTCTTCTCCAAATAGCCATGCATATTTTTTTTTTTTATAAATATTTTATTGAAAATTTTTGGTCAACCAACACAGTACATTGTGCATCCTTTACACAATATTATAACAACACAAATAACAATGACCTATTTTATAAAGAAAAAATGAATAAATATTAAATAACAAAAATGAAAACTAACCCTAATTGGCAACTGCCTTATCACAAGTAACACTCTCCAAAAATATAATTTAACAGTCCAATATATAATTATCTGTCGCAACGACCTATACATATTATACAGTATATATTAACAATCCTGAGAGTCCTTCTGGTTCCTCCTCTCCCCCCACCCCTCTCCCCCCCCTCCCGATCGATCCTGGGCTGCTGCTGCTGCCCTCTTTTTTCCATTCCATCTATCTTTCTGCGAGGTATTCGACGAACGGTTGCCACCGCCTGGTGAACCCTTGAGCCGACCCCCTTAGAACGAACTTAATCCGCTCTAGCTTTATAAACCCTGCCATGTCATATATCCAGGTCTCCACCCCCGGGGGCTTGGCTTCTTTCCACATTAACAATATCCTGCGCCGGGCTACTCGGGACGCAAAGGCCAAAACATCGGCCTCTCTCGCCTCCTGCACTCCCGGCTCTTGTGCTACCCCAAATGTAGCCAACCCCCAGCTTGGTTCGACCCGGACCCCCACTACTTTTGAAAGCACCTTTGTCACCCCCATCCAAAACCCCTGTAGTGCTGGGCATGACCAAAACATATGGGTATGATTCGCTGGGCTTCTCGAGCACCTCGCACACCTATCCTCCACCCCAAAAAATTTACTGAGCCGTGCTCCAGTCATATGCGCCCTGTGTAATACCTTAAACTGAATCAGGCTTAGCCTGGCACATGAGGACGACGAGTTTACCCTGCTTAGGGCATCTGCCCACAGCCCCTCCTCGATCTCCTCCCCCAGCTCTTCTTCCCATTTCCCTTTTAGTTCATCTACCATAGTCTCCCCCTTGTCCCTCATTTCCCTATATATATCTGACACCTTACCATCCCCCACCCATGTCTTTGAGATCACTCTGTCCTGCACCTCTTGTGTCGGGAGCTGCGGGAATTCCCTCACCTGTTGCCTCGCAAAAGCCCTCAGTTGCATATACCTGAATGCATTCCCTTGGGGCAACCCATATTTCTCGGTCAGCGCTCCCAGACTCGCGAACTTCCCATCCACAAACAGATCTTTCAGTTGCGTTATTCCTGCTCTTTGCCACATTCCATATCCCCCATCCATTCCCCCCGGGGCAAACCTATGGTTGTTTCTTATCGGGGACCCCCCAAGGCTCCAGTCTTTCCCCTATGCCGTCTCCACTGTCCCCAAATCTTCAGTGTAGCCACCACCACCGGGCTTGTGGTGTAGTTCTTCGGTGAGAACGGCAATGGGGCTGTCATCATAGCCTGTAGGCTAGTCCCCCTACAGGACGCCCTCTCTAATCTCTTCCACGCCGCTCCCTCCTCCTCTCCCATCCACTTACTCACCATTGAAATATTAGCGGCCCAATAATACTCACTTAGGCTCGGTAGTGCCAGCCCCCCCCTATCCCTGCTACGCTGTAAGAATCTCTTCCTCACTCTCGGGGTCTTCCCGGCCCACACAAAACCCATGATGCTCTTTTCAATCCTTTTAAAAAAAGCCTTCGTGATCACCACCGGGAGGCACTGAAACACAAAGAGGAATCTCGGGAGGACCACCATCTTAACCGCCTGCACCCTCCCTGCCAGTGACAGGGATACCATATCCCATCTCTTGAAATCCTCCTCCATTTGTTCCACCAACCGCGTTAAATTTAACCTATGCAATGTGCCCCAATTCTTGGCTATCTGGATCCCCAGGTAACGAAAGTCCCTTGTTACCTTTCTCAACGGTAGGTCCTCTATTTCTCTACTCTGCTCCCCTGGATGCACCACAAACAACTCACTTTTCCCCATGTTCAATTTATACCCTGAAAAATCCCCAAACTCCCCAAGTATCCGCATTATCTCTGGCATCCCCTCCGCCGGGTCTGCCACGTATAGTAGCAAATCATCCGCATACAAAGATACCCGGTGTTCTTCTCCTCCTCTAAGTACTCCCCTCCACTTCTTGGAACCCCTCAACGCTATCGCCAGGGGCTCAATCGCCAGTGCAAACAATAATGGGGACAGAGGGCATCCCTGCCTTGTCCCTCGATGGAGCCGAAAATATGCAGATCCCCGTCCATACGTGACCACGCTCGCCATCGGGGCCCTATACAACAACTGCACCCATCTAACATACCCCTCTCCAAAACCAAATCTCCTCAACACCTCCCACAAATAATCCCACTCCACTCTATCAAATGCTTTCTCGGCATCCATCGCCACTACTATCTCCGTTTCCCCCTCTGGTGGGGCCATCATCATTACCCCTAACAGCCTCCGTATATTCGTGTTCAGCTGTCTCCCCTTCACAAACCCAGTTTGGTCCTCGTGGACCACCCCCGGGACACATTCCTCTATTCTCATTGCCATTACCTTGGCCAGGATCTTGGCATCTACATTTAGGAGGGAAATAGGTCTATAGGACCCGCATTGTAGTGGGTCCTTTTCCTTCTTTAAGAGAAGCGATATAGTTGCTTCAGACATAGTCGGGGGCAGTTGTCCCCTTTCCTTTGCCTCATTAAAGGTCCTCGTCAATACCGGGGCGAGCAAGTCCACATATTTTCTATAGAATTCGACTGGGAATCCATCCGGTCCCGGGGCCTTTCCCGCCTGCATGCTCCTAATTCCTTTCACCACTTCTTCTACCTCGATCTGTGCTCCCAGTCCCACCCTTTCCTGCTCTTCCACCTTGGGAAATTCCAGCCGATCCAAGAAGCCCATCATTCTCTCCCTCCCATCCGGGGGTTGAGCTTCATATAATTTTTTATAAAATGTCTTGAACACTCCATTCACACTCTCCGCTCCATCTCTCCTTCCTCATCCCTCACTCCCCCTATTTCCCTCGCTGCTCCCCTTTTCCTCAATTGGTGTGCCAGCAACCTGCTCGCCTTCTCCCCATATTCGTACTGTACACCCTGTGCCTTCCTCCATTGTGCCTCTGCAGTGCCCGTAGTCAGCAAGTCAAATTCTACATGTAGCCTTTGCCTTTCCCTGTACAGTCCCTCCTCCGGTGCTTCCGCATATTGTCTGTCCACCCTCAAAAGTTCTTGCAGCAACCGCTCCCGTTCCTTACTGTCCTGCTTCCCTTTATGTGCCCTTATTGATATCAGCTCCCCTCTAACCACCGCCTTCAGCGCCTCCCAGACCACTCCCACCTGGACCTCCCCATTATCATTGAGTTCCAAGTACTTTTCAATGCACCCCCTCACCCTTAGACACACCCCCTCATCTGCCATTAGTCCCATGTCCATTCTCCAGGGTGGGCGCCCTCCTGTTTCCTCCCCTATCTCCAAGTCCACCCAGTGTGGAGCGTGATCCGAAATGGCTATAGCCGTATACTCCGTTCCCCTCACCTTCGGGATCAACGCCCTTCCCAGCACAAAAAAAGTCTATTCGCGAGTAGACTTTATGGACATAGGAGAAAAACGAGAACTCCTTACTCTTAGGTCTGCTAAATCTCCACGGGTCTACACCTCCCATCTGCTCCATAAAATCTTTAAGTACCTTGGCTGCTGCCGGCCTCTTTCCAGTCCTGGACTTCGACCTATCCAGCCCTGGTTCTAACACCGTATTAAAATCTCCCCCCATTATCAGCTTTCCCATCTCTAGGTCCGGAATGCGTCCTAGCATCCGCCTCATAAAATTGGCATCATCCCAGTTCGGGGCATATACGTTTACCAAAACCACCGTCTCCCCCTGTAGTTTGCCACTCACCATCACGTATCTGCCCCCGTTATCCGCCACTATAGTCTTTGCCTCGAACATTACCCGCTTCCCCACTAATATAGCCACCCCCCTGTTTTTCGCATCTAGTCCCGAATGGAACACCTGCCCCACCCATCCTTTGCGTAGCCTAACCTGGTCTATCAGTTTCAGGTGCGTTTCCTGTAACATAACCACATCTGCCTTAAGTTTCTTAAGGTGTGCGAGTACCCGTGCCCTCTTTATCGGCCCGTTCAGCCCTCTCACGTTCCACATGATCAGCCGGGTTGGGGGGCTTCCTACCCCCCCCCTTGTCGATTAGCCATCCCCTTTTTCCAGCTCCTCACCCGGTTCCCACGCAGCTGTATCTCCCCCAGGCGGTGCCCCCCCGCCCATCCCCTCCCATACCAGCTCCCCCCTCTCCCCAGTAGCAGCAACCCAGTAATTCCCCCCTCCCACCCCCCCGCTAGATCCCCCGCTAGCGTAATTACTCCCCCCATGTTGCTCCCAGAAGTCAGCAAACTCTGGCCGACCTCGGCTTCCCCCCGTGACCTCGGCTTACACCGTGCGACGCCCCCTCCTTCCTGCTTCTCTATTCCCGCCATGATTATCATAGCGCGGGAACCAAGCCCGCGATTCTCCCTTGGCCCCGCCCTCAATGGCCAACGCCCCATCTCCTCCACCTCCCCTCCTCCCCCCCATCACCACCTGTGGAAGAGAGAAAAGTTACCACATCGCAGGATTAGTACATAAAACTCCTCTTTCCCCCCTTTTTAACCCCCCTCTTCGCCCCCCACATTTGCCCCACCACTTTGTTCAAACGTTCTTTTTAATAACCCGCTCATTCCAGTTTTTCTTCCACAATAAAAGTCCACGCTTCATCCGCCGTCTCAAAGTAGTGGTGCCTCCATCGATATGTGACCCACAGTCTTGCCGGTTGCAGCATTCCAAATTTTATCTTCTTTTTATGAAGCACCGCCTTGGCCCGATTAAAGCTCGCCCTCCTTCTCGCCACCTCCGCACTCCAGTCTTGATAAACGCGGATCACCGCGTTCTCCCATTTACTGCTCCGAGTTTTCTTTGCCCATCTAAGGACCATTTCTCTATCCTTAAAACGGAGGAATCTCACCACTATGGCTCTGGGAATTTCTCCTGCTCTCGGTCCTCGCGCCATCACTCGGTATGCTCCCTCCACCTCCAACGGACCTGCCGGGGCCTCCGCTCCCATTAACGAGTGCAGCACCGTGCTCACATATGCCCCGACGTCCGCTCCCTCCGCACCTTCAGGAAGACCAAGAATCCTCAGGTTGTTCCTCCTTGCGTTGTTCTCCAGTGCCTCCAACCTTTCCACACATCGTTTCTGATGTGCCTCCTGCGTCTCCGTCTTCACCACCAGGCCCTGTATGTCGTCCTCATTCTCGGCTGCCTTTGCCTTCACGACCCGAAGCTCCCGCTCCTGGGTCTTTTGTTCCTCCTTTAGCCCTTCGATCGCCTGTAGTATCGGGGCCAACAGCTCTTTCTTCATTTCCTTTTTGAGCTCTTCCACACAGCATTTCAAGAACTCATGTTGTTCAGGGCCCCATGTTAAACTGCCACCTTCCGACGCCATCTTGGTTTTTGCTTGCCTTCCTTGCCGCTGTTCTAAAGGATCCACTGCAATCTGGCCACTTTCTCCTCCTTTTTTCATCCGTATCCAGGGGGGATTCCCTTCTGGTTTACCGCACAGTGTTTTTAGCCGTCAAAATTGCCGTTGGGGCTCCTATCAAGAGCCCAAAAGTCCGTTTCACCGGGAGCTGCCGAAACGTGCGACTCAGCTGGTCATCGCCGCACCCGGAAGTCAGCCATGCATATTTTTGATTTATAAGTATATCTGTATGTATGTTTATAAGTATGTATGTTTATGAGTACATATGTATATATGTTATAAGTATATATGTTTATAAATATATAAGTATATATGTTTATCAGTATATATGTATGTAGGTTTATGAGTATATATATGAGGATATATATGTATTTTCCTTTTGAAAGTTGCCAGTGAAGCTGCTTCCACCACCCGACAACATAAGCATCTGAATAAAAGATATTTATTTTCATCGCCGGACTGGTTTGTTTGTTAATTACTGAAATGTTTCTCCTCTGGTTCTCAGCCCGCCTGCAAATGGAAACAGTTTGTACTTCTTTACTCTTTCAAAACATCACGGGCGGTATTGCCCAGTCGCCGACGTCGAAATCGCGTTCGGCAATCGGCCGGAGAATCGAAGTTCCCGACCAAATCGGGTGCGGCGCCGCTTTCGCGATGCTCCGCCCCTTCCAAAGCGGCATACGTGGAGAGTACACCGCACAACGTATTGACGCCCTCAGAACGTTGCCATGGCGCTCCCTCGATGCTCCGCCCCCGACTGTCCGAGTTCCTGACGGCGTGGGTCTCTCATGGTCTCATTGGTCGGGAACTCAGTGTGGGGGCTGCGGACTAAGTTCAGCGCCGCCACAGTCAGGAGAGGGCCAATCAGTGGGCAGGGGGGACTTTACCAGGGGTTGGGGGCATTGTTGGGGGTTGGTCTGGGTGCGCAGGCCGGGTCCGCGATCGGCCGGCACCATGTTGCACGGTCCGGCCGCTGCCAGGCACATGCACAGCCACGGACCCGGCAATTCTCCGGGCCATATCGGCAGCTAGAGCCGGGTGTTCGCCCCCAGCAAAACGGGGAATCGGGGGGCGTTTTACACCAGTTTTTCTGTCATAAAATGCCACCGTTCCCAAGCCGGACTGAAGACATAGCCTCAAAATTGGAGAATCCAGCCCACAACTTTGAACACTCCCATTAAATAGGGGCTGTTTAGCACAGGGCTAAATCGCTGGCTTTGAAAGCAGACCAAGGGAGGCCAGCAGCACGGTTAGATTCCCGTACCAGCCTCCCCAAACAGGCGCCGGAATGTGGCGACTAGGGGCTTTTCACAGTAACTTCATTTGAAGCCTACTTGTGACAATAAGCGATTTTCATTTTCATTTCATTTCATAAATATCCTCTTAACATTCTCTGCTTTAGGAAGAATAAGCCAAACTTCTCCAGTCCCTGCACTTACCTGGGTTCCCTGGAATAATATATGAGCGGCGGTCTCACAGTGCCAGGGACCCAGCGCCAGGGACCCAGCGCCAGGGACCCAGCGCCAGGGACCCAGCGCCAGGGACCCAGCGCCAGGGACCTGGGTTCGATTCCGTTTGGGTCACTGTCTGTGTGGAGTTTGTACTTTATCCCCGTGTCTGTGTGGGTTTCCTCCGGGTGCTCCGGTTTCCTCCCTCAGTCCTAAGATGTGCAGGGTAGGTGGATTGGCCATGATAAATTACCCATAGTGTCCAAGGATGTGTAGGTTGAGGGGTTATTGGCATACGGCAGGGGAATGAACTTCGGTGGAGTTCTCTTTCAAAGGGTCGGTGCAGACTCGATGGGCTGAATGGTCTCCTCCTGCACTGTCGGGATTCTATGATTCTGCACCTTCTCCAAAACCTCGACACCCTTCCCAAATTGGGGTACCAACATTAGACGCAATGCTCTGGCTGAGGCCTAAAGCAGTGGTTTCTCAAAGAATAGGATAGCATTCTTGCTCGGGTATTTTATACCAATTTTTTTAAAGCCAAGGATGGATTTTTAAATTGCCCTTAATGGCTGTGTATTGTCACCTTCAACAATTCATGTACAGCTGGCTCTATTCCAACACACTATTTAAAATTCTACCATCAGTTTATTTTGCTTCTCCTAATTTTTCATTCCAAAACGCATCACTTCGCACTTCTCTGCCTTAAATTTAATGTGACATTTCCTGTCCATTCTGACAGCCTCCATCACCTAAAGTCTTCTACTAACCTCCTCAGTGCCTGCAACATCTTTGCATCAAATGCAGACCTTCAAATGAAACCTCTTATCGCCAAGACCAGGTCATTAATATATATCAAAAAGTGTACTTCTATTTCTATTATGAAACTATGGAAATTTACTTTGTGGCAAAAAGTCAGGTTATTAACTACTGGAAAGAGACACACTCATACTGAATAATGTGCTCAATCACCTGGATTTGAGTACATTTAATCTCCAGCAACGGCTGATAGCAATTATTACTGCAATGAGTCATTTAATACTTGGCATTGGAATGAACTCTATGACTGTCAATTACCACTGAAGATGCTTAAAGTCCCTTTCACACTTACAAATGAATCAAGAGGGAACAGCCAGTTTATCACTTAAAAAAAAAAATCCCTTTGAAAGAAAAATCCCTCCCCATGCTGCTATGTTTCAAATCGTTCTACTGAGCTTTGAGTAAGAGTTACTGTCCTTCTCTTTTTCATGTTTTGCTGTCTCACAAGAGTTTTTGTGAAGCCATTCGCTGGGTGATTAGGACACCTCTGGCTCCCACGCCTTCCGCATTCTGCTTCCCACCTGGGAGCTGCAATACTCCCTGAAGTGGGCTGAAAAAAAGGGCAGGTAAAGGGAAGAGCGATAAATAGAGAGGATTAGCTAAACTGCAAAAAGAACACTGTGGAGGAGAGATGGAGACAATGAAGGAAGAGCTAGAGAAACAGTACTGAGGGAGAAATGAAAGTGAGGATAGAATCATAAATAAGAGAGGAGAAAAAGATTATGGGCGCGATCTAATGGAAAGTTTTCTAAGTCTGGTAGCGAGCAGGAATTGCCGTGAGCTTTCCGGCGTCGGCCCAGCGAGGCCGGCAACGGATATTGCAGTGAAACATCTGTGTCAATACCCAAATCCTCTCGCTATGAAGGCCAACATGCCATTTGCTGCCTTTACTGCCTGCTGTACCTGCCTGCTTATCAGCGACTGATGCACGAGGACACCAAGGTCTCGCTGAGTATCTACCACTCTCAATTTAAACCATTCAAAATAATAACCTTCCTTCCTCTTTTTGCTACTGAAGCGGATCACCTCACATTTATCCACATTATACTGCATCTGCCATGCATATACCCACCCAGTCAGCCTGTCCAAATCCCACTGAAGCATCTCTGTATCCTCCTCACAGCTCACCCTCCCACCCAACTTTGTATCATCTGCAAATTTGGAGATCAGGGGCGAGATTCTCCGACCCCCCGCCGGGTGCCGGATTCTCTGGCACCGGAGATTCGGCGGGGGCGGGAATCACGCTGCGCCGGTTGGCAGCCCCCCCCCTCCCTCCCTCCCTCCCCTCCCCCCCTCCCTCCCCTCCCCCCCTCCCCCCCCCCCCCTCCCCCCCCCCCCCCTCCCCCCCCCCTC